>NC_074726.1:31555324-32245518 GCF_947242115.1 Biomphalaria glabrata | reverse complement strand
CTACAAGTCACCACCATCACACCCTATGAAAAGATGTCAACAACAGAGCTAGACAGGTGTTAAATTACAATTCCCTGAGAATAAGACGCAGAGGAAGACAAAAAAACAAAAAAAAACATGGCGACACAGTGTACTATTGAAGTGATGCCCAAAATGCGGCTCGCGGGCCAGATCCGGCCCACGATGTGGTTCTATCAGGCCCGGCGAAACGTCGGCACAAAGTGTAGAAAATCCTCCCTTCATGAAAAAAGAGGTTGAAAAAAATGTATCTTTGCTTACGCTAGGGTCCTCACTATTTCTCTGATGGATTGGTACCATGGCCGTTAAAATTTGGTCGTTAATGACTGGGATTCTGAATTAAGAGTCTACCAGGAAAAGTAGATGGATCTTTAATTGTTTGTGAAACATGATAATAAGCCAACAAATTTGTTTTATAAAGAATTTTTGGATGCTTAATAAAAACAACAACAGATAAACGGTATTGTGAAACAAATATGACTGTCATTCTTGATTTGAACGGCAAATAAAAGATTTTTAAACTAAGCCTAGAGATTGAAAGATTTTGTAGAATATTTACCAAAAAGAAACAAGAAAATGAGTCAGTAATAGGGCTAGCTACAATTTTGCTTACATTTTAAGTAGAGAAATTTTCCGTAAAAAAAAAATCAATAACTTCCACTATCCAAATCATGAATGTAAGTCTCCAATCCAAATAGTTTCAGGTTCATTTCATTTCGTTTATTTATTTTCTTTGATGTGACCCGCGACAATAGTGTAGGAAATTAAAATGGCCCGCAGGCCGAATTAAGATGGGCATCGCTGTACTAGAGGAACCTTGAGAAGACAGGAAAGAGTTGGTAAGACTAACGAGAGACTGTGGAAAATGCAGTGTTTTTACTCAGACCCTATGTTCTATAAGGAACACAAAGGACAGATCATGCAGATCATAAATAGACTATTGATTTGAACGATGTTCTATTGTATGACCACTTTACCTGTAATTTGAAATAATTTTCAGAACAGAAAGATTACTTTTTCGTGAAAGTAAAAGTTTCTCTTTCAGACCTGGCTATCTATGAGACAGATGATGTAAAGGTCATCTGTTTCTGAGGCCGCAGTTAACGGGGATGTCATGTGGCCGGCACAACGACCAACCGGGTTTACGTTGTTTTTTTTTTTTTTTTGTTCCTAATATTATTTTACTCAAAGAGTTCCTCAAGATAAGTGAATCTGAAATATTTTTATATAGCGCAGCGTTCATACTTATAACATGCTCAGTACTCTCTTGTCCAACCTCTTTTGTATGTGTGTGTGTGGGGGGGGGGAGGGGATTATGGGAGAGAGTTTTTAAGCTCCCTTTAGACGCTCAGCAAACACAGCTCGAGTTTTGAACTCAAAATTAGTAGGTAGCCGAACGGTTTAAGCCACTCTTCCAAAAAAGCAAAAATGTTTTCGCTGATCGACACACAGCCATCGCAATGTAAAAAAGAGGAGAGAGACTTTCCATTGAATCAGGTCAATATGTTCGGCTACCTATTTTCTTTTGAAGAACTTTTTCATCAACGATTCTCAAAGACTACAACACAACCTTTAACCCCTAAATGTACAGTTGTACTTAATGTGAAGTATTTAACTGTTTACACTCGTTCGTAATGTTCCGGAACTGTGGTACTAGTTGTCATTCTTGTGACTGCTATCAAATTACAGTCAGTCAACATCAACCTTTGATTACACTTGTTAAGTCACCTAAAAGCAAAACATGTTTGTTCACAAATGTATGCTTCTGGCAACCATTAAACTCGCGTGGAAGAACTGACTGAATCTTTTTTTCTTTTACTTGCCTGGAGAAATTCGAAGGTCTTGTTTGAAAAGATTTAACATGCACTTACATAGCAAATGCAAACAACTCATTGCTATAGCTGCCACGTAAAACATGAAATCTGTCTTCCACTCTTCATTAGAAATAAAGTCACCGTCAATGTCCTTCAAGAAACATAAATATTTCTTCCTTGAGGTTTTATATTCTTCTCATTGCCTTGCCCATGCTAAGCCAACGGATACATCGGAATATTTTGTTTCTAAATCTCTGAGTACGTGTTGGAACTGACGAGATCTCAATAGTTTATGAGACAATATGATATTTTATGCAGCTTTGTGCAAACTTTCCTGTTAAGAGTTTATGGTTGGGATATTCTTTAAAACAACAAACAAACAAACTCTTTTTCTTAGTCAAAGATCGAGATCCATCAGTTGTTACATTTGCCATCTTGTTCTAAGCAAACATAACACTCAACACAGTTCTTCATAGCATTGAATAAATACTGGCCTGAGATTGTGTCTTAGACTGAAGGAAGTCTGAGTGTATTGAAGTATAGTCAATTAGCTTAAGCTTCGTCTACTTGAAACTTTTTATAATGCGACAGTTTCAATAATTTATACAGATATTTAGAATTATTTTTAATATATTTGCATTTTTACATGTATATACTGTGGGCACACCTTATATATCTGTAGGTGTCCGCAGGCCGCATAAAACACTCCGGCGGGCCGCATGTGGCCCGTGGGCCGTAATTTGCCCACCCCTGATGTAGACAAAACAAGTTGAACTGAGCATTATTATTACTTGAAAAGCGAGAAGTTAATGAAGAAACTAACGAATCAAGATACGGAGTGTAAAGTTGTGTTCTGTAATAACTCTCTAAATCCGAACATGTGGTTTTCGCTCGGTGTGTCTGTCGACTGCAACTTCTCGGCTGCACCAATCCTATACCAAGTGTATCTGACAGACTGACAGCAGTCTCGCCTTCCTCAAGATGCCATCCCTTAAGTGTACCTCAGCATGGTCAAGTTGATTTTTGATAATGTCATCAATGTGACTGCTGATGTGTTGTTGAACTTTGCAACATCAGGGATACTGATTAAAGAACAGATGAATACTTGAGGACAATTAAAAGAAAAATCAGAAACACACGAGAAACAGGCATTCATTACACATATGCAGTTTGTCTGGTTTCACTTACAGCCGTTATTTTGAGACACGCGACACAAAAGTTTTGACTTAAATTGCGAATGAATTCGTATTTCTCAGTCCATCGTGTCTCACACAAAAGAGGTAAATTTAGCACAAACGCTCTAGCTTGGGACTGTTACGTAAGAAATAGATAATCTTCTTCATGACACTGACAGCATACGTATATCTGAAACGTCATTCAGGTCATTGATAACAAATAAGAATGTGAGACGGGCAACGGACAAAGGCTGTTTTTTTTATATTTTTCACCAATCCTTGTCTGAACATAGTACTAAATGCTAGCCGTCACGGGGCAGCCATCGTAGCCTTGGCCGAGTAGTTTGTTCATGTGTAAAATGTACATAATGTATTGGCTGACAATGACGTTAGACACAGGCAGTGCGTCCCTCTTAACAATAGTGACAAAAGAAATGAATTCTTCTCGAATACAATCGTCATTAACAAAACCAATGCTCAAACACATCTATTCAGTGCCAGAGATATCTGCAGTTTTATCACCAAAATACCCAGTAAACGCAGTTAATTCATGATGCTTCTGCTCGTATTTTGTTTCTTGCTGCTGCCAGAGCTCCGTCGATACAAATCAACATTTTGACCCAAGGCAATGGCAAGTGAAGAACTTTCTTAAGTTTCTTCTATCGTCAACTGGTGGACGTTAACCTGCTATTCTATCGAGCGCTAACACTGACCGCAACTCTGCAAATACATGTACCAAGAGACTGCACTCTTCAAGCTTGTTCAAAGAAACTCTCACATATGTCAAATCGAAGGATAGCTGGCAAGGACTTTTCCTCCAAGGCGGAAAAAAAAACGTTTATCATATTCTAGGTGTGACGATTGTATTTGTATACAGCTTTATATATAGCACTTGGTTGTAAGATATAACGATTTCTATGTTATGATTTCATTGGTCTGTAAGTACAGTTACGTCCCTTGGGAGATCGTTATTGTAATAAGAGGCATGAGTTTTGAAGTCTAATCATATAGTTTAAGTATTGTACAAAGCAGTTTGTGTATATTTAATAGTTTAACATTTGATGCATTGTCTATAATCACAGATATTCTGATTACTTTTTGTTAAATTTATATTTCTTTCTTAATCCCTGGAAGAAAAAAGTTATATGTCCATGTCAAAGCCATGTCAGGAGTTCACAACACTAGGTGTTAACTAAATATAATGGTAAATATCAGTGGCGTCACTATGGTGGGTGTCACCCGGTGCGGTCAGCTCAGGGTGTCAACCCCGCCTCCTTTAAAAAAATCTTTTTTTTTTCGTTTGTTTGTTGCGCGGTAATACATATAGTTTATAATGTTACGTTCTCTCTCCTAATCGGGCCTTCAGTAAACACTGCTAAACACAACACAGCACATCTAACGCATCAAGAACTTGACAACAAGAGCTCTGGTCAATCTGGTACTTTAATAATGAGTGAATAAGTAGATAACAGCCAATACTAGACAATTGGCAACAAACACATCAACAACTAAAATGTTACTCTGTACATCAACGTACAAAACTCTACTGTCTCTATCTCGTACATAACACTTGAGGACTCAACCAGGACCGACTTCATAGCCAGACTAACAGTCCAGGTCTCCTTCGTGTCCTATCTTGAACCGCCGCCTTCTTACACACTGTGCCTCTAGTCGGCGCCTTCGGGGTCACGGAGGTCACGCTCTAGTCCACGCAGGCTTTGGATCACATGGCCATAACATTCATCATATTTGCGTGTAACCGTAGTACTGTCCCTTCTCCATCGCCTGAGTTCACGTGTGTCAGCTGAACCTACAGTTAACCCTTTCGCGCTGCCAATATGGTTATAACAATAATTACCTACGTTATTTGATTTGTCAACAGCTATAGAAATGCGTGTATATTAAACCTTAAAATTCAGCTGTTTATTACAAGTTATCTACATTTCACTGGGTTTGCGTAGTCATGTGAAATTATGCACGCATCCTTAATCTTTGGAATCGAAAACATTGCCATTAATATATAGTTCAATTTTGCAACAACGCAATCATAAGTAAATGTCTTTTTTTTTCTGGATTTCAAACTTGAAAACGTATCGCTAACTTCAAGTTAATGTCTGTAACGTAACGATCTCATTTTTAATAAAATTCCGATTTGTGAAAGTGTCGTTTGTTCCATTGTCTCAAAAAGTTCTTAATTTTAATTTTAAAAATCCTTTTTCACATACGCCATAGATAAGCAGATGGTAAGAAACGGTGGAAGGCTTTGTTAAATGATTTAAAGATATTCTTTAAAGCCTTAGTGGCATATGAAACATGCAAATGTCCACTTTTATTTTCTTTAAGAATAACTTTTGTTGCCTTTAGATCCGTTCTCAGTCATTGTATTTCTGATCGAATGTCGCCTTTTGAAAAATCATCATATAGTCATACGCGAATATTTTGAAACTAACATCTACAATACTTTGTTGGTTGTTGAACTATAGAATTTTTTGATTGGATTGCTCCATATTTATCTGCTACATCAATGATTGCTTCCAGTAAGAGTTGAAGCTCAGAAAAAAAAATGGTCAGTGCACATAAGAATGAACCTCTTTTTATCCTCTTAAATCGGCGGTTCTCAACCTTTTTTGCTCGGCGACCCCTTTTTACAATTCCTCACTACGCCGCGAAAAACAGTAAATCTGATTTTCATTGCCAAAACTTTATGTTTAATCATGAAACAATTTGTAATTATATTCTCTTTATAATATCTCTTTAAGATATGCATTTATTTATCTTACTATTTCTAATTCCTATTATTCACATTGCATACACATGTGACGTTTTTCTGTATTTAGACATGATAATGAACAGACTGTTATGCAAATAATGTATTATTGCAAATTGAAGAAGAAAATGCAACACAGACAAATTGGACAAGACTACAAACACTTGATCCAGATGTCTGTAATAGAGAAATTTTTCGCTGCATCTATATTAATGAGTTCAATAAACTATTTGTTTCCTAAACATTTTCACTTTTGACTTTCATTGGAGTTCTGGCATGTGCAAATGGGATGTTAAGTAATTTGGAAAGTTTGATGAAATTTTGTCCGCAAAGCATTAGCAAATGGCATCACTGATAATTCGACACAAATAACTTCGCTACAATTGACATACAAACTGATGGGGCAGGCAGAGGAAACATTGGTGAATGTCTTACGAGAGTGTCCAAATGCTGCGAGGAGACAACTGAAGGGTCACTTGAACTCCATGGAGGCTATGAGACACTACGTTCAACAACAGAGTTTCTTACCAGCACTATGGGAGGCCCACAACAGAGTTTCTTACCAGAGCACAACGAGAGGCCCATGCTTTTCTGCCCTACTACCATTAGAAGTTCATCCAAGGTTCATGTTCTCCAATACGTTACGTATTCTATACAAAGTTTACGTATTAAAATTAAAATTTATGGATGCACTGTTCAACCTTTTTCAAAACGTACACATTTTGGTTCACATATTACAGATTTAACAACTTAGTATTTCAATTAGACACCCTATATGAACTTTATAAGTGGCGAACCTTGAAAAAAGATAATGAAAAAGGGCAGACCAAGGCTATACCCCCTGAGGTAGACGGAGAAGGGTTCGAACTAGTAAAAAGCAAAAAAAAAGGTACAACACCTGAAAAATGTATGGACAGTGGGAGGGGTACCCTTTCCCCTCCAAAAAAAGGCGAAAGTAGCACAGGGTCTAACACACACAAAAAAATGAAAACTGCCGGACACGCTAGATCGGAGCCTAGCTCTCCAAACAAAACAAACAGGAAAAGAACTCTTTCTCTGTCCTCTACCTCAGATGACCAGGGGGAAGGCACTGTGGTGAGAAGGGAAAGGGGGAGACACACCGCCAAACACATAAACATTTTTAAATAGTAGGCACACACACACACACAACGCAAAAACCCACCAACACACAATCATGGCTGACATTACAATTCTTTCATTTAACATTCGAAGTCTGAAAAATTAACAAAAATACACAGTTCACTCAACTAAAACACGCAAACCGGACTTTTTTTTCTCTTACAGGTATCCAATATCACTTCAATTTTCTCCAAAACACACATACATCTTAGTTACAAACAAACCCACTTAAATATAAAATCATGGAGGACATCACGGTTTTGTCTCTAAACATTCATGGACTCACAAACAAACAAAAATATGTAGTATATTTATCAAGAAAGTATAAACCAGACTTTATTTTTTTACAAGAGACAAATTTAGGTACAGAACACAAAGCACACACATACACAACAGACATGGGTTTTAAGGAAGGGTGTTTTAGTTATGGTAGCGGATGCAGGGGGGTAGCCATTTTTCAGGTATCAGATAGGTTTAAAATAGTCCATAAGTATAGTGACAACAAAGGGAGAGTAGTCATCATTAAAGTAGAAACAAGAAATGAAACAATTACACTGGCTAACATTTATGCACCAGCAAAAAGAACAGAGAAACGGGAATTTTTTGAATATTTGAGTGAAAAATTACACGACACATATAGAGGGGATAGTTTGATTTTAGGAGGGGATTTTAATTACATCACGTCCACACTAGACAAGCAGTACACAACAACGGTAAATCTTCCTTCACAGATGAACACTACTATTAATAATTTCTTGAAAGACATTGAGTGTGAATTTAAGTTACAGGATGCATACAGGAGTGTGAATCCCACAGGTCAGGACACTACTTCGGTGAATAAAGCTCATCCCGTAACTTCCAGACTAGATAGAATTTACGTACCAACCGAGTATCATATAAGTAAGGTAGCTCATCTAGAAGAGTCTCTGGAATATTCAGACCATAAGGCAATAATAGTTACGATAAGTACGAAAATTAAAAAAAAGACAAGGAAAACTAGTCATTGGAAATTTAATGATTCTCTTCTAGAAATACCTCTTTTTATAGAATTAATCTCAAACACACTCAATTCTTGCTTACAAGATACAAACAATCCAAACTTTAACCTAACAACAACATGGACACTAGTAAAAAAAACTCAATAAAACAACAATGTCAGGTCATATCAACACTAGTACAAACACGTAGAAAACAAGAACTAGAGAAACTGAAGCACACAATATTACACGCTGAGGACGAAATAGATAGAACTCAAGCCTCATTAAAGTTGGAAGAATTAAATAACTACATCTACAAAGGAGCTGAAGTTAGATGCAGGAACTATTTAAGTCAAGAAGGCCCAAACAAACTTTTCTTGTCGATCGAACAAAATGTTCAGTCTAGTAAATGCATAACAAGTGTTCTTGATATACATGGCTCAAAAGTTGAAGACGAAGACAAAATTAAAGATGTTTTCATAAGTCATTTTAAAAATATCTAACCAGTTGGAACCTATAAACAAGGAGGCTCAAGAATGTTTTCTAAAATATTGTAAACAGTTGAAGCAGACCGATGAAGAACTTTTGGAGACCCCATTTACTCTAGACGAACTCCAAACTGCACTAGACTCGACACAAAACAACAAATCTCCCGGACCGGACGGTCTGACATTTGAATTCTATAAGACATTTTTTCCCTTAATAAGTCCTCTATTACTGCGACTGTATAGTGACGCTGTTAAAACAGGACAACTTCCAAAAAATTTCAACGAAGCATATATTACACTATTAGCCAAAAAAACAACAGATAACAGTTCTCCAAGTGACTACAGGCCCATCTCACTACTCAATACAGACTATAAACAACTGACAAAAATGATTTTTAAACGACTTAAACCCTTCACTCCCCAACTCGTAGGACAAGACCAATACTGCACCCACCCCGACAGGAGTATTGATGGAATGACACATTTCATTCGAGATTTTATCATGTACAGTCATGAAAAAAACTCTAGCGTTGCCTTGTTATCTGTAGACCAAGAGAAAGCATTTGATAGAGTCAGCCATAATTTCCTCTTTAAAATATTAGAAAAATGTAAAATCAGCCCTTTTTTAATAAAATGCATTAAACTAATTTACACCAATGCCAGCAGTAGACTAATAATCAACCATTCTTTAAGCCAATCCTTTCCAATTCAAAGATCTGTTAGACAAGGCTGTCCTTTATCCCCCTTTTTATACATCCTTTGTCTAGAACCTTTTCTAGAATCTATTAGGTCAGATCCATCTATCAAAGGAACAAAAATCCCGGGACCCATCCCAGTAGTTAAAGTTAAGGCTTATGCCGATGACACAACATTTTTTCCCTCCTCTGAAAATGATATTAATAACATAGTTAAAAAGTTTACAATTTTTGGCCATGCCAGTGGTTCTAAAATTAACATAAATAAATCCTCAATAATGGGTGTAGGGAGGTGGACATTTAAGGAAAAATATTCTTTTAAACTTGTAAATAAAATCAAAATATGTGGTATAGAATACAATAGTAATCCCTTTTTCTTCTGTGAAGATCAGTGGAAAAATATTATTATTAAGGCATCCAATTTAGTTAACAGGTACAAGCACACAGGTTCTACTATTTTTGGTAGAGCCATCCTTATAAACAATTTGGTCATCCCAAAGATAGTCTATTTAGCCAATATTATAGAACCTCCTACAAAATACATATTTCAATTAAATAACATAATTAGAAGTTTCATCTTCAAAAACACACTTAGAAACATCAAACATACTACAATTATTCAAAACAAAGAGGATGGGGGGATCAATTTACAAGACATCAAAACTAAAATATGTGCACTCAGATTAAAATTCATAGGTCAAGTAGTTAAGAATCCAAATGATTTTCCTTTTACAATATATTATTATGGTTTGAGATTAAGCAATTTAATTCCAATACAAAACAACATTCCACACTATTTTGGCACAAACTTACATCCTTTTTATAGATCCATCTCAAGAACTCTTTCAAGCAATGAACCTTCAATACACAATAAATATAAAGAAATATACACAACATTAAAAAAACAGTTACAAGAAAATTTAGCTATTAGGATTAAATGGGGAAAAGATTTAAATATAACAGATTTTAAAGACACTTTTACTAACCTTCATAACAAACACATTGCAACAAAAGCTAAAGAAATATCTTACAGACTTATCTTTGGGATGACTCCATTTTCAAAGAAAAAACCTGGTGTAAAATATTGTAAATTTTGTCAATCTGTTAATGGTGACAATGAAAAGCATTTATATTTAGAATGTTCTTTATTTAGTAATGTTAGAAATACTGTAAGAGATTCATTAGAAGGAAATTGTGAAACCTATGTGAATATTAATTTATCTATTCTCTTAAACAAGTTGCCTAAAGCTAAACACAAGATGATACATAATTTTAACTTAATAATTTTATCAGAATACAGAAACTTAGTATGGAACAGTAGACTTAAAGCTGTGTATCATAATGTCAATTTTAACCCTAATGATTTGGATAAAATATATAGAAATATAGTTGATTTTAAAATTAAACACTATAAAGGCTAACCCCAAATGTAATTTTATATTGATCCATTGTATGTACATATGTTATATATTAAATCAAGGAATTTTTTATTTTTTTTTTTATTTATTTATTTTTTATTTTTATTTTTTTATTTTTTTTTTCTCAAGGATTCCTTTATTTTCTTCCAATGAATTGGAAGGTTCCATTTTTATCATAAATTATCAATTCACAAAGTCTGTTTAAACAATGAAGAAAATAAGTTTTGAATGTAATGGGTGTGTGTGTTTGTATAAGTAATAACTATTAAAAATTTGCATGTGTATGTATTTAATACATCATTTATTTGCTTTAAAATTATAATTACTAAAAATTACCTAAAACTATTTATTAATTTCTTTTTTCAACAAGAGAGACAATTAGGACTGGAAGATGCAAGGTGGAAATTTCTTTTCGTTACATCCCTTTGACCAAATTAATAAATTTTCAAGACAACCCAAACAGGACAGGATTTCATGAAAATGGAGCAAATGGACTACTAAATTGTTAAAAAAAACAAAAACACTATCACAATAAATAATAATAAAAATAAATAATGAATTTAATCTTAAAATGAGTTATATTCTAAAATGAAATAATTTTGTAAGCTCTTCATACACATACTTACTTTGAGCTCTGTACTTTATAGAAACCAAATTGTTTCATAATATGTACATTTTTGTAACTCTAGCAGACCCCAGAGAATTCCTAAGGATATAGGATGGAGGTCCTTTGTCTTAGGTTCTTAAGGGAAAAATTGTTGCAAAAATAATAGCAATAAAAATAAATTTTTAATAACTCATAAGTCACTAAAAAAAAAAATAATAATAATAAAAAAAAAAAAAAAAAAAAAAAAAGTGGCGAACCTTAAATTCACTTATATCTTATTATTATTGACGATTAATAATGACTCATGACCTTACGTACGGCATACCAGAGCTTTACAACACGAACAGGCTTATGCATTAAGCGCATTTACTTAAACTGTTGAAATTTGTTCTGCTGCGACAATTAAAATGTTTGAAATGAATTCTGATTCTGCTGTCTGCTACATCTATCTTCGAATAACAATAAAAAATAGTAATTTCCGTTGTTACAAAAACATGTATGTGTCAAGTTTTTACATTTTAGATTAGGCCATACTTTCGATGGTCTTAAACGACCCCTGACAAATTGTCAATCGACCCCCAAGGGGGTGGCGACCCACAGGTTGAGAACCCCTGTCTTAAATAGTGATATGGTAAGGTTTTCCAAAAAAAGGCCCCTGGTTAAGTTCCACGGTTCCGGTTCTACTTGCGCTGATATGTTGATCTGTTGGTGCTGGCTTCTGTCTTCAGGTCAGGAACAAAGTGACAAATGTCAATACTAAGACAAGCTGGTGGTGCTGTTTCAAGAGAGATAAAAAAAAATGGCTAAGTCCAACTCTCTCTTTAAAGAATAAAATAAGCAACCTCACAGGTTGAATAGACGATCACGCAGTGTGGTAGTAGGGCATTCCATCACTCGTGTGTAGATCTAGTAGATTCCAAGCTCAGCAACACTGCAACAGTCAATAACACAACAAGGTGACTCTAACGGTCAGCTTGTAAATATTGTTACGTTCTTCTCTCTCTCTCCTAATCAGGCGTTCTGTAAAACACTACTAAACACACAACACATCAACACAAGAACCTGACAACAAGAGCTCCAAATAATCTGGTACTTTAATAATGGTCAACTAAATAGATAACAGCCAATACTAGACAATTGGCAACACAATCAACAGCTACTAATGGTGCACTGTACATCACCGTACTAAACTATACTGCCTCTATCTCTTCCTGGACTCGTACATAACACTTGAGGACTCCGCCAGGACCGACTTCATGGTCGACTCACAATCCCGGTCTCCTCCGTGTCCTGTCTTGAACTGCACTGCCTTACACACTCTGTCTCTGGTTTGCGCAGGCCTATGATCAGATGACCATAACACTCTAAATCACAAGCACAAATGTTGACCAG
Source organism: Biomphalaria glabrata (assembly GCF_947242115.1). Taxonomy (NCBI): domain Eukaryota; kingdom Metazoa; phylum Mollusca; class Gastropoda; family Planorbidae; genus Biomphalaria; species Biomphalaria glabrata. The sequence goes on along the minus strand of NC_074726.1, from coordinate 32,233,027 downwards.
ATCAAGTAGACACAATGAATAAACAAATGTTAATCCAGTAATCCTACAGTAATCCTACAGTAATCCTCCAGTAGTGTACTTATCAAGATCAGTGGCGTAGCAAGGTACTCGTGGGCCCGGGTTCAAGAATATGTTGATGGGCCCCACCCCCCAAATGAAAGGATCATTTAAGATCATGGTTAAGTACTAGTCAGCACACTGAGCATAATGCGCCCGTGGGTGCTTTTGTTGAAACAATAACTGAAGGCTATTGTACTGTCCACTCATATTGGAAAACCATCATGGCCTTGGTATCGTCAGTAATTTAAAGAAAGATTGTGATATTTTATTACTTTAGAGTATTTGTTCAGTCAAACCTGAAGACTTCTGGTTCGGACAAATATGAAAACCTTAAAATGACTCTCTGATTACAATTTCTTTGGGTAGTTCGTCATTGGAGTTCACAAAACATTTTCAGAAAATGCAATTTTAATAAATTTGTAATTCTCTTTGAGGGCTGTAATCATGATATCAAATTGGATCTCCTTTAGTATTTCTTTTTTAAATTGCATTGCCCAACAGGTCTATTATATCTTTGAATCTGTGAGTCGAGGTAAAGGCTTATGTTTTTGATTTCTTAAGAATTTATTTATTGCTAAGATATTGTCGTTGTTACTTGTGTCACCAAAAACGACACTCTTCGCGATGACCACTAAATGAAAGGTTGTTGCATGCTTAAGTTAAAACTAACATTCACAATGCGATTAATTACTTTCAGCCAGTAATTATCAACTTCTTCAATGTGTTCTTTGTTTGCATCATCCACCGTTCTCAGTCTTTCATGTTGTCTGTATGTTTGACAAGCTTGTTGCTGAAGTTAAGTCATTATTAGGCCTATCCTTTTTTTGACGATACGGTTCAAAAAAACTAACAACATTGATGCTGTGTCAGGATATAAAACCGAGACCATCGAGACCATCCGAACGACTGTCCAGTGCACATACTAGACGACAAGGCAGCCATTCAAGTGAAAGACACTGTTCCATGATAAATGTAATTATCGCTCTATCTAAAAAAAGTTTTGTTATAAGCCTTCTCCCTAATTCAGTCATAGTAATTAGCTAAAATGTCAACAGCTTTAACGTTTTCGTAAGTAACAGTATATGATGTCTCTTTTGTATGTTTAATATCTAATTGTAAGTCTAGGCCTATATATAGATTTCTGATAATAGAAAAATGAAAACAAAAAGGATGCTTACTTTAAAAAAAAGCACCAAAAAAAAAGGTAAAACTATCAACGGTTTAATTAACATAGAGGAACAAAAAAGAAATAATGGGAGTTTGGGACCCAATTGTCACACCAACGCACCGTCACCTACAATAAACCTGATGAAGGCAGTTCCTTACAATGACTGTAGGTGAAAACACGGGTTAATGTTTAGAAGTTAATATGATATTTGATATGACGTTTAGGATATTTTAAGGAAACTTTTAAATTTTGAACCATTGTTACAAAATTACAGTGTAGGACAGGCCACAGTTGGTCATTAGTCATGGGACCAAGTGATATGAAACCCCTACGCGCCATGCAGTGCCGTATTTAGAGCTGAAAAAGCCTTAACCTATTTGAGATATGGGGCCCCATATAAGTCTAAATATTGTATGTAACTGCTAAATATTTCTTGGAGGCCCTAAGCTAAAGCTTATGTTGCATAGAGGTAAATCCGACCCTGGCCCATGGTTGTTACACCATCGGGTATGGGCCCCTAAATGGTCGTGGGCCCGGGTTCATTGAACCCCTTCGCGCCATGGATGCTACGCCACTGATCCAGATGTAGATCTAGATCTAGCAAACTACGAAGATGACGACCTAGCCTGTAGTCAGAGAAGAGTCGCCATTCCTGTTGATGTGTGGATAAATGTAGATGTTTTATGCGAGTTAGAACTAGACACAATCTAGACACAATCAACAGAACAGTTAAGAGATAGATTCAATAACTCCAGCTGATAACTTCAACAATTTAATGAATAAAAAGGGCCCACCAAGACGACCGAACAACAGTCCAGACTAACGCACTAACAGACTAGACATATATTGCATATATCAGAAATATTATCGTTCGCGAAGATGTGACCACTGCCTTCACTATGACGTCCACCTATTGATAACTTATTGTACTAAATAACACATAATAAGAGAAGATGCTAGTTTATTTTCTATTTTCTCTTATTATTTATATAAAATAAAATCTGGTTTGATATATACAGCTCCTCTTTCGCGGTTGAAGATGAACACAATGGACTTCATTCACCAATCGTAAACAAACAACATTTAGCCACGTAATAATATTGATAAAACACATCACGTGACAGCCTTTATGGATTACGTATTTTGCATAGAAGAGATAGAGAATCACGTGGCTATATGTTGTTTGTTTACGATTGGTGAATGAGGTCCATTCGCATTTCCTGTTTGAATGTCGCCTTTTGAAAAATCAGCATATAGGCCTACGCCAATATTTTGAGTAGAGCTGAACCATAGGTTCTTGAAACTCTAGGCCAGCAAAAGCGAGCAAGAGCTCCCTCTCACCGGCCTGATTGAACCAAGTGTTCTGTCTGGCTGAGGGTCTTGTGTCAATTTTGACGCTGTCATTTCCAGTGACAGTGTCGCTGCGGACTCGCGGACTAGAGTCTCGATCGGAGGCCGCGTACACAGGGAACCTCTGCCATTTTCCAATTAACACGAAGATGGCTACAAAGTCCATTGTCACTTTATTTTAAAAAATTCAAAATATACCTCAAGAAAAGAAACATTGTTTTAAACAAAACAAAAGACAATTTAACTTTGGTTAACAGTCTAATGCTGTTTGGAAGAAGAAAAAAATGAACCAAAAAAAAAACAGAGCTTGAAGCTGAGATGGACCCTCCTTCCCACCACTGTAAGTGGCATCAAGTGACAACGTCGTAACTACAAAATGTGGGTTGATATAGTCCACACCACACTGCAATTATTATGATAGCATTTTATTCCCGCTGTAATGTAGAGTACAATTGTGGTCTGTTTGAAATGGGGTCAGTGGGTGAGAGGAGAATGACCCGCTGGGTCAGACGTGTCAGTTCATGAGTTCCGTCTGCACGTCTCTGATTCTGTGTGCAGCAGGCGTGTCGAGTTTGAGATAATGCGTGTCAAATTTGCCGCCTTCAAATTAAGGGGACATAAATATAAGTAGTATAGGAACAAGGACTGCGTGATAACAGTTATTATTATAAGACTAAGTAGTTTCAAATTTTATTATTGCATACAAGCTGCTTACAATCCATTTTTGTATCAAAGACTAAACACTGAGGAGTCTTACCAAATTTAAGCATATAATAGGAAGGAATAAATCCAGGAACAAAACCAGCTATTATTAGCAGGATTTAGTTGCCAGACTTGTAAATTTTTGGATTTGAGTGGGTGCCATTCCCATGATTTCCATTTATGTTTTACAGGCGGCGATACCGATAATTATTCTTACCAATATTTTAAAATATTATAGGAAGGATCACAGCAGGGACCCTTTTGTAGTGAACACCAGTTATGTCCAAACATTTTTAGAACGTGGGTAAAAAAAAAAATAATTACCGACTCATGGATCAATCCCCCCCCCCCTTTCCAAAAAAAAAAAGTAGAAGTCGAATCCAAGGTTAGCGAGCTTCAGCAGACTCATTCACTGTGGGTCAATGTTTCATTGGGTTGGATAGAATGGCAAAGTGGGCCGGAAAAAGCCCCCGGCCCCTATGCTGGAAATCGCTGGCCCACACAATATGACATTGCGTCAATTCATTACACTTAGATCGGAACCACCTATACGAACATCACAAGTCTATAATGACATTGTGTGCAGTAATAGCACTTAGGTCGAGACAAAGTACACCACAATGTGATAGCATGTCAACTCATCACACTTAGGTCAGGACCTTCACGTACGCCACTAAATTTATACAATAAACGTAAACAGTTATCACATCAAAATTTTATTTTAACATTAACACTATGATTGAATTTTTTTAATTTAAAAATATTTAGAAGCAAATTTATATAGCAGCTCTTTTTGCCTTTCTTAAACATTCATCCATAGAAAATACTTCTTAGAATATGTTTTATTAAAGTTAGGTGACATTTCCTATCAAAATTACTTGCAACTTTTAACTGATAGAAATCGACAAATAATGTGTTGGTCAGATGAAATGCACGTGTGATTATAGAAATACATTGTAAAGCATTAATGAGACAGACATTGCTTAGGCCAAAACCTAAGCTAAAAAGAGTTGCTAAAGCCAAAATTTTAATTATCTATAATCTAAATAAAAAGTTAGGTTATAATCTAAATAGTACGAGTTGCTAAAATCAAAATTTAAATAAAAGATTTGCTAAAGACCTAATCATAGACTTATATATTATATCTAGACTGGAAACCGGAAACTAATTCTTATCTATGATTGATCGATTCATAAATTCATATATATATATATGGACTATTAATCATATAGGGCTAGGGTTAATCCTATAACTATATATTCAAGCTAATATTTGAAACAAAGCCATTTTCTGTTAGTTTCCATTGAGATAATGTTTCAAAAATGCTAGCTGGAAATAGTTCATTGTCTGTTGATTTTAATCATCTATGTTCATTACCTAGATCTTTCTATATTATGTATCCAAAAATTGTAAAATAATAATTATGACACGAGAGTACTCTTATTTTTAATGTTCAATTGCTAGATCTAAATATAAAAATTAAATTATATGTATATAATATATAATGAAACTAAAGTGAAAACGTGAGAATTTGAACACAAACAAAAAAAAGAGAACAAAAGGAAAAAAAAAAAAGAAACATGCAGAAGAGAATATAAAAATCGGGGTAAGGTTATTAGAGATACATGGGCATTAAAAGATTACTTCTATATTAGACTATATTGTGGTGTTGTATGTGCAATGATTGCTTGAAACTTTTGATGCAGCAAAAACTGTTGTGAATGCCTGAGTGTTTCACTTACCTTACGGCGAATTGGACTGCTCTTTCCAATCTTACAGTGGCAGACGTCAATTGCAGAACGATTAAGGAGATTAAGCATCATAGTGCGTGCGTGTGTGTGCGTGCGTGCATTATGTGTGTACGTGTGTGTCCAGGGCCGGCCTTAGATAATTGCAGGCCCTATTCAAAGTGAATTTGGTTACATTTGGTATCCCCATATCAAATCGAAAAATAAAAAATAAACAGCGAAAAAGAAAATTAAGCAATTTATTTAAAACCTAGTCAGGCTAGTGTAGGCCTACACCAACAATAACATTGGGCACAAGTTTTGCTATTTTTCTTTTTAAAAAATGTTTTAAGTCCTGTGCAATGCCCACGCCAATTGAAGCCCCCTAGCCCTAGGCCTTGGCAGCTGTCTTGTTTGCCTATGCCAAAGGCCGACCCTGATGTGTGTTTTAAGTGCATGCGTATAATAATAAGTCATTTAAATAATTAAAAGTTCTTGGGACGGGTAAGATGCATTAGATTATATTAAAAAAAAAATAGAAGAAAAAAATCTGCCTTTTAGCTATAAATTAGATCTAGAGAATGAAGAAGATCTAAATTCTAGTAGATGGACTAATAGTAAATGTATATATATATATATAGATCTAGACCATTAATTAGATCTATATTTCATTGAGCATCAAACGAAAACTGGAAAATGCTAAAAAGATCTATATATCTAAATAGATCTATATACAATAAATCTACATCTAGAATCTATAGATAGATCTAGAGTCTGTAATGAGTCAGTAGATCTATATAATTTCTTCTCTATTTGTAAGATTTCAATACTTAATGTTATAGACAAATCATTTAGATCTAGAAGCTAGCAGACTCTATGTATCTTGCCTACTCTACATTTAGATAATAGATCTAGAATCTATAAAGATAGTCATGCAAATGAATTTTAAATTTACGAGGTTCAATGCTAGTTTTTTCTTCTATTTTTTCTTCTAAAAAAAAAGAGTCCTACCTTTGAGTAATAAATAATCCAATCTGCTCCAATAATCCGTGCTATTTCAATAATCCAAGTTGTAAGGAATATCCAATAGTTGAATCACATTAAATTATCCAAAAAAGTAGATGATTGAACAAGAAATATTTGTATCCAGTAACATCAATAACAACACGTCTGCTTCCACTCAAAGTAGGTCTAGATCTAGATCTAGGTCAAACTTTTTCCGTGTCTCAAACAATATGTCTATCTCTAGAGTAATCACAAAAATTAACTTCCGGTCAATGCTATGTTTTGCTTCGCTTGAATGAACAGAGTAACTAGGCATTCTGATCGCATGACGTTACGGGCTGGCTGTGTTCATTAATGAGCTGACCAGTGACGCGTTTACACCGCCTTTCACCCACTTGTGAAGCGCGACCTCATGATTGAAGATGACCTTGACTCAAGCAAGCATTTCACCTAGCAGCGTAGAAATGGTTGTTTCCTTTCTTTGTTACTACTGAAGGCGCGATAGATCTAGTCTGTAGTGACTATTGTCTATAAATAGAGCAATTACCAGCCTAATGTGTGGACAACACCCCTCTGGGCTCTCCCTCAGCCCTCACCTAAAATCTTCTTATTCTAACCGTAAGAGTGACTTCGCGTGGAAAGTCCGTAAATCATCTAGCTAGAAATAGTATCTAGATTTAGATCTACGTTAGATCTAGTGAATCTAGTGAAGACGATTCGCACCTAACCTGAAAACTCCGTAAATTTTAGTCAATTCAATTATCTCTATGCATCTAATGTCTAGATTACTCTAGAAATACGATAGTTCTAGATTTACGCTAAATCACTAAAATGTAATGAACATAATTCGCTAAGTCCGCGAATTTAGTGACTTAGATCTCGAGTCTAGATTTACTCTAGATTCAGTGAAGATAATTCGCATACGGCCGTGAAAAGTCCGCGAATTTTAGCGACTTACATCTTGAGTCTAGATCTACTGTATATGTAACTGTATCTTACGAGATTGAAGGATTTTAGTCTTTCCTGAGTATATTTCTTTATATTTAGAAAAATACACAATTGCCCCTCAAAATACACATTTCCAGGTCTGGGAATACACATTTCTATTTTGGCATGTCGGCATCTCTTGAGTCTTTATAATTCGTCCTATTGCGAAGGCCTAGTTCTATTGGGAGATGGTATTACTACTTCTAATCTTTAAAATAAGTAAAGCATCTTTAAATTGTAATTTATTTCTCAAGGGTGGCCAGTCTTCAGAGACGACTTAGCATTGGATGAGGCCCTGATCGAGTGTCTTTAGGGGTACGAATATTTGTTTGATGAGCTGAAGAGGACGAAATATTCTCTTTGTGGCGGGGCTCCGATCTCTCTCTTTCTCTCTATTTATCTCTTTCCCTTTCTATCTTTCTCTTTCTATGTCTATTTTTCTCTTTCCCTCTCTTGTTATCTTAAAATAATGATACACGCATTAGCCTAATATAACACTAAAGAACACTGCACGCTAGATACACGAGACTCTTTCATAACACACTCTCTAAAACACAGGTTACACACAACACACTTTCTTACCAAGGGGAACAACTACATACAAACACATACACATAAATAAAATGTCAACATGTCTATCTTTTTTCTCTCTTTCTTTCTCTCTGTCTCTCGTTCTCTATGCCTCTCTCGTCTGGTATGCTTTGAGTCTAGTATCCTCCTTTGGTTTCTAATAAAATTTATTTTAAAAAAAATGAGGATAGCATTACTACAATAACACATTGGACGGGGCGCTGGGCGAGTATCATCGGGGCTCCAATCTCTCTCTTTTTCTCTCTCTCTCTCTCTTTTTCTCTTTCCCTCTCATGTTAGCTTAAATAATAATAAGGATTGTCTTCGAGTCCAAAGATTAATGAGGAATGCAATATTTCTCATGGCTACGCAGTCCAATCTGTGACCTACATATTTTGCCACTTCTAGGGCAAGTATAACCATTGTCCGCCGGTGGTCGATTAAGATTTTCTGTATGCGACGCTGGGTACATCAAACTAATTAACACATAACACACAATAGGAGCTTTCTTACCAAGGGGAATAACTCTGTATACAAACACATTCACATAAACACAATGTCAACATCTCTATATTTTTCTTTCTCTGCCTCTTTGTGTTTCTCTCTCTGTCTCTGTCTCTCTCTCTCTCTCTCTCTCTCTCTCTCTCTCCCTCTCTCTCTCTCTCATCGTTTGGTATGCAATTGTTTCTAGTATCCTCCTTTGGTTCCTACAAAAATTTGTTTAAAAAAAATGAAAATAGCATTACTACAATAACAAATAATCAGAGGCTGTCTCATCATTGGACCTGGCCCTGGGCGAGTGTCGTTAGGGACATGAATATTTGTACGATGGGCTGAAGGTGACAAAAGATTCTCTTTGAGGCGGGGCTCCAATCTTTCTCTTTCTCTTTTTTTTCTTTCTTTTTTTCTCTTTCCCTCTCATTATAGAGAATTTAGGAAATTTAGGGACCCGGATAATTTGGCACTTTTTTTGACAAGGAAAATTAGGCACTCTTTAATTAGCAACCTTAACTTTGAAAATAATTTTAACATTTTAACGTATATTTCATTCTTAGACCATGGGCTATCGGTGACGCTATAAAAAAGCAACTATAACTACTCTAACTGAATTTTCTTGATATAAAAGAAAAGCTGACAAAACGGGGAAAAAATGACAATCATGAGAATGTGTGGGAAAAAAATGAATCCGGATTAAGAACCATTATAAAATGATGATTCTCCTCTCATTTCTTCACCTCCTTAGCCCTCCCCCCACCCTCCAGGCACTTCCACTAAAAGGAGAGGATTTGTCGCGGGTAGATGTTGAACTAGGTGGTGAAAATGGAATTTAGGAAATTTAGGCACCGGATATTTAGGCACCGCGTATTTACGGATATTTAGGCACCGGATATTTAGGCACCCGGAAATTTAGGCACCAGGATGTTTAGGCACCCGGAAATTTAGGCACCCGGATAATTAGGCACCCGGAAATTTAGGCACCGGATAATTAGGCACTTTTTGACAAGGCGGAAAATTAGGCACCGGATAATTAGGCACTCTTTAATATAAATATCCGGGTGCCTAAATTTCCGGGTGCCTAAATATCCGGTGCCTAAATATCCGGTGCCTAAATATCCGGTGCCTAAATTTCCAGATACCGTGAAAATGACGTCTCAAGGCTAAACACTGGATTTAAGTGCAGGGAACAGCATTGTACTAATGTCAAAATTAGAGTGGGAATAGGGAGAAAGGCTTTATGTTCGTTACTTATAGGAATTAAAATATACTGATCCACTTACTTAGTATTCATATTTTATAAACAATGTTAATCTCTTTTATCAACACTCTTTCTTTCTATTGTTAATGGGTTGCTCCTTTGTGAAGATCTATTGTGTGAGTGTATAGGTGTGTTACCTCCTTCAAATATTATTTGTGGTAATTAATTATTATTGAATATATATGTACATTTATGTAATATAATATTTATATAAAATGTATATGGCTGCAAATTGTAAAACGGCTAGAAATCACGATCAAATATGTTTTGAAAAGACAGATGAGTTAAACATTTCTATGTCTTTTTTTTTTTTTTTTGTTATGGAATATTGGTCTCTTGTAGATACTTAGTCTGCTTATAGCAGATTGTTGATGTTCCAATTTAACCACGCCTTCTCTATCATAAACCAAATTTAATATATGGCCTATTTACTACAATTTTCGAGAAGGTATGATATTCCCCCATTCCTTTTATGTTCAGTACCACATACATTTTTTTTTGCTCTTTGGAATGAAAAATAAAAAAGTCAAACAAGGTTTCATACACACATTATTAAACAAACACTTACACACACACATATATATGATTAAAACAACAACATTCGTTTCCCTTTCAACACTGCCCAATGAAATGTAACTATCTGCATTTCCTTTATATTATTATTTGTATTACTGTTATTAACATTATGATGGTTAAAACTGAAATTCGTCTACCAAAGTTTTTGAAAGCTCTGCAAAGCCTATAAAATTGAAATTCCCAAACGTCAATTTGTACTATATGCTGATCTACTTTCCTTACACCGCCAGTGTGTAGCCTTGAGACTCATTACGTAATTTTCACGGCCATGTTCAACATCTAGCCACGACTAATCCTGTCCTTTTAGTGGGAGTGCGTGGAAAGGAGGGGGGGGGGCTAAAGGACATTACGCGCGTTACTTCGAGGTTAAACAAGACCAATCGTTGTTATCGCTATAACAATAGGCCAGGGTTCGTAGCCACCTGGAAAACACCTTGAATTTCATATTAAATTCAAGGCCTTGAAAAAGCCTTGACTTTCGTAAAAAAACGGGGAAAAAACCTTGAATTTTAAAACTGGACCTTGAGTTCTTTCCCTCCCGATACCTGATGTCTATTTTCGTTTTTTTTTCCCGGTTACATTGAGCTGACCAGTGACGACGCGTCTACACCGCCTTTCACCCACTTGTGAAGCGCGACCTCGTGATTGAAAACAACCTTGGCTCAAGCAAGCATTTCACTTAGCACTATTTTCCTTTCACTGTTACGAGACTGAAGACGCGCTAGATCTAGTCTGTAGTGACTATTGTCTATAACTAGAGCTATTAGCAGTCTAATGTGAAGGCTACACCCCTCCGGGCCCTCCCTCGCCGAAAATCTTCTTCTTGTAACAGTAAGAGTGACTTCGCGTGGAAAGTCCGTATATCATCTTATAGCTTTTTTTAAATACGAGATGTAATACGGCTAAAACGGTCGCAATCTGAAGTTGGAAATTTTCTTAAATTGACATAGATTTGTAAAAAAAAAATATTTCATTCTTACTATAGCAGTTGACTTGCTTTCCCTCAGTTTTAAGTAAATTACATACATACATACATAGGCCTATATATATATATTTTTTATTTATATTTATAGGCCTATATATGGGATAATATGCATATTAGTTGAAACATTATTATTTTCATAAACTTCAACTATTTTTTAACGTTATATGTATTTCATATTCCGCTAATCGTCAATACATTATGCACATCGATAACATTAAGAATTATTTTTTGTGTTGGATACATGATGCATTATTATGTTATTAAAAGTTCTATCATTTTTAAGAAATTCACAAAATGTTACATTAAAGTTTCAAAAATGCGTTGACGAAACAGATCTAGATCCATTTTATTACTTAGAAACCAAATTGAACAATGAAATGGCGGGGTAAGACACATTTGGCCTGTGTAACTGTAAGAGTAGATCTAGATTTATCCTTGACTATCAGATGTGTTATTTGTTCGCTAAACAACTCAAGCCTATTACGCACAAGGAAAACTCATGGCAGTCTTTTTATCTTTTATAACAACTAGTCGACATATCGACTACACACTAGACTTGCCCTAGAGCTATCTGACCAATACACACTGGTCTGCTGTCCAACTTTTAGTGTTCTACTCAAGTTCAAGCTTGTTTACTTTTGGGCAGAGAGGAAAAAGGGGGGGGGGGGATGAAAGTGTTACTTTTTTTTTCTAGGACTGGTTACCCGAATGCTAAGAACTGTAAGTGTAGTCATTCATTGTAGATCAAGAAATCTTGATCTCAGTATGGCAGATTATAGGCCAACGTAACTATTTGTTTTAGTTGAAAATATTTTAAAAATGTATCTCTAGATTATCCTGTTATTAACAAATTATAGTTTAGCGCTAATGAGTAAATTGAAACCACTAAATATTGACTTGAAACGCTTCAGGTTCCCACTACAAACTAACTAAAACTAAGCACGGTGCGCGTTGTATACACACAACCACGTGACTTGGGGGGAATTCGGAACTACCTCATTGGCTATGAACCCTGATAGGCAATGTGTCTCGGTTTTTATGTTAATAAACTAATACAAGTATTTAGTTTATAATCAATACAATAGTAATCCAAATATCTATAGTTCTCTCTTTTTATATTAATTAAAAATGAACAATTCTACTTGGAAGATCTAATTTTGTGAGTATAAGTGTGTTAAAAATTTCTTTATCAATGTTTTGAGAAAATTGGTCTCTTGTGAATACTTATTCAGCGGTAGAGCTCTTACTATGAGTATTACCTTGAGTTCTTCAAAAAAAAAATAACCAAAATGAATCAGGCTCCCTTACACAGGCGACTATCTCACAAGAATTAAAGGTTTATGTGCCGATCATCAACATCAACATTTTACCGCCCCCTCCCCGTTTCAAAAGTACGATCCCCCCCCTTCCCTTTTCAGGAGAACTTCTTAAGGGTTAAAGTAGATGAGGAGAGGGCGATTATATTTATCACCAACACTCTCCGACATAATATATAATAAATATTTTATAATATTATTTAATCAAACGTATTTACATTGGTAACTAAACATGTACACAAATCGCGTAATTATCAATTTCAAAAACTCATCCGACAACCATAGGGGTTGGTGATGGAGGTGAAGCAATGATGTGAATCATGTGATGTCTATATTATATAATGACTCTTAATTGGGAGTCTTTTTTTTTTTGCCACACATACTCATGATTATATTTTTTCTCCCGTTTTGTTTCAGCTTTTCTTTTGTATCATGAAAAGTAGTAAGAATCGTTATATTTATTTTTAGGTCAACGATAGCCCATAGCCTAATGATAAAATATCCGTTAAAATTGTTTAATTATGTTCAAAATTAAGGTCGCTAAATAAAGAGTGCCTAATTTTCCGCCTTGTCAAAAAGTGTCTAATTATCGGGTGCCTAATTATCCGGTAGCCTAAATATCCGGTGCCTAAATTTCCAGACATCCATGTTAGCTTAAATAATAATAAAAATAATAAGGCTTGTCTTCGAGTCCGAAGATTAACGAGGAATGCAACATTTCTTGTGGGTACACAGTCCCAGCTGTGACCTACATATTTTGCATAACAATTGTTCGCCTGTGGTCGATTAGATTTTCTATATGCGACGCTAACACTCGATGCTGGGTACATCAAACTCTTTAATAACACATAACACACAATAGGAGCTTGCTTACCGAGGGGAATAGCTCTATATACAAACACATAAACACGATGTCAACATCTCTATATTTTTCTTTCTCTTATTCTCTCTCTTTGTGTGTTTCTCTCTCTCTCTCTCTCGTCGATCGGTATGCTTTGATTCTACTATCCTCCCTTTGTTTCTACAAAACTTTATCAAAAAAAAAAACGAAGATAGCGTTACTACAGAGCAAATAATCAGTGGCGTCTCAGCATTGCACGGGACCCTGGGCGAGTACCAAAAGGGACACGAATATTTGTACGATGGACTAAAGGTGTCGAAAGATTCTCTTTGTGGTGGGGCTCCAATCTCTCTCTTTTTTTCCCCTCTAAGCCTTAATCTCTCTCTTATTCTCTATCTCTTCCCCCCTTTCTATCTCATTCCTTCGATCTATCTCTTTTCTCCCTCTCTCTCTATTTCTCTCCCTTTTCTTCTCTTTGACCCACTCTCTCTCTCTCCCTCTTTCTCTCTCTATTTCTCTCTCTCTCTCGTTGTAGTCTTGACCTGGTATGCTTTTCGCGCCATTTGTCACGTGAGCCATTTGTCGATAAACTCTTTGTCCAGTGAACGAATTATTGTTTTCAAGGAATTGTCATTGAATCTTCTTCAGAGTTAACATACGTTTTATATTTGACGGACAGGCGTGGGAGAGCCAGTTGCACACGTTCACAGACCACGGGGAATTTCTTCCTGTTTCAATTCTGTAACAGCCACAAAGGACCGCCACTCCAGCCACGGGTCTCTGATGACGGCCCCATTTGTGGAACGGCGTGTCGGACTGTTTGGACTGGGACTGGGGTGTACCTTTCATTCTTAACATGGAGAGTAAAAAAAAAAAAAAAAAAAACACATAACAAAAACAAAAAAAAAACGGACAGAAGCGAGGCTCACTACCCGATGTTCGCCTATCTGCTTCCACTAACATTTCTACGGAGGCGCCACCTTAAGGTCAGGGTCATCTGGAATTAACTCGGTGTCATTGAACCAGCTGTCTCTGCACCATTTGTCGTGGCGCCTTTATTGACCTCAACCTATCCCTTGGTTTGTTAGCCCGTTGGGGCACCACTCATGATCGGTCAACCGTCTTCCTCCTTCCCTCTCTGTCCTTTGCTTTGCATAAAATATCTTCCTAAGACCGGCACGTCCATTCTTTTTGTTGTTTTCTAATCGCTTTCTCTTTCTGCCTCTTCTTTTTCCTGGTAGGTTACTGTTCTCTGAATGAAGGACTTTGAAAGTTCTGAGTACATAGTGGTATTGCCATAATATTTTATTTACAGTGGTCAGCAGGCCTTCATTAACCTATTATAATGACTTGAATTTATTTCCTTATTTCCGACCCAGTGCAGTCTTGCCAATGTTGGCATTATTTTGACGAGAAACTCGTGCGCTAATGGACACACGCGATGGCTGTGTTGAAGCACGGAGATACTTTTGGGCTGTATAACACGTTGCGGGGTTGACTGCAGACGCTTGGTACTAGATTGACACGTGATATGACGTAATTATTTTCCTTTTTGAAGTAACGTTTGTAATATATAAGATAACTTTATTAATCCAATCAAATGGAAATTCAGTTTGATACAATTGACACCCTCAGCGTAACTAATGTACAATAACAATATAGATGCACGATATAGATGCACATACGAACAACATTCACACACGAAAAACACATACACATGCATAACCAGCGCTTTATAAATAGACTTGAATGTTTATTTTAATGTCATCCAGGGTCTATTATTACTGAATGTTTTAATTTTCTTCTTTGATATAATTATTTTTTCACAGAACTGGATGTACGAATTAACTGTTGTGGTAAGTTCATCTGTCTGGGCAGTTGTTTACAAACATGTCCCTATCTGTTTGCTCCAGACAACCTTGTGGCTGTAAAACAGCGTCGTCAGACCATGACTGGATGGACTGTACTTCGGGTTTTGTTGTTTTTAAAACCGGTTTGTACACGGGTGTAAGTGTGGTCCGACTCTCCGAGGGGAAATAACAATCGAGATGTGTAGGCCATTTTTATGTTGCTATAACACATGTCCAAGGTTTTATCGTGCCTTGTGGGACAATTGACATATTGACTTTATGTTGGCAAGTGTTGAGCTAACGATAGATGATTGAAATCTCCCATAACTAGTCGGACAGCATCAGAACTATTTGTCATAAGTATATGTACAATGTTTAGTACCGGTTATATGTTTTGCTGCTTTCTCTGTGTTGGCTGTGGGTTTTATATACACAAGTATGATGTAAAATTGTGTAGTTCAATATCGGTCGTGCACACTTTAGTTTTGATTGAGATATTGAAATGTAAGATAATATAAGGTTGCGCAACAAGATCCACTTTATTTAGAATCTTATAATGGCAAGCGATTATAGATCTAATTGTTATAACAATAAGCTACATATTAGAAATTTAGTTTTCGGTTTTTCAACACCGGGAAATATAGATATATTTAAAAATCTGAATTTTTTTACAATTTCTTGTAGTAGCGGTATCGTAATATTATTGGGTTTGAAAGATTCCATGTCTCTTGCAAAGCAACACCAAGTATGCAACGAATCCTCCAACCATTTATAACCTTGACCTTGTGCTAGTACACGTAGGGAAAAGAATAAGGCCACCAGACGTCTGCACATCCACGCAGACAACTCTTACTACCTGTCATGTCTGGGTGTCAAGTTTTAGTCTCGCCGCTAGGGTGGGGGGGGGGGGGGGTAGAATATAGAATATCTAATCAGAGACAACATAACAAGTTTATAATAGATTTTTAAAAAAATCGGCTCATAATTTATGGCTTTACAATCAATGATTGTAAATAGCCTACTTGGTAATGTACCGATCAATAATTCGTATCTTTCATATCTTATCTAATACAGACGTTACTTCAAAAAAGAGGATGATTACACAATTGTAGGTAATCAGTAGTGTAGCAATCAATCAGTGTTGGTAATAAACAATATATTAGTCAGTGATTGTAGGTAAAAGATTATTTGTTTTATGTTTGATCACAAAAAGCCAAGATTTGATTTGGAATAGTTTATTTTGGGAAAGGGGGCGATATGGTATGACCATTACTTTTTTTTTTGACGGTACGCACCGCTACGTCGTACCGGCACCTTTTTCAATGTGGGCAAAAAAATTACTTTTCTTGTATTTTAACGTTTATTATTAATTTATAAATAGTTAAAAGTAAGGCAACCCATCACTGAGTGCCGGCATCTAGTTTCTTTTTACAAAAATAAAAAGCAGTGGGTCAGACCATTAACTTATTGGCACGAGTCGCCGTGGTCTATATTAAATCATGATGTTTTGCACTGAGCCGACTTCTGCACTGATCGCGAAGGACCCGCTCGGGAAAGACAGCCTTATGAACTCTCCGTGACTTACGCCTTCTTCGATGTAGCGCAGCGGTTCTCAACCTTTTATGCTCAGCGACCCCTTTTTACAATCCCCCACTTAGCCGCGACCTCCCCGCACACACACAGCAATAGAAGAATAGACAATAACAATCAATTTTTTCAATGGTCTTTGGCTACCCCTGGCAAATCGTCAATCGACTCTCAAGGGAGTCGCGACCCACAGGTTGAGAACACCTGATGTAGCGCAACCAGAAAAAAAAATCTCAAGCATAGAAGATTACTTCATAGACGGTTGTGATGGTAGACTGGCAGACGTCTGTGGCGCGGGAAGACCTGTAAGACTAAGACGGAACTGTTCGATGGGTCAACCGTACTGGACACTTCGTAACAGTATAAATGTCAGTTGGTCGACACAGGGGAACGTGGGTGGGTGCACTATGAGCTACAACCCCAGCTCAATTTTGTTTTATCCGCTCTAAAAACTCCAAGGGGGGGGGGGATAAGTACCTGTGTGGTGAAGCACTTGGCTTCCTAGGGTTCTCAGCAAGAATTTCTGAAGACTGGTATTTTTAATTTCGTGATAATTATGACGCCTGTGTCTACACAACTCTAATGGGTACCTGGCATTCATAGGTCGGGGTAAAGGAGGTTGGTCGTTGTGCTGGCCACATGACACCATCGTTAAGCGTTGGCTTTTTAAACAGACAGGGCCGGATTAAATTGCATGCAGGCCCCGGGGCAGGATTTTGTTAAGCACCATACACTTTTTCTAAAAACTTTAAAAAGACTTATATGATTATTATGAATAACAATACCGGTACTTAAATTATATCGAAAAGGATGCCATATTTTAGAAGGAATTAATTTAATCTCATTTTAAAAACATTATTTAAAATGTATATTTTAGTTTTAAAGAGTTGGCCTACAGTCTTGATTTTGCGGATGGTAAGGTTTTTGGTAGTCTCACTGCCGTAAATCCGGAGCTATATTTACATATTATTATTATTATTAAAGACTCATGAGCTTGCAACAAGCGGGCACTTGTTAATCACGACAATGTTGCCAACCGACGTAAGATTGTGTTGGCAAAAATACAAATAGAATGTTTGACCACAAAGAAAAGTTCAGACCCGTCATAATTCGGTAATATTTTTTTTTTATATAGGCTGTAGCCCGGCATGATCTCACTTAAATCCGGGCATGAAAACAATAGCCTTTACATCATCTGACCTACAAATGGTGAGGTCTGAAAGGATACTTTTTATAATACCGGTACTAAAAACAAGGGAGAGAAAGTATGTTTGCTTTCATTGAGTAGTTCCACAAATTCAGTTTAAAAAAAAAAAAAGTCTAATTATGCTTCCTAACGAGTTTCTACATGTTTTACTTTTGTTCATTTCCCCATTATTATAACATGTAGTTGATACAAGTTTAGACCTGACCCTGAATTCTGAGATCCAGCTAGGCGCCCACAATCTCGGGGACTTTAAACCAGTCGTGCAGACCGACCTCCGTCTCTATTTCGTAGGTGTTGACTCGCACCCTCTTTTTTTCCAACACATACAAATGAAGAGATGGGGCGAGAATGGATAAGTTGGCCTATTGCAACAGTGGGCATCTGTTCATTAACAGCACATCTATCTCTGGTCAGGTGTGTTGTGGGGTCACGGAGGTCACTGTTGTGGCAGCGAGCAGTGAGAAAAGGTTTCATCATACTATATGACCAGCTGCTTGCTTCATAGTAACTTTATACATACTCATCTCTTTGCCTTTGATTCCGAAGATTGTGTGACTAAAGATGAATGCCCCATGTAACGTGGCAAAGCAGACCCAGTTGCGACCTGCATATTTTGCCACAACTTATGCATAAAAAGCAGGTTCTCTGAGGCCTACGTTCTTTTTTTTTTTTTTCGTCGACTGCGCCTGTCTTATCTGATGAATTACAGACGTTACTTCAAAGGAAAATTACGGCCTGTGAGAATCCAGTTATCTAGTTAATTAGTGATTTAGTATTTTCCAAGTCATTGCTTTTCCTGGCTGATTCAGACAACCCATTCCATGCTCTAATAGCACCATTGAAGAGGGAGCACTTGTACACATTTGTCCTAGCACGTGGAACAAGTAATGTGCTTTACCCTGCTGTCTTTCTGAGTATTTTATTTTGTTTTCAGAAAACTTTCAGACAATTTTTATTGATCCAATCAAATGGAAATTGTTTGTCTAGAACTGTCTTTGTCTTTGACCACCTCAAGTAACTACTGTAACAATAACAATATAGATGCAAATACGAACACCATTCACACACGGAACACATACACCCTAACAACCAGCGCTTTAGAAGTTAGACTTCTATAGACTTCACAGCCAGCGTTTTCTAAATTAGACTTCTATTGACTTCACAACCAGCGTTTTAAAAGTTAGACTTGTATGGACTTCTCGATTGAGACAGATGACCTTTCGTGTTTGTAAATTATGGTACAGCTAGTGTTATGTAGTATTGCTACTTTACTTTTTAACCTTCTGAGTGATTTTGATCATTGTGTTACTCTAATCAAATGTATTCTTTTCTGGCAGTTGTTTTTCTCTGTCACCTCGATCAAAATGGCGCCTCATTTGATCTTTATAGCGCATGGGGGAGGGGGGGGGGTCTCTGTTACGCCATCCTTCATTACGCTTAATTTAAAGATTGCATTTGGCATCCAATCATTCCAATACACAATACTCATATATAATATAATAATTTTGGGATTAATTTCCAATTGAATGAATAATACGTGAGGTAGATTTAGCAAATTTTATAACTAAGTGCTTAAAAAAAATAATTCCATTAGGAAAATAAGAGTTTAGATCTCAACAGTAGAAAGGTGGAAGAAATTGGTGTTAATATAAAGGCCTATAGGTCTGTGATTTGTCTCAATTTTGAAAGAAAAAAATATATCACGAGATTTTTTAATTAGGAATCACTAAGTGCGCAAACAATTCCCGAAATTCGCAAAGTAGGCTTACTTGAATTCTATCTAGTGATCTTTATCTTCGCACATTTTAAGAATTTTTAATTGAAGTAGAGCGAGAGAGAGTGTGTGTGTATCTATGATGCAGATATTCTGCTCTATGACAAAGTTCGTTGGTTATAGAGAGAAACATTTTAAGCTTCAATTTTTACCGATTAAAAAAAAACATCTTATTATTCACTATTCACTGTGCAGAGATAACGAACGATCTGTAGATGACAGCTCTTTTATTTTTATTACGAACATGTAATGCTAATTTTAAGAAGATCAACAACGTCATAAACATAGTCAATATTTGATGAAATGGTTATTAATTATTTACGATGGGGGATTATTTACGAGGATGGTCGTGCGGTATGCGCGCTGGACTGTCGTTCGCGATGGTCCCGGGTTCAAACCCAGCCCGCTTCCCTCTCCCGTCGTCCTGAGGAAGGTTTGGACTAGGAAGTAAACTATCTTCAACTCTGAATGAACATCCGAAACATGTAAAACATTTTACAAACAAACATAATAATTTAGTGAAAAAAAAAGGACATGTGTAATCTAACCATGGAACTATACTAATGGAACACCAGCTTCGAGATTTTATGATCAGAGTGCCGTCGCGCATCTTTTCCGCGCACCATACCAATTTGAAAAATCGATGAGCATGCCAAAGAAGAAATTTACTCCGAGAGCCACTTGGATTGACCTTCATTGATAGTAAAACTTCCCCACACTATATTTTATTAGATCTGTAAAAACTTTATCCATTTTCTGACTATCTGATAAAATAGATAAAATTCCCCTGAATAAGAGATCGTCACAAAAGATTTTTTTTTAAGGCCACTTCGTTAAAATAGGTGTTTCCAGTACTTCCTCATTTGGGTATTTTACACAAAATCTGGATTTTTTTTTATGTACATGTCATTATTATCATCTGTCCCGCGCAACCAAACCATCCACTTTTCCCGGTCACCAAAGTTCTTAACAAGATATCAAGAGAGAGAGGCTGGTCCATTATTTGCGTAGTCCAGCCAGCTTTTTTTTTTGACAACCTTTTTTCGTTCTCTCTCATGAAGGATATGTTTTGAAAATTAGTCTTACAAAATACAATTCCAAACCAACTCATGCAGTTATCGTCTTTTCACAGTATTGAGGAGTCATCCTTTTTGCTAGCCAGAGTGTTAATTGGCAAAAGTGAAAAATTCATTTTCTTTAATTTTTTAAAGTAAATATTCATAACTATATCTTTTATATAATAATATATTTTAAAAATAATAATCTTTTATATAGACATGCTTTAATAGATCTAATAAATGATTAACTCGGACCTACCAATATGGGTATATAAATACTTAAATCTGGGTATTTAAAATTTCGAATGCGAATTTTAAAAAAACCGAACTTTATTGATCTAGATCTCTTGTATAATAGCTAGAATAATATAGATCTACAACACCTAGATCTAGGCCTAGACTAAAGTTAAAGACTAAGGTCTAGATTTATTTAACGTTTTAAAAAAAAATCAATAGATCTAATATAGACAGTCATGAGATCCACTCTATTTTATCTAGATATAGACCATACATGAGAAATAATATGATCATGAGATCAATAATTGTCAATTATAGTCAATATCATGAATATTTATAGATCTAGTGACTCTAGTCCAGAGTCTAGTTTAAATTATTTGAAGATTCTAGATCTATCGATCATCTATGATCTAGTCTGTCTATAGCTATACTTACTATTATAGGCCTACACTTTTACTGTATATGAGTATACTCATACGAGTCATACTGACTATACTATAGTAAGTATAGACACTATAGTTAGTATAGTTAATACTTTTTAATAGTATATCTATAGTATAATCTATCAATTCTATCTAAATTATTCTAAATCTAGACTTCACTTTCACATCACATTCAGTCATTCACACGATTATTGATACAGACAGTGAATGAAACGAATGCAGTGGTTATACTGATTATACTTAAAGTGACGATACTACTTATAGATCTACCAGTTGATAAACATCATCATCATAGATAATAATCTACATCTATAATCATAGTGCCCTTTATTTAGTCAATATAGTCAAGTCAAGGTAGTGGAACGTAAACTCGAAGGTTTATTACAATATGGTATGAGTCTATGAGTTAGTATAAGATCTAATTATTTTGTTACTTTGTATGTGACAGTATGTCAATGTCTCAATTAAAATAATTAATATCACCAGCCATATCATTTTAAATATTTAAAAAGTAGACATAGATTTTTATTATATTATAAATAGATAGATTAGATCTACATATAATTTTACAAACTTTAGAAATGATTGATTTTATTTTTTATTGATAAGCCTTCTAGACTAGATCTAGCATCTCTAGCTAGACTCTAACATGTAGATTGTAGATCTTTGAATTGGATCGATATTCACCTTCCTAAATTGTCTCTAAAGTCTATAGCTGATTTGAGAGGCCCAACGAGGCAAGACAAGTCTATTATTACTCTGTCTCTTGATCTATCTAGTAGGCCTACTAAGCTAGTGCATTAGCCATAGTGTAGTCAAATCTTGACAACTAGTCCTCTAGATCTGAGCTTCTAGAATAATTAGATCTAGATCCAGTTTAGATTTAGAGTATAAAAGTTTTTACTACCTAAAATACTAAATCTACTGATCTAAATTCTAGATATATAGATCCAGTTCAGATTAGGATATAAAAATATTCCACTAGCTAAAATTCTAAATCTACTGATCTATACTTAATATGTTAGATATTATATGACATCTATCTACAAAAATTATTATTAAGATATAATTATAGATTCTAGACTAGTTATATATGTACATAAAATATATAAATAAAAGATAAAATTTATGCAGGCCTAGGTCCCATAAATTTATAATTGATCCAGATCTATCAGTAAAAGTTACCTTCGATTGGCAGTTTTACCCAATCTAATCTATACAAGACAATTTATAATCCATGCCTTGCCTACACCCCATATATATTACTTTCCATTCCATGCCATGCCCAGACCCATGAGTTCATGAAATAATAAATGATGTGGTGTCAAGTTGGATCTATCCCCTGAAATTCAGTACTTTAATATAAAACTCACATATCTACTTAATTATTTGCTATGACACTCTGATAAACTTGGACTTGTGTGATACATATATGTTTCTTATCAGATTTAATGAATGAAGTTTTGGTGCATTTTAAGGCTACAAAAGTATCATCAGGTGTATTCTAACCATTGGTATTTTTCCTGGCAACATTTCTTTTCTAGTCTGTGATAAATTATAAATAAAAAAAAATGTTTGTAATGTTTCAGTTATTAACAAGTAGAACCATGCCAACCAGTTCTGATGATGTACCAGAATGGCTCAAGGATCATACTTATACTATTTCTACTTTCTGGGCATCCATTCAATATTTATTGTAAGTACTACTATACAATTTTTATTTTAGTTATCTAAAAGATATTTTATGAAGTGTGATTTTCATGGTCAAGCAACATCCAAATATCTGGGATGGAATTTAACATTTTTCTCTAGTTTTTTTTTTTTATAACACTCTTAAGCAAATTCATCTTTCATGAATGCCTAATATAACTTGGCTATAACTTGGCTGTTGTGCAGGCCATTCCTTTACAATAAACTGAAGTTAATAAAATGAAGTTTTGGTGCATTTTAACCAGTAATAAGGCTACAAAAGTAGCATCAGGTGTATTCTAACCATTGGTATTTTTCCTGGCAACATTTCTATTCTAGTCTGTGATAAATTATAAATAAAAAAAAAATGTTTGTAATGTTTCAGTTATTAACAAGTAGAACCATGGCAACCAGTTCTGATGATGTACCAGAATGGCTCAAGGATCATACTTATACTATTTCTACTCTCTGGGCATCCATTCAATATTTAATGTAAGTACTACTATACAATTTTTATTTTAGTTATCTAATAGATGTTTTATGAATTGTGTGATTTTCATGGTCAAGCAACATCCAAATATCTGGGATGGAATTTAACATTTTTCTCTAAGTTTTTTTTTTTTATTTATAACACTCTTAAGCACATTCATCTTTCATGTATGCCTAATATACCTTGGCTGTTGTGCAGGCCATTCCTTTACAATAAACTGTTAGATGAAATTAGGCAAAATTGTCTGATAATTTGTATGTTTGATACAACGTTTTCAATTTAATAATATTATTTTTTTATTGTAATGTTTTCAAAAGAAATTAACCAATATGCCTAATTGTATAATTACAGTTATGTTTGGAAATGCAAGAAAAAGGCATGCATTCCTGAAAAGTCAATGATTGGTTGCACCTCTTAAAGGTAAGGTACTGCAATTTTTCCCATGTACTTTTCTCATAAACTGAAGTACTTGTATTTTTGAAAAACTAGTTTTCCATGAAAATGTAAATCATAATATATGTTATAGTTGCTTCTTTTAGATTAGTTCAATGTGCATCAAATTAACTGAACATCTGCCTTCACCTATAGTAATAATTCATAACTATTAAGGTCAGGGCCATGTCTACACATTAACGCAGTAGCTCCTTTTAGGTACAGACTATTTTTAGAATGGCAAAATTATATAACTATAATTAATAACATATATACTTTTAGCATGGTCAACACATATGTCACACATATTTTTTTTTTTTTTTTAAATCCTTTTATTTATTTTTATAACTAGATAACTTTCTGTTATGAGAAAAGATGAGATTCTTGGACTCCTGCATAGCACCACCAGAAAGGAAAATCCCATCATGTTGCAAAATAAAAGTCTTGGACCAATTTTAATTTAAGATATATATATTATACTGTAAGCTGTATACATATTTATGTATATCCTGTCATTCAGCCAACAGGTTTGAATTTAGTATTTCTTTAAATCTGTTTGATATTGTACTTGAAAACTATTAATCTGAGCCCCATTAAAACAAGAGGGAGTGCAGTGGATGAGTGGTAAGGGAAATTTTACTTTTTTAAAATTAAAATAAGAATCTAACAAAAGTAAACATATAAAATATGGTGCATTCTCCTTAAAACTAAAACCTGGTGCAAAGGTTTAAAATGTTGGCAAAAAAAAAAGCAACATCAATTAAATATTCTTAATTCCCTTTGCAAAACTTACTGAGAAGAACATGCATGTTGTTCCCTCATAAGTTTCTTGACAGAGGAAATCTTGTTTATATTAGTTTTGAATTAAGCAAATTAAGAAACAAATTATAATCATTATTTCAAATGATTGTATCTAAACCTTATGAATTATTTTTCAGTTATAAGTATATTGAAATGAATGGATAATCATGAAATTGTTAAATAATTGCTGCTATCATTCCATTGACTAAAGAACCATAATTTTTTTTTTAATTAATTTCAAAATTAATTAATTAATTAATTTTCAAGCAGAGTTCACATAGATCTTGAGTGAAATTTTTCTTTTTTTGACTAATGCTTCAATTTTATTGTATCATTAGTTTTTTATTTTTATTACCCAGAATATTTTAAAAATGAGTACACTATTTTCATGTAATAATGTAACTTGGTATTCACACATCAAAATAAGCTATAATCTTTAGGCCATATAGATTTGTATAAATATAAATTAACTTGCTTAAATACATTGTAAATGTATATTGTTTGGATAAGAATAAAGTTTTTCTGTAGACAATTATTGTTCAAGATTTGTTGATGCTCTTGCTTAATAAATTATATACACAGGTCATTAGTTTTAACACACTACTGACACAAGAAAAACTGGTCGCCCCCACTTCCATTACATAGATGTAATAAAACGTGACCTCAAATCAGTGAACATCAATACTGACAATTGGGAAGACATAGCTTTAGACCACAACAGATGGAGAGACAGTGACCAAGAAAGCTATGGACAGTGAAAGTACATAGGTCTCAGCTCAGGAAGAAAAACGTACAATCCGAAAAACGGCCAGCTCCTCTACCACCGAAGCAAA
The DNA here is from genome assembly GCF_947242115.1 of Biomphalaria glabrata. Classification (NCBI taxonomy): domain Eukaryota; kingdom Metazoa; phylum Mollusca; class Gastropoda; family Planorbidae; genus Biomphalaria; species Biomphalaria glabrata. The sequence continues at coordinate 32,207,583 of NC_074726.1, read as the reverse complement.
AACCACCTTAACCTGTGCTATCTGTGGACGGGAGTGTCTCTCCGAAATAGGGCTCCACAGCCACATGAGGAAGTGTGCTCTGAGATGAAACCTTAGTCTTTCTATTTCTACGACTGAAGGAGGCCAATGATGATGATACAGGTCATTAGTTTTAACACGTCTGATAATAAATGACAGTACAAGTTATTGAATGAAAATTTGTCATTATTTCAGGTGCTTTAGGCCTACATCAATGTGAGGTACCAGTACTTTGATTGTGTCATATAACAATTTAAAGCAACATTTTGAAATGAATAGTGTGTAGAATTGACAGTAAATACATTTAAGTGATGGGCTGTGATCTGCATGAATTGAATTTGTGTTTTTGATCTTTACTTCAAGTAAATGTTAATGAACAATTAATTTTTAATGAATAAATAATTTAAAAATAAATACAAAGAAACCATAAACATCTACTTTATTTTAATAATTTTTTTTCATCAGAACAGAATTTCCAACTTTGCATTCTTAAAATAAAATATAATTTATTTAGAGTAGAGTCAGAACACAAAATCATAGTTTTGAAATTAAGTAAATTAAGCTAAGCTGTGATCTCTTATAAACATTTGTATATAGACTACACACAATTTAATTATTATTTTTCATCAAATTGCAGGAACTAGTACATGTACTTATGCATATTTGACAATAAAAAACCTTAGTCAATGAAATAGTAATACTAGTAAATGAGATAAAAGTAAACTAAATATCATCAATGCTATTGAAGCCACACTTGTTTCTTTTTATCTTGTTTGGTGGACTGCAATTAAAGTTGCTATTAATTTTACTGATTGTCTTAGCTGAAATGCCAGTGTCGTCTCTTTGAATCCTAAGCTTATTTTCTTGGTTACTGGAAGTCCAGATGTTTGGAGTTTCATTTTAAACACCTATATATTCCGAAATGGCCTTCCGATAGGCAAAACCTATTAGCCTAACATGTCATATGCATATAAAGAGGTACCACAGAAATGCTTTAAAGACAAGCTTAGGCGCCAACTTGCTTTAACTGACATAGAATAAGAGAGCACCTGGTTGCATACAGCTTCAGAGCGAGACAGCTGGAGGTCACTTACAAAGGTGTGGTATACACCAATGAAAATTAATTGCCGAGGGTAGACGGCAAAAAGAAAAAAAACAACTGATTCTACCACAGGTGGACAATGGTTATGCCTGTGCTCAGTGTGGCATAATATGTAGGTCACAGCTGGGGCTGAGTAGCCACTGGAAACATAGCATTCCTCATAAGTCTTCGGAATCAAAGACAAGCCTATCATTTTTGTAGAATAGTTTGTAGCTTCTGTAAATGCATGAAATGCCGTCACAAATGACACAAGTCCTCTGTGAGTTTGATCATAGTTTCATGGATTATAAACATCTTACTTCTTTGCCTTATATTAAATGGTCCTTCTGTCTGTTCCACTATTATAGGTTTATCTAAATATCATTGATATATCGTAACATGTCATCAAAATAAAAACTAGAATCTCTGCAACTGGTTTACAAGTCAGAAGTCATCAATAACACTTGCCATTTAAAAAAAAAAAACAATTTAGATTACTGATTAGTCAAATTAGTGACTGATTATTCGATTCATTTTAGGCCTATAATTTTTTTTATGTGAATATATAATGATCCTTTACACTTTGTGACTTTACTAGTAGATCTATACTTTGGAGTAGACTTGTTTGTTGAGCTTAAGTCGGAAGTACACATTGAATTTTACTGTGATCTAGTAATCATCTAGTCAAAATAGTCAAATGTAGTGATCTACTAGTAGGCCTACTAGATCTAGAGTCTAGTAGTAGAGACTAGAGAGAGTAGGACTATCTGTCATATCGTGATCAGTAGGTGGCTGAAGTTTTATAAATCTATTCCATGACAGGGTAATAGGCGATATTATGCCGCCCACGCCTGATCCGGTTCTTTCTGTGGTCTTACTGTAGACAATAAGCTCCTAAACCTACCCTCCAAAGCTGTACCATCGCAAATTAATATTAAGCCGAAAAAAAAAATATTTAGTTTTCAAGTTCTTTTATCATTGTTGTAATGAAAAATACGCCATTTTGTTTACTACGTTCTTAAGAGGATGTAACTCTCCATCCCAGAAGTTTAAAAAACAATAAACTAAGTGCAAGTATCACTGAACTATATATTATTTTGATGGAATTTAGTATGATCAAAATTTAGATTTAGTGCTAGCTTTAGGGTTAGGGTTAGAATTAGGTTTAGGGATCGGTTTAGGATTAGGTTTAGAATTAGGGTTAGAATTAGGTTTAGGATTAGGTGTAGAATTAGGGTTAGGGTTAGAATTAGGGTTAGGTTTAGGATTATTAGGTTTAGAATTAGGTTTAGGGTTAGAATTAGGGTTAGAATTAGGGTTAGGTTTAGTGCTAGGTTTAAGATTAGGTTTAGAATTAGGGTTAGGTTTACTGCTAGGTTTAGGGTTAGGGGTTAGCCTAAACCTAGCATTAACCCTAAACCTAAATACTAAACCTAACCCTAAACCTAGCACTAACCCTATCCCTAAACCTAGCACTAACCCTAAACCTAAATACTAAACCTAACCCTGAACCTAGCACTAACCCTAAACCTAACCCTAAACCTAGCACTAACCCTAAACCTAAATACTAAACCTAACCCTAAACCTAGCACTAACCCTATCCCTAAACCTAGTCCTAAATACTAAACCTAATCCTAAACTTAATTCCCTAAACCTAGTACTAAACCTAAACCTAAATACTAACCCTAAACCTAATTCTAAACCTAACCCTAATTCTATACCTAATTCTTATTCTAAACCTAACCCTAAACCTAGCAGTAAACCTTTTATTTTTATCATACTAAACCTAATCCTAAACTATAATATAGTGCTCCAAACGATATATAGTTCAGTGACATTTTTTCTTTACTTCCTCTCCAGAACATCATAACAATATGGCGTTGCCTCTATAACAGCAATAATAAGGAACCGTAAAAACTAAATATTTTTTTTTCGGCTTAATATTAATTTGCGATGGTACAGCTTTGGAGGGTAGGTTTATGAGCCTATGGTCTACGGTAGGACCACAGAAAGAACCGGATCAGGCGTGGGCGGCATAATATCGCCTATTACCCATGACAAAAACCCTGGCTAGATTTAGATCTAGTGGTCTAGACATCTAGATCTAACTAGAATTAAACTAGAAAACTGAATTAGAGAAGTAGCTTTCTGGATCTAGAACTAGAATCTATATATAATTACTAATATTAGATCTAGTTGCGTCAAACGCTTAATTTTTGGTTGTTGTTTTTAATAAATGCACATAAAATACATTGTATTTTGGCAATAAAAATACCCAGTTGGTAGTCAAGTAATTCTAAAAATTAATTAATGAATGACTCTATCAGTATTTGTTTTAGATCTATCGGATTCATATGACTTATTATTTATACTTATTTTATATCATTCGTCCAAGAAAATCTAGCTCTAGATCTATTTCATTTTAGATTAGGCTATAGTTGTTTTGTTGTTGTTTTTTTTTTTTTGTCATTTTATTTAGGCTACAATATTATCAAGATTAACTTTTTCTTTGTTTCCCACGAGACGTGTATGCCTATAGCCTAGTCCTTTCGATAATAAAAAAATGCGTAGCTTGGAGTGTCAAAACTGTATTAGGCCTCCTATTTTTATTTCGTGCAATTTAGTATATCGTAACAAATACGCATTTGGCGGAACGGTAGACATGTCTGCATCCAGATTTAGTGTAAATAAACCAAACAAAAAAACACTGAAAGATTGTATTTTCGGAATTTAGATTCTATTTTTTGGAAAAAAAGTGGCATTTTATAGGGTGATCCAAAAAAATAACTTTTGTGACGATCTCTTATTCAGGGGAATTTTATCTATTTTATCAGATAGTCAGAAAATGGATAAAGTTTTTACAGATCTAATAAAATATAGTGTGGGGAAGTTTTACTCTCAATGAAGGTCAATCCAAGTGGCTCTCGGAGTAAATTTCTTCTTCGGCATGCTCATCGATTTTTCAAATTGGTATGGTGCGCGGAAAAGATGCGCGACGGCACTTCGACTCTCTTTGTCTTTGTAAAAAACTCGAAGCTGGTGTTCCATTAGTATAGTTCCATGATCTAACCATCGAATTTGTCGGCACATCTGGGAAGCGTGGTCGAGAGACTAAGAACGCTTGAACTTAACTTTGCTTGGCTACCTATAAAAGGGGCTCGAGGTTCGACACCCGACTCGAGCAGTTAACAAACAAAAATGTAGGCTCAAGGCGCTGTGATAACATTACAAACATAAACAGGAGAGCTAAAATGACACAAACTAATCTAAATAAAAAGTTTTAAACAGATATGTCTTATTAATGTTCTTCTTGAATTTAGTGTAGCATGCCTGTCTGAGATCAATGGGGAGTGAGTTCCAAACCTTTGATCCGTGCACAGAAATTGCCCGCAGACCGTAGCTTGTGAGGAAGTTATAGTTCTAACATGTGTTGCCTATAGGTAAATCCTTATCTTATCTTATATAATACAGACGTTACTTCAAAAAAGAAGATGATTACGTCCTACGCTACGCGTCATGCATTTAGTCATGCATATTAACCAATGACTTAAATTCTGCCAAGTCACTGGTTTTCCTGGCTAGCTCAGGCAACCCATTCCATGCTCTAATAGCACTAGGGAAGAATCTAATTCGGCCCTGGTATAATACTAAGTTTAATTTGATGTACGCCCCCCAACCTAAGACAAAGGTAACGGTAGTCGCGAGATTGTACTTTAAATCCTAATTATTTCAAATACTTTAAATCCTAATTATTTCAAATAAAAGTGTCCCCAGGGCTACTAACTCTGATCAAACTTCAATTTTGTATTGTTTATATTTCTCTCTTTTGGATGACGAGTTTGCCGACCACTGGTTAGTATATTGTGTGTATGTGTATAGATCTATGTCCCTTGTGTCTAATCTTCGGTTCCAGGTATGTTTGCAGTGTCTTCTAGATCTAATTTAAATTTAGTAATGCCATCTTATTATCTAGTCAATATTTACTTGCTTTGGCAACTAGATCTATATCAACTTTATGGTAATTCTGTCAAAGATTAAATAACTTTTATAACATGATTAATAAATTTAATTTATGTCTAGATTCTAGAGATGTATAGGCTATAACTATAGACTATAATATAGATATAGATCTAGACTATTCACTCTTATAGGGAATATAGGCCTTTAAGATAAAGTAAATTTGCTTACGTCACGATAACCGGCTCATCTAGATCTAGAGACTCTTAGAATCTAATCTAATCTATCTAATCTAGATTGAGATTCTAGTGGTCTATAAGCCTAGATCTACATATTTATTACTATATATTTCTAGCTAAAGATCTATATATATAGTATATTATATATATATATATATATATATATATATGTGTGGAGGCGCGGTGGCTGAGCGGTAAAGCGCTTGGCTTCTGCACCTGGGGTCCCGGGTTCGAATCCATGTGAAGGCTGGGATTTTTATATCGTGATCCTTGGGCGCCTCTGAATCCACCCAGCTCTAATGGGTACCTGACATTAGTTGGGGAAAAGTAAAGGCGGTTGGTCGTTGTGCTGGCCACATGACACCCACAGAATCAGATGACCATGACCATCATCTGCCCTATAGACCACAAGGTCTGAAAGGGGAACTTTACTTTTTATATATATATATATATATAATATATATATTATATATATAGAGAGAGAGAGAATTCTAGATCTAGTAAACATCTAACTATTGTTGTGTTATTGTTACCTGTATCAAGTGTATCCTAGGCCTAGTCTTACTTTGTACTTATCATATTTGTGAAAAGAAAATGCTGCCTTAATAACATAACTAGTTATAGTTTAGATTTTAGGTCTTAAGTTGTTCATTTGTGTTGAAATATGCATTGACAACTTGGTCTGCATAGCCATGTGAAATACTGCAGGCCTACTCATCCATAATCTTTGTATTAAAGATGGTGTCACTCATTCATAATCTTTGTATTAAAGACTGTCTGCTTATCCATAACCATCACAGTCCTTTGTATTAAAGATGGTGCCTTATTATGCTAGAAATGTAACTTAGATCTAGTGGGAAGCGTGGTCGAGAGGCTAAGTGCGCTTGAACTTGGCTTGTCTTGACTACCTAGAAGGGGGCTCGAGGTTCAACACCCGACTCGGGCTCTGAGCATGCTATAGGCATGAAAGTAGCGCTATATAAAAAATTTAGCAACCAATTATATTTTAAACAGGAGTGTTGTAATAAATAGTTTTTAACTTTTTTTTTTTTCAGATCAAAACACAGATCTCTTCTTTGTAATATAAAAAGGGAACATCATACAAATTGCTAGAAATTATTACCTCTGAGAAGCAGACAGTAAATAAAAACGCTAAAAAAAATGGTGTATCAAGAATTCTTTAAGGCAAGTAGTCATTGACAAAGGTAGAATTTAACAATTTTGAATTTAATGTCATTGTCATAAAATTTTCCTAATAACCAAGGGCAAGCTATTAAACCACTGATTTAGCAAAGCAAATATCTGTAAGTTTCATTCTTTTTTTTGTGTTGCTTTATCTTTTGTGTTATTGCATGCAAATTGAGCATGTTTTTAATTGAAATTATTTAAAGAATAATTATGTTAATTAATAACTCATTTAGCTTCATATAGTTTTTATAGATCTAGTTTTAATAGTTAAGTTGAAATTTTATCTTCAAAAAAACTTAACAACTCTGATTTCATAGTCCAATGTTTTATATATTCATTATCATAATTAAATTTGTGAACATTTTCAGATCATGAAGATGTAGACCAGCATGATGAAGATGTAGACCAGCATGATGAAGATGTAGACCAGCATGATGAAGATGTAGACCAGCATGATGAAGATGTAGACCAACATGATGAAAAGGTAGACATGTACATGTAGACCAGCATGATGAAGATGTAGACCAACATGAAGATGTAGACCAACATGAAGATGTAGACCAACATGAAGATGTAGACCAACATGAAGATGTAGACCAACATGAAGAATGAAGACCAACATGAAGATGTAGACCAACATGAAGATGTAGACCAACATGAAGATGTAGACCAACATGAAGATGTAGACCAACATGAAGAATGAAGACCAACATGAAGATGTAGGCTGACATGATGAAGATGTAGACCAACATGATGAAGATGTAGACCAACATGATGAAGAATGAAGACCAACATGAAGATGTAGGCTGACATGATGAAGATGTAGACCAACATGATGAAGATGTAGACCAACATGATGAAGAATGAAGACCAACATGAAGATGTAGGCCAACATGATGAAGATGTAGACCAACATGATGAAGAATGAAGACCAACATGAAGATGTAGGCCAACATGATGAAGATGTAGACCAACATGATGAAGAATGAAGACCAACATGAAGATGTAGACCAACATGATGAAGAATGAAGACCAACATGAAGATGTAGGCTGATATGATGAAGATGTAGACCAACATGAAGATGTAGGCCAACATGATGAAGATGTAGACCAACATGATGAAGAATGAAGACCAACATGAAGATGTAGGCCAACATGATGAAGATGTAGACCAACATGATGAAGAATGAAGACCAACATGAAGATGTAGACCAACATGATGAAGAATGAAGACCAACATGAAGATGTAGGCTGATATGATGAAGATGTAGACCAACATGAAGATGTAGGCTGACATGATGAAGATGAAGACCAACATGATGAAGATGTAGACCGACATGAAGATGAAATGTAAACCAAAATATTGATCAAGAGATGTATGGAATAAAAAGGTAAGCAAAGCTATGTATATCAATTAATATTTTTTTTTATACTAAACCTCTAAGTAAAGCTTTGCCAAGTTTTGTGTTTCACTGACTATGAAAATGTTTTGATATTGATTTTTTTTCTCTTTACAGTGAACATCTTGAGAGGGAAAACAATTCCTAGAGGCAAAGACACAGACACAGTAAGAGATTGTTTCCTTTTCTACCATCATTTAGAGCCTTTTTTGTGAGGGAACCTGCATCTGAAAGAACTGAACATTTCCCTAATGCTACTTCAAATTCAGATCTCCTCCCAACCTCAGGCTGAGTACCCGTGGTCACCTACTTTATGTTACATTACCATAGCACTACAGACAGTGGAAAACAAATTATATGAAGGAATGCAACCACCATCAGATATTGTTGTCTTTACAGACTCCCAATCTACTCTTCAAGAACTTAACAGCAGCACCTCAAATAGCTCAATAGAGTTGACAACACTCATTGTGATAATCCATCAGATGATATCAAAATTAAATATCAATATCACACTACAGTGGATCCCTGGACACATTGTCATCATGGGAAATGAAAAGGCAGATAAGCTATCAAAGGCAGGTTTATCTATGGAACAACCAGATAGACCTGTTAACTACCTCACCCTAAGGTCAATGTTAGTCAACAATCATAAAGAGGAGTGGCTCAACCAATGGGCATCAGGAAACACAGGCAGAGCCATGTACAAAGAAATGACTACACCTAACAAACTGGACAGTATTAACTTCCTCCCCTGCAAAGAACAATCTACAATTTTCCAACTAAGAACAGGACACACTCCACTATTAAATTACCACCTGAACAAAATAAACTCCACACAACTCCTCCTTTGCAGACACTGCACCCACCCCTTTGAAACCGTAAACCATATCCTCTTTGAATGCTCCTCCCTAATCCACCTTAGGCAGACCCTACTTCCACTACAGCCCAACATAACCAACACCCTGTACGGCAGGGCTGAACAACTGAAGAAGACAGCACACTTTTTTTCCTTGGCACAGTCTGCAAAAGAGCTTACAGCTCAGCAGCAATAAAGCTGGCTAGAAGAAGAAGAAGAAAAAGAGGTTACATTACAAGAAGTGGTCGCAAAGTCAGAAAACCTAACAGATGACAATGAGTAGAACAATCATTTCTGATACAGGTACAAGTACTCAAGTGATGTACTTTGTAAGAACTAATTAGGTGGAATCACCATAATTGATTTCTATCTTGTTCTATATATAGGTATATCTTGACAATCAGTCCAGTCATTGTTCATTCTTTTTTAATATTCCTTTTGTTCCCTCAATCATCTTGTTGTTTCAGTTAATGTTTTTATCTTTTTTGTTTTTGGAGGAGGGAGGGGCTGTGGTATATTATTATTATTGAAGTCACAACACCAAAGCCTTGCTACATTATGCTTTTAATTCAATTTATCATCTCCCCTGCTTTTGTGTGCTATCATATTAATGTTCATTAGTGTCACATCCATGCACAATTTGTTCTATGCTTTTTATAGTGTAAATAGTGACTTGACATTATTTAGATCAATTATATGTTATATTATATTTAAACTAAAACTGTTAGCATTTTCTATGCTATTATTAATATGAATGTGTTTGTGTGTTGCTATGAATGCATTTTAAGTTTTAGTCTGAAATCATAAATAAGAAATTGTTTCATAAACAAAGATTATATTAATATTTAATATTTCAGACTTCACTATAGCATTGAGTTCATCCCCATAGTCTATTTAAAACTTTCAAATACTAATTCACTTTGTCTTATCTAATGGTGATCATGGGGGTATCCACTATCCATAGTCTCTGGTATGAACACTCACTGTCCTGGTTAGGGCTAGGATGTAATCTCTATTTCTGATGGAACACATGTAAAACCAAGAAAACAAACAGTAGACCTAGACTTTATTAACAGGTCATGCAAGCATTTTTTTATAATTGTGAACTGATGCTCTCAGAGCTATTTTTATGTATTTTTATTTTTGCAACTTTTGTAGACTAGTGCTAAGCTGTATGCTTATACTTCCGCCTATTATTATATGGGTTAGGGCGATGCTGTTTCCTGTACTGTTGACCAGAGTGTGTCAGTTTTAATTATTCTGTACTTGGAACTGCCTTTAAGTTTCAGAATTTGTTGTTTTTTTTCTATATGTAAAGCTACTTTATATATATAGTTATATATTATGGTACATTATTTTTCTAATTGAAACAACTGTCAAAATAATTGGCGGTTTTTTGTTTTAAAGTTTGTTTTAAAATGATGGCCACTTCTAATGTTTATGTACTAGATCTTTTCCTAATTTTTTTGTTTTTTTATCTGCAGTGTTTTGTAACTGCTGCTTTGCTCATTTGAATTAAAGTATCATTTTGTTATTTCTTCTCTTTCTTGATTTCTTTGGTCACAGACTGAGGTGCACAGATACAACCCACCCAGTAGACCTTCTGGCAACTGTAACTTCTTGTTAGTGCAGGCTAGACATGACCTGGGGGCCCTGCCATGCTAACATAATACTAATATTCTCTTGAATCATTCCAGACAGCATTGAGACCACCCCTGTCCCTAACAATACATAATTACCTTGCTTTAGTTGTAGAATGAAAGTTGAGCAAACAGTGAAAAGCTTCTATATAATTCACTTGGAGGTGAGGTGACTGAGCGGTGAAATACTTGGCTTCCAAACATGGGTACAGGGTTTGAAGACTGGGATTTTTAATTTTAGGACTATTAGGCACCTTTGAGTACACCTGGTTCTAATGGGTTCCTGGCATTTCTTAGGGAAAGGTAAAGACTGTTGGTCATAGTGCCGACCATGGGACGCAAAAACAGATGACCTTTATATCATCTGCCCTACAGATTGCAAAGTCTGCAGCTAAAACCAACATGGGAAAGCCTTTTGAGGAAAAATCAGAACCATTCAGTTAGCAGCATACAGGGCTACTCCCAGGCAGAGCCTATGATGCCATTGATCCCAAACTGTATTGGCATATTCCATTCCTTCAAATATATAGCTGTGTGGGTGACATCATTGCAACCACAACTAATGTCAGGAAAATGATTCATAGCTAATGTTTGGAAAATGAGATGATCCCTAGCAGCTTTGTGACTGAAGGAGGCCATAGAATCAGATCAAAGTTTGAGATTTGCTAAAAATTTGCTCAAAAACAAATATTGTTACAAAGCAATTAGCTAAAGAAACCTGTTAACTTTTAACATAACTTTTTAATGACATATGGAAAAGCACTATTAAACTACTAGAAATTTAGAAAAACTAGATCTAAGGGTTGCTGGAAGGGAAGGATAAAAGCAGCAATTTTTTTAGTACCAGTACCTGGTAACTATGTCAATCAACACATTGGACTAGGATAAGTTATGTAGCTTAAAGACATCCATACAACTTTTAAAGAATAAAATCACATCAGACTTCATTTAAGTTGCAGCCTGAGAGACTGAAATCCTCTCTAGCCAATGCAGTGGACTGAAACCCAGCTGTAGTGCTTCCTAGATCAGTTGAGATAGAGAGAAGCAAGTCTGGAGCAGCAAACATTAATGAGGCAAGGTTTCCTCTTTCTACCTGCATTGGGGCACTGTGAGTATCAAATTTGGCATACAAACTGCATGAAATGCTGGATATCTGGCATAAACCACTGTCAAGGGGGCTTGAGTTCAAATCCTGATTTGTTTTTGCTGAGCAAAGAAACACCAGAAATACCATTTCCCCATATAGGCAATACAAAGTAATTTGAAAAAAAAAAAAGAAATTAACACAGACCAGTTACAATTAAAAAAAAATGAAATTGTAAAATGAATGCCACTTTTATTACAAGGTATACATAAATATCAAAATGAGTTAATCAATTATTTAAAGTTAGCAACTTTTTGTTCAAAACTAATGTACATTGGTAGTCCTGTAGATTGTGTAGAATCAAAGTAGCATGATTCATTTAGATATTTGATTTTAATTTGATTTTTGATTAGAAGTTATTATAATTTTTTTAAATTTCTATTTAGTATGACACTGCATCTACTGTAGAAAGATACAAAGGGATAAAACTAAATATCAGTTGTTATTCAAAAAAAAAAAGAAAAATGTACATTTAACACATTAGCATATTCTGTTCCAAAAATATAAACTTGATCAAAATATTTTATTGTCAAAGATATTATTGATTGAGTTGTATACCTTAAACCTCTTACAACAGATACATTCATGGTATAAAACACTGCCTGGTCACTAGAAAATGAATAAAGTAGTAACACCAAGAACTAAAAAACTTAATAACATTGACACTACCAACAATGTTCAAACTGCAATGATTTTGATGGAATCCTGTGATTAACTTTACTTATGTTATTCAACCACAGAATTCCATCAAAAGCTCTTAATTTTTTTAAGACATCATCTTGTTGAAAAGTAAAATGAGGTGTCAACTCTCTTAATGCCTATGGTCATTGACAAATATAGCTCAAAGAAATCTTTCCTTAATTTCTAACTTAAAGTCAACAGTCAAAGTAAATGAATAGTAGGTACCTGGTACCTGGTAAATTAACAACAACACTAAGTTGTTTTTTTTTCTCTACAAGTTCTACAATTTCAGATTCAAAGACAAAGTTTATTGTTTGTCCAATTAACCTTTGACCTTATCTTTCTTGGACACTCTCAGCATAAAGAAAAATAAACCATTCATGAACAGTATTGTCTTGAGCATCAAAATGTTAAGTGTTATGTGGTGACTACTAAAAGTTGTGTAAACTTAATCTTTTATCACTCAATCGATGGAAGTCTTTCTAGACAAGTAAGCAATGGATTTCAGATATCCCTCACAGCTTCCGTGGTTGAAAAATTTCCAGAGAAAAAAGCTGATTAGAATAGTATCTGTCATGCTTGAAAAGGGCCACAGGGACTGTATAAAAAAAAAAGAATAAATAAAAACTAAACAGAATTGACAGGCAATGTGGCATTAAAAAACAACAACACTTTCTAACTTTAGAACCTACAAACATTAGAGATAGTAGAAAAAACAACACTTGATTTATTACCAAAACAGCTGACATATCCAAACACAAGTGAGTAGCCTTCTTTTGTAAGGTACTTGTGTAGTCAAGGAAGATCTCATATTTGTAAACAGGCTAACATTTTAGGCTCCTTAGCTGACTAATCTTTTGGACATTCTGGAAGAAATAAATGCAAGAAGGGCTTAATATAAATATCATCATCACTTGAAATTCTATTTGCAAAAGCTAAGAGAGATCTCAAATATGAAAATAATGATCTCATAAAAAGATAATATAGATCACAAATTAGATCATTTAGATCTCAAACAAGATAGATCACAAATTAGATCAGATAGATCTTAAACAAGATAATATAGATCACAGATAGATCTCAAACAATATAAGATAAAATGTGTAAATAAAAAAAACAGCATAGCAGAGGAAAGCAAAATTACAAGATAGATATCAAATAGTATGAATCAATTAGCCTATATGCAGGTTAATAAATTTCACAGTTGATTCCCAAATGAGTATTTAAAAAATTCTGTAAAAGTTTTTTTAACAAAAAAGAAAAAATAATTACAAAACTAAACAAAATAAATGTAAAGGCTTTCTTTTAGTGACTTTAGAATAGAACAAGTTTCCTGTTTCCTTAAATACTCCATCTCCTCAACACTCCATCTCCTCAATGCTCTATCTCCTCAATGCTCCATCTCAACAGCCCATCTCTCAACACTCCATCTCTCAACACTCCATCTCCTCAACACTCCATCTCCTCAACACTCCATCTCCTCAATGCTCTATCTCCTCAATGCTCCATCTCAACAGCCCATCTCTCAACACTCCATCTCCTCAACACTCCATCTCAACACTCCATCTCCTCAATGCTCCATCTCCTCAACACTCCATCTCCTCAACACTCCATCTCAACACTCCATCTCTCAACACTCCATCTCCTCAATACTCCATCTCCTCAACACTCCATCTCAACACTCCATCTCCTCAACACTCCATCTCACAATCCATCTCCTTAACACTCCATCTCCTCAACACTCCATCTCCTCAACACTCCATCTCCTCAACACTCCATCTCCTCAACACCCTGTCTTAACACTCCATATTAACACTTCATCTCCTCAACACTCCATCTCAATACTCCATCTCCTCAACACTCCATCTCAATACTCCATCTCCTCAACACTCCATCTCAATACTCCAGCTCCTCAACACTCCATCTCAATACTCCATCTAAATACTCCATCTCCTCAACACTCTATCTCCTCAACACTCCATCTCAATACTCCATCTCCACACTCTATCTCCTCAACACTTCATCTCAATACTCCATCTCCTCAACACTCCATCTCAACACTCCATCTCAATACTCCATCTCCTCAACACTCCATCTCAATACTCCATCTCCTCAACACTCTATCTCCTCAACACTCCATCTCCTCAACACTCCATCTCCTCAATGCTCCATCTCCTCAACGCTCCATCTCCTCAACACTTTATTCTGTCATTATATGTGTCGTTATTGCCAGGAATTGGGTACATTTAGTAATCAGCATTGAAGTACACATACATATATTAGAGAAGAAAAAGAGCCTTGACACTGTAGATCGCAAGGTCTGAAAGGGGAACTTTGCCATTATATTCCAGTTATTTCTGCTGGTTAAGTTTGTATTGCTGAACTCACTGACCTACATCAGTTCTATTCACATCACGTTAACACTGCATGGTATCACAATGTAAGTTAAATAAAAAATTAAATTAACTTTCAGAAATGGTGGTCAACTTGATAGTCCCAGATTCAGACTCAGCTCTTCTTATCCTAAAAACTTTTAAGCCAAACAGTAAAAAATTAATAGAATAAGGATTTTTTGTTCAGGAAAGATAATATCCCAAAATGATGTTAATGTTTTTGTAAAATGTTTTACATTGTTTCGGATGTTCCTTCAGAGTTGAAGATAGTTTACTTCCTAGTCCAAACCTCCTGCAGGACGACGGGGGATGGGAGTGGGCAGGGTTTGAACCCTCGACAAATCCAAACGACAGTTCAGTGCGCAAACATCACGACCAGGCAGCCATCCATGTATCCATAACTCATGGTTGGAAACATCCTGAAGCCCTAATTAAAAATTGCATTCTATACTGTGATTTGACCTCAAGGCTGCAGTAGTAGCACTGTAACTTCTTCAGTATCCAATGTTAGCAAGTGCCCTATTTAAGAACGAGGCCATTTTTAAAATAGAGATGATAGTTTGTAAAATGTTTTACATGTTTCAAATGTTCCTTCAAAGTTGAAGATAATTTATTTCCTCATCCAAACATCTCAGAGGACGATAGGGAAGGGCAAGGTATGAATTCAGGACCATCAACAACTCCAAACAACAGTCCAGCGTGCATTTTCTGCACATCCAGGCAGCCACCCATAGTCATAGTAAAAAGTATTTTCTAAAAGAGTTTCTATAATAACATTGTCAGATGCAGGTTCCATTTTCCCATTTTCATTCACAAAATTTGTGGCATGTGTGGCTGAGAGGCGGGCCTACACTGCTTGGCTACAGCTTAGCCACTTACCATGGGGGCTCGATTTTGAATCCTGACTCGAGCAGAGTTGTTTTCTGAAAGCCCAAAGACAGCATGTAAACCTCCCATGTGTTCCCTTCCCCCAATAGTCAACAAAAGGAGATTGGGCCATAGCAAAATAAGTATGCTCTAAGCATGAACTATGCACTATATCAAAAGCATTAAAAAAAAAGATTTACATGTTTTTTTCAACTCTTTCATACCTTAACAAATGAATTTGAATAAGTAACTATTCTATTTGAAAGTGAAACAAAACTAAACACTATTAAGTCCAAATACTTTTTACTATGACTAAGTAATAGTAGGTATAGAACTAATCAATATCAGGCCCAAATACTTCTTACTTTGACTATTGATGAAATAAACATGACATCAAACATAATAGCAGCACCCAGAGAGAAGAAGGTGAAGAAACTGTAGTAATACATAGATAAGTCTTAAGGAGGACTCAAACCTTGGACCTAGCTGTGACCAGATGCAAGTTAGACTTCCTGAATAACACCCCAAAAGAAGATCTACAAATCTTGTAAGATGCCCCAACATACTAAGAGATAGGTGAAGAATATTACAGACAATATCAAAGTGAGAAATCATCAAGTTAAAACTGAAAATTCAACAAAATCAAAATAATAACAACCAGTTTGATACAAATATAAACCAATCTAAACAATTAAACCCATGTTTTTTAATTCAGACTGTCTTTCCACTGATTTGGACTCTCCTTCCTTCACTCTTTCTTAGACTGTTCATTGGCAAATGAGATAAACTAAGAGCTTTCACAGCCCGCAGTCTATTGCCATCTATTTGCAGTATCTCATCTTCTTATCCAAGATTATTACATCCTACCGGTGTCTCAAGGGTCAATCTAGTCATGCAAGTTAATCAATGACTTAAACTCTGCCAATTCACATGTTTTTTCTAGCTGACTCAGGCAACCCATTCCATGCTCTAATAGCACTAGGGAAGAAGGAGTATACATTTCTTCTAGCATATGGGATGAGGAATGTTCCTTTATCTTTGTGTCTTTCTAAGTATTTTTTTAAGTTTTGTTTTTGTATTTGAAGTTTATAGTTTAATGTTTTTTGTATAATTGCTACTTTACTTTTGAAGTCTTCTGTCCTGAAGGATCTCTAAATTTAATAATTTTACTAGAGGTCTAACTATAATCAAATGTGAATATTTGTTAGTTCGGAATCTCACTGCTCTATCTTGTGTATTCTAGTTTCTTAATAATGTTTTTTTTTTAGTTGAGGGTTCCCAAATAGAGGACTCATTATCTATTGTTCAGTTGCATCACTGCATCATCTCTACTGTTGGTTCTCTTTACTCCCCTTTGGTCTTATTCACATTTCTTTCTCGGCTCATCAAATACAGAGTACATCTTCCATGAACATTTCCAGCAGAATAAAACTTTTTGGTCTAATAACAAAGTCACTAAGTTTTGAGAATCCTCAAAAGCTGTCTATGACGATTCTCCGAGTCCAGTGTTTTCTCTGCCAAGTTGCAATTCTCTAGTTCTTAATAGAAAATCATTTTTCCACAATTGCTTATCCATGTGAAAGTGGAATCACTGGCCTACCAATTTTCCAAATATGTTTCAATTTTTTGTCAAGAGTTGTTTATAAATATAAAGTACCCAGTTTATCTTTTCTTTTGAAAAGGATGAAAGAGCCATTTTTGCAAACCTGGTTGTTGACATCAAAACTATGTATTTGGTGAAGTCAATAAAGAGCAATGGTTTTAGCACATCCACAGATATTCCATCTTTAGTTCTTCTTTTTTAGGGTCCCCATTTGTGTTGGATGAAAAACTAAAATGAATGGCTCTTTGGTCCATCCTAACAAGGCCTCATATCTTATAGATTGCTGATGTTGCTTCAAAAAAGAATATAATTATGTTCTATGCATTTCATGTGTCAATCTAGTCATGCATGTTAATTAGTGAATTAAACTCTGCTAAGTCACTGGTTTTCCTGGCTGATTCAGGCAGCCCATTCTATATTCAAACTAGGGAAGAAAAAGCACTTGTAGGAATTTGGCCTAGCATATGGAATAAGAATATTGCCTGGATTGTGGTGTGAATAGATGAATGGGTCATTTCTCCATCCAGAATAAGACTTACTCTATTGCCATGATAGATCAATTCAGATTGACTTCTCTGCTTTTTCTTCAACTTTGTCAGTTTTTTAAAGCCATTGCAGTTCCATTAGCAAATATTCCATAATCATTGGCTAAAGTGTCAAACAGTGGGACTGTTATAAAATCTGTCCTTGTATACAATATTATTTTTGTTTATCAAGTGGCTAACAGCCTTAGAACAAAGCTAAAAACGACATATCAATTCTGGAATCACATTCTTTGTTTTGCCTGTGTTGAATTTCTATGCTGATATAGCAATGACATTGCCATTATTATTATTTGCTTCATAAGCCATAGTTTTGATTACCACTTTGATTGGTTTGGATTTTTATATATTGCTTTGTAACAAATCAGCCTTGGCAAGGAATCATTCCTTCATCCAAAGTTGGCATGTTGAGATAGTTAGAAATAGTGCTGAGATGTTGAGATAGTTAGAAGTAGTGCTGAAATGTTGAGATAGTTAGAAGTAGTGGGTGACCCAAGGCTCTCCTGGCTTCTAATAGATCACCATACAAAATGTCTTGAGGAAGTCAACCTTGTGGCATTCCATGAACATGTCCAAGCTAGCCAAGATTTCTACTGCTGATAACAGTGCGAAGGTTCAGAGGAATCTTTTTTTTTTCATAAATGCACTGAACACTTCTAAAGGAAATAGATAGATGATGCTATATTTAATCATCAGAGACTTTCACCCCACAACTTTGGATGATTTTCTATTAATGAAGCATACACTCTATACTGTCATACTGATATGTTCAAACCCTGCCTCCTGCAGAAGGTTTGGACTAGGATGTAATAATCATCAAACCTGAATTAACATGTAAAACAAACTACAAAAAAGGTCCTCTCCGATGAATTGATAGGTAAAGAGTATTTGAATGAAATGTGATATATAAATAGTTTTAACTTAATGATTAACATAACATGAAACAAACCTAAATGTCTTCAAATTCATCATAGCAATGAACAAGTTGATCAGGACCACGACAGCATCAAGAATGTAAACTCCATACAAAACGTAGCCAACCACCTCAATGACTTTCAGCAGCACACTGTCTGTTATCTCTGAGTCACCATTAACCTGACTGCTATTTGTTTCTTCTTTAATAGCTGGTGCCTGAGAGTTCCCCATACCAAAGGCAGCCCAGAACAATGTCCCAGTGGTCTCTAAGAGGCTGAAAAAAAAGTCTTTGGTCAGCAAATAAAATATTTTTAAGTACATTTGGGAATAAATTAATTCCTGTAAAATCTAGTAAATTTAATATCATCTAGCTAATTTAATATATCTATCATCTTGTAAACTTAAACATCTTAACTAGTGATCAGCTTTCAAAGTATTTAACTTTAAACACTACCAATAAAAGCCATAATTTATTTATTTTAAGTTTTAAGGTCACTTGCAAAAAAAATTATTTCTTTTGAGTATGTCTATACAACCTGAAGTTATTTTGCTTTGCAAAAAAAAACATCCATAAATTAAATATAAAAAACCTTCACCTTGTAAATCAAATGACTCTACCCTGCAAAGTTCTCATTCTTGGAAATACTGTATAGGCTTATTTGTCCACATATAAAGGCAATCATGACTGAAATAGATGAAGGTAAACTTGCCAACATCCTATGGAATAATAACTAGATTAAGATACTTTTCGCATAATTTCATTAAGTTGGCTATAGTAAACTTGACTTACACTAATGTTGTTATTATAATAACCTGTGTTCAAATCCTTCATATCATCATGATTAAAATATTATGCCTTGGCCAAGAATCCTTAGCCCTTCATGCAATATAAAGGAAATTGGTGGCCTACTTCTGTTTCTAACCAGGTGCAAGTAAGTTGATTTGTTTAATAGCTAAAAGTGTCATGAAATGCATCACTGAATTGGTTGAATCTAGTGGATTTTTTTCCTAAATAGACCTACTCAATAATGAATAATCTACAGAAGATAATAAACAAAGTGAAATTGAAACACTTTAATTAACTAATTAAACAAGTAAAGTTATATCTTTGAATCACCAAGTTTTCAGTTCCAATGAAGAAATGTTTAAAGCCTAACTAATAATATGAGAGGCACAATGGGGAGTGGTAAAGCACTTGGCTTATGAACACAGGTCCCAGGTTCAAATCCTAGAAGACTGAAATTTTTACTTTCAGGATCTTTAAGGCCCCTCTTAGTCAACCCAGATCTAATGGGTATCTGACATTAGTTGGGGAAAAGTAATGACGGCTATTGTGCTGGTCACATGACTTTAGCTAACCATAGGCCACAGAAACAGATGACCTTTACATCATTTGCACTATAGACATCATGGTCTGAAAGGGGAACTTACTTTTTTAATAATATGAGCTAAAATAAACCTTTGCTCTAATATTGTAATTCTTCTTATAATTATTATAATTTCCTAGAGCCTCAAGTTTCAAGAGATTCTAGACAAGTATATGTTCATCCCTGGTGATTCATCACAGCATACATTTGTTCATCCCTGGTGATTCATTACAGCATGCATTTGTTCATCCCAGGTGATCCATCACAACATGCATTTGTTCATCCCTGGTGATCATCCAATTATATCATAGAATTATAAAAGACAAATACTAATGAGCAACACATACATCTTCTTAGTGTTCTGGTTGAAGGCAGGTTAAACATGGTAGAAAGAAACTCATATGCATTAGGACTGTAAAAGTGCAATGTTATTGTGAAGGATATTTTTTTCATCTGTATAATTTGCATTTCCTGTAGGCTCCTCAAACAGATGTAAAGATAAATCTGAAAAGCATAAATATATTTTTAAAAATCATATATTAAATGTTAAATTGGAATCCATCTTAGACCAGTTGATCTAAATGTTATCTATAACTATTGCCAAACAAATAAAAAGAGTGCCACATGGACATGAATAATTTATCAATGATTGTTATGCAAATTATTATATATTCTTATCACTAAACTATAGAGTAATACATTTACCATCATAACCTTTTTAGGTGAGGTTGGCTTTTCTATAACTCCTCTTGTAAACATTGAACTTTCTTTTTATAATATGTCAGAAGTCTCTTTGAATTGTACAATTTCTTCTTTCACCTTAAGACTTTATTTTTCCTTCTTTTTAACTGGCCAGGAAGCTGCATCGTTATGACACTGAAAAATAATAATTGTTAGCAATACAAAATCCTTTCAGGCATAACAGTAAATTCTGGAGTATATATTAAAATTAGATAAGCAAGCTTTCATTCAGATACCATAAGTATATCTCTAATTCTATAGCATTGACAGAAAAAATACAGATAATGATTTAATTAATAATGAAAATATGACAAAAAATAAAATATCACATATACAATTGGAATTCATTTTGTTGTTTAGTTGAAGTCCAAGATATGAATATCAATATCACTAAATGTATAAAATATACATAAGTACAATAATATATTAAATCTAACAGTGCATTTTGATTTACTATATTGAATGCCTCTTAGGGGTTTGCAAAGACCAGGGAACAGTACCAGGAAAAAGAAGAAGAGGCAGACAGAGAAAGCGATGGGAGGACAACATAAAAGAATGGACGGTACTTCCATTGAAAGAGGTTCTAACTATGGCAAAAGACAGAGAGGAATGGAGAAAGATGATTGACAAATCTTGCATGGTGCCGCAACGGTCTTACAAACTAAGGGATAGGTAAAAGTAACTCAGTTGTAAGTTAAAGTCAGTCTAGATCAGTTCATGTCAGTTGTTATTTCATTATACTAGTCAAACATTTATTTAGACAATGCTGAAAATACTTGCTGTTATTTCTACTTTGCTTCAAATACTATACTGGGATACATGAGCAGTCATTTTTTTAAAATAGTTAAATGTAAAACCAATTCAAACTCACATAGAAGTCTAAAATTAACATTTTCTACATTAAGTATCACCTGAAATATTGTAGGAATAGCTGAGGGTTTCAGATTTTTCATTATATCATCAAAGTTTGCATCAATAAAATGTGTGCTGTCCACAAAGTCATACCCATCAGGGGTCCATCCTTTCCCTCTTTTCATTGCTTCAACCATTTATCTCACATGTTGGCTTATTTAAGGAATCTGCAACATAAAGAAATAATAAATAATGAATAACATACCGGTACAAAAAATGGTGACCGATAATTTCATCCCTAATTAAATATTTTTTTGTTATTCATTGTTTAAATGTGCAGTTAAGGCTTTGGCTTTAAGCCCTCATTTCATCTAATATATAAATATGATTATTTTAAATGCTTTTAAATATTTTTTTGACATGTTATAAATGCGTTAATAGTGTTTCCTCTTCCACTTCACATTCTTGATGAGTTGTACATCTGGGTGTGTACTTAGCTACAGGGCTTCTTGTGGTTGTAAGGGATATACATGACGTAATGATCAAAGGCAAAAGTGTGGTGGAAGTAGTGGAAATCTTTTGAGAGAGGAGAACGATTAGAATAATTATGACCATGCCGCTGATAACTTATCATCAAAGGCCAAGGTGTGGTGGAAGTAGGCTACCGGTAGTGGAAATCATTTAAGAGATGAGAACGATTACAAGACTAGACTAAAGAAAGTAATATCTCTCTGTCTTTGGAAAGTTTAGTTTGAGACTAGCCTCTATTTTATTTGGGGCAACCAAATCACATCGCCTAGGGACTCTACTTATCTAAGACAGGCCCAGCTATGGTGGATTATTATCATCATTGTGTTTTATTTATTCAAGGATAATACTTAAATGTAAGTCGCTATTCTATTCGTACAAGTAATTTATTTTTGTGTTTATCGCTGGATCATTTAAGTATTGAATTGGGTTTGAAAACATTAAACGCAAGGTAAATCAATTCTACCTATCCTTACTTCAGAATAAAACATGGCTGCAGAGAGAACCAAGTAGTTCGAAACCTGTAAGGCCGACGAATAGTTCTGTTTTACGACAATACCTGGGCTCAGATCTGTTAATAAAACTCTCAAAAACAACCTGGTGTTTCCATCAGACAAGGTTGTTTATCTCTGTGTAAACTTCTGCCCTGATCTTTTCCATAAAATTTCAGTTGATTGCATCAATGCCGAAGAACCTTTAAAATAAAAATTAAAAAAAAGATTGTAAAGTCAGCTGAATTATTTTTTTAAAATAGTTTTTCTAAAAAAAAAAATATAAGTTAGTTTTAATAATATCAAAGAAATACAATGTGATTTCTTTTTTTATATATCTATATCCAAAAATTTAAGTATTGTATTGTATAATATAGTCTAGAATTAGCCCAGCCCTATGTACAGTAAAAAAAAAAATAGATCCATTGTTGATGTTTGTTTTTTCTACAATAGTGATAACATTTATATTGAAAGTTAGAATAGTTAGATCTAGATCTATTTCAATAATAAAAATTATTTTACCTGGGTAGTTGAGTCTTGTTTCCAAAGTGAATGTCAAAGTGGTAACTAGACTAGAACTTGTAGAGAAGAAAATTAGTATTAGTTATTATCTAGTCTAGGTCTAAATCTAGATCAGATCTTGTAGTAAAGAAACTGTTGATAATCCAGCTAGATCTAAATCACATGTGTATTTGTCCTTATCTTATATAATTGCAAGCTTTGATAGGCTTTAGGCCTACTTGATTGAGAGGCACCAGTTATCTTGTGGTAAGGATGTTTTTGTTTAGATCTAGACCTAGATCTAGATCTAGTTGATGGGAATATGAATGAATAATCAAATTATCAATAATAGCGATGTCGATAGGGCCTCATCTCAGCCTAGTCTGCCGGCTAATAGTCTTATAATGTCTAGATCTAGAATGAGGAATCTAGACTAAGGTCTATTCTTTTTAGTTTTCATGCTAGATCTAGATTTAGAAGTTGAATAATAAGTCGACAGGTAGAGCATCTAAAACTATATCATCAATGAAACGTAAACAACCATGTTTTGTTTATGTTCAAACTAATGTCGATAGGGGCGGAAGCCCAATGCCGACCAATCATTTTGTCGGAAATAATAAGATACTAGAATCTATAAATAAATATATTTTACACTCTCGGTGACCACGGGTTTCCGTTCAAAGCCGAAACGCTATTTATATTATTTCGGAGATACGGTTATTTTAGGAAAGTGTAGGAAACGACGGTTTCATTGATGCCAAATATGCCTAGGTCGAATATGACTACTCAAAAGTATTCGATGCGTTACCAAGGGTATTATTTACATGTAGATTCGGAATTAGATGAAATAAACATTATACATGCCCTAGAAAAATGACTAAAAACAATATTTAAAGTTAAAAATTACATATTTCAATGTTCAAAACTTGTAGATAAATGGATAAACTTTCAAATAATGAAATAAAAAAAAGTTCGATTTTTTAATTTTAAATATAGATATTTTGCTCCCTAGTGGTGGTCCTCCTCCCCTTAGATAGAGACTCCTCCGAATCCACACATGCTGTTCTGGCTAGTATCTTGGGTGTTATGCAAATCCACTACTATTTCATCAACTATTGTACATTAGCCAAAGAACATTACAATTAATAAGATGAACGTACTCAAGACTTTCTACTACTATAAATGATGCATTCATTAACACTTGGGATGCCTGTCTTGTCTACTTATCCGTTGTTATTTAAATATCTCTAATTCTAATCAACCATGTTCTAAGCTATCGCCACATCGTTCTTCCTTGTTCGCCTATTCTCCTGCGTTATTCGTCTGTCTGACTACGTCACTGTCACTCCTTTAACCGTCGCTAAAAACAATGCACAATATAATCTACCAAAGCTAACATACTCTCTAACTCAACTAGGACACAACAATGCCACGTAATTTAGGAGACAATATTACTTTCCAAAAACATATCATTGAAAACGTTCATTCTACAGGCTTATAGTTGGTTAGCCTATGCAATAATTAATTAGTGTAAATATCTTTTAACTAGTATTACACACCGACCTGTGACTGTCTATTTACGCCGGAACATTCTCTCCTTTTAAACTTCTAATAAACTGGACGCATTTCAACCATCCACCTATTTTTGGCAGTCAATACCAGTATCTGTTACACCAGTGATGCCCAACCTAATTGGACCTGCGGGCCATTTTATTTCCGACACTCGCGTCGCGGGCCACAAAAAAAAAGTAAAAAAAGAAATGAAATTGATCTGAAACTATTTGATTAGAAACCAGTGTATCTAGTACTTACATTCATCTATAGCACATTTGAAGTTTATCCCTTTTTTTTTTAACAAGAATGCCGGAATATTTGTTTCATAATGCCGACTTTATGGTGTTAGTTTAAATAGCTAAACTTTTTGTATAAAACAAATATGTAAGCGTATTATCATGTTCCGAAAAAAAAAAAAGGGAAGTTCACATTTTCTGGTAGATTTTACATACAGAGTCCCATTTCATAAAAGAACAATTGACATGATAGCAACCAATCAGAGCAAAAGTGAGGGCCATAGTGTAGGTCAAGAGACATTTCTGCACTTTATGTCGACTTTTCGGCGGGCCGGATGGAACCAGGTCGCGGGCCGAATCTGGCCCGCGGGCCGTATTTTGGGCATCACTGTGTTACACTGAACCGGAACGGGTCGCTATCATTCTCTTTCCTTTCTTCTCTCTCTCTCTGGAACCCACTTTTATTTTCACCCCCAGCATTGATCACTGACCTAGACTTTTGACTTGCAATGGAACAACTCGATTGTAGTAACCTAAGCTAAGACCAAAACGTTATTGCAAGTGAAAACAAAAAGTCCGATATCGAGTAGGCAATTCTCTTTGTCAGATGTGAACAACACATACCACCGCGGGATCATAGTGACCTTAAGTTACACAATTTCAACACGACGACATAACTTGTGCATAGCTTGTTAAAGTAAGAGCCACACAGAATTAAAATGGAATTAAATCTAATGATGATTTGATGTGATAAATGCATGTAAATTATTAATTAATGACAGATTTCATGGACACACTCAAAGTTAAAATGTTACAATCTCATTTCAAGTGCAAGAGATAAAAAGGTCTATTTCTGATGCCCAATCTTCTTTTTTCAGCTTGGGAGCCATATAAATCTTTATTATGACTGAACTTACTGGTGCAGGTCTTCGCCAGTGATGGCTCCTCATGTCGGCTAAGTTCTACAATTTGTCGCTGATGCGTAGGCTCTATTCTGTGAGCACGAATTCTTGTGTATGTGTGTGTGTGCATTCAATTTGGTGACGCCTCTTGGTTGCTGTGTGTTTGATGACGTCCTTCTTTTTCCCGTCTTTGGGGCTTGGTGCTGAACTTCGTTGTTTAACTGCTCGCCTCGGCTCGTCGCTGTGTAAATAATTCAGTCCGTTTGTAAGAACTGCTAGGTGCTGGTTCAGAGAGCCAGAGTGGAAATATCGCTCGGCTAGCAATGTTGGGGCTTGGCCGACAGGCGACGTAATACGTGTTCATGTTAATTAAGGGATAGTATTACTGAGATACGCACGACCCGCACGTGTACTATAAATGATATGAATGTGTGTTGCAATCTATTGTCACATTATTTACAGATCATTCTTCACTTTGAACAGTCATCGTATTAAATGTTCAGTGGAATCTTTCTGCCCCTCATTCATTCATAACTAATTCAACATTATCCTTTGTCTTCCTCATGGAACATATGGCCTCCGTACAATTAGGCCCTCTCCAAGGTCTCTTGTTTAGCTGTTAGCAGCAAAGCAGTTTGGTCGGGGGGGTCATGTGAGCCAAAATATTTACACGGAATCCTGACATATATCGCGAACAAATACCAAGAGCGGAGTTGCTATGCTATATTCGTAAATTTTAAAGCGATACCCTCCCCCCCCACTTTTTTTTTTTCAAACTCGCCTTGTCATTGTTTTAACTGCATTCTTACTTCAAGCCACATTTTCCCCACAACTGCCAGCAAACACTTTAACCCATTCGCCGGAAAATGGCTCTTATCGTGAATTGCTCGGTAGCACATGATATCGCCGCTCGTATTTTCTTGTTGCTATAAAAATTCCCCAAATCTCCGATTTATGAACCTAGAAATCTTTTCCTTGCGGCCTGAACCAAGAAAAACCTAGACACCTGTCTTTTTTTTTTTTAAGTTTTGTTTCATATTGTCGTTAAATGTTTTGCACCTTAGCGACACACTTTCTTTGCAAATCTAAAACGTCGGGTCAACACACACATGCTAAGAACAGGGTTCCACTTGAGTGGCTAAGAAGACTGCCCACAAAGCCGATGAAAGTTAACTGTCACATTTGATGTCAAGGACACAAGGCTGGAGCGAAAATTTCCGAAACTTAAAATAGTTGACAACTGATTGTTTAACTTATTGGAAACGTAATTACCACAGCTTACGGAATCAAAACCACGAAGATTGACACGCCCGAATGTTCAAAAAGAAATGTAGATTGTACAGCGTTGACTATTTTAAATTGGGATTCATTCCTTCTTTATCAAACAAGAGGTTGCCTAAGTGGCTTTTTATGACGATATGAAACCAATTACGTTGGAGGATCATTTGAGATGATGTCACCCTGATAAAAAAAATAAAGGTTTGAAAAAACAAGATTCTCAAAGAAAAAGTTCAAAATAGACCCACAACATCTCTCTTCAACATGAGACAGAGAGAGAAGATGATGGTTTGTGAGCGTCTTACAAGATTTGTTTACTTATAGCCTAATAGCGAAAACATTAAAGATAAAACACTGATTTTACCTACTGTTAAAGTAGTTTTAAAAACTTGTTTTAACACAAACCTAAATTTGATAGTATGAAATGAATTTATTTAAGCAACAATACAGTTTAAGGGCACATTAGTGGTGTGAGTTATAACATTAAAAGCCTATAATGTAATTCTTTGCAAACGAGATAAACAGTTTGGGATTAGCGGCCTCGCAGGCTCTGGCAAGATGTAGCGCTGTGTGCAGCAAACTGCCAAAAGGTCACCGGCTTGACGAAACATTTTCCATGTTTGGGTAGGCCTATATCTGCAAGGCACCAGAAGTTTGAATTCACTTTTCGTTCTGCTAGGTGGCTTGCAAGCCCAGGCTAATGAGACCCTCCCGCCCAACGCTTACTGATTTAGGCGACTGTTTCTCACCTTCGCCCCTTCTACTGATTGTGAAAATAGTTCCGCGAACCCAATATTTGAGCCAGACTTGAAAGATGAAATACACGAGAAACTGCTCCTTACGAAAACTTTTACTGTGGTACTTAATGACCAATAAATAAATAAATTAATTAATATTTAATGTTTGAAGGACTACTTCATAGTACAACAAATTCCTTTATGAAACACAATATCCGTAGCAACGGATGATGAACCTGCGACAAACAACAACACACGTTTCCAACATGTTTGGTGGTTCCAGTAATACATATCAATTGTTATTTTGATTTATTTTAATTTGAATTTTATCAATATAAAAGATATACTAACTAGCGTTAAATTACGTATTTACCCTTCGACTTACAACTGTTAGAAATTACTAATAAAAAATGTTGTTGGTGAATTGCAAAATTGCAGTACAAGTTAAGCAGGGAGTCTACCGAAAACCAGAAAACATGGCAAGGGGTCTACGAGACAAAAAAAGTTTGGGAACCACTGATCTAGTTTAAGCCGGATTGAACGGCGCCTTCGACACGGAGGTCATGGATTGAACACGCTAAGCCAGTGGTCTTGTCAGTTCAGCAACTCTTACAAGCCTTACGGTGTTAGAAGACCCCGACCACTTCCGGGGCGCTGCACAGCAGGCGACCTGATTATACTAGTCTTAGTCTTAGAATGGCCAAACAGTATATTTCTAAAGCTGCTGATATATCAAACTTTCGTTCGATAACGCACCGAGACACATGACACATTGCGGCTGTTGCCTTTGTACGGTAGAAATCCAACGTGAAAATATTCAGATGCATATTTACGTCATTTTGTCCTACGCTGTATGGCCTCTCTTACGTCATCGTGTCTCAGCTCACTGTCACTATTTCCATTACACTCTTGCTCTTCTTCAAATGTCAGCTTACGCTTCAAATATTTATCCATAATCTAACGGTTAGATGGGCGTGCGAAAAACAATGTAACAAACACGAAATACTACTGTCAATGTTAAACGTAATAATTAATCATAAAATGTGAGCGATTAATAACAAGACTGATATCTGTGTGTTGTGGAGTCTTACTTCTTTGAATGGCGATGTAAAGCAGAGATGCTGAGAGAACGATTGATTCGTTTGTAAAATAATCTAATACTCATGCGCAAAATATAATTCTACCACAGGACTGTTATTAATCATTATTGTTTTGCCACGCTGCGTCAACAATTGTCATAGAATAATTCGTAATAGACATATTAAACAGTAGTGAGGGACCAGTTGATTATTATTCAAAATATCTGGTCGGATTAAACTAGCTCACAAGCGGCCCGAGGAGTCTTTTAAGCGACCCGCGGACACCTAAAGAAATCAGGTGGGCCACCTATACATGTAAATATATTTAAAAATAAATAATTCTACATATCTATATGCATTTTAGAAAGTTCTGATTCTTATAAATTATGAGGAAGAGGCTAATGAAACATTATCTCTACATGTCATTCTAAAAAGTTTAAATTAAACTAAGATTATTCTTATTGGCAATATTTCAAAATATAATTTTACTACATTTTTTTACACACATCTCCAGCAATGGTTGCTTTTTATCTTACTTATTTTCTGCTATTTTTTTTTTTTTTCATTTTGATTCCAATCAACGCATCGCTACACTGTTCAAGATAATAAAGTCTTTGATTTATGAAGGACTTCGTAGCGGGGCCAACTCGAGATCATGCGACACCTCCGCCAAACCAATGTTAATTCGTATGTGATTGGACATGTCATCTACTGGTCTTAGAACGCTGTTGTTGGTCTCTTTATTAATTCATCCGAATATATTCACTATACATACATTAATATCAATCACTGTAACAAATAAAGGCCTTAAGTTTCTCTTTGTATGGTAATTTACTTAAAAAGAATGGGCAGTCTTCCCAACCAAGTTTATTTTTAATAAAAGAGTTTAGCTAACCGTGAGCTCCATGAGATTCAGATACACACCCGAAATCCCAGGGACCTTGGATTGTTGTCCCGCTTCCTCCCCCCCCCCCCCCCCCCCAATGAAGAGAAGGGGCACGTATGGATAAGTAGGCCTATTACAACAGAGAGGCGAGGTTCACTACCCGTTGTTCGCACAAATGCTACCAAAACAGACATTTTCACCGGCATGCAACATTGAGGCCATGGGAAGCTGGAGTTACCTCGATGTCATCGAACCAGTTGTCTGCGCCCCTTTTGTCGTGGCGCCTTAAGAAATTTCTTTATAATTACTTCCCCTTATTTCTGACCCATTGCACTCTTGCCAATGTTGACATTATTTGGACACGTCGTGCGTTAATGGACACACGTGACGTGACACCCAGAAAGCCAAGCGCTTAACCACTCAGCCGTCGCGCCCCCTCTTTGCTTATTATTCAATTTTCTTTAAGCTCAATTTTTTTCTTTTTTTCCCCCTGTATTTAAAATAAAATTTTAAAAAGCACTTACACATCAAATAGTTGTAAGATCTTAACTGACTTTCAGCTGTGTTTGATAAATAAAGAACTTGTACTTAACGAGCTGCAGCACTTTGATGACAACAAGAAACATTCTATGATATTGTTCTGCCTATTGTCTAGTACAGTGTTTCTCAAACTGTGTGCTAGTGTGCCGCCGAAGATTTGCAGGTGTGCCGCGGGAGTTTTCAGAACGCCATACGTGCATCTTTACACAGGTCTACCTAATATTACATTTGTATTTTACGTTGCAACGACATCCCCACTTGTAACGACCAGTAATAGTAGTCCACACTCTCCTATTTTCTCAGCCCTGTTAAATCGGATCGCTCCATTTTGACGGAAAGGGGTGTTAGCCTTTTAGGTTCTTAAATTTTCCGCTATACTTATATTTTTATAATGACTAAAATGTAGGCCGCCTAAGCAGACGCACAGCAATTTTTGAATTGGTAACGATAATTATTAGCGATGCGTTTCATGTACATTTTTTAGGTGTATGCTAATAAATTATCACTAAGCGTAATTCATTGTTATTCATGGAGAAATACGTTAGTAAGAATGAAACTGCGAAAGCGTTAAATGAAAAGCAAGAAACCAAACGAAGGTACAAAGAAGATTACATCAAATATGGTTTCATATCTTTGGGACCTGAAGATTCTCCATTGCCATTCTGTCTGATCTGCAATGCAACTCTATCGAATGAGGCGCTTGTTCCAAGCAAATTGAAGAGACACTTGGAAACAAAACATTAAATTATTTTAAAAAATGACTTTCAGAGTGTAAAAAAAAAAAAAAGGCTGCTGAAGTAGCTGGGCTGTTAATATATATATTTTTTTTTGCTCTACACATTTGCAGAAGGTTAAAAGACAATTTGATAAGCCCACCAAGAAGAAAAAATTCAAGCTTCGAGAGAAGACTCTCAACATCAACGTATCCAAACGAACTATTGATGTCATTGTTTCTGAATTACGCGAAAGATTTCATGGGCATCAAAAATGTCAAAACGTTTTCGTCGTTAAAAGCCTAGTTTCATTTCAATAGCAAACGCAAAGAGTTGAATGATGTCAACATGCTTCTAGTCTCATCCAGATGATATTGCCAGAGATGCAAATTCATCTAAGAAGCCTTTCATAAAGACATATCAAGTCTTGTGTTCAATAAGAGATTAGGTTGTTCATTTTTTTAAATGATAGCTACATTTTTACAGTATGCATATGATCTCTCACTTTGTTTCACTTTTTCGATTATTCGATTGAAATTTCGGTTGAACAAAAGTTATTTACAAATTTGTATGACAAAGAGCAGGTTGGCTTCACTTGGTGAGAAACAGACAAAAGAACTAGTTACTGACATTTCTACTAAGAAGGCCAGATAAATGTTATTAGATTAATGTTAGATTTAATTACTGTTAAAATAATGAACGTCGAATCAGATACTAGTTTGTAGCAATGTTTAACAGTTTTACACCTAGAAGTGTATTAGGAATGTAAATGTGTATACTGGGAAATAGAACTCATAAAACATTTCTTTATTCATTTGAAACATTTTTTAAGTCGTTTAATTCTGTTAAGAAATTGTACAAACATGACTTTAAAGACACTATTACTTGCTGGAATCCTAATTGAAACAAACGTAATTGATATAATTAGCCCTACTTATTTTAAAGTACATAGAAGTCAAACTCATAAAGCGCTGGTTGTGAATGTGTATGTGTTTTCGTGTGTGAATGTTGTTCGAATTTTTCATCCATTTTGTTTTTGTAAAGTAGTTACGCTGAGGTTGTCAATTGTAGTCAATCTGAATTTACATTTACATTTGATTGGATCAATAAAATTATCTTATCTTATCTTTAAAAAAAAGGGGGCTACACTGCTACTGCATTAAAATGTCTTTTGGTAAATGCACCAATACATTCATTTTTTTGTCACACACTACATTCGTCTTATTGGGGGAGGCGGTGACAACCAAGATATTCTTATACCTGGGCCCACTCGTAGGCTACCTTGCTACGCTACTAAACCTCTTTGTGGTCTTCCTCTATTAGGCTATATATCTACCCCCGCTCTTTTATGTACACATTTAACCGAATACTCTAACTAAAGTTAACATCTCAAATAACACTTGAGTAGATTAGATTATCTAGAGTCTAGACAGAAGAGGCGACTCTGGGAGTAATAAACGTTATCGGATAAAGAATAGATTTTTGTTGGTTTTATCGGTTCCGGGTTCAAGCGGCACGGAGGTCACGGTTCAAGTCCCGCCTGTCTCCATTCCCAGCCATCCTGCATTACACTGCGTTAGGATGGAAACGATGTTTAGGCAGCCAGTGCTGAGTAATAATCTAGATCTATTGTCATTTCGCTACATTCAAATGGTGTCAAATAAACGATTACAATGAATAAAACCGAATCGATATTGCTTTTTTGATGGCTGCCTGGTCGTGCGGTTTGCGCGCTGGACTGTCGTTCGGATTTATCGATGGTCGAGGGTTCAAATCCTGTCCGCTCCCATCCCCCGTCGTCCCGTGGGAGGTTTGGACTAGGAAGTAAACTATCTTCAACTCTGAAGGAACATCCGAAACGTAAAACATTTTACAAACAAACATTTTATTTAGAAAACAAAATATCAAGTGAAATAAAGAAATGGGAAAGGGAATGTGTACGAAGGACCAAGATTTTGTTGGTTGTGGGGGTGAGCAGCAGATAAGTAGGCCTAAATAAGTGCTACTAAAATTAACGGGCCCAAAATATGAGAGCGTGTATGTGTCGGAGGCCCATTATATATGAAACTGATCTTTCCAAATCAAGTCAAAAGTTTAATGAGTGGGAGAAATTACAATGCGCAGGTAAAAAAATTGTTCCATTGAGCAAAACAGAGAGAGAGAGAGAGAGGGCCATGAACTTTCAATATAAGAGAGGCTGACGGGCTTTAAAAAAAGTGTTAGACTGTTCGTTAAAATGAGGTACGTTTATTATAATTAAAAAAACAAAGAAAAGAAGGGGTGTTCTGATCATGATAACATGGGATGGGAACAAATCAACGTTTTCAGTGTACACTGACATTCACTGCCATACTCATATTACTAATACTAAGTCTAGTAATACTAAACTAATAGTACATCTCTTAGAATCTTAGATCTATTTATCTATCATTTATTATGTTACTAAATTAAAGTACTATCAGTATCATCATCAGATTATCATGTATCATTTTGTCGGGTAATCTATTTTCTTCTTTTTTAAAAAAGTGCCTTACCTTTGCGTATTAAATAATCCAAACTGTTCCAAAAAATCCATGTTATTAAGGTAGGCATATAAAGTATAATGGCTAGAATCGGCTAGATCTAGATCTATATCAACAAAAATCCAATATTTTTGAAGTATCCAAAATACGAAGCACGCTAATTTTTTATTTTTTTTAGAAGCACGCTAATTTATAGGCCTACACACACAAAATTAATTGATTGAAACAGCAAAATGAGCCGCTCTATATTAAGTATCTAGATCTAGATTTAGATCTAGGTACACGTTTGCTTTCACTAAAAGTAGATCTAGGTCAAACTTTTTCCCCGTGTCTCCAACAAATCACGTGCATTTTAAGTTATAATTAGATTCTAGATCTAGAATCTAAATATGGCTCCTCATGTCTCGGAAGACAATGAGTCGGGAGGACAGGTGAGTCACTGGCTTTGATTTCGTTTTGAGATGGGGCAGAATTTTGTGTGACTGATTAAGCCTTATATTCTGGAGTGGCAGAGTTTGACACAGTTCGTGCATGTATAGATCTATATATGTGTAGTGGAGTGGATATCTTATCAGGAAACACCGGCCACCCCGATATCCACGTGACCCTTCCCCCTAAATGGCACCTTGTGTCCGCGCATGACAAGGCAGACCAACATGGTCACTGTTGATTCGACCGGCATCTCCCGTATTTTACTGGACCTACGTCGTCTCCACTCCCTGTTTGTGTCTGGTTCTACACCATGTGTTTATGTATGGCTGCAGGTAATTACATTTTACTTTTTTATGTTATATTGTAATTTTATTTAGTAGTCTACATAGAATATCGCTACCCCCGGATTTCGTCCATGTTGTTGGACTATCGTTATTTTTAGAAAACCAGCATGTAAATGTTTCCATTTGTTAGGGTTAGGGGTTAGGGTAC
This sequence comes from Biomphalaria glabrata, assembly GCF_947242115.1. Classification (NCBI taxonomy): domain Eukaryota; kingdom Metazoa; phylum Mollusca; class Gastropoda; family Planorbidae; genus Biomphalaria; species Biomphalaria glabrata. Next base: position 32,173,205 of record NC_074726.1, on the reverse strand, counting down.
CTTTAGACTTAAGTATACCATACGAATTAGATCCCATATAGAATGTTAACTCAATGAGTGCGGAGCGTCTATCCCATAGACGGTCTGTCCGCCCTAAACGCACGGAACGTATATCCCATAATAGACGTTCTTACCCTACCTTTGTTTCGTTGCATTTTTTAATTTTTTAAATTAAAATTTTTAACTAACAACAGTGGAACTATTTTTACTTTATAAAAGAGTTCTTCATCCTTTGTTTACATAGAAATGAGAAGCTTTCGGCTTTATTTAGACATTTATTTATTACTTTTTTTACAATGTAAAAAAACGTCGCCATGACTACGCTATTCCAAGACACACCCACAATGTTGACTACTGAAGAAACTTTATAATCATTCTAAAATTTATCACAAATAAATAGTAATAATGAAGAATTTGATCTAGATATATTATATAGAATATAGATAGATTAGTAGATCCAGGTAGGTCTAAATTTAGCGTATTTATATTTTTATATCTAGAATCTATATTATATATAGAATCTAGATACTAGATCTAAATCTATTATTGTCAGTAGGTCAGGTGTAGTCTGTAGATCGAGATTGACTAGATCTAAGCTTTTATGATACTTTTATCTATAGACTTGGACTCTAGATCTAGTCAATCTAGATATATCTCTAGATCTAAGCCAATCTAAGCTTATGGTAAATTAAAAGAAAGGAAATGGTAGATCTACATCAAATAATCATCCACTGTGGGCATTTTTTCCCCATTTTCTTTTTTTTTTTTTTAGTATTCTTTATCTGTAAAAATCTACAACATCATGGCTATGCTTGTCCAAGACACACCCACAATGTTTACTACTGAAGAAGCTTTATTGTTTTATTTATACTTCTATGAATTGTAATAATGAAGATCTTGATCAAGATTTAGCATAGGATGAAGCAGACTTGGACATTATTAGCATTTAGACTTAGATCTAGTATTGCCTTGCTTAGGCCTTAGCCTTAGACTATAGGGCTAGGTCCTGAATGTAGATCAAGGTTGACTAGATCTATGCTTTTATCTTTACACCTTTGTAGATTCCTATAGAACTAAGCCTAAGATAAATGAAAACAACAGAAATGGCAGATCTAAATCCAATATTCATCCACCATGCTAGGCCTTTTCTTGGTATATTTTCTAGCAATTTTTTTTAGTATTGCTTTTTGGTAAAAATCATCACCATCACAATACTGGTTCAAGTTGCACTCCAAAAGGTTTACTACTAAATAAAAGTAAAGTATAAAACTATTCTAAATCCATAATTTATCACAAAGGAACAGTAATAATGATCTATTAGATGTCTATATCTTAGGTAAAATGAATTAGGATTTTTATTGTCCTTCATCTAGTTAGAGATTTAGGCTTTGATCTCTCGCTAGCCTATGTCTTGCACTGGTCTAGTATTAGAATAAAAGATGTTCTAGGCAAATAAAAAGAAGACAAATCTAGATCTATATCCCATTGATTCAAATGTACATAATATTTGAGTGCATTTGGTTGATAGATTTAGTACTGGTATCTATTGTTATTGGTAGTAATGAAAAGCGCAATAATTTTCACTTTTTTTCAGACTAAAAAAAAACAGGTAAAAATAATAATATAATCAATGATTCATCATCTTTTATTGACTGTTTTATCAGATTTCTTTTTGAAAATGCTGTAAATAGTCTAAATATGCTGTTTCAACAGTAATACAAAGAACAAAATCTAAATTTAGGTCTCAAAAGTTCTAAAGTTGGCATCCATTTTTTTTTCTGAGTGTCATATTATTTAGATTATAATTTGTATCTTATATTTAAATAGAAAGATGTTTACATTTTCACATTCTCCATTCATTTATTTTACTTTGATACCAAATATGTTACTATAGCATTATTGGTACTTAAACAATAAATTTTTGTTTTAGCCATGTTTGGAACATTTTCTTATTTTTTTTTAAAAAGTAGCATTTTTATGAAAAAAAAACACAGCAGTCAAAGAGTTAAATGTCCATCTTGTTAATCTAATTCTACAACCAGTGTGTAGATACTGGCTTTTATGAACCAGTTGTTCTATTTAATTGTTAATGTCTTTTATTTTTTGTAATGTTTCGGGTGTTCCATATCTCTCTTGTGTTTGTATAAGACGAGATGGTTGGTTTACACTATATGATTTTCTTTTCGTTTTTTGTTAAGATTTAGTATTTAGACTTTGATGTTGTGTCTACAACTTGGTCTAACCATTTACTGCTTATTAATTATTTTTAGTTAATGCTCATTATTGTTATTATGTTTTATGTTTGCCTTTGGCAGGTCTTAAATGTATAATAAACAGTTAGGAATCGTCCTACGAGTTCCTTTCATCATTAGAATTTAGTTGTCTTCTGTGCCAAACCCACCACATATGCATCTGTCCTACGTTAGCTTTCTTCTTCTTTCTCTCGACTGATGCGATGCAGCTTCGTTTCTTTTGCACTCGGCGAAGTTCGAGATAACACAATAATCAATAATAAACCAGGTCATTACCATGTTTTGGCATCTCAAATCTCCATTGATCTAAAATATAGCCTAAATATAGCCATAGCAGATCATGTTGTTACTCGTTAAATTTGATAGTAGACCTACAATCATAGATCTATCATCATGACACATGCTGCCATGCATGATGTAGATATTTATCCTTGCATGGTTCGTGATGGGGCTAATAAATTACCGTGGTAGGTGGTGAAAAATGCTCTAGATGTCTACAGACATAATTTGATTAATTTTGATGTGCAATTAAAAATGCAGTTGAGATTCTTATCAAAAGATAAGATAAGATACATAGACTATAGTGTGTACCAATAGTGGTAAAATGAAGTTGCTACCACTTTCTGTTCCCCACCTACCAGACTGCATTTGTTTTGAATAGTTTGAAAAGCAGACTTTAATTTTTGTCTAATTTTGTAATCAAACACTTGAGATAATTGTTCAACTTTAAATTATTTCATGTCAATATGCATTACTTAGGGGGTGTGGTGGCTGAGTGGTTAAGTGCATGGCTTCCAAACCTGAGGTCCTGGGTTTGAATCTCTGTGAAAACTGGTATTTTGAGCTTCATGATTTTTAGGGTGCCCCTACTCTAATGGACATCTGACTTTAGTTGGGGAAAGTAAAGGCGGTTTGTTGTTGTGCTGGCCACATGACACCCTGCTTGTTAACCATTGGCCAAAGAAACAGATGATCTTAACATCATCTGCCCTATGCCTATAGACTGTATGGTCTGAAAGAGGAACTTTACTTTCTCTTTACTATGCATTACTTACACTTTGAAATTCTCATTTTCTCATAGTTCAACTCAATAAATAGTTATTGGATTAAATGTTCTGACAGTTGTCACAAAGGGTGGGGACATAGACATTTAATTCATACATCATACTGCTTGTTCGCAACAAAGGACACATAACTAACAATTACAAAGGAATGTAACTCAAATATAACAAGTATTAACAACATTGAGTCCCAATCGTGTTAAAGCATACATGATTTAAACAAATACTTTCATTCATTAATAATTATTTTGTTTGTGTTCAATTTTATGAATACTGTTAACTTAATAGTGTAAAATTAATCATCTTTCTGCTTAAAAAAATATTATTTACAAACATGATGATGACATCATTAATAGATGAAAATCTTTGTCCTCTGAGCACAACATTTAGTTTAGGAAAAATGAGCTCACAAATATATGTTACAGCTTTCTATTAAATCTAGTTCTTTAGAAACTACATTGGTTTCTCATCAAGTTTAATTGTCCCTGGGTTCAGCTTTTATATAAAAACACTAAATAACTCGGTCAAGATGAACAGTGGATGTTTAAGTTGCAGCATGTGAAGTTTGTAAAAATAAATGAATTCTTATGTTTGTATACCATCAAAAAATTTGACATTGTGACTTTAAGCACCACTGAGATGGAGATATCAATTATTTAATTTGGAAACATTTACTTTTTTTTCCTTAGAAATTTTGTTTTTGATAAAATGTTTTTTAATAAGTTTTAGAATTAATTATCTTGTTTTAACTGTAGGGGATTAAACTGTGAACCTTACCAACATTCATGTGTTTAGAAAATTCATTAAAAAAATAGAGAAAAAGATAAATGCAGCTCTTTTTTCTAATATTCTAATATTTCATTGTTTACACAACCATGAATAAGATGGATATCATTTGTATTTACTTTAACTAATAGTCACATTTCAGGGTTTTAAGACATGATCTTGAATATTGAAATGCCATTTCCTTTCATTAGACTTATTCTTTTCTACAGATTGTTGAACCAGTCATTCATTGACAGTTGTTTATAGTAAACAAAGGAACAAAATGAAGACACAATGTCCAGATGCATGAATTGGAGATTTAGTATCAAAAGAAAAAGAACCCATATGCTGAACATAAAACTTAATGGTTTTTATATGCTCTGTAAGTTCTTTATTTACAAAACCTCCATACAATAACGTTGCGTTAATCATTAAAAAAAACATCTCCATAACTCACTAACAAAACATCACTGTAATCTAGTAATAAAAGTTTGCTCTAGCCCAATGAGAAAAATAGCATTTTTTTAAATATACATATGTTATAAACTTGACTTTTTTTTCTTAGCTAAATCACTTTTTAACTTGTCTTTCTGTCTGTGCCCCTAAAATTTTGCTATGAAAAAGTGCTACTAACCCATAGCCAATACGTTATGTCTGGTACTTTTCTATTCCTCTAATATTAAATCTGCCGCTGTTGGGAAACAGGTCATGTCCCACAGGACATGCGTGACGCAACTATAGTCACAATATACAAGAACAAAGGGGATCGGAGTGACTGCAACAACTATAGGGGTATCTTTCTCCTCAGTATAGTGGGCAAAATCTTTGCTAGAGTGGCACTATCCAGGCTGCAGGTGATAGCTTCTAGAGTCTACCCAGAGTCTCAGTGTGGATTCAGGAGCGGTAGATCCACTATAGACATGATATCTTCTCTACGACTACTGCAGGAGAAATTCAGAGAGAGAGACAGACCCCTTTACATTGTTTTTGTTGATTTGACTAAAGCTTTTGACATGGTCAGCAGAAGTGGCCTTTTCAAACTCCTGAGGAAAATAGGTTGCCCTCCCAAACTACTGAAGTTAATTGAGTGTTTTCACGAGGAAACTAAATGTACTGTCAAATTCAATGGAGCCCAATCAGCACCTTTTGAGGTTTGCAGTGGTGTCAAGCAGGGATGTGTGCTCGCACCTACTCTGTTTGGCATATTCTTCTCCTGTCTACTGCATTATGCGTACAGTGACATAAACGAAGGTGTGTTTCTCCATACAAGATCCTCTGGAAAACTAATGTATCAAGGCTGCGGGCAAAAACCAAGGTTAGGAAGCTACTCGTCAGGGAACTCCTGTTGATGCAGGATGATGCAGCTATTGTGGCTGATTCTGATATTCAGCTACAGTCCATGGTTGACAAACTATCTGCTGCTTGCCAGAAGTTCGGCTTAAACATCAGTCAAAGCAAGACTAAGATACTTGTCCAAAACACAAACACTGCACCTCAAGTAAGCATTAATGGCCAACCACTAGAAATTGTTGATTACTTTTGTTACCTTGGCTCCATCATATCCAACAACACTCTACTGGATAAAGACATAAACAACAGGATAGCCAAGGCAATGGCCACCATGTCACGGTTGCAGAAAAGAGTCTGGGACAACATATTGCTGACTAGCAGTACTAAAGCCCTAGTCTACCGGACCTGTGTGTTGAGCACCTTGCTGTACGGAAGTGAAACATGGTCAACCTACTCATGGCAGGAAAAAAAGCTGAATGTCTTCCACCTCCGATGCCTAAGGCGGATCTTTAAAATAAGGTGACAAGATAAGATAACCAATGAGGAAGTGCTACATAGAGCAGGATGCCAGGACATCCGCTCTGTTATCAGCAGCAGACGCCTTGGCTGGCTTGGCCACGTTCGTAGAATGCCAGTAGGTCGACTTCCACAGGACATCCTGTATGGCGATCTAATAGAAGGCAGGAGAGCCGCTGGTCGCCCACTTTTACGTTATACGGATGTATGCAAACGTGACATGAAGCTCTTCAAAATCGACACTGGCAACTGGGAAGAGGTGGCACTGGACAGATCCACATGGAGAGAGAGCATAAAGGAAGGGTCACAGATTGCAGATGTCATACACAACAGAAGCAGAAAGAAGGGTGAAAATGCAATGGCGCCTGGTGATTATATATGCCCAACCTGCGATCGCAGCTGTGTATCAAGGATTGGCCTCTTTAGTCACACAAGAAGTTGCAAAGGGAAAAGATCGTCTCTCGAGACGTAAAATGCCACAGACAATATTAAATTTAGTAGTTATCTATATCAATAATACAGTCAATTTAGGTTAATTGGACTACATTGGGACATGATTGATTCAGTCAACAACCAGATCAAGAGTCCAGAGCACAAACATCAAAGTGGAAAGGAAAAACTAATAAAACATCAAAAGTTGTGTATACAAGAAAGCTACTGTAATAAAGAAATCAAAATGAACACTTGCTGGTATTAGCAAAGCTCAAGACAATTAAAAAATGCCCATGATATATTATAGTTCAAGCAGAATAAAAAATGATTTTCAATTAAAAAAAAACAACATTTGGGCATTCCTTCATTATTATTACATCCTACCACAAATCTCCTTTAGGATGGCAGGGTATGAAACTCTGGACAATCATGGTAACAGTTCACCCATCATTTTTTAACTCTTTTTGTTAATTTATTTTGTAATTCAGTATTTGATGATTTAATATATTTTATCTCAAAAATGTATGTATTGATTACAAATGTTCCTAATTTGAATCTTATTGTATCACCAGCAAAACATCAAATCTTGCGAAACCAGAGTCCTATCAATGGTCTTTTTCCTTCTATTGGATCTGACAAGAATACAAATAGAATAGCTCATGTTCAGGATTCTATTTACTGTGCAGTTGCTGTTTGGTCACTGGCTCAAGTTTATAAGTATTTCAGCTTTATCATTTCATGTTTGGTATTTTTAGCTGCTGCCTTTTTTTTTTCAAAGTCTGCCACTTTTATATTAATAAAAACTCACCTAGCACTAGTAGGGATAGAGATTTCTAAATTGAAAACCTCAGGTGGCATTAACTCCATTTGTTAGCGTTTCATAAGGAAAGATTTATGTGTCAAAAAAATTAATAGGTATTGAAGCATTTGGGATACATGTGGTATAGGGTTAAAACAGTTTATAATTATGTTTCTTTTTTTTTCCAATATCCGGGTTGTATATTTCTTTTTTGACTTGAAGTGTGTATAATTCCTAATTCTAAACTGGTTTTAGTTAGTTATTATCCTCTAGTATCTACTTTTGGTCAAAGTGTCTTCCAAGTAAAGATACTGCAATGGTTACAAATAAATTGGTTCTCAAACACCAAACAAAAATCTACCCAGAAATAAGTTTCTTTATTAAACTATGAAACATAATTTCATTTCAGTCAGATTTTCATCAGAATAGATAGCAATCCTTTGTTAGTCAATGTCTCACTGTAAGTCAGATGCCAGGAGTGTTTAGTTGTTTATGATAATAAATATTTTAGCTAACAAAATAACTTGAAAAAAAATTAAACCTTAAGATTGTGTTACAAAGATTTATTTTAAAGGTTAGGGTCCATTTTTTGGTCATAATTAATATTTAATTGGTGCATGTTGACTTGAAAATTAGTACAGTTTTGATGACTAATTGAAAATTAGTATCTTTGTATGCACATAATTAATTACTTGATTATTTCTATCCAGAAAGATTGATGATGACCAGGGCAGTATCATTAGTTGGGCCAAGCTGATGATAGGTATGTTGCAATGTTGGATATTCAAGTTGGCCTCCTTCAGTCTTAGAGCGACTATGGTTCATCTCAAACACTTTTCCATGTGCAATGTTGGATATGACAGGCAGATAAAGTGAGTAGTTTGTTTACAACCAAGCATAGAATATCATTGCATATCAATATTAAAATCATATTGTTTTGGTCAGTGCATAAAATAACTAGGTTTGGATTACTCCTGGGTCCCAGGGTCTGCACGTAAATTACTTAACAATATGCTTTCTTAGTTTGGAAATCCAAGACATGTGCAGCTCTAAAAAAATATTTATTGGTGGTATAAAATTTCTCTACAAATCAATAGTTGGCTCTTGGGGGAGTTACCACCTTCTACCAAGCGTGTCCCCAGGTTGCGGATAGGGGAAAGACCCTTAGATATAAGGGTTAGCTGTGAATAGCAAATAAACAGCCATGGTCCAACTGGTTTGCAGTCATGGAGGATGAGATGAAGTATTCCAGTGGTTAGAATATTTACTAAAAACATCTCAGAAATCCAGGGAAATGATTGCAAAAAGTGAGTTTAGGGTGCTCTAACTCTAAACCCGGGTAGATGAAACTTGTTAGCTAGGGATAGCAGTTCATCTAGGAGAGAAAACTCCGAAAATAAACACCTGCTGCCTTGCAGATGATCTTGGATGATCAAAGGCTATGGGAGCACACCCAGAAAGAAAAGCAGGCTGAAGTCGGAGTCAATGGGCCTCCTGGCGCATAACACATTGACACTAACCTCATCTATGTTGGAGTTCAGTAACCATTCTAATAGATGTGGTGTCCTGCCTGTGGAATCCCGCCGCGCAGGTAGGGGGCCCGGCTCTCCGCCTCGAAGGAGCCCACACAAGCGAGCTGGTGGTTCTTCTGTCTCTGCCTGTGGAGCCAGGAGCAGGGACAAGAAAGTAAAAACTACTGGCCAACATTCCAAGACCAAAAGTCTAAAAATCTTACAATGGAACGCAGAGGGCATCCAAAAGAAAAAAGAAGCTCTAAAAATATTTCTGCATGAGAAAGAAATTGATGTAGCTTGCATCCAAGAAACTCATTTGAACAGTAATCTTCTTTTCTCCATTAGAGGCTACACCTGCATCAGACAAGATAGAGAAATCAGACCCAAAGGAGGAATCCAAACCCTCATTAAAAATGACATCCCTACCACAGACATAACTATGCCCAACTCCTCAGAATCAGAAATAATGGGAACTAAGCTAATTCTCCCAGATGGAAATATTAATCTATTTAACTGTTACTTCCCACCAGACAAGGAAATAGAGATTGACCACATACAAATACCTGACCAAGAAGACTGTCTAATCTTAGGAGATATGAATAGTCACTCTCAGAGCTGGGGATACCCAGACCTAAATGCCAGGGGAGAAGAAATTGAAGAATGGCAAGCAGAGAACAGACTTATCTTGCTTAATAAACCTGAGGATAAACCAACCTTTTTCTCAAGAGCCTGGCTAACATCAACCACTCCAGATCTAGCCTTTGCAACTGACAACTTATCCAAAAAGTGCACCAGAGAAGTTGCAGACCAGCTAGCCACCAGTGACCACAGACCCATATTGATCAGTATCAATACCTCCTTCAAAATATCAGAAAACTCCACCATCCCCAGATGGAACTACAAAAAAGCCAACTGGCACCTATTCTCAAAGCTCACAGACCTATACACAACTTCAATAAACTGCAAATCAAATCAGGTTAATAAGTCATTCTCAGCTTTCTCCAAAGCAATCCTCCTAGCAGCTAAGGAATCAATTCCCAGAGGTGCAAGAAAAGATTATATCCCCAACTGGTCTGATCACCTTCAACAACTCCACAATGCCACTATTGAAGCCAGAAACACAGTAGAAAATAACCCTTGTATAGAAAATAACATAAATCTAAAAGCAGCTAACGCAGTTTTCAGGGAAAATTACCTTTCCGCCATGAGGAAAAGTTGGCATGAAAAAACAGAACAACTAAACGTAGATAGAGACGGCCACAAACTCTGGCGTATAGCCAAATGTCTCAACCAGGAAGAAAACAGAACAACTCCTATAGTAATAGAAAAGGACAACAAACCCCTGAAAGGCCAAGAAGCAGCAAATGAATTCATTAAGTTTTTCCAAAGCGTAGGACAAATACAAATTAATGAAAGTAGAAATAAAGATGTAAACTCAGAAATACAAGATAAAATTAAAGAAAACAATCCAGCTTACTCCTTGGGAATGACCACTAATCTTAAAATGAAGGAACTAGATGAATCCCTAAAAGTCCTCAAACCAAAACAAGCCCCGGGCCCAGACAAAATATCTAATGACATGCTTCTTCACTTGGGTCCTCAAGCCAAAAGAAAACTGCTACAAATATTCAATGCTAGCTGGAAATCTGGCAGAATTCCAAACATCTGGAAAAAAAGCCATTATGATCCCTATACTAAAGCACGGCAAACCAAGAAATAAACTGGATAGCTACCGTCCCATCAGCCTCACTAGCTGTACTTGCAAACTGATGGAAAGAGTGATAAATAGAAGGCTGACATGGATCCTTGAGTCAAATAACCTACTCACTGAAGCCCAGGCTGGCTTTAGAAAAGGCAGATCAACAGAAGATCAAATTGCCTTCATCACACAAGAAATAGAAGACGGCTTTCAAGAAAAGAAACCAACAACAATTGTGTGGGTTGACTTAGAAAAAGCATTTGACAAAGTCTGGGAACAAGGTCTCTTGCTCAAGCTAATCCAGCATCACATATCCCACAGAATGTACAACTGGATAAAGGAATATCTAAATAATAGAAAAGCCTTAGTTTGCATGCAAGGACAAAGAAGCCACACAGTGGGTATAAAAAATGGCGTCCCCCAAGGAGGAGTCCTATCCCCAACACTGTTCCTAATATTCATAAACGATCTAAATCAAAACCTACCAAGAAAAGTTAAAAGCAGCATGTATGCAGATGACCTTGCCTTAATTAGCACAGAAGAATATGTAGGAACATCGAAATTTCGATTACAGGATGCTCTCGATATACTCAATAATTGGTCCAAAGACTGGGGCATGTCCATTAATACAAAAAAGACAACATATACCATATTCTCACTGTCAACAAAACAACAAACAATAATATTAACATTAGATAAGGAAGCTTTAGAAAAAAATGACAGCCCTACATATCTTGGAGTCACCTATGACCCTAGACTAACCTGGAAAAACCAAATAGATAAAACACAGAGTAAAGGCATCCAGAGACTATCCCTCTTGAAAAAATTAGCTGGCACAGATTGGGGAGCTAATCACAACATCCTGAAAAAGACCTATACCAGTTATGTAAGACATGTACTAGAATATGGTGCCTCAGCATGGGGCTCAGCAGCCCAAACCAACCTAAGAAAAATAGACAAGGTTCAAAATATTGGTTTAAGGATTATGACAGGAGCAATCAAAACAACACCCATAAGAGCTATGGAGGAAACCGCTGCCCTGATCTCTCTGGATGAAAGAAGAGATAAAAATCCTTTCCCAATTCACTAAATTGGAAACCTTGGAAAGGCACCCACTCAGAACAAAAATCCATAAAACTGGCACAAAAAACCGTCTCAAAAGGACCAATTTCTTACAGGAATCTCTAAACCTAAAAAAGAAACACCAACTTGAAAAAATAACTCTGGAATCCTCGATACACTATAACGAATCTCTACCCTGGGACGAAAGCCCTCTTCCTACTATAAGGGACCATATTGAAAATATAAAAAGAAAATCTGATTACAGACCAACAGAGCTCAAGGAAATAGTGAACTGTTTTCTACATACCAATTACCCTAGCAATCAGTGGATCAGAGTTTACACGGATGGCTCATCCCATAAAGCCACCACAAATGGAGGAGCTGGAATACTTATCGAATGGCCAGATGGAGGAAAACTAGAAAAATCCATTGCAACTGGAGAGCTCTCTGACAGTCACAGAGCAGAAAGGGAAGCACTAGCACTAGCTGCTACCATGCTAGCAAATCATCCAAGTTCCCCTCACAGTCATATTGTCTTGCTAACCGATGCAAAAACAACCCTCCAAAGCTTGCAAAACTCCTCTTATTCCTCTTATATTAAAAACCTCAGAACAGCACTTACAAAGCTCAACAACAACAGCAAAAAAACTGTTATTCAATGGATACCAGCCCATATACAACTAGAAGGAAATGAGAAGGCTGACACACTCGCCAAGAGTGGGAGAACTAACTCTCAAATAAACTCTGCACTCTATCCAGAAGAAATGAAGAAATTAATTGTAAACAAAATAAATGAGAAATGGACGATCTTTCATCCAAATCACAAGAAAGATGACGCTTACTATAAGCTATCCCAACAAGACCAACGTCTAATCTTTCGACTCAGGACCGGACACAACAGAATGCGACAACACATGCACCAGAAGCTCAAAATTGGAACCAGTGAAATCTGCCCATGTGGAGTATCACCAGAGAATGCCGACCACGTCCTCCAAAACTGCTCTCTTTACCAAGAGGCCCGTATAAGACATTGGCCCCAAATCACCCCAATAGAAAGAAAACTATATGGAGAGCTCCCTGATTTGGAAACCACTGCGCAGTTCATCTCATGTATTGGTCTAGTCATATGAACACTCCAACATAACAATGAGAACGATGAAGAAGAAGAAGAAATAGTTGGCTGCATTATTAAGTTATCTTTCATTAGATATTTCTCAATCAAATAGCATTATTAACTTATGTGTCTTTAAATAAAAAGCACATTCATCATTGTTCTCAATTAAATGTCAAGTAAAAAGTTTCTCCATGGTAACAAAAAGCATATAATGTTTTCTAGTAGACTTCAAATTTAAAATGTTTCCAGTTGACATGAAATAGAAAATCGTACAAACATAACCTTAACTATTTGACAATAATGAAGATAATAAATTGAATGAATAATTTTGTCTGAATATTTTAGTGTGTTAAGTAAATATCAAATTTAAACTAGATTTGAGTACAATTGTTTTTTCTTTTTCAAAGGTAGAAAAGTTCAAATCCAATTAAGTCCAGCATATGCCCTGCACTCTACATTGTATCTTGTCACTGGTTACCCAGCATACAGAGGCAAAGAATATGAACATTTGCAAGTAAGTTGTTTCTTGGTCATCAGGAATCTGTAGCCAAAGACACAGCCATGTAGAAAGATAAAACTATTAGTAACCTAATGTAAAAAGCAAAAGTTACATGGATAGTGCATGAGTGCTTGGACATTGATTCTAATCTAAAAATGAATAATCCTAAAACGAGTCAGTAAATTAGTTATGTTACGAGCAGATGAGACTCTTAATCTTGATTAACAAACAATAATATGTCAATTAAATTACTCCATTTTTCGGTTTCTTCTCTTCCTATTTCAACACAAATTTGCACCTTTCCACATTCACACTATGCTGCACACATAACAAATTACCTTACAAGTGAACAATTCAGCAATATACAGAGCATATAGGATAAATGCCTGATGGAGGATGTCTTACATCCCTGAGTAGATAATAGATCATGTGCCACCAAGCAGACATAAGACCTGTTTGATCAAAATGGATTTTTTTTTGTATGCCATTTGTCAGGAGTTTTCAAAAAACACCACCACAATGTTTTTCCAATTTAATAAGAACAAAAATAGAAATGCTATTTAACCTATATTTCAGATAATAAATGAACACCTTTGATTTGGATTCCTCAACTGAAGGAAACATACCAATACTAGAACAGTCTTAAAAAAACAGCAGTGAGGCCAACAACTAGGTCAGTGAAACACTAGGTTTAGAGACTTCAGGATCAAAAGACATTTAGCATTGCAACAAAAGTACATAAACTAAACAGTAGATTAACAATTAAAAAACAAAACTTGATAGAATGCTCAGAGAGACAAATAAATGATTTCTAGTTCTATAAATTCTCAATTAATCTTTTTCAATCATGAAATGAGTCTGCCAAAGTTAGCCAATTTCATAGTACAATTATGCTAACTGTACACCTGCTTTGGACTGATGGCTCTGGGTTTAAAATCTGTCTGCCACAATCCTCTCCCATCCTCCATGAGGTTTGGGATGAGAGGAAATAGTCTTCAATTTTCTTAAGTCATTAAGTGACTAATTAACATGAGCAATTCAATATCATTTTTAAAAAGTCTTCTGGTGTGTTTGACTGATGCAAACATTATTTATATACTTTAAGTGTCATCAACATGATCAGTGCTTCCCTCTAACAATCCCTATTTATAACATTTTTGAAGTAAGGTCTGTATAGTATAAGATAAGAAGATAAGATATAAATATAAATAGCTTTAAATGTTAAAATTATCAACCAAAATCTTAAATCTACAACAAAAAAAAATAATAAGTTTAGTGTTTAGTGTTTTACAGTGTAAGAATAATACAAAACAAATCTTTAGCTTGTGATTAATTTGTGAAAGATTGTCCCATACTAAAGAACTATGAAATGAAATTAACATTGCTCTTCTATAATATTAGTGCAACTCTGAAAGACACTTCAGAGAGTCTAGTTGACTAGATTAAAACTGTTGTGAGAGACAATATGACCTTTCTTTTCACCTGGGAAAGATCATGACAGATGGAAAACCTTCTTTTCATAGTTATTTCAGGTTGACAAGGGGTGGGAATCTACTGGAATGGTTGAACAATAACAATATCACGCTAACCCCCACTCTATACTTATGCAGTCATTAGTCAAATCATTGTTTTATGGATGTAGAGCCTTGACACTTTCAGCTGATTCACAAATATGGATGTGAGTCTCAAGATTATTTCTTTGTTTACATATCTAAATATTTCCTACATTATGCATGACACAGATTTAGAAAATAAATATAATTAGCTTTAGGAACTAAAGATCACTAAGAACAGCAAGAGACTGATACAAATGGTTCCCGGTCATTTCATTCACAGTCACTTCATCGCAGTCGATTCATCTTTGGTCACTTCATCTTTGGTCACTTCATCCCCTGGTCATTTCATCTCCTGTTCATTTCATCCCCTGGTTATTTCATCTGCTAGTCATTTCATCCTCTTATCCACCAAATAATAATTGTAAAAAGGTTGAAATTAACAGTATTTCATTTTATTTCATTTACAAGACAAAAAGTGTGACACATTAAATAAGAACAGAATATAATGTCATTAAAAATATACAAATTTAACATTTATAGATATAGAGCTAATGTAAAGATTATTTTGCATGTTAATTGAAATCATTTATAGATAAAGAGCTAACGTTTATAGAGCTAAATTGTTTTTGCATGTTAATTGAAAGATAAGATAGGCTATTGAAAGTTGGTACAGAATACAATCCATTGATTCGTATTGCTGTACATTGTTGATGGTCTATTTTGTTGATGAGTATATATATGTTAATGGTGCATGCGAGTCCATATGACACAACAACAGAATGAATCAAGAATATACTTAATAACGCAGGCTGATAACTTCAACAATTTAATAAACAATAAAAAGGGCACAGTCCTCTGTCGTCGCTAGCCTAGCGTCGTCCTCCTAGGCGTCTTGTCCGTTATTCTTCTTGTTCGTCATCCTACTCTGTTCTTACTCGTCACATTACTTAGGAAAAACCCGATTCACATCAACTTCTACGCATTTTGTGTCATTACATATTTCCTCCCCCCTTTATCAAAAAAAAAATTTTGTCAATTTTTTTTTTCAGTCTAAAACACTATCCCTACTGTCATGTCTGTACAATATACATGGCCAAAATTTTGGGGAAAGACAAAACAAACATATATCTTGATCTTGATGGACATCATCATGTTTCCCATCTTCATCAGTTCCTGGTGTCCATGTTCCTATGTCACAAAGTTCACACTGTAGTTGAATGTTGACACCAAGAAAACAATATGTACAGTTCCAATACAGTTATTAGTAAGAAAACATCTGGTATACGGTGTTCTAATCATCACTCATGTCATTGACGATAAAATAGTATAGTCCAGTGTAATAGTTTCACCAACCAATAGTACTAAGTCCATCAAGACATGTATACAGTCCCCATACGACGATGCCTTTGTCGATTCCACAGACATAAAACAGAGTTTTTCAGAGTAAATACACATGTATATAGTCTACATACGAAGATGCCTTTGCTGAATCCATAGGCATAAAACAGAGTTTTTCAGAGTAAATACTGTCATTGGCTATACGTGCATTGTTGATCGCCTCACATCACACCAAACCTTTCCTGTCAGACAAAATGTAATATTTGTGTCAAAACAGCTTTCCAAATTATTCTACCTGACTTTTTGTTGGGTACCAATAAGTATATTTTCTCTCCACTTACCATTTCCAAACTGACCTAGCCTTTTACTAATGAATGATAATGATTATATAAAAAAAAAATTGACTGTAGATGATCATACTTACTTTAATTTACACCTTTGACTTTAATTATCGAAAAAAAAAAAATATAATGATCTTGATTTAATAAAATTCCCAATTTATATTTTACTGAGTTATCTTCCTTTAAAGGAAATAAAATATAGTATCCATATATAAACAACTTATTCATACCCATTGACTAGAACATATACATATATATACATGCATAAACAAATCAAAATGAATAATCATTATTTACAATAGTTTATCTCACTGTAACTCTTGACAACATGTCAGCTACAATATTGATTTCTCCCCTAATAGCCTCTAATTGAAAATTATATTCTTGTAAAATTAGAAACCACCTGTATAATCTACCATTTTTAATACTTTTTTCTTGCATAAACTTAAGAGGCCTGTGATCAGATAACAATATGAATTTGTTTCCCAGTAAATAGCTTTCCAACTTAGTTACAACCCAAACAACAGCTAAAGCCTCCTTCTCTATGACACTGTATCTCTTCTCAGTATCAGATAATTTCCTACTTACATAAATTATTGGGTGTAATTTATCATACTGTTGCATCAAACAACCTCCTATAGCACTACCAGAAGCATCAGTAGTGACATAGAATATTTTAGAAACATCTGGTAATCTCAATATCAAATTTGTAGAAAAAATATGCTTAACTTTCTCTATAGCTTCTACACACTTTCTATTACAAGTCACTTTTCTAGGCTGTCCTTTCTTTAATAACTGGTTTAATGGATCAACTATCTCTGCTAAATTTGGTATGTATTTTCTATAATAGTTTATCATCCCTAGTATTGATTTAATCTGTTTTTGTGTTGTTGGTATTTCTATTTCTAATATCTTCTTTACATTATCTTCAATGGGACTGATAGTATTATTTTTAACTCTATGTCCTAAAAATGTGATTTCTTCTAAGCCTATCTCTACCTTTTCTGCTTGAACTGTTTGACCATTTTGTTTAATTAACTCAAAAATCTCCCTAATTCCTTTTAAATGTTCTTTCCAATCCTCATGAAAAATGCATATATCATCTAAGTAACAGATTACATTTTTTCTATGACCTATAACCGACATCATCATCCTATTAAAGGTAGCTGGAGCATTTATAAGCCCAAAGCTCATAAAGTTCCATTGGAATATTCCATAAGGAGTGATAAATGCAGTATAAGGTTTAGCTCTATTGGTTAAAGGAATTTGCCAATATCCTTTTGTCAGATCCAATTTTGTAAATACTTTAGCATTGGACAATTTGTGTAATATATCATCAATGTTAGGCATAGGGTAAGGATCAAATTCAGTTATCTTATTTAACTGTCTATAATCTATGCATAACCTTATATCCCCATTCTTTTTCTTTGCTATAACTATTGGTGAAGCATAAGCTGAATGGGATGGTTCTATTATTCCTGGTTTTAATAAGTTGTCTATTTCATCTTTAACTGTAAGTGTAATGGAATCCTATAAGGCTTCATGAAAATAGGTTTGTCACTAGTTAATTTTATGTCATGTTTTATGATATTTGTTTTTCCTGGCAAACTGGAAAAAATTTCTTTAAAATCACTGATTACATTTATTACGTCTTTTGTTTTTGCTGGAGATAAATTTTCTAAATTCAGTTTTTCCCATGTTTGATTATCTTTAGTTTCTAGTATAGGAATATTTTTAATATCATTTTCATTAGTTTCCTCATTGATTAAAACAATTAAACATTCATCTACTTGATTTTCATTTTCCACAGTTTCTGTATCTAACTTTTGAGTTTGATTTTCATTGTTTACTTCTGTATCCAAATTTTGGAATTGATTTTCATTTCTCTCATTGTATAACTTCAAATTATTTATATGATATGTTTTTATTTTTCCATTCATATTAATCTTATAGTTTACTTCACTTGTTTTATTTGTAACAACAAATGGACCCTTCCACTGTTTTCCTAATTTGTTTTTTAAGTCAATTACCAAAAGTAATACCTTGTCTCCTACCTCCAATGTTCTTAATTTTTTTTTTTCATTTAAGTTCTCATGTACTGTTTCTTTATATTTCATGTTATTCTCAAAAGCTTCCGCCCATATTTGTTTTAAATCTAATGCTGTTTCATTGTCATTTTCCTTTTCTATTTTATTTAAGATGAAACTTTCTTTAAAAATGTGTATTTCATCCCTAGGTTTCCTTCCATGTACTAACTCATATGGTGAAAATTGAGTTGCCTCATGAATATTTTTTCTAAGAGAAAATAGAACAAAATTAATATATTGATCCCAGTTTTTCTGATTATTTTCTACAATTTTAGCTAAGGATCTTTTTATAACACCGTTTAGGCGTTCACAAAGCTCGTTGGCTTTCGGGTGGAATGGCGATGATTTAATGTGTTCAATACCATATTTTAATGTCCATCTTTTAAATAACTCAGATGTAAACATAGAAGCATTGTCTGATAGTAATGTTTTTGGTATCCCATGTCTGACTATGAACTTTTGATCTAAAGCATTAATAATATACTGTGTCTATATTGGATAATACCACTGCTTCAGGATATCTACTGAACATGTCTACTATTGTCAATATGTACTTATTATTATGTTCTGTTTTAGTTAAAGGTCCTATGATGTCTATTGCTATCTTTTGAAATGGTTTATTTGGTTCATCCATTGACTGTAATGGAGCTTTACCTAATTTACACTTAAGTCCCCTTTGACACATATCACATGATCTTATGTATTTTGATATAGTTCCTTTCATTTTAGGCCAAAATACTTGAGTTGCTAAATTTCTAAAACATTTCTTTATACCCCTATGTCCACTTAAATTACTGTCATGTGACAAAATCATGACATCCTTCCAATACTTTTGTGGTAAGACTAATTGTTTTATTTCTCTATCATTTATTTTTGTTTTCCTAAATAGTATTCCTTCTTCTATGACATATTTCTCCATTGGGTTATTATTTCTCCTGTCACTAATTCTGTCATATGATTTCCCAATGATATTATCTTGTTTTTGTTCTTGAGCCAATTTGTTTATTCCTTTCAATTCTTCTGTTTTCATTTCTTCAGTTCCATCTTTCTGTTTTTCTGCTTGCGTTTCGTCTTGTTTTTGACCTTGTATTTCAACTTCTTTCTCTTTGTCTTCTTCACCATTAACTATTTCATCATTCATATCAATAAGTTCCTGAGTTTCTTGTTTTGGCTTATCCTTAGATCTGGTTATTACCATATTACTAATGTAATTTTCTGTTTCAGTATTCCTATTCTGCTGTAACCTTTCATATTTCTTTTCCCATGCTTCAATTTCCTGTCTTGAACATTCCTTCAAACCTTTTAAGTTTCCAATTAACATATCATGTCTCATGTTAGGCATGGCTACTCCCTCACAATGGCCAGTGTAAAAAGGTGTCTCAATAAACACTTTAAATACTTTAAATTCCTTTATACTGCCATCTGCCAACTCCACTTTCCTTGTATATCCCCTATAATACTGCGCCTCAATGAGATCAGCCCGAACCACGAGTGTGTTACAGCCACTATCTCGGATTGCCTTTATTGGAACATTGTTAATAAAAGCTGGGTAGAAAGCAAAATTGTTTTTATTTTCCCTAACAAAAAACACTCTGTCATAATCTCTATTTTTATATTCCCTGCTTTTACTCCTATTGTATGTGTTATTATTGTAATTGTTGTTGTAATTGCTGTACCTATTCCTACTGTCTGCTCTGTAATTATTTCTACTATCTGTCCTATTGTAATTATGTGTACTACTTGATCTATTATAATTATTCCTACTGTTTGACCTGTTTTGTGTTCCCCTGCATCTCATAGCCATATGTCCTTTTTTTCCCACATCTATAACATGTAACATCCCTGTTGTTTGACCTATCTCTACTATTGCTATATCTAAAATGTTGGCTATCCCTACTTCTATTTCTACTTCTTTCATTGTTTTCCTGTGTATATCCCACTAGATCAATATTCTTTTTATTTTTACATGAAAAAAGGTTGTTGGGATAGGCATTTTTATATGTTCTTATTATCTCAGTAACATCATCCAAAACTTTGGGATTCCTTTCTTTGATAAATGATTGTAATTGCGGGTCACACTTAGCTACAAAATTATCAAGCAATATAAAAATTTTTAATCCCTCAAAGGTACTGTCAATCTTCTCAAATTCCAGCCATTTATTAAAATAGTCTTTTTCCAAATTTATAGTGGTTTGTGGTTCTATCTGATTGGAAGGTGTGTTTTCAAAATATTTTTTTCTGAATGTGCTGGCATTGTGTCCATATGCATTCAGCAATTCCTTTTTTAAAATTTGGTAGCTATTTTGTACAGTATGATTATGGTTTTGACAAATTGTAAGAGCTTGCCCTTGTACAAAGTCTAACAAAATTTGAGACCACTCTTCCTCCCTTATATTACAATTAACCATTTTAATTTCATATCTCTTTAGGTAATCTGAAATGCAATCTCTAGCCTCCTGAAAGGGTTGTAGTTTTTTCCTCAACCTATGGTTGTTATCACTTGAAATATTAGTGTTGTTTGTATGATTATTACTATTATTTGTTTCAATGTGATTGTCTGGGGCACTGGTAGTATTAGTATTAGATCTATCATTAGTATTATTGCTATTAACTTTTTGTTTATTTTGTTCAGCTTCAATTCTCAATTTCTCTAGATCATATTGTAATTTCCTATCTGCTTCTTCTTTTATTAATTGTGCTTCCCTATCATATTGTAATTTCCTATCTGCTTCTTCTTTTATTAATTGTGCTTCCCTATCTTTTTCTTTCTCCCTTATCTGATCTATTCTATCTCTCTCTATTGTCACCATTTGCTGTACATAGCTAGTTAGGTCCTTCCCTTTAAGTTCTAATTGTTTAGCCTCAGCAATAATTCGCTGGCGAAAAGTCTCCATATAATCAAAGTTTGGAGCTGTTGCCATTATGCTTATTTTATTTTAAACAATGTCTCAATATAGTTTTGATATGGCCTCCCTATTGGCCTAAATATCACAATTTAGTTTTCACAAAAACTCACTTTCAAATACTTCTTGTAATATATAAATATTTATATATTTAAATACCTTTGCTCAATGTTATATCAACAAATATTACCTCAGTGGACTTACTCACAGCCACAATACTTGAATACAACTCCAAATTTTATATCACCTTAATTCAGTGGACTTACTTTAGGCCACATAAACAAATATCATATACTTTTATCAATACCTCAATACTTAATTCAATGGACTTACTTCTTGCCAATAAATACCCCTAGGACTATTCTAGTCACTAGTCTAGATTCAATACAACTTCAAATAGATAAATCAATATTATACCTCCAACAGTAAATCACAATCCAGTGATACTGACAAAAAAAATTTTTATTCTGACCAATTAGACTGTGTTTAAACACATCTATAAAATAATGTCAACCGATTAATCAGGACAAAAGATTTATATATATAAATACTTACTCCTTAGACTCAGTTGTCTTCAGGATAAAATAGATCTAAGGCTCTCATAGGTATAACAATTTAGTTAATACCTGGAAACAATCTAGAATTTATAATCTAGATTAAACGTGGCTTACCTTATCTACTTAAGATAAAATTACTAATATATAATAAGAATAATGTAAAATAAACATAATAAGACACAAAAAAATAAATCTATTGAGATGAGACTTTTTAGAGGAAGTATACACTGAAAGAGACAAATAAAGATAACTTCACCTGACTTCTAAAAAAAAAATAAAATGTATGTGGATACGAACAAAACAAGACAATCTAAACAATTATCGAGACTTTATTAAATGGAGCAGGTCCACTTTCTAATGTGTCCTATAATGACGCCCTTATCAGGCAACCTGCTCTTAACAAAGATCTACTGTCCCTAATAGACTTTAATAATAATGGAGAGAAAAAATAAACTTATCTTTAGTTAGATCCCCTTTGTTCAGTCCACGGAGCTACAACGGTCAGTTCCACACAAGTTCCCCACTATCTTAGTCTTAGGCAAGGCAAGGTGTGCTCCCACAAAGGCTATTCGACAGGCAGTACTGAGTTAGGCCAATCTCTCCTGGTGCTGCCACAGTATGGTACGGTTCTCAGATAAAGTCCTCTGGTCAGGTTCCAGGGTTCCGGTTCCACTTGATGATCTGTTGGTATGGTGCTGGCTTCTGTCTTCAGGTCAGGAACATAAGTCAATACTGAGACAAGCTGGTGGTGCTGTCTCAAGAGAGGTAAAAAAAAATGACTAAGTCCAACTCTCTCTTTTGATGAATATAAATTAGTCAACTTTACAATTTGAATAGATGGTCACGCAGTATGGTAGTAGGGTATACCATCACTCGTGTGTAGATTAGATTGCAAGCTCAGCAACACTGCAACAGTCAATAGCTTGAAAAACAAACCTGACAAGGTGACTCCAACGGTCAGCTTGTAGATACTAGATATGTAGACTCAGGTGACTTTCCGTACTCACAATAAACAGATATACCTGACTAAATGAGGTATCTTCACTCTTGAGGTATATAGGTAGAGGTATACTGACGACGGACTGCCCTAGATCACTTCAACGGACGAAATAGTTCAGGATTCAGACACAATAGATATAGTCAATATAGATCTATATATAGATCCAGGTTCAATCTAAAAATATCCAACCTGGCTGACAAAGCTAGACGCTGGTAACGGTTTCGAATTTTCTCTAATAGAAAGTCTAGATCCACTGGAACAAAGATGCCAAAATCCAGCTGCAGTCCAGATAATTAGCACAGACGTAGGGTAGATCTAGTAGAAATAAACGAATGTTAATCCAGTACTTCTGCAGTGTACTTCGCCAAGTGTAGAACTGTAGATATATCCAGAACACGAAGTTAACTAGATTGTAGATCAAAATGACGCCCTGGCCGTTGGGGTCGCCACATCTGTTGATGGTCTGTTTTGTTGATGAGTATATATATGTTAATGGTGCATGCGAGTCCATATGACACAACAACAGAATGAATCAAGAATATACTTAATAATGCAGGCTGATAACTTCAACAATTTAATAAACAATAAAAAGGGCACAGTCCTCTGTCGTTGCTAGCCTAGCGTCGTCCTCCTAGGCGTCTTGTCCGTTATTCTTCTTGTTCGTCATCCTACTCTGTTCTTACTCGTCACATTACTTAGGAAAAACCCGATTCACATCAACTTCTACGCATCTTGTGTCATTACAACATCATTCTTAATTTCTTAGCCAGTGCTATGTATTTTTGCAGTCAGCATTTATTAGAAATTAGAAAAAATAAAATGTTATATCTGGGTTTGAAGTTGCATGCTCATATTCAAGAAAGAATGATTGACAATTAAAGATAAAATAAAAAAAGATGGCCGTCAGGAGAAAAGTTATTAGCAGCATGATCATAAGTATTTTAATCGTTTTTATCTCTCAAAAGATTTCCATCACTTTCACATTTACCTCTTTTGATAAGTAATCAGCCTAGAGCGGCATGATCATAATTATTCTAATTGTACTTGTATCTCTCAAGAGATTTCCCTTACTTCCACCACACCTTGGCATTTGTTCATAACATTAACACAAAATGTGCAGGATAATATTGGCATCCCTATAGCAAACAGAAACTATAGAACTAAATACAAACCCTGCATTACAATATATCTACTTATTTACATATATTATTTCACTTCTCAAAAATTATGAAGAGTGGAAGGAACACTATAATAACTGTCAAAATATCAAAAAGTGTTCTAAATAAACATATTTATATATTAGATAAACAAGAGCTTAAAGGTGAAGCCTTAACAGCACAGTTACACAACTAGAAAAAAATATTTAAATGGGGACGAAGTGACCAAGGATGAATTGATTGGGGATGATGTGACCAGGGATGAAATGATCAGTCACCAGTACAAATGTCTTGAAGTTGTGAAAAAGTTATTAGTTATTTAAAGCATAGAGAGACATGGGGAAAAGTTTTAAAGGATTTCGCTTGAAAATTTTATTTCACCTGAAACTGTTTCTTAATATTCTTAATATTTTTAGATGTTATTTCATTTAGCACACTTTAGATGTAACAAATATACTTACCTAGCATAGCTCAAGATATACAACATTTTATAGGAACTTGAACTTGCTGAACCTTTGTGTGTCTTACAAGAATAAAAAAATGATATTTCTATTGTATTACAGAGTTACACTATATCTCCTGGAATACCAGTAAATAAAAATACTATTTCAGCAAGTAATATTTTCATTTCTAATTATAGAAAAAAAAAAGTAAAGTTCACCTTTCAGACCTTGCAGTCTATAGGGCAGATGATGAAAAGGTAATCTTTTTCTGTGGCCCACAGTTAACAAGGGTGTCATGAGGCCAGCACAATGACCAACCGCCTTTACTTTTCCCAACCAATGTCAGGTACCCATTAGAGCTGCATGGACTCAAAGGCCCCCAAAGATCCTGAAATTAAAAATTGCAGCCTTTACCAGGATTCGAACTTGGGACACCCAGCTCAGGAGCCAAGGGCTTACTGCACCTCCATTTCTAATTATACAATTATGAATATGTCTAAGAATGAGGGAAAAAGAACTATAACCTTTTTTTTCTCCCACAATAACAATGACCTTATCAGTCATTTGCAAATAGGGATCATCTCATGGAAATTAGAGGATGGCCTGGACATTAGCTATGGTCAGAACAATGTTGTCCACATAACAGTTCCCCTTGCTCCAAAAAAAAGTTGTTTTTTTCCTAGGGAATACAGGTGCTGATACTGCTTGGTATCAATGACTTCACAGGTTCTGCTAGGATGTAGCATTTGTGCTGCAAGCTGCCCAAAGGTCACAAGTTCCTGATTTTTTCCTCAGGTTTGACTACCAAAGCTATTCCCATGTTGGGCACAGCCGCAAGGCAGCAGAGTTTGGATTCTGTTTTTTCCTTCTAGATGGATGGCAAGCTAAGGCTAATGAGCCTTTCCTACCTGAAGATTACCTGGCTTAGTTGCCAGTTGTTCAACTTTGCCCCTTCTCTGCCAGACACAGTATCTTCTACATCATGCACTTTCATTATTACCTGTACTTGTTGCTTGTACTCATATTGTTATTTAAATAACCAATAACAAAATTTTTATTGTTTTATTCTTGGTATTTATTAAAAAGGATTTTTTTTCCAGTTCTCCCAATTAACAATGGTACAGTATCATGAAAGGCAACATTGATTTAAAAAAAGATGTGTTGTGCCGCTCTTATCATATTTATAAGTTGAATTTGTATTTGATGATTGCAGAAATGATGCTTAAAAGCATGAATGAATTCTTACTACTTTTATTTCAGGGGATTCATTCAACAGATGAAGTCAACTTCATACAGAATCTAGTTTTTTATGTGGAGAGAGCTTATAGAACACCTGACTATGAGCTTATAGAACACCTGGGAAAGAGGAAATATAACAATAAAAGCACAGAGATTCATGCCAGGTAAATATAACAATAAGGACAGAGAGCCTGATAATTATAACAATGGAGATACATGCTGGTAACTTAAACAATGGAAGAATAGAGATGCATGCTTACTAGATATAACAATGGTATAAAAGATAATGGAAACAGATATCCCCCAAAAAATAAATATAATATTGGATATCTAATTTTTTATTCATTAACATCTAATTTAATGAAATAGAACACATAATCTTATCTTATCTTATCATAAGCAAGAAATGCAAGATGTTTTAAGAAATATATTATTGTATTTGTCATCATTTCAGTTGGCATTGCTAGAGCAGCATTAAGGCAGTCAATGAATGCAACTTATTTGGTGAGCATGGAGCCACCTGGTCTGGGATTTTTGTTAATATTGATGCCCACCACAGGAACAGAACAATCTTACCCTGGGAATCAAACTCTGAGGTAAGCAAAGAACAAAGCCTCTTTGTAAAAAAAAATGCCCATGGAAAGATAACAGTAAAAAAAAAAAGTATGTGGGCAGACTCTTGGCAAAGTGCAAAACAATGAGTCCTAATAACCTAACTAACTTGAAAGGTTCTTTTTGGGGACTTGATGGTCAAAGATATTAGCATAGTACATGGGCTCTGGTGCTGTGGCCAGTTTGGAGATCTGTTTGTATCCTCTTCAGAGCTTATCTATATTTAACCTTATTTTATTCACCTCTTTATAACCATTTTACCATTGTAATATGAGGCCAAAGAAAAAAGAATGTATGTACTAGGTACTAGGCAGCCTAGCAGAGAAACTTCATTTTTGTAGATCACTCAGTCTACAACTGCTATTAGTCTTACATCTCCTATTCTCAACCACAGCAAATCTTACTCTATTCAGTTTGTATTCATGTTTGATTAATAGGAACTGACATTTATTTTGAATATCCCATTATTAGGTTTCTGCACAGTCCACTACATGGTTTTCATTTTGCATGATTAACCTCGCTAATTCAGACAAACTGTTCAATGCTCTAATGACACCGGGGAAGGAATACTTGGACAAACTTGTCCTAGCATATGGAAAAAGAAAAGTGCTTTTATCTTTGTGTCTTTCTTAGTATATTATTAGGTGTGTTTTGTATTTGCAAATTATTGTTCAGTGTTTAATGTTTTATTACTGTACTTTTTAGTCTTTAGTTCAGAAATTTCTAAATTTAGTGACTTTACCAATGGTGTTACTCAAATGTGAATATTTGTTTGTTATAAATCTCATGGCTCTATTTTGCATCATGTATTTCAATTTTATGTTTATGTTAGGTTGTTTTCATTTATTTGGGAGGGTGGGGGGAGGTAATTACTTATACCAATTATTAAATCATATCATTTAATGAGCCATAAAAAAAATTGTTACTTGCTTTGAAAATAAGAAATATGCAGTACATATGCATTGCAAATAAATGAATCTACAGATGTAGCAGGACTAGTTGAAAATAAAGCACTTTTATGGCATAATGTGAGATCTAGTCAGTTTCATCAGGAAACCAAGCACTTGACTACTCTGCTGCCATGTATATTCCTCAAAACCTAATCTTGTGAACTTTTAATGGACAAGAATCCTGGATCTTGATATTTGCATACTCTTGTATCCTTGAACTTTTCGAAATGACTTTATTTTTTTGTATCGCAGAACACTGATGCCTCTCTTCTATTGAGTGTAAGTTGGCCTGCATTAGCCATAAATGAAGATGATGTTAGAATGAAAACAATTGAGAAGGTCCTTCGCAAGTTAAAAGGCAACTTTGGTATCAAACATTTTCCTAGAGATAGGTACAAAACAGCTATAGAGGACAAAAATAGAAAGTATTACCGCCCTGCTGAAATAAAGGTATGAGTTTAAAAAAATTGTTTAAAAAAATAGTTCTTACTTTACATTTACACACTGTTTTAAGTTTGTACATTTTTGTTTCAAGTTTCTCAGTACTGTTTTTTTAACTGAAGTAAACAAAGAAAAGTCAGTTTATTCAATCTTTAGACACAGCAACAAAACAGCAAAAAGAAACTACATCCTAAAAATAGACTCTTAGCCAATAAATAAAGAAGAAAATCCTGTAATAGACTAAAACAACACGAGCTTCAATAAACACAATGATTTTATTCGTCCTTATTTATGCTCTCTACTCCAGCCACTTGTTCTCTATACTCTGACTTCCTTTTACACACAGTCCCTGACACACTGCTGTTCACTCAAGCATGTACACTCAAGGTCCACTGGTCATTTCATACGCAGGCACACACACTGCACTACCAGCCACGCAAAACACATACACTTACTATCACATCTCCCTCCTTAAAAGCTTTGAGATATCAATTGACTATACAAATGATTTCTGTCTCACTATAAACAAATGAGTAAACTGAATACATGTTTAACACAACAGAATGTTCAATTGTTAATATTATCAATAGTAACAATATAAATTATAAATGTGTAGTAAAAAAAACAACAACAGTCTAGGTTTACAAATAGACATTAATTATATACAAATTGCATAATAATAAAAAGATATACATGTATCTAATTATCTGCGTCAGGGTAACGTACTGGTGGCCAAACTTGCCTACCATATCGAGTTATTACAGGCGACGGATTGGTAGTGTTAGTCTGTTCCTGTTGCACATTTGTATCGCTCACGTTCTCTGGCTGTGTGGTTTGACCATTAATGACTGTCTCTGGGGTGTCCATTTCAAAAATATCAGGCATGACCCTTGATTTTGTACATGTGTCTCTTAACATCCTTCTATTTCTTCTGTAAGTTATCCCATTCAGTGTTTTTACCCATTATGATCTCGGGGTCTCCGCTTCTGAGATGACCACTGCTGGTTCCCATAAATCGCCAGGCTTCTTTTGCATCCACACTTTGCTCTCAGGCTGAATGTGTGGTTGCTCGGTGCGCCTCGCTGTTTTGTTGTAATATTTTGCTTGATTACTTTTTCTTGTTTTCCAAGCATTTTCTTTTTTGTCTGGGATTTGAGGTCTGAGATAGGCCTCCGTTGTCGGAAAATTTGTCCTCAGACGGCGGCCCATGAGCAGCCGTGCAGGTGAAGGTCCATCAGGGCATGGAGCATTTCAAAATTGCAAGAGGGCCATGTATGGGTCTTGACCCGAAGTTCTAGCTTTATTTAGAAGCTGTTTCACTGTTTGTATGGCCCGTTCTGCCATACCATTAGATTGTGGAAATCTGGGGCTAGACGTAATGTGCTTAAATCCCCAGCTTTTAGAAAATTTCAGAAATTCTTGACAAGCAAATGAGGGTCCATTGTCACTAATTACTTCCCTTAGAATACCATGTCGAGCAAATTGTGATTTCATATGTATGATCACATCTGAAGCCTTTAGTGTTGGGATAAGATTTATCTAAAAAAAATTACTATAGTAATCTACAAGTAGCAAATAGTTTTTACAGAGATACTCAAAATTATCAGCTCCAATTTTTTCCCAAGGAAGTACAGGAGTATCATGTGGTAACAATGGCTCCTTTTGCTGGGACTTCTGGTGTTCGTTACACACTGCACATGTTGATACCATGTCTATAATCTGCTTAGACATTCCAGGCCAGAAGAACACCTCCTTAGCTGTAACAAGACATCTATCTCACCCAAGATGACCTTGGTGCAGTCTTTGAAGCATTTTTTTTTTGCAATACTTTTGGTACTATTAATCTTTCTCCTTTAAAAAGTAAACCATTGCTTTCACTAAGTTCTTCTTTAAATCCTGAATATGCTCAAAATTTCAGCTCTCTTGTTTGGCCAGCCTATCATAATATTATTCTTTAACAGCCTTAAAACAGCATCATCTGCAGTGGCCTGCTGAAAAATGTTCATATATTCATCTGACATGGGTAAACTATTGACGATCAGATGAACTTGCCAGTCATCACTTGAGGGATATTTGATTGGTAGCGATGCTCTTGACAGTGTGTCTGGAATAGACATTTCTTTGCCTGGCTTGTATTCCAGCAGTATTTCATATTTCATTAGTCGAAGAAGCATCCGCTGAAGCCTAGGTGGTGTAGATGCCAAAGGCTTTTTGATAATCGCTTCCAAAGGTTTGTGATCTGTTTCAACCTTTATTGGACGTCCATACACATAGTAATTGAAATGTTCAACTCCAAAGACAATGGCAAGCATTTCTTTTTCTATTTGTGCATATCGTTTTTCACAGTCTGTAAGAGATCTTGAGGCGTAAGCCACTGGCCTTTCATTCTGCATTAATACTGCTCCAAGTCCCTCCTGTGAAGCATCCACAGACAACTTGACTGGCTGTGAAACATCATAAAAGGCTAAAACTGGGGTGGTTGTGATCAAACTCTTTAAATAATCAACAGCCTTCTGATGTTGTTCCAACCATATCCACTCGTTGTCTTGTTTAAGTAACTCTCTTAATGGGGAAGTTATTTCTGACAAGTTCTGTAAGAATTTACCAAGATAATTAATCATACCCAAAAATCTTTCTAGTTCCTTGCGATCTGTAGGGTATGGCATGGATTGTATTGCTTCAATCTTTGAGTCATCAGGCTTTATACCACTATCTGTAATGATATGTCCTACAAACTTGACTTGTCGTACTCTTAGGCTACATTTAGATGGCTTCAGTTTGATTCCTTTCCTTCTTGCTATGTCAAGAACTTGCCTAAGTCTATCATCATGCTCTTCTATTGTTCTACCTGCTATCAGTATTTCGTCCATGTATGTCTCAACCCCTTGTATAACGTCGAAAGCTTGGTGGAAACGTTTTGCAAATACTTCTGCAGAAGAGTTTAGCCCAAATAGTAGACGAAGGAACTTGTAGAGACCAAAAGGTGTGTTAAACGTTGTTAGATCTGTACAGCTCTTGTCTAATTTAATTTGCCAAAAGGCAGAGTTGGCATCTAATACCGTGAACACTTGACCGCCACTTAGTTGACTAGCTATTTCTTCTATAGTAGGTAATTGATAGTGTTCTCTTTGAATGGCTTTGTTGAGGTCTCTAGGGTCTAGACATATCCTTAATCTGCCTCCTTTCTTTTCAACAATAACAAGTGAGTTGACCCATGCAGTGGGATGATCTACTTTTTCAATGACACCCTCATCTTCCATTCTTCTCAATTCATTTTGTAATTCCTCACGTAGTGCCGCTGGGACTTTCCTTGCTGCGTGTACAACAGGTTTAATGTTGGAATTGACCTTTATAGTATATTATATTCCTCTTCCATGCAGCCTAAGCCAGTAAATACATCTGCGTAGCCTGAGAGTGTATCGTCCTCTATAAAGTCAACTCTTCTGATTAAATTCATTTGTTGGCAGCCTGGTAGACCCATAATTGGCTTTGAATGTGTCTCCACAATTTGAAATTCTATTATGGCTGTCTTACTTTTAACAGTACATTTAATGTGTGCTTTGCCAACAACCTTCAATCTTTCTCCACTGTAAGTAGTAAGTTTGGATGTTGATTCGAGAAGTTTCTTTCTTTTTAATTGCTTGAAGATTCTGTATTGACTTGTGCTCCAGTATCCAACGTGAATGTGACTTGTTTGTTTTCAGCAGTAATGAGTGAGTTCCATTCGTTGCTTAGACTATGGGAGCCAATACTGCCGATGAAAAATGTTTCCTCAATGGAGTCATCTCGACCTTCTGACTTCACTATACTTACAGGCTTTGATCTGCACACTGACGAAAAATGACCTTTTTTATGACATTTGTGACATGTTTCCCCATAAGCTGGGCACTTACGTGGTCTGTGTTCCTTGCCACAATAGCTACAACTCACATTTCTTTTTGTTCTTTTAAAGCTATTGGTAGCTGAATTCACAACGTGTACCCCACTTTCTTCATTCATGAGCTTAAGCTGCCATTCAGTTTCCTCAGCTGCCCGACATATATTTTCTGCCTTGTTAAGGTCTAGATCTGGTTCTCTCAAAAGTCTTGCTCAGGTGTTCTCATTCCTTATGCCACCAACTATCCTATCTTTTATTAGGGAATCTTTAAGCAAATCAAACTCACATGTCTTTGCCTTGAGTTTGATGTCAGTGACAAAGTTGTCAAATGACTCTCCTTCATGTTGAGAACGCTGGAAAAAAACATGTCTTTCAATGGTAACATTTTTTCTTGGTAGACAGTACTTCTCAAACTTATTAAGAATGCAGTGAAGTGTATGGAAGGACTTGCTAATCTCACATTCATTACATTCATTGTCCGTCCATTGGAAAGTGTTATAGACTTGCACTGCTTCCTAGCCGATCACATGCAGTAATGTCATAGACTGTACTTCTCTGCTTTTGGTATCCAGTCCACTTGCTATCGAATATATCTGAAAGGATTGTTTGAACCTTTTCCAATTTTCTGCTACGTTGCCATTTAATTCCAGCGGTTGTGGCGGGTGGAGTCAGTCCATCTGACACCATGTAATAGACTAAAACAACACGAGCTTCAATAAACAATGATTTTATTCGCCCTTATTTATGCTCTTTACTCCAGCCACTTGTTCTCTATACTCTGACTTCCTTTTACACACAGTCCCTGACACACTGCTGTTCACTCAAGCATGTACACTCAAGTTCCACTGGTCATTTCATACACAGGCACACACACTGCACTACCAGCCACGCAAAACACATACACTTACTATCACAATCCAACATATCTTGGTGTAAAACTAGACCAAAGACTGTCTCTAAAACACTTTATGGCAGATTTAAAAGAAAAGGCATCACAAAGATTAAACATAATAAAACACCTAGCAGGAACATCCTGGGGAGCTGAAAAGAAAACCTTAAGACAGTTATACACTGGATATGTCTGGATAACTGTCTCTCTATACAAGTAGCTGCCAACCAAACCTATCAATCATCATTAGATACAATCCAAAACCAAGCCTTGCAGCTTATTAGTGGAGGTATGAGAACTACTCCCACAGCAGCCTGTGAAATAGACTCCAATATTGAACCTCTTAAGTTAAGGCGCAACAGAGCAGCATTAGAAGCTATTGAGAGATACAGAAGGTTGGAGGACGATCATCCAAATAAATTACAAACACAGAGAAATAGGAAAAACAACCAAAAAAAGCAAAGGACTCTGATCCAACTTACTGACGAACTAGCCCTAAAACACCACCTACCCAATAACAGAGAAAAAATTACCAGGTTTTCAAACATTACACCCGGACTAAACTACAAACAACCAACCATCAAAACACATTTACTAAATAACACCTTAACAAAAGAATCAAATCCACTGGAGCTCAAAGTAGGCACGCTTGAAACAATCGAAAGGTATAAAAATCACAGCTATCCATATTTATACAGACGGATCGGCTTTCAAAGCTACCATCAATGCTGGTCTTGGTGCCTTCCTGGTCTTCCCTAAAAATAAACATTTTGAGATAAGTGCACCCTGTGGCGATTACTGCTCAAACTTCCAAGCCGAAATTGAGACAATTACCATAGCACTTCAGACAGTGGAAAACAAATTATATGAAGGAGTGCAACCACCATCAGATATTGTTGTCTTTACAGACTCCCAATCTACTCTGCAAGCACTTAATAGCAGCACCTCAAACAGCCCAAGAGAGTTGACAACACTCATTGTGATAATCCACCAGATGATATCAAAATTAAATATCAATATCACACTACAGTGGATCCCTGGACACATTGGCATCATGGGAAATGAAAAGGCAGATAAGCTATCAAAGGCAGGTTCATCTATGGAACAACCAGATAGACCTGTTAACTACCTCACCCTAACGTCAATGTTAGTCAACAATCACAAAGAGGAGTGGCTCAACCAATGGGCATCAGGAGACACAGACAGAGACATGTACAGAGAAATGACTAAGCCTAACAAACTGGACAGTATTAACTTCCTCCCCCGCAAAGAACAATCTACAATCTTCCAACTAAGAACAGGACACACACCACTATTAAATTACCACCTGAACAAAATAAACTCCACACAACTACCCCTTTGCAGACACTGCGCCCACCCCTTTGAAACCGTAAACCATATCCTCTTTGAATGCCCCTCCCTAATCCACCTTAGGCAGACCCTACTTCCACTACAGCCCAACATAACCAACACCCTCTACGGCAGTACTTTTTTTCCTTGGCACAGTCTGCAAAAGACCTCACAGCTCAGCAGCAATAAAGCTGGCTAGAAGAAGAAGAAGAAACTGAAGTAATAGTACATCTCCCACAATTTGAATTAATTTACCCAAAGAACCCAACTATGTTTAAAAATTAAAAAAAAGATTATATTTATGAAAGTACTAAAAAAAATATTTATGTTTTAATTGGTTTTAAAAGTTATTTGTTCTGGTACAGGTGCATTTCAACTAAGCACAAAGCCTCCCTATTTCAGATAAGTTTCTTTTATAATGTGCTTCAACAGAGCCATGATGTTTACCTGTCCAATTCATGATGAGTTTTGAAAAAAAAAAAATATTTTTAGAATAATTGAAAATGATAGAGCCTAGCCTTCTGAATGAAACCTGTCCCACATCTCTAGTGTCACTTCAACCCATACTTATATCAAGTCAATTGCTACATTTAAGATTATCTTAAAATATTTGTTTGATTTTCAGTTTATAAGCACAGTAAGACTTTCTGATCTTTTGGCATCATTTTACATAGCTCAGGTAAGGCTCATTTTTCTTGTTAGTTTTACTTTACTACCTTAATGTAAAAGTATTTGATCAGTAGTTGTTTTTTTTTAAAAGCTAAAAAATCTTTCAAAACCTTCCTTGGCTTTTTGAAGGATCATCTGAATCATCTTCTTCTTCCTCATTCTTATTTTTATGCTGGAGCATTCAGATGACTTAACCAATATTTTTATATCAACTGCGCAGTGGTTTTAATCAGGGATCTCTCCATATAGTTTTCTTTCTATTGGGGTGTATTGAAGTCAGTTTCTTGTACAGGCCTCATGGTAAAGAGAACAGTTTTGAAGGACATTCTCTGGTGACACTCCACATAGGCAGATTTCACTGGTTCCAATTTTGAGCTTCTGGTACATATGTTGTCTCATTCTGTTGTGTCCAGTCCTGAGTCGAAAGATTAGGCATTGATCTTTTCGGGATAGCTTATAATAGGCATCAATCTTTCTTGTCTGAATCATCTAAAATAAAACATCTATTAACAGCTCACATCATATTTAATGTATAGTTCGTTCATTATAATTCATAGGACACATCTGTCCTCTAGGTGGCACATTCCATTTTTTTGTGCCTTTGTGATGAGCTTGGAATGTTTGGCTGCATACTGGGTAAATGTAAGGTTGTGTGGATTTCTATATTATTTCTTTCAAGGCTGATTTTTTTTATCCTTTGCAGTTTGTACTCCTATTCTCATAGTGTGGTGTCCATATGCTCTATCATTTTGAGCTAAGCTTCATGGCATGCCTTCTATACACTGTCCATGATTCAAAGCATAGAGAATTGTTGAGAGGAAAACAGTCAGACTGACCTCTAGTTAAGTTTGTATGGTGATGGCTTCTCTGTGCCAGACACTTTTGGTCATTCTGTCTTAGCTATTTGGGAGTCTATGTCTAGGTATCATTATGTGTCAGAACCAAGTTTAAGCTTGACATTTTAAGTTCCTAAGTTAATTGATCAGCAAACCTTTCTTCTCTACTATATCATGTAATGTATGCTAAAAATGGTTGTTGTTTTTTTTTTCAATATGTAAACAAATATTTAGTGAGGATAAGACAGTTCAAATGTTTTTTTTTTTGTTTTGAAGAAGACAGAAACTGCCACACAGTCTGCTCTGAACTCCCAAGAGTACTCCAAATTACCAGGTAAAAGTTTGTGATAGAATCTAGTGACTGTTGATTATTATGAACGAATGATAAAAGACTGGATATAACTTATAAGACATGAAATCAGCTGTTTAATCTAACGCCATATTGGTTGACAACAACAGTTACAAGGGATGTTACTCCCAAACACTGATTGGTGCAACCTATATAAAACACACATCAACATCCTTCCCTTTCTATAGCTAAGAAAATACATATCAGAAATATTTGCAATTAAAATAACAAACATTAATAACTCATCATATTTTATAAATATTATAACAACTAAAAAAATAAAAATAATTTTCAATTGAGAGTGTGACACATATAGAATAAATATTTCAACATGCATATTAATATTGTCATAAAAATTCTTAGTACATATCATAATCCCTATGCCACACATGTCTATTTGTTTCTCGAGTGCTAGTTCTTGTTGGCATATTTCTATCACAATTATTGTCTGGTACATGAGAAACTACTCCAGACTGTGCTGCATGTTGAGAACAGTTATCAGAGAAATCTGGCCTTTCATTATCATCATCATCATCCAAGACATTCCCATCATAGACATCTGTGTCAGTGTCTTTCAAAATAGTTTTACTTGGCCTAATGTGAAATCTGTTGCGTAAGTAGAATCCTCCATTATCTCCCTTGATCTTATAAGATCTTGGAGATGGTTGTTCCCTGATCATTCCAGGATACCACCCAGTTTGACCTGGGTTTTGGTAATAAATAGTTTGCCCTAGATGGAGTTCTGGTAAATCCCGAGCTTGCTTATCATATTGTCTTTTTACTTGTTGTTTATAATTCTCTTTCTTCTCAGCTACAACATGTTCACTTAAACACTTTGACGTGCTGGGAATGTCCGAGGACTTCTTTTGAGGCACATTTCAGCTGGGCTAAATCCAGTACATTGCCGAGGTGTATTTCTGAGTTCCAGTAAAGCTTCATATGGATCATCACCATTATGTTTAGTTTTCAGTATTAAATTCTTCATTATCTTTACAGCAGCTTCCACCTTCCCATTTGTTCTCGGATAACCAGGATCTGATCTGATGTGATTGATGTTCCATCACCTTGTGAATCTCAAAAACTCATTTGAACTAAATTGTGGACCGCCATCTGTTATTAACATTTTTGGAGCACCAAAATGAGCAAATTGTCCTTTTAATTTTCTAATCATATCTTGTGATGTTGTTGTTGAAAGATAATCATACTCAATGAAATTAGAGTAATAATCAACAGGAATTAGATACTGTCTTCCATCAGGTCAGCTCCAACTTTTTCCCATGGAACATTTCCTTCATCATGTTGTATAAGTGTTTCTCTCTGGTTCATATGTTTTCTTTCTTGACAAGCAGTGCATGTCTTTGCCATCTGCTTTATTTCATCAGCCATGCCTGGCCAGAATATCGTCTGTCAGGCCCTCCTCATCATTCCATCATATGCAATGTGTGCTGTGTGCAGGTTTTTCTTCATTTCTTGACGCATACTGAAAGGTATGACTATTCTTTCTCCTTTCAAAAT
Organism: Biomphalaria glabrata; assembly: GCF_947242115.1. Classification (NCBI taxonomy): domain Eukaryota; kingdom Metazoa; phylum Mollusca; class Gastropoda; family Planorbidae; genus Biomphalaria; species Biomphalaria glabrata. The sequence continues at coordinate 32,136,093 of NC_074726.1, read as the reverse complement.
TACTCCATTACTAAGTCCCAAAGTATCAGCAAAATCAAAATATGTTCTTATCATGTTGTCTAAATCTTGTTTTCTTTGAGGCCATCCTTTCATAATTAGCTTTGATAATTTATTTAATGTGTCATCTAAGTCTGTTTCTTGTTTTATTCTTTCTAATAATGGATCCGGTATGTCCACAACTTGTGTCTGGCATATGTTAAAAACTTCATCTTGCTTCTCCTCTTGATTGCCCAGTCGTGATAATGTGTCAGCACTGAAATGAGAAATCATAACGATTGCTCCTTAACATCAAGTTTTGTAATCTTCTTGGAGCCTGGTTTAGAGGTTTTCTTAAGATGTTTGCAAGTGGCTTATGATCATTTATTATTATGACATGTCTTCCAAATGTATATTGATTAAATCTTTCTAGCCCAAAAATCACGGCAAGTAGTTCTTTTTCAATGAGCCCACCGTTTTTCCGTTGGTGTCAATGCTCTAGATGCAAATTCTATTGGTTGTCCTTCTTGCATTAGTACAGCTCCAAGTCCATGTTGACTACTGTCCACTTGTATTTCCAGTTTCTTGTCAGGGTTGTAGAATATAAAAAACTGGAGTATTGGTAATCATTTTTTTTATCTTGTTGAATGCCTCTTCACATTTTTCAGTCCATCTAAAATTGCAATCTTTCTTTGTTAGTTCTCTTAATGGTTGAGACACTTCGGCTAGATTGTTCAAAAATTTTGACAAATACTGCACCATTCCACATAATTTTCTTGCTTCCTGGCTATTTTCTGGTTTCTTCATTTCCAGAATAGCTTTGATCTTCTTTGTGTCAGGCTTTATGCCTTGTGCACTAATGCAGTGTCCCATGAAACTTATCTGGTCTTGTTTCTATACTGTTTTTGTTTCATTTGATTTAATGCGTTTCTATTTGCATCTCTCTCTTAATCTCTTCAGTTTGTCAGAGTGATCTTTTTCTGCTTCTTCTTTGGACTGACCACATCCCACAATCACGATATCATCAGCCACATTAATGCATCCTTCTAATCCTAACAATGCTTCTGTTAACTTCTTCTGGAATATTTCTCCAATTACACTTAGTCCAAAAGGAAGTCTTGACCATCTGTACCGCCCATATGGTGTGATCATGGTTGTTAGTAGACTAGACTTTTCATCTAGACGTACATGCCAGTAAGCCTCCTTTACGTCCAATTTAGAAAATATTTTAGCATTTAGGAACTGTGGCATTACAGCTTCCAAAGTTGGTAACTTAAAATGTTCTCTTTTTAAAGCAGTGTTTAGATGTCTTGGTTCAATGCAGATCCTTAAATCCCCATTTGGCTTTTGAACCACAGCCATCTGGCTGACTCAATCTGTAGGTTCATTTACAGGAATTAATATTTTCCTTTTTACTAATGTCTCTATTTCTGCTTCCACTTTCTTTTGAAATGCAAATGGTATATTACGACAAGGTGATACCACCGGAGCTATGTTCTCATTGATAGTTAATGATGTTTCACCTAAATCTCCCAGATGACAATCCATTGTGTTTACTTGTGATATGAATCTATCTTCATTTAATGTGATCAGACTTAAACTTTGGCATGTTTTACGGCCTAATAAGCATTGATAGTGGTTCTCTACAACTGTGAATGTTACTAAATAATTCTTTTTGTTTTTAGGATTTGTTATTATTAAGTTAGCAGTGCCCTCGTTTTTTAATTTGGAATTATTCCACATTGTTAATGTTTGAACACTCTTCTTAATTTGTGTCTTTTTAACGTATTTCTTATATATAATGTTAACATCTGCTCCTGTGTCCAGTTGAAATCTTATTTGTTGACTATTTATCATGAATAGTGCTGTCATTCTGTCCCTATTTATGTTTAACACATTAATTGATTTTAATTGTTCCTCTTGGTCAAATTCATCCATTGCATTATGCATATGTATTTTATTCTTAGTCTTACACTTAACTGCAAAATGATTTTTGCCTTTGCATTTATTGCAATTTTTTCCCCAAGCTGGGCATGCTGTTCTGTTCACTGCATGTCTGCCTCCACAAAACCAGCAATCTATTAGGTTGTTTCTGTTGTCATTTTTCTTCTGTTCTATCTTATCTATCTTCACAACAGTTTCCTTATTTATCTCTGCCAATCCTTTTGCAGTTTGCTCGTATGTTTGGCATATCTCTATGCACTTCTTCAAGGTAAGATCATCGTGATTCAGTAATCTCTCCTGCAATCTTTTCTCCACGGCGAATATAATCTTGTCTCTAATCATTCTATCCTTTTCTTTAAAATTAAATTTTTTAGCCTGAGCTCTAAGCTGCGTAATGAACACATCACAAGATGACACCTTTTCTATGTTCCAAAATCTGAAACTTTCCAGAACTTCATTTTTTCTGGGGTTGTAATAGTCGCGTAATTTCTTTAGTAATATTTGCGGGTCATTTACGTCTTCATTCTCATCATACTGCAACTGCTCACAAATCTCTTGGGCCTGAAGTCCAGCACAATGTAGTATTATTGCTTTTTGTCTGATTTTAGGTTTTTCTTCAGCTCCTATTGCTAACAGAAACAGTTCCACTTGTCTTCTCCATTGGCGAAAGTTTTCACTGACATTACCTTCAGTCACATTTAACTCTGTTGGTGGTTTAAGTAGACCTTCTGCCATCTTCCACGAAAACTTCACTATAGTATATCTACCGTAACTGAATAACCCAGAGCCTCTCTATATATATTCAATAATATTCTAGACTGAGACTCTGGAATCTACTAGATCCTAGATCTACACTTTAGATCTATTTTTTTTTTTTTAATTTAACTAGATTTATATCACTGATATAAATCTAAATTTAGTTCTTGTTACCGCTGCCACCATGTTGATTATTATGAACGAATAATAACAAGACTCTGGATATAACTTATAAGACATGAAATCAGCTGATAAAATTATGCAATGACATTTTAACATGAGTTGTAAATTGTTTTTTTTTAAGGCCCCTTCATATGTTGACCTAACAAAGTCAAAGTTGCCAAGGAGAGTTGAGTAAATAGAAGGTTTGTGAATAAACATTTATATAAGTTGTTTATAGACATATTTTACTATCTTGCCCTGGATGTGGCAAAATATGTAGGTCACAGCTGGGGCTGTGTAGCCACGGGAAATACTGCATTCCTCGCTAATCTTCGGACTCTTAAGACAAGCCTTATTATTACTGGCTTACAAAAATGGAAGAGCTGCTATTAGTTTTGTGTGCTCTGCCAGTATGACCATCTGACTGTCATGTTTAGATCTCAAAAACTAGAAAAACAATTGAGTTTCAGATTTTATGGTATTTTGCAACTTGCTAAGTTTATATTCAACAACTAATAATTGCCTTGTCATAAGGAGTCCTTTTTTTAATCTTAAGTATCTAATCAGTTTTCTGTAAAAACTTTTCCTTTTTTTTTCTGCTATCTTTGAAAGATTCTAATTTGTTGAATCTGGGAAAAAATGGGCATATTGAATGGTTATCATTATGATAGTGTCAAGATGTATTTAATTTTTATATACAATTCAAATAGCTAGTAACTTACATATTTGTATCATTTTTTTTCAGCGCAAAATTTTCATTTATTAACTTTTAAAGCAATAACACAGATGAATGTTCAAGTATCCACCTGACTGATGAATGTTCAAGTATCCACCAGACAGATGAATGTTCAAGTATCCACCAGATAGATGAATGTTCAAGTATCTACCAGACAGTTGAATGTTCAAGTATCCACTAGACCAGTGATGCCCAAAGTACGGCCCGCGGGCCAGATCCGGCCCGCAACGTGAGTCCATCTGGCCCGCCGAAACGTGTAGAAAATCCCCCATTTTCCAAAATAAAAATTGAATTGTAAAAATGTATCTTTACTTACGTTAGGGGCTTAGGGCCCTCAATTTTTCTCCTGATGTTTTCCTTGGCATTTAACATTTGTGCGTTTATGAAATAGGTATCTGAGTGTAGAATGTACATTTTCTACCAGGAAAAGTGAACGGTTCTTTACTTTTTTGTGGAACATGATAATAAGCCAACATATTTTGTTTTATAAAGAAAGTGTGGTTATTTAATAAACAACAAAAACATATAAACGACATTATGAAACAAATATGACGGCATTCTTGGTTTGAGCCGCGAATAAAAGATTGTTAAACTACGCCTAGAAATTGGAGGATTGGTGGGAATATTTACCAAAAAGAGACAGGAAAATGACTCGGATGTAAAGCTAGCTACAATGTTGCTGATATTTTAAGTAGAGAAATGAAGCCATCTTCAGACGCGGGGAAAAAGGATACATTTCAAATATCCCATTAATTAAGGTCAATATCGTTTTTGTAGGCCTTTTTGTTCATGTGGCCCGCGACACGACTGTCGGAAATAAAAATGGCCCGCAGGTCGAGTTGGGCTGGGCATCACTGCACTAGACAGATGAATGTTCAAGTATCCACCAGACAGTTGAATGTTCAAGTATCCACTAGACAGATGAATGTTCAAGTATCCACCAGACAGTTGAATGTTCAAGTATCCACTAGACAGATGAATGTTCAAGTATCCACTATTTCATTAATTATCATATTTCTCTTTTAGGAAAATGTTTCTGTTTTCACTTTATTTAATTTTGTACCAGTCTAGTATTTTGTCGAGGTTGCCGTTTCTGTAGCAATAGTGGTTTTACAGGGTGGGGTCACTAGCCCCATGCCAAACCCTCCTCCTTTTTCACCCGGGCTTGGGACCGGCAGATGGCAAAGTTATATTCTACGTCAAAATGAATTACGCACACCAAGAGTTGCGATAACATGGAAGCCAAAACGAGGAAAACGCAAACAGGGACGTCTTTGTATTACTTGGCGACATACCTTCATGGAGGACCTCAGAACAGTAGACACCAGGTGGGAGGAGGCTTCAGACATTGCCAGTGACAGATCTTTATGGAGACAGCTTGCCGCCCAATGCGCCGAACGGCGCGGGAGGACCTAAGTCTAAGTAAGTCTAGTATTTTGTACCATTGAAAATTTATATTTTATGTTAGTAAAAAAGATGTTTGAAAATTTGTAGCAAAATTATTTTTTTTAAAATCTCTATATATATTAAAATATTAATTTACTCAACCTTGGAATCCTATCACTGAACTGGGAAAGCTAGCTTTGATTGTTTTTGTTGTTGTAAATAGCCATATGGATAGTATGTATATTATGCAAAGGTTGATTATTAGCTATTAAGGTTGGAGTTTTCCTTTTTTTTTTTTTTTTTACATGATTTCAATGTTAAATACCACTGTAGTTGTCTTTCTTATAATGATGTTATGATGTGGTCTTGGTATATTTTTTCTGTGATTAGATGTTGTAACATATAGATATTGACAATGTAAAAAGTTTATATACAACCAAGTTCATACATTAATCTATTTCACAATCATACAAACTATAAACTGCGTAAAGCTTTTTGTTATTATTAAAAATATAAACTGTAAAGTATTGGATACTATAATGCATTTTAATTGATTCTTCCCGAGCTATAGTTTATTGCATCTTCATTTTGTGTGTGCACAATCTATTGAATTAATAATGTAATTTTTTGTGAGATGATTTGTGTTGGTCACATGTATAAGTCATTAGTTTCCATCATGATTTTTTTAAAAGTATTTGTGTAAAACCAGAGAGGTTTCATTAAATTTGTACTTTATTAATTTTTTATTTTACATTTTTGTTTAGTTTTAATTTTAGTTATAAGCTGAATTTGTATACATAGCTATGATTTGATTTGATGGAATTCTTCTTTTTTATAAAATTTTACATGGTCTAAGGTTTTTGAGTTCATTGAAGCTTTTTTTCAAAACTGTCTGAAGAGTTGAACTGAAGACTTGTAAAACTATAGGCCAGCAAAAAATAACAAAAGCTTCCTCTCACCAGCCTGACTGAAATGATTGTTCTGTCTGGAAGAGATCCTAATTGATGTCTGTATCACACTACTATTTCCAATGCTTCAGAAGCTCCAGACACAGGGGCTAGAGATTGGCAGACTGCTAAGCACACCAAGAACTCCTGCCATCTTCCTTCTCTTTACCACACTCAACAATCCCCATTCCATTTGTGAAACAGAATGTTGGGATTGTTGACATAGTCAGAAGGGCTCTCTTCCCAACCAAGACTTGAGCAATGCTCTTCCATTCCTAATGAAGTCTTGTTTTCTTACTTCCTTGAAGCCTAATTGTTTTGACCCTGGGGGGGGCACTATGTTGTAGACTGGGATGTTTGCTTTCTGACAGCATTGTAGAATAATTATATTGTAATAAAATATTTTTCAAATAAAAAAATTAAATGAAACAAAACCTACATCTTGGCTATTAAAATCCAGGTTAATACTGCTATTTGTTATATAATGTATGTGTCACTGTCATGAGATGTATACATTGGATGCTTACATAAACATTGGTTTTGTGAAACATCAGTCATTTGTATTTATGACCCTACTCTAAATGGCCTAGAATGTTGAACATAAGAGTACCAGTTCAATGTTAGAGAAAAATAATAGTAAGTAGGGGAGACAATAAAAGAGTTTTAATATGTTCCATCTTCTTGTTTAGTCCACTTTTGTGAATTATAGTTGAAGTTTAATTGTGTTTAATCATATTAGCCACCCAACTCTATTGTAAAAATCGTATTATACAATGCAACTTTTATCTACAGATAATGACCCTGTAAGAAGTAAAGTACCACAATGACCAACCAGCGTTACTTTCCCCAACTACTGTCTTTTCAGTAATACGAGAGTGGGTACATGAAAAGTGGTTGAAATCCTGGGATGACTCCAACACTGCCAGGGGAGTCTGGCAGCACATGCGCCGCCCAAATCGAGAGGACCCGTGGTGGAGGCTAAAAAGGTCGGAACAAACAACAATAGCGCAGTGGCGTACGGGACACTGCCCCATAGGTGCGTACTTCGCCCGGTTCCGGCCAAATTTTGATGCCCGTTGCCGACACTGTGGGGAATCAGAAGAGACGGTGGCGCACGTCTTGCAAGAGTGTCCGCAGCTCCGCGAGCTGCGGGAGGACGTATCTAGTGGTTTACTAAATTTGTATGGAAGCTACGAGGCACTACGCCAAACAGCAGAGTTCCTTACCAGGGCACTACGGGAGACCTAGGTCTCCCTGCCTTGTCACCAATTGGAGTTCATCTCAGGTGCCCAATAGATTTGGTTGGACTCTCAGGCATCATTCTATGGCCTCCTATGGATCATCTCGGTGAGATGAATGCCTGGGCATTAGCTGTGGTTGGAACGATGTTGCCCACACATCAGTTCCTCCCTCTCCATGCAGCTGATGTATCCAAAGGAACGGCAGTGCCGATACAGTTTGGGGTTAGCGGCATCGCAGGTTCTGCCAGAGTGTAGCACTGGGTGCTGCAAACTGCCTTAGGGTCGCCAGCTCCTGATTTTTCCTCAGGGTTGACTCCCGAAGCCTTTTCCATGATTGGGTATAGCTGCAAAGCAACAGAGGTTTGAATTCAGAGTTTTCCTTCTCCTAGGTGGGTAGCCAGCAAGGTTGTCATAGCCGGAAGTGGTAATGGATGAAAGCACTCCACTACCTATAAAATTCTTCCAAATGGCATGCATCTCGAATAGCCTCTGACAACCAGTCCAACTCATGGCCTTCATGTGTGGCTCAGATATTGAGTCCGGCGGAACTGTTCTCACTAACAGGAGAAGGGGCAAAGGCGAGTAACTGGCACCTTAACCAGTAAGCTTCGGGCAGGAGGGGCTCAGGCATCGTAAGAATCAAAGATCCCATTCTTCAGCAACATTTGAACCCTTAGATCCCCTCAGTTTGGAAGACAAGCACTTAACCTCTCACCCACAGCATCCCAAAGTTAAAATTTATTTAGCATAAATATTTAAATGTCTAGATCCTCTGTTACTATTTGCAGCACGTTTTTCAGCATTATTACATTTTCAACTAACTGTTAACTGTTACACAAGAAATGCTCAAATCTTATTTTCAACTAACTGTTAACAGTTACACAAGAAATGCTCAAATCTTATTGATTTAAGCAAGTACTTATATATACAATGCAGCCATTGTAATAGTAATAGTAATTAGAAGCCTAATTTTACAAACTTGAATGACAGCAATTTGGTTTGGAACCTAATTGTCTAAATTTTTAAAAATATATTTTTATGTTTTAAATAAGCTCAAGACATGCCAACCTATTTACCCAAAAAATTATTTCTGTACACTTGATTTTTGAAGAATTATTTTCATAATGCTTTCTAGTGTCTTTATCAATTGATATTAAGCCACATCTGGGTACTGTTCATGCATTACTTTTTAATGCCCTGAGTATCAAGCACACTGATCTAGTTCATTCATGTTCAGATTCTATTAGCTACCCTACTAGATGAAATGCCCATACTCATTCCCAGCTATCCTGCAGGAGGTTTGGGATGCAATAATCTTAAATTGCAAAGGAACATCCAGATGTAACAAATTACTGACAAAAGTAAAAAACACACTGACAACATATTTAATAAGAAAGATACCATGATTTAATAAGTTGAAATAAAACATCATGAATACAAACAATGATTCACTTAAGGTTAAAATCAGATCAGTGAGTAAACACAAGTTCTGTACTGATTCTCTAGTAGATATTTCTATCAAGCTACAATTGATTTCATTGTAAGTCATGTAGCAAGGAGTTGCACTAGATTTGGCGTAGGCTTTGATGACTTTATTTACTGCTTCCAGAAAATCTTTCTCTGTAGCCATCTTTCTATGAACCCTGATAGCAAACATTCCAGCTTCTGTGCCAACACTACGAATTTCCGCTCCTATTGATAAAAGCAAATAAAAAAGTAAAAATAAAAAAAACAATAGACCTCTTTTGTTTTTTAACCAATGCATTAACAAACAAATGATTAATTCAAAACTTAGAAAAAAAGCATAAAAACACAGACAATATGGAGTCACTATCAAAATAATCAGTATGACAAGATTCTAAATAAATACTATTCAGATTTATTTCTCTTATAACCACGGCATGGGGGGGCTCAGCAGCCCAAACCAACCTAAGAAAAATAGACAAGGTTCAAAATATTGGTCTAAGGATAATGACAGGAGCAATGAAAACAACACCCATAAGAGCTATGGAGAAAACCGCTGCACAAAACTGGCACAAAAACCATCTCAAAAGGACCAATTTCATACAGGAATCTCTAAGCCTAAAAAAGAAACACCAACTTGAAAAAATTACTCTGGAATCCTCAATAAACTATAATGAATCTCCACCCTGGGACGAAAGCCCTCTTCCTACTATAAGGGACCATATTGAAAACATAAAAAGAAAATCTGTTAACAGACCAACAGAGCTCAAGGAAATAGTGAACTGTTTTCTACATACCAATTACCCTAGCAATCAGTGGATCAGATTTTACACGGATGGCTCATCCCATAAAGCCACCACAAATGGAGGAGCTGGAATACTTATCGAATGGCCAGATGGAGGAAAACTAGAAAAATCCATTGCAACTGGAGAGCTCTCGGACAGTCACCGAGCAGAAAGGGAAGCACTAGCACTAGCTGCTACCATGCTAGAAAATCATCCAAGTTCCCCACAAAGTCAGATTGTCTTTCTAACCGATACGAAAACAACCCTCCAAAGGTTGCAAAACTCTGATTCCTCTTATATTAAACACCTCAGAACAGCACTTACAAAGCTCAACAACAACAGCAAAAAAACTGTTATCAATGGATACCAGCTCATATACAACTAGAAGAAAATGAGAAGGCTGACACACTCGCCAAGAGTGGGAGAACCAACTCACAAATAAACTCTGCACTCTATCCAGAAGAAATGAAGAAATTAATTGTAAATAAAATAAATGAGAAATGGACGAGCTCTCATCCAAATCACAAGAAAGATGACACTTACTATAAGCTATCCCGACAAGACCAATGTCTTTTGACTCAGGACTGGACACAACAGAATGCGACAACACATATAACGCAAGCTCAAAATTGGAACTAGTCATATGAACACTCCAACATAACAATGAGAACGAAGAAGAAGAAGAAGAATTTCTCTTTTAATGTAAGTTGATTCAAATGGAAATCTAGGTTTACTTCTGTATACCATTATCAAGAGTAGATGAGAAGACATTAACATTAAGAGTGTTTGTTGAGAGGAAAGAACATAGTTTGTGAGAGAATTAAATTTGTAAACAATAACGATCATTGTGGTAACTACATTATGATGAATACACAGTTTTTAAAGCTAATGTACATTAAAATGAAGTAATTGCTATCATACATGAATTTGTCAATAATAGAAATAGTATCAAGTATTAGATTGCAGAGTGAAAGTATAAACTTGAATGGAAGAAAGAGAAAGTAGTCAAGTCTAAACATCAAAGTATGACTAGGAAAATCTCAATGTAATGTCTCAACACCAAATATGACTAGCAAAGTCTCATCTCAACATCAAATAGGATTAGGAAAGTCTCACTGTAATATCTCAACATTAAATTTGAGTACTTCTTTGAACCCAGCTTGGTAAAATAGTTTCAATAGCTCTAATAACTTGCAATCAGGCAACTGATTGTTGGCTTAAAAGGCTAAAAGGCAGCCATAAATGTTTTGTAGTCATTGATTGTCATATGGTTAGGGTTAGTGAATGTTTTATGTAGTGGCTGATTATAAGCTTTCAATAAAGTTTCACTACTTTGCATTTTAAGGGTTCTTATTTAGGATTTTAATGTATTAATCTGGAGTCATTTAATTTTTTACCAAATAAATATCCTTGCTCTTTCCATTCACTACAAGGTATTCCTTTATTTTTTTTATTATTTTTTTATAGAGCGCATCTTTCATGCTTATAACATGCTCATGGTCTAATCTCTTTTAGTGGAAACTTGGAGTAAAAAGGTTTCTGTACTGCATTTAGAGGCTCAGCAAACACAACTAAGCTCAAGTAAGATTTGAGCTCAAGCCCCATTGATAGGGAGCCAAGAGATTTTATCCAAAACAGCTACACATCCCACTTTTTTTAACATTTAATTTCGGGATCTTTAGCATACCTCGGAGTCCACCCAGCTCTAATGGGTACCTAATATAAGTTAGAGAAAAAGAAAAGCCAGTTGGTCATTGTGCTGGGGACATGACAACCTTGTTAACCATGGGCCAGAGAAACAGACCTTTTCATCATCTGCCAATAGACTTTATTTTACTTTTTAGAAAGCTAATGCTTCCAATTAATGCAGTTTAGTTCATAGCCAATTGATAAATCTAAAAAAAATATTGGTGGGGCACTGACCATTTGACCCTAATGCTGAGGTTCCAATGTCTATAACATTGAAACAATAAAGCAATTGTTGGCAACATAAATATCAGACATTTTTAATACAATTGTGTGTCTTTGGACATTTTGTGTATTAAATTATTGTTAATTATTATTATTAATTGTTATTATTAATTATATATCAGTTATAAGCATTCTTGGCTACCAAGTGAAAATACATTTTTACACCAACAATGTTGCCAACAATATACTAACATTCCTTACATATTTCAAAAAGAATAAAAATTAAAATCCTTAAGTTTCTTTCTTTAAATCATAAAAAAAAATCACACATATAAACATAACACATTATACAATTTATAAATGCTAAGCTATAAACTGCTTGATTATGTATGTGAGGAGAGCTTCATTGAAATCACATTGTAGACTAGGTATTTTTGATTTGATTCCACATTGTGCTTGCTGAGAGCCTAAAGGAAGGACTCACAGATATCCTCCCCCCCCCCCCCACCTTCCATATGTCAACAAAAGATATTGACCCAGAATGCACTGTGCTTGCTATAGGAGCATGGAAGTTGTGCTAATCAAAAGCATTAATAATACCAGCAATAATAAACAGCATGACTATTGGCCAGAGATGAAGGCTTCAATTCAGCTTTCATCACCACATTTTGAAAAGCATGAACTAAAAATGTAAGTCATTCAGTGTTGCCAGACATAAGCACTGTAATGAACATCTTCACCATCACTTGTTCCATAAGTTGGATGGATCATTGGGTCAACAGAGATGCTGCCCATCAAAGCTTTTCTGCTTTTCTCTTAGTGATAAATCTGAAATGTTGACAAATTACCTTTTTATGTTTCTCTGCTGGCTCAAAACCAAGGACTTTACCAACTCTTCATCTAATGAGGTTTGTATCGTCTCTGCTTTTTGATAGCAATGTTGCTTCCCTAAAAATGCAAAATTAAAATTTCTTTAGAAAATGTTATGTACTCTTGTTTTCACTATTTTTGTCTAACAGCCTATAAGCATAACTGACACGACTAGAATGACAATTTAAAGTCAAAACTAGGAAAGTTTATATCATACAAAGCAAGATAGAAAAAGGTTCATCATGGTCCACTAGCAGGTTACTAGAGACAGTTATCTATCTTAGAAATAATTTTTTTAGAGTGATTATATGTGTACCAAAAAAAAAAAAAATTATGTTTCATATCACATTAACAAGCAGTTTGTGACACTTATGCATCAATGAAGTTGCAAGCATAAAAAAAGGTACTACTTCTATAGTATACTAGCATTACCCTTGGTTCTTCCACCTGATTTGTTCTCAGGCTATACATTGTTTATTTTGGCTAAAAACTCTTTTTTTTTTCTGCACTTCCAATAAAATTTCCTGCATTTTATTTTCAGCCCAAAAAGCCTAGTATCAATTACATTGAATTCATAAAGACACATACTTTTTGTGTTTGAATTCTAAGAACACTTTTCTCCCCATCCTCAAACAAACAAAAATGGTACATACAATCTTCTTTCTTCTTCCTTCTCATTTTTTTATTGGAGCATTCAGATGACTGGACCAGTATATGAGATTATTTTCGCAGTGGTTTCCAAATCAGGGAACTCTCCATATAGTTTTCTTTCTATTGGGGTGTTTTGGGGCCAGTGTCATGTACAGCCTCTTGGTAAAGAGAGCAGTTTTGGAGGAGATGGTCAGCATTCTCTGGTGACACTCCAAATGGGCAGATTTCAGTTTCTGATTTTGATCTTCTGATACATATGTTGTCGAATTCTCTTGTGTCTGGTCCTGCAGAAAAAAAAAATGATTTTAGATGTTTTTCTCCCATGAAACAGTTCTAAAGGCACATCACTATTCATGATTTAGTTTATCTTTACATATGAATTTTTTTTTAATTTGGTCAGTTGTAGCACCTTTATCTGGACATGCATCTTATACACATTTAAAAGTATTTGACACTTATATTTATAGCCTATCAAGATCAAATAGCCTGGGAACGACATGGCCTAAATTGTGCCCATGTGCCTAAACTCAAAACTCAAACCCTGATTACCACAAACAGGGAGGTGCGGTGGCTGGGTAGTAAGGCGCTTAGCTTCTGAACCAGGGTCCATGGCTCAAATCCTGGTAAAGACCCAGCTCTATTGGGTACCTGACATTAGTTAGGGAAAAAGTAAAGTGGTTTGTCATTTTGTTGGCCACATGACACCCTCGTTAGCCGTAGGCCACAGAATCAGATAACCTTTACATCATCTGACCTATAGACAACAAGATCGGAAAGGGCAACTTTATTTTTTTTTTTTACCACAAACAGTTTACACAAACCCCCCCCCCCCCCCTCTCCAGAAAAGAAAAAAACTTTTTTACTTTCATAAATAAAAAGGATGGTAAATGTTATGTCTATAAAAACATACCTTGAAACAAACATTGCAGTCCTTTTGCTTTAACTTCCTCATCTCAGCTTTGTTAAGGGGAACTACCTATGCACAAAATAAACACAGTTAAATAGATTGAACTCAAATTCTAGAAAGTCAATGAAATTTACATAAAAAAGTTATTTAGAAAATGAACTTTTCTCCAAGTCTTCATCCAGCCTTTCCTTCTGTTTTAATCAGAAATTGCATTGATATTGTCATTACAAGTCCTTTCAAAATGTTTTGAGTCAAGTCTAACTCTATTTTTCAATTATCACACTTGAGATTTTGCTGCTAATCTTTTGCCCTTTGTCAACAATCAGCCTAATGTGTGGAAGACATTTGTATAGGCCATGCAGAGCTGAGATTGTTATCTGTGACATTTGTTTTTACACATCAATATTATGCAAACCCTCTTTTTCCATGCATATTTTTCATCATCTGATGCAGACAAAGCTGTTGTCCTTCAAGGATCCAATTGTTTTCTTTTGAATTTTCACCTGTCTTTCAAAACAGGTTTTATTTTGGCCTTAAATGTGTGTTCCACTGCCTTCTTGAGAGCTTAATTGTCTCTATCAGAAAGCATCAGTTGCCAGCTACTCTCATCTACACCAGTGCCAGTGTTGATATTACCTTCTGTCCTCTAATTTGCAAAAAGAAAATATCACTTTTTAGCATGAGACGAATAAAAAAAATGCCAGAGGTAGTAAAATGATAAATCTGATTCAAACCTTATCTTCAACTCCTTGAAAGAAACCCTTTGGTGCTTGAATGTTGTGTGATGGATGGGAGACCTATCCTTATAAAGTTCTTTGCCATCTTGATCTAGAGGAGCTAAGAAAATATCCAAGATACCGGCTTTCAAATCTGAGAGTATCTAGCATCGAAATCTCAAGATCACTGCTCCCAAAGTGACTAAACATCTGACAGTAAATAAAAAAAAATATAAAAAACAATTAATATTTATTTTTTCTTGTATTGGACAAAGCATGTATTATTAATATTATATTATTATAGACAATAAGGTCTGAAAGGGGAACTTTTTTTTATGCTTTTTTTTTAAAGAAAATTCTAAATAATGAACTGATAGTGAGCTTAACAATGATCATGTATAAGGCTTGTCTTGGAGTCCAAAGATTAGTGAGGAGTGCAGTATTTCCCATGGCTGCGCAGCCCCAGCAACAAAAAGCAACACAAATATGTATTTGCAAATACAGACAAAAATATACCACTCAAGGCTGAATTCATTCATAGAAATTTATGGCAGAATACATAGAACTATGAAAAGTAAATAGCTTGGCAGACAGAAACATGACCTGTAAATTACTTGATAGGGCTAGGGTTATAATTGATGAAATTTAACAGTAGACTTCAAATAAGAAAAGAATGTTAATGTATGTTAAATTACAGGTTTCACTAGTTTAGCTAATAGCAACTTGAATATTATTTTACACTTGGTAACTACATGCTTCAACTTTACTCTGTGCAAAAGTGCAGTCCTACCTTGATTTCTATCAAGTGATTCTCCAGCCTACATGTTTCAGTTCTTTACCAGCCATTAACATAAGACAATCAAAGCCATATTGTAAATCATGTGGAATATCTGAATTTTTCTTCTCTTCTACAGCAAGATGTCTTCACTTAATGCATTATTCCCCTAGAATGAAGAAGATAAGATAATCCATGCATTGTTAACAGAAAGATGTCAATTAACTGTGATGTCATCCTCTGAGCTGAGTCAGCTAGAGCTGCTCCCAATGTTTATCCCTGTCAAGAATGCCTTGCTTTGGCAAGTCTTTCAAAACCTTTTACAACTTACACCTTCAAGTGTCTTTCAATGAACAAATCATGTTGATCATCTGCCAACATAAAGAAGTATACATAGATATTAGCATTTCAAAGTCATGGGCCAAAAGCTCAGTCATTTTTCATTTCGCTTCTATATCAATATTTTGATTTTTTTTGTCGGCTAAATGATTTGTGTACCTCATAGGAAAACAATGGGGTCCAGGGTTTGAACCTCAATGAAGATTGGGATTTTGAATTTTTAGGGTGCCCCTCAGTCACCCAACTCTAATGGGTAACTGACTTTAGGTGGGGAAAATTAAGGTGGTTAGTCATTGTGCTGGACACATGACGACCTGCTCATTAACCACTGGTCATAGAAACATTACCTTGACATCATTTGCTCCATGGATCGCAAGGTCTGAAAGGTAAACTTTACTTTTTGTAATACTTTTTTAAAAATTAATATCCACTGTGCATCCCATTACTTCTTACTTATGTATAATAGATTTCTCTTTTCCCTTCCTTGTGTTTCTTGAATCAAGTTCCTTTTTATAGAGCATTTTGATACCTCCAGAAAGCCAATAGATTATATTATTTGTCAAAATGTCCAAAAGTAGAAACTAATTATTTTATAATGAGAATGTGGGTATAAGTGTTGTCTATCCAGTATCCAAAACTACACATTTTTCAAGAAAAAATCAACAAATTAAACATATTGAAAAGGTAATAAAAAATTAACAAGGATTATGTGAAGGTCTTTCCAAATTTTATTAATATTTGTGGTTAAACAGTAGAGTTCTTTTTATTTGTTTAAATAGATCATTAAGTGTAATACTTCAAGACCTATATCTAGTTCCTAATCTTCAGACAGGTGATCATGGATAAAATCTGAACATTTTCATTTCAATGTATGGATTCTATGGTGGAAAAATGTTCTACAACTTCTGCAAAGATCAGGCTCTGTTTTATCCACCATGGTCAAACACATCAACCTTAGACAAACAGTATCCACCCTAGACAAACAGTATCCACCTTAGACAAAAAGTATCCATTTCTAAATAAAAAAATACATACATATAATTTTCTTTACATATTTAAAAGAAAAAGAGAAAGATTACCTGAGGTGACAGACACCATCAGTATAGCAATATTTTTTTGAGATATCAGTTACTGGTTCGGAAACTACAGATGGATCAGTCACTGTACAAACTTGGTCAGTAAAATTTGAAAAGTAGACAACTCCATGGTAAACAATAAAATCACCACCTGAAAACACAAATAAACAATAAGAGGATGTAGACACACAAATTATTACAATGTATGATTTTAATTCAATGTGAGCCAAAGAAATAGTTATAACCTTATATATCCTTAAACACATCAAACATTTGAACTAGTGGCCAATTTTAAGGATAAATGTATAAAATATACAGCTATTTTATTTGAATAAATTTGAATATTAAAGTCAATATAAACAAATATGAGACGTGTGACAAAAGTTTAACTTAAATATTACATACTGTTTGCGTTTTTTTTTTCTCTGTGTTCTCATTATAAATTGTAGGGTTCAGATATATATATATATTTATCGAAGATGAACTCCATTCTTTTCAGATCAGGCAGCTTTCCATACAATCTTTATTCTAAAGGACTGTTGGGGGCCAGTATTTTGTATGGGCCTCATGATAAAACAAGGCCACGTGTTCTTTCACTAGTTTCAACATCCAGAATAAGTGTTGCCTCATTATGTTGTGCCCTGTTCAAAGGTGAAAAATAATTCATTGACTGTGTCCTGATAGAATGTAACATGCATCCTTAATCCTGATGTTTGAGTGACAACTGTTTTGGTTTTGGTTTATACTACTCTTTTTTTTTTTCTTTTTCTCTTCCAGATATAGTGGAATTTAAGAAAAGAAAAAGTAAAGTACCACTTTCAGACCTTGTGGTCTATAGGGCAGATGATGTAAAGGTCATCTGTTTCTGTGGCCTATGGTTATGTGTCCAACCACCTTTACTTTTCCCTAACTAATTTCAGGTACCCATTAGAGCTGGGTGGATTCAAGAGGTGCCCAAAGATCCAAAAATTAAAAACCCCAGTCTTCAGCAGGATTCAAACCATGCACCCTGGTTCAGTAGCCAAGTGCTTTACCACTTAGCCACTGCACCTCCCATGGAATTTAAGACTGCTTAGTTATTCTTCCATTTTGGCAGTGTCAGATTTTTCTTCTCCTCTATTTGAAAGTGTGCTGGGACCCATTGAAGAACAGTTTTCTTGCTATTATTGTTGAGATTTATAAGAGCTGTCCTGACTTTTTTGATAGAGGAGGCATCAGATTTTTTTAAACATTAGAAAGAAATGTTTATTCATTAGAAAGTGTGCATGAGAGATCGCCAGTGGCAATTAAATTTTCTAATCTTTCTTAATTGAGCCATTTATTGAATAAGACAGCTCCTCTGTTACTGGTGGATTCTTAAGATGATCCATCTGTATAATTGACCCACTAGTTATTGGTTTATTAGATTTGTAGAAAAATATTCACCATTTTCTTGAGATCTTTCTGTGATAAGATTTTTTGGTTATGTTTTCAATACTGTCTCACAGCAAAAAGAGAGCTTAGGTCCCAGGGAAGAGAGTCATTGCACTGTTTAACTGATTCATAAATTATATTTTATAAGTGGTGTTTCTTTGTTTGAGATTCTTGTATGAAATGGTCTTTTCAGTTAGTTTTGAGTGCCAGACTTGTGGGTTTAAGTTTTGAGTGGGTAGCTCTCTTAGGTTTCCATTTTAGTAAACTGAGTAAGGATTATTATTTCTCTTATTTTGTCCAGAGAAACCAGGGAAAAAATGATCTCTTCCATTGCTTTGAAGGTTGTTGTTTTTATTGTTTGGAGTTTAGTTTTTGTTTTACTTTTTTACTTTGTCTATTTTCTGTAGAATTGACTGCTGAATCATATGATGTAGCACTGTGTTCTATAGTGATGTAGCTGGTAAATTTCTTTTTCAAAATGTAATTTGCTTATGGAAGCTCACAGCCTGCTAGGTGGTTGGTGTTAGCCTTCCCTGGTTGTCCAAGAAGTCTACATCTGAGTTGCCAGTTACACTGATGTGATTTGGTATCCCCTGCATCTAGTGTGTTGTAGCTGGTACATTTCTATTTCAAAATGTTGTGATTTGGTATCTACTGCATCTAGCGTGTTGTAGCTGGTACATTTCTATTTCAAAATGTTGTGATTTGGTATCTACTGCATCTAGCGTGTTGTAGCTGGTACATTTCTATTTCAAAATTTTGTGATTTGGTATCTACTGCATCTAGCGAGTTGTAGCTGGTACATTTCTATTTCAAAATGTTGTGACTTGCTCCAAATTAATATTTCCATTTTATATCTTGTACAATTTCACTTTTTTTTAGTTGACTTTATAGACTGTCATTTTATTCATACTGCCATGTAAGATCTTTAAATTTGTTGAACCATGGATTGGGCATTAGAGCTGGGTGGACTCAGAGGTGCCCAGTCTTCACTAGGATTCATAGCCGGGACCCCCAGTATGAAAGTCAAGAGCTTTACCACTCAGCCACCACGCCTCCATCAAATTGATTAGGCTAAAAGTAGTCCTACAAGTTCTTTAAGTGAAAAGAAAACAGTGTTTAATGAATAAAAAAGGGAAGAAGAAACTTTTTTTTTCCCACTAAAGTAAATCAAAGTAAAGTTCCCCTTTCAGACCTTACAATCTAGGGGGCTGAGGATGTAAAGGTCATCTGTTTCTGTGGCCCATGGTTAAAGAGATTGCCAGCACAACAACCAGCCGCCTTTACCTTCCCCATCACACCAGGTACCTTTAGGTTGGTAGACATAGTCATGTGATCAGGGCACGGCAGACATATTGTTGGTAAAAATCTGGTTTCTATGCACAGTCAACACAAGCTTTTAGGCACTTACCATGGATAAGTCGAGCAAAGAAAGATATAGTCAGAAACAAATACTAATTCTTACACTTTGAAAGCAAGCCAGCATAATAAAGAAAATGATTTGCTGCCCTCCTTGTGTTTTTTTTTTTAAATATTAAAAAAAAAAAAAAAAAAAAAAATACATGTTTTGTAAAATGTTTTACTTATTTCGGATGTTCCTCCAGAGTTGAAGATAATTACTTCCTAGTCCAAACCTCCCACAGGACGGCGGGGGATGGGAGCGGGCAGGGTTTGAACCCCTGACCATCGATAAGTCCGAACGACAGTCCAGCGTGCTTATCCAGATCTCTTCACTTATAATCTTGTTCTACTGAAAGTGCTTACACAATCACAAAGGATGAGTTCAAGGTATTCCGAATCAATTTTATTGTTAGACCTAGATTACATCTAGATCTACTAATAACTAATCTAGACTAGATTCTAGATCTATATTCTAACTATTTAAGTTAGCATATCTAGACTACTATATTCATAATATTGTTTGACATAAATGTAGAATCAGATTGAATAGTCAATATTTATTATTGTCGAGGGCAGTGTTTCTCAAACTTTGTGCCGCCGAAGATTTGCAGGTGTGCCGAGGAGTTTTCAGAATGCCACACGTGCAGCGTTACACAGGTTTGCGTACTATTAAATTTTTATTTTACCTTGGGACGACATCCCAACTTGCAACGACCAGTAATAGTAGTGGATCGCTACATTATGACGGAAAGGGGTGTTAGCTCTTCAGGTTATGGAGTTGTCCACTATACATATATTATTATAATGACTCAAATGTAGGCCGCCTTAGCAGACGCTCAGCAGTTCTTGAATTGGTAACGATTATAATAAGCGATGTGTTTCATGTAAATTTTGTAGGTGTATGCTAATAATAACAAATTATTACTAAGCCTTAGTCATTGTTATCCATGGAGAAATACGTTGGTAAGAATGAAACTGCGAAAGCGTTCAATGAAAAGCATGGAACCAAACAAAGGTACAAAGAGGATTACATCGGATATGGTTTCATATCTTCAGGACCTGAAGATTCTCCATTGTCATTCTGTCTGATCTGCAATTCAGCTCTGTTGAATGAGGCGCTTCTTCCAAGCAAATTGAAGAGACACTTGGAAACAAAACATCCAGCTGTAAAAGCGCAACCGAAGGAATACTTCGAAAACTTTTATTCAGTTCATAAAGGATGAAAAATGTGTCAACAAATTCTTATTTTAAAAAGACTTACCAACTACGACCAAAGGCGAAGATTTTTAAGTGGTGAACGAAAACATTTTGCTATTCAAAGTACAGTGGAGACAAACTGTGTCAGCGTTTGCACCGATGGCTGTCCTTCCATGAAGGGAAATAGAAAGGCATTCTTCACTCTTGTGTGTCAAGAAAATCCAAATGTATTAGTTGTTCACTGCATGATCCACAGAGAAGCTCTTGCCTTCAAATATTTGATGTCTGTTCTGGATCAAGTGATTGAAGTTGTAAACTTCCTCAAATCTCGACCGCTTGCATTCTGACTTTCCTCAGAGCTTTGTGAAGCAATGGATTCAGACTACTAATGTCTCCTGTATCACACCAACGTTTGTTGGCTCTCCAGGGGAAAAGTGTTAAAGCATGTCGTCCAACTCAAGGCTGAGCTGATTTCATTCTTGGAGGCTGAAAAAAAAAAAAAAAAGACTTTGGATTTTCTATTCATGACGAGATTTGGTGGGTTAAGGTGACATTTCTCTCTGATTTATTTGACAAATTAAATTCATTGAATTGAAGTCTTCAAGGACCATCGGAAACCATCATCATTGCATCCTCAAAACTAAAATCATTTGGTTAAAATTGATTGTCTTTGTGGCAAAGTAAAATCACGAAAGGACTGCTTTCGTACTTACAATGAATGTGCTTCAAATAAAGAAATCACCCCCGAAATTCTGGACACTTTGAAACACCTGCAGTCAGCATTGCAGCATTACTTCTCAACAGTTTGAAGTAATGAATATAAATGGGTCAGCTCTCCATTTGGAAACAATGAAGCTACAAATTTTACAACTAAAGAAGAAGAGCAGCTCAATGATTTAAAAAACGATGCAATTCTTAAGTCAAGTTTGCAGAGAAAGCCTGGATGTGTTTTGGATTTCAATCAACAAGTTATATCCTGTAATCAATTTAAAAGCAATCAAAATAATTCTTCCATTTACATCTTTATGGTTTTGTGAGTTTGGATTTTCAGCACTGACTGAAATCAAATCTAAGAAAAGAGAGAGACTTCTTACAAAAGACGATGAAATGCGAGTTTGTTTGTCGACTTTGGAGCCTCGATTAGATCACATTTGCTCTCAAAAACAGGCACAACATTCACATTAAACATAATACTGAAAAACAGGCAAAATCTTTTTTTTCTTTTTCATCTGTTGCTCTTTGTGGTGTGCCGCGAAATTTTTGTAGTTTGTAATGTCTCAGATTAGAGTGTGACTAGATCTAGAGTCTAGCCTACATAATGCTTAGGCTTAGTAGATCATTCTAGATCTCATCTAGACTCTATAGAATAGATCTAGAAAATCTAGATAACATCTAAAATCTACATCTCTCTGTTGCTGCATATTTTAAGCATATGAAACTTAATTTTTTATCTAATAGATATAGCTAGATCTAGTCTTCACTTCTAGGTCACTTGATAAGATAAATAAATTTAGCTTTTATGTAGCACTACTTTCATGCTTATAGTTATAGTATGCTCAGAGCGCTATGGTCCAATCTCATTGGTGGACCGGAAGGGAGGGGTATCTGGGAGGTTTTCAGTGCTGCCTTTAGGCGCTCATTAAACACATCTCTGCACAAGATATATTTGGACTATAGTTACAGATAATAGTTACTTATTATTAGATACTAGTATTATATAGATCAGATCTAGCATCTAAACCAAAGAAAACTTTACTATCCAGTTTAGATCTAAGTCTAGGGCTGAAGACTTTTTAAAGTTTATTTTAGGACTAGGCTCATCAAGACTAGTAACTTGTTGATAAATCTAATGGTCCTAGATCTGTGTTTCTTTTACAACTTTCAAATGCTCTTTAAGATTTGAAGCTAATTACACCATAGCCCAAACCTTTTGGCTGTTGCGGCTGAAGCACTTCACTAGTCTCAATTGAATTTTTGGTGTAAACTAGGGTTTTGAATTTCTATATTTTTAGGATGCTTCGAAGTCCAACCAATTCTTTATATTACAAGAGTTCTACATCTATTATTAAAATGTTATTGCTATTTTTACTTTTGAAAATGTCTACAGGTTTACAAGAGTTTAGCAGCTTACAACCAGTTCCTAGATGGTTGGGTTCAAGATGTTATGGCTTTTAAACCACTAGCAAAGGTAAGTAATAAATATTGTTATATTATAGTTAATATCTTGATATTCAAAGGTATTTACATGTATATGAGACCAATGTCTTGATATGTACAGGTATTTTAAATAATTTTTTTTTCTTTTTAATAGGTCTTCACTCTTAGTGGTAGGCATGTACTGCAGCCCTGGATAGTAATAAGTCAAGATAATAGTGAACAAATAGATGCTATCTTACTAGATTTTTCTAAGGCTTTTGACAAAGTTCAGCACCATAGTTTGCTTAAAAAATTAAAATATTTCGGCATTAATGGTCCACAGCATCAGTGGATTAAAGATTTTCTGATAGGGAGAGAACAAACTGTAATAATAAATGGCTCTAAATTGTAATGACACAAGATGCGTAGAAGTTGATGTGAATCGGGTTTTTCCTAAGTAATGTGACGAGTAAGAACAGAGTAGGATTACGAACAAGAAGAATAACGGACAAGACGCCTAAGAGGACAACGCTAGGCTAGCGACGACAGAGGACTGTGCCCTTTTTATTGTTTATTAAATTGTTGAAGTTATCAGCCTGCGTTATTAAGTATATTCTTGATTCATTCTGTTGTTGTGTCATATGGACTCGCATGCACCATTAACATATATATACTCATCAACAGATGTGGCGACCCCGACGGCCAGGGCGTCATTTTGATCTACAATCTAGTTAACTTCATTATCTGGATATATCTATCTACAATTCTACACTTGGCGAAGTACACTGGAGAAGTACTGGATTAACATTCGTTTATTTCTACTAGATCTACCCTACGTCTGTGCTAATTATCTGGACTGCAGCTGGATTTTGGCATCTTTGTTCCAGTGGATCTAGACTTTCTATTAGAGAAAATTCGAAACCGTTACCAGCGTCTAGCTTTGTCAGCCAGGTTGGATATTTTTAGATTGAACCTGGATCTATATATAGATCTATATTGACTATTTTTATCTATTGTGTCTGAATCTAGAACTATTTCGTCCGTTGAAGTGATCTAGGGCAGTCCGTCGTCAGTATACCTCTACCTATATACCTCAAGAGTGAAGATACCTCATTTTGTCAGGTTTATCTGTTTATTGTGAGTACGGAAAGTCACCTGAGTCTACATATCTAGTATTTACAAGCTGACCGTTGGAGTCACCTTGTCAGGTTTGTTTTTCAAGCTATTGACTGTTGTAGTGTTGCTAAGCTTGGAATCTAATCTACACATGAGTGATGGTATACCCTACTACCACACTGCGTGACCATCTATTCAACTTGTAAAGTCTACTAATTTATATTCATCAAAAGAGAGAGTTGGACTTTGTCATTTTTTTTACCTCTCTTGAGACAGCACCACCAGCTTGTCTCAGTATTGACTTATGTTCCTGACCTAAAGACAGAAGCCAGCACCATACCAACAGATCATCAAGTGGAACCGGAACCTTGGAACCTGACTAGAGGACTTTATCTGAGAACCGTACCATACCGTGGCAGCACCAGAAGAGATTGGCTTAACTCAGTACTGCCTGTCGAATAGCCTTTGTGGGAGCACACCTTGCCTTGCCTAAGACTAAGACAGTGGGGAACTTGTGTGGAACTGACCGTTGTAGCTCCGTGGACTGAACAAAGGGGATCTAACTAAAGATAAGTTTATTTTTTCTCTCCATTATTATTAAATTAAGTCTATTAGGGACAGTAGATCTTTGTTAAGAGCAGGTTGCCTGATAAGGGCGTCATTATAGGACACATTAGAAAGTGGACCTGCTCCATTTAATAAAGTCTCAATGATTGTTTAGATTGTCTTGTTTTGTTCGTATCCACATACATTTTATTTTTTTTAGAAGTCAAGTCATCTTTATTTGTCTCTTTCAGTGTATACTTCCTCTAAAAAGTCTCATCTCATTAGAATAGATTTATTTTTTTGTGTCTTATTACGTTTATTTTACATTATTCTTATTATATATTAGTAATTTTATCTTAAGTAGATAAGGTAAGCCACGTATGCAACAGTATGATAAATTACACCCAATAATTTATGTAAGTAGGAAATTATCTGATACTGAGAAGAGATACAGTGTCATAGAGAAGGAGGCTTTAGCTGTTGTTTGGGTTGTAACTAAGTTGGAAAGCTATTTACTGGGAAACAAATTCATATTGTTATCTGATCACAGGCCTCTAAAGTTTATGCAAGAAAAAAGTATTAAAAATGGTAGATTATACAGGTGGTTTCTAATTTTACAAGAATATAATTTTCAATTAGAGGCTATTAGGGGAGAAATTAATATTATAGCTGACATGTTGTCAAGAGTTACAGTGAGATAAACTGGTGTAAATAATGATTATTCATTTTGATTTGTTTATGCATGTATATATATGTATATGTTCTAGTCAATGGGTATGAATAAGTTGTTTATATATGAATACTATATTTTATTTCCTTTAAAGGAAGATAACTCAGTAAAATATAAATTGGGAATTTTATTAAATCAAGGGAGATAATTATAAAAAAAAAATTTTCCAATAATTAAAGTCAAAGGTGTAAATTAAAGTAAGTATGATCATCTACAGTCATTATTTTTTTTTATATAATCATTATCATTCATTAGTAAAAGGCTAGGTCAGTTTGGAAATGGTAAGTGGAGAGAAAATATACTTATTGGTACCCAACAAAAAAGTTAGGTAGAATAATTTGGAAAGCTGTTTTGACACAAATATTACATTTTGTCTGACAGGAAAGGTTTGGTGTGATGTGAGGCGATCAACCATGTACATATAGCCAATAACAGTATTTACTCTGAACAACTCTGTTTTATGCCTATGGAGTCAGCAAAGGCATCTTCGTATGTGGACTATATACATGTGTATTTATTCTGAAAAACTCTGTTTTATGTCTGTGGAATCGACAAAGGCATCGTCGTATGGGGACTGTATACATGTCTTGATGGACTTAGTACTATTGGTTGGTGAAAATATTACACTGGACTATACTATTTTATCGTCAATGACAGGAGTGATGATTAGAACACCGTATACCGGATATTTTCTTACCAATAACTGTATTGGAACTGTACATATTGTTTTCTTGGTGTCAACATTCAACTACAGTGTGAACTTTGTGACATACAAACATGGACACCAGGAACTGATGAAGATGGGAAACATGATGATGTCCATCAAGATCAAGATATATGTTTGTTTTGTCTTTCCCCAAAAATTTTGGCCATGTATATTGTACAGACATGACAGTAGGGATAGTGTTTTAGACTGAAAAAAAAATTGACAAAATTTTTTTTTTTGATAAAGGGGGGAGGAAATATGTAATGACACAAGATGCGTAGAAGTTGATGTGAATCGGGTTTTTCCTAAGTAATGTGACGAGTAAGAACAGAGTAGGATTACGAACAAGAAGAATAACGGACAAGACGCCTAAGAGGACGACGCTAGGCTAGCGACGATAGAGGACTGTGCCCTTTTTATTGTTTATTAAATTGTTGAAGTTATCAGCCTGCGTTATTAAGTATATTCTTGATTCATTCTGTTGTTGTGTCATATGGACTCGCATGCACCATTAACATATATATACTCATCAACAAAATAGACCATCAACAAAATCAACACCGATAACAGTAAACTCAGGTGTACCTCAAGGAACAGTCTTGGGTCCACTACTATTTTTAATTTACATAAATGATTTACCAAATTGCATTACTTCAGGAACAAAAGTCAGATTATTTGCAGACGATTGCATAATATATAGAACAATAAAAACAACACAAGACACAGATATTTTACAAAGAGAATTAAATGAATTACAGAAATGGGAATCAAATTGGAGCATGTCTTTCCACCCAGAAAAATGTCAGTTGTTAAGAGTAACAAAAAAACTAAAACAAATTAATTCCCCTTATCTTATTCATGGCAAACCAGTAACACAGACTAAAAACGCAAAATACCTAGGTGTTATAATAAATGAAAAACTATCATGGAATCCACATATTGATGAAACTACAAAAAAATCAAACAAAGCATTAGGATTTATTAAAAGAAATTTCTATAAATCAAATAAGAACATAAAACTAAAATGTTATTTAACCTTGGTTAGGCCAATAATAGAATATGCATCCTCCGTTTGGGACCCCTCAACTCAAGAAAACATTAAGAAACTGGAACAGACACAAAATAGAGCAGTGAGATTCATAACAAACGAATATTCACATTTGACTAGAGTAACACCTTTAGTAAAATCACTAAATTTAGAAAGCCTTCAGGACAGAAGGCTCAAAAGTAAAGTAGCAATCATACATAAAACACTGAACCATAATCTTCAAATACAAAATTTAATAAAATACTCTGAAAGACACAAAGATAAAGGCACATTCCTCGTCCCATATGCTAGGACAAATTTGTACAAATACTCCTTCTTCCCTAGTACTATTAGAGCATGGAATGGGTTACCTGAGCTAGCCAGGAAAACCAGGGACTTGGCAGAATTTAAGTCATTGGTTAATATGCATGACTAAATGCATGACGCGTAGGACGTAATCATCTTCTTTTTTGAAGTAACGTCTGTATTATATAAGAAGAAGATGGTATTATTCTATCAGCCCAGTGTTCTTGTATAGTTGGACTTGGTGAGTCCTGCACTCATGTGGCAGACATGGATCCTTGAGTCAAATAACCTACTCACTGAAGCCCAGGCTGGCTTTAGAAAAGGCAGATCAACAGAAGATCAAATTGCCTTCATCACACAAGTAATAGAAGACGGCTTTCGAGAAAAGAAACCAACAACAATTGTGTGGGTTGACTAGGAAAAAGCATTTGACAAAGTCTGAGAACAAGGTCTCTTGCTCAAGCTAATCCAGCATCACATATCCCAAAGAATGTACAACTGGATAAAGGAATACCTAAATAATAGAAAAGCCTTAGTTTGCATGCAAGGACAAAGAAGCCGCACAGTGGGTATAAAAAATGGCGTCCCCCAAGGAGGAGTCCTATCCCCAACACTTTTCCTAATATTCATAAACGATCTACCTAGAAAAGTTAAAAGCAGCATGTATGCAGATGACCTTGCCATAATTAGCACAGAAGAATATGTAGGAACATCGAAATTTCGATTACAAGATGCTCTTGATAAACTCAATAATTGGTCCAAAGACTGGGGCATGTCCATCAACACAAAAAAGACCACATATACCATATTCTCACTGTCAACAAAACAACAAACAATAAAATTAACATTAGATTTGGAAGCTTTAGAAAAAAATGACAGCCCTACTTATCTTGGAGTCACCTATGACCCGAGACTAACCTGGAAAAACCAAATAGATAAAACACAGAGTAAAGGCATCCAGAGACTATCCCTCTTGAAAAAATTAGCTGGCACAGATTGGGGAGCTAATCACAACATCCTAAAAAAGACCTATACCAGTTATGTAAGACCTGTATGGTGCCACAGCATGGGGCTCAGCAGCCCAAACCAACCTAAGAAAAATAGACAAGGTTCAAAATATTGGTCAAAGGATAATGACAGGAGCAATAAAAACAACACCCATAAGAGCTATGGAGGAAACCGCTGCCCTGATCTCTCTGGATGAAAGATGAGAAATAAAAATCCTTTCCCAATTCACTAAATTGGAAACCTTGGAGAGGCACCCACTCAGAACAAAAATCCACAAAACTGGCACAAAAAAAAGTCTCAAAAGGACCAATTTCATACAGGAATCTCTAAACCTAAAAAAGAAACACCAACTTGAAAAAATTACTCTGGAATCCTCAATACACTATAATGAATCTCTACCCTGGGACGAAAGCCCTCTTCCTACTACAAGGGACCATATTGAAAACATAAAAAGAAAATCTGATTACAGACCAACAGACCTCAAGGAAATAGTGAACTGTTTTCTACATAGCAATCAGTGGATCAGAGTTTACACGGATGGCTCATCCCATAAAGCCACCACAAATGGAGGAGCTGGAATACTTATCGAATGGCCAGATGGAGGAAAACTAGAAAAATCCATTGCAACTGGAGAGTTCTCTGACAGTCACAGAGCAGAAAGGGAAGCACTAGCACTAGCTGCTACCATGTTAGCAAATCATCCAAGTTCCCCTCACAGTCAGATTGTCTTTCTAACAGACGTGAAAACAACCCTCCAAAGCTTGCAAAAGTCTGATTCCCCTCATATTAAAAACCTCAGAACAGCACTTACAAAGCTCAACAACAACAGCAAAAAAACTGTTATCCAATGGATACCAGCTCACATACAACTAGCAGGAAATGAGAAGGCTGACACACTCGCCAAGAGTGGGAGAACAAACTCACAAGTAAACTCTGCACTCTATCCAGAAGAAATGAAGAAATTAATTGTAGATAAAATAAATGAGAAATGGACGAACTCCCATCCAAATCACAAGAAAGATAACGCTTACTATAAGCTATCCCGACAAGACCAACGTCTAATCTTTCGACTCAGGACCGGACACAACAGAATGCGACAACACATGTTCCGGAAGCTCAAAATTGGAACCAGTGAAATCTGCCCATGTGGAGTATCACCAGAAAATGCTGACTCTACCAAGAGGCCTGCATAAGACATTGGCCCCAAATCACCCCAATAGAAAGAAAACTATATGGAGAGCTCCCTGATTTGGAAACCACTGGGCAGTTCATCTTATGTACTGGTCTAGTCATATGAACACTCCAACATAACAATGAGAACGATGAAGAAGAAGAAGAAATGTGGCAGACACTTTATTTATGCTGGAAGCCAACACCAGGCTCAAAGACAGTAAGACAGTTACAGGCTTGTTATCTTACTGGATAAATCCATCAGAGCTTAAAAAGGTTTTGCCAACTAAGGTTTCTGAGATTGATATCACCTCATTAAAAAACAAAAAGTTACATTTGATTCTCTTGTGAACAACATCACTTCTAAAAATAAAAATTTAAAGGCTATTAAATCCAAATAAAACTATAAGGCTTAGTATAAATATTTTTAATTCATTTATTGAAAGTAATGAGTTCCAATCAGATATTTTACTGTGTTGTGCTAATAGGAAGAATAGGTTTGTGCCTGTGCTTTAACGCTGCTAGGTCTCTCAATGAAAATTTCAAAACAGTCATTTATTACTGTCATCTTCCTGTCATAAGTACAAATAAATTTTTTGGGCCTGAGACTCTCCTTATTGGGCCAGAAAATCAAATCGGATATGTCGACATACATAACATCCAAAACAGTACATGAATATCTTAGATCAGGGGTGGGCAACCTTTTTGTATCGAGGGCCGCATTATTTTAAAAATTGGGAATGGCGGGCTGCATATTTATATACAACTTATAGAGACACTCTAAGCTAACTGTGTAGAATGTCTTTTAATTCATATTTACACTGTATTATATTCATGTTTCTTTTTTTTCCCCACACTTCACGTTAAGGAATTACAACAAGAATTAGCAATTATTTAAACCAATTTTACGATTTTTTTTTTCAAATTGCTGTTGTCATTTTACATTAAAATATCCTGACAAATATACAGTTGTACTTAATGTGCAGTATTTTACTTTTTACACTCGTGCATGATGTTCCGGAACTGTGGAACTAGCTTACTAGTTTCTATCCTTGTGACTGCTGTCAAATTACAGTCAGTCAAAATCGACCAGTGGTAATACTTGTTTAGTTTCCACAAAGGAAAAGGCTTGTTCACTGAATGAGACAATATATGTTCTGGAAGTTAAATGTCGGGACTAGAGAAACTTGCCCATCACCAGAGAATGCTGACCATGTCCTTCAATGGTGCATTCTAAATCAAGAGACTCGAACAAGACTTTGGCCCAAAAACCCTCCTAAAGAACAAAAACTAAAAAAACAAACAATTTTTATTTGTTACTACTAGGTCTAAATCTATTGACTAGATCTAGTGAAATCTAGTCTAGATTATTCTAGATCTACTTGATTATCTATCCTTTTCTAATTCTAGGGCTCTACTCTAGTCACACTAGATCTTTTATATAGTTCTAGATCTAAAATAATTTAAGAGTCTACTAGTACTAGTCTAGATCTATAATCTATATCTAATAAGTCCTCTATGTCTAAGAACACAGATTATAATAATTATATTAGAGATCTAAATATTTATGTCTAAATCTATAGTCTATAATAGACTTATTAAGAACTAAATTTACATAATGATACATAGAAATCTAGAAACTAGAGATCTATCACCTTCTAAGTCTATTTCTAGATAGATCTAGAGTCTACTTCTATATCTAGTGCTAGCCCTACTTCTAGATCTAGAAACTAATTTAGACTATGTAATAAGAAAAGTAGATCTAGATCTAATAGCCTTATTTAGGCCTTAGACTTACTGTGTCTAAGTCTAAGTCAAGTTAATTAATTAATTTAGGTCTAGATCTTTAATAACGTTGTTTTTTTTAATCCTTTTGAAAGTTTCTTAGATTACTTAGAAACCAGTTCAATGAGTTAGTGTTAGAATTAGAATAGTCAGATCTATTTGATCTATGAAAGTATGATAATCTATCAAATCATCTAAAAAACAATCTAGACTAGATTAGATCTAGATCTATTGAAATATATTCATTCTAATCTAAATCTAGTCTAGATTCTAGATCTAGAAGTCTAGTGACCTAGACCTATCTAGTAGCCTAGTCTAGACTAAGTTCACTAACTAAGACTAGATTCCTAGATTGTCTAGGTCTAGATGATGATAGATAGATCTAGATCTATCATCTAGTTATAGTAGAGTACTGTAGTAGAGCCATTGTCGTGAAAAGAAAGGGATTTGAATGGAATATTTGGCTAATTAGCACTTACTAGATTCTAAGAATAGATCTAATTCTAATATCTAGACCTAGACTACTAGATCAGTAGATCTAGAGATCTATGTCTAGAACTAGAT
Source organism: Biomphalaria glabrata (assembly GCF_947242115.1). Classification (NCBI taxonomy): domain Eukaryota; kingdom Metazoa; phylum Mollusca; class Gastropoda; family Planorbidae; genus Biomphalaria; species Biomphalaria glabrata. The sequence continues at coordinate 32,104,346 of NC_074726.1, read as the reverse complement.
GTAGATCTCATCTAGTCTTCAACCATTTCTTCGTAAATTTAGGACACACCGGGTCCGGAAGTAGATGAAATGTAAACAATAAACACAGACCTATATATATTTTATTTTGCACTCAGTATTTTCAATTCGCACTATTAATAAATAATGATAAAATGGCAATTTTTTTTTAGTGTCGGAATTCAGACTTGGCGGAACAAAAAATCGTGAATGCGGAACGGCGGAACATGTGAGCTTTTTTGATGATTCTGCGGGCCGTTTCCGCATAATGCGGGACTATAGGCATGTCTGCTGTAGGTGTCAGCAGGCTGCATAAAACATTCCGCTGGGCCACATCCGGCCCCCGGGACGTAATTTGCCCACCCCTGTCTTAGATGCAGTTGTGGGATGAATTTTAAACATATCAGCTAATACATAGGCTGGTTTACCTAGAATATTTGAAATAATGTGTGTTAAAAAAATAATTTGTGTACATTCATAATTATAGTAGTTAAATTAGATATAAATATGTGTAAATGTGAGACAGTGTATTTTTTTTTGTACCTGTATTATATCCAAGCTATCCAATGAGAAATATTTATATAATTTAATATATAGATATATTTATTCAAATCATAATATGCATTCATTTATTTGTGGAAATAAAAGAAATGAATTGAAGTATTGTTTGTATATTAATTATTATTATCTTATCTATTAGTATGAAAATTGTAGATCTATTCATTCAAAAGAGGCCCTTATTGAAACCTGCAGTACCAGGTTCGAATCTCGTTAAAGACTGGTATTTTGAATTTTGGGATACCTCTGAGTCCAACCAGGTTTAATTGGTATTTGACATTAGTTGGGGAAAAGTAAGGTGGTTGTTCATTGTGCTGGCCAAGACATCCTCGTTAACCGTGGTCCACAGAAACAGGTGACCTTTACATCATCTGCCTTATAGATCGTAAGGTCTTTAAAGTTAACTTGTTTATTTAAAAAAAAAACATTTTATTTCAAGATCAATTTTTGTAACTATGTAACTGTTTGAATAACAATGGACGCCAAGAACTAGTTGTTTTTTTTTATAAAGTATCTTAGTTAGTAATTCAAATCAAGATATCTGCCTGGTCATGCATTTTGTGTGATGGACTGTTCAGACTTACCGATGGTTCCGGGTTTAAACCCTGCCCATTCCCATCCCCTGTGGAAATCGGTTCTAAAAAGTTAAATCTAAATCTAATCTAGATTGAAAGATTCTAGTCAAGATTATTTTCATAATTTGCCTGTTCTGTATTATGCATACAACAAAAGAAACAATGAAGTTCATTTTAAATAATAAATCAAAATATTTAGAAAAACAACTTGCCTTAAATTTTCTTCTTTGCTGCTTGTTTTTTTAATATGTAGTTTTCAAGTCCTTCCTGTTACTCAAAAGAGCTGGTTTTATTAATATGTATGTGGCTCTGTTCCAAAAGCAATATAATGAAGCCCGCTATGCATCTTCATCTGAAAAATATAAAATGTGATGAATGTTGTGTTGGACAGAGTTTAAGTCTTAGAAAATGAAAGTTTTACTATTTATAGATTCTGAAAAATTCTAGCTTTATAAATGCAATGTCAATAGACTCAAGTCGTATCGAAATAATTTCTTTTACCATCATTTTTATTAGAAATCAAAAATTAGATCTAACTCTATATTCTAGACTGCCGATACAAAAAATAAAATGTGATTTATTTTTTATTTATATTATATATCCAGAGATTTAAGTATCTATTGTATATAGAATTAGAACAGGCCCAGCTGTGTGGGGGGGGGATCGAGTTGATGGTGCTTAAGTGCACTGAACATAATTTCTTAAAAAAAAATAGATAAAAAATCACTTAGATTTAGATCTAAATCTATACAGACTCTATGTTTGTTTTTTTCTACAATAGTGCTAACATTTATTTATAGATCTATATATATCTATTTCAACAATAACAAATGTTTGACCTGAGTAGTTGATGTCTTATTTACAAAGTGAATATCAAAGTGGTAATTAGATCTAGACCTAGAATATAGACTAGTCATCTTGTAGAAGAAAATTAGATCTAGATCTATACATATCTATGGGATAGGACCAATAGCGAACGCTTTTGTGCCAGTTTTTAGTTTAGAATTTTATAATGAAAACATCTGCGGACTCCTCAACTATTGGGCTATAAAACTAAATTTAACTCTTTTTTTCCATATCAGCTATTAAATTTATAATTCAAGTCAACTTGCGGTATGGGTCGGACATAATCAGCTAACGCAATTTTCGCGGGAGTCATAATGAGCGAAAGGCCGTAAAAAATAGCGAAATAGCATGTTAAAATATAGGAAATTATGCTTCAATTAGTTCTATCATCTAACTTCTTCCATGAAGCATTATAACTATTGTCCTCCTTGTGGCATAAAGCCTAAATTTGTTTTCACTTTCTCGTGCTCCACATCTCCTTTCTCTGCTTGGAACTGATGTCTATATAGGCTACGAAACTTGCGATAAATTTTTTTTCTTAAAAGAAATAAAGAAACTACAAAATTCTATCACGCCACCTTCCTATAGGCTACTCCACGTCGTACTACTCTCCATTTCATAAACTCTCGTTACTCAACTATTTTTTTTTTAAGAAATTATGTTCAGTGCACTTAAGCGCCATCAACTCGATCCCCCCCACACACACAAGCTGATTGACCCAAAGGCAGATCCCGAATGCGATGGATTGATGATGTATGGAGACAGATCTACAACAGCTTGGTTTTCGGGCATGGAGACAAAAGGCTCAGGAGATATCTTGTAATTTTATAAATGTATATTATATGGTAACTCTTATATTTATTACTAAATATAAAGTTCGCGTTTTTTCCGATCCTGAAATCGAATATTTTCTCCTGGAAAACTCTTGGAGATCTGAAAACCTAATCTCAGAATGGTGGGGTAACCCTGTGAAAATGAATTCTGCACTCCTTTTAAACATTTATACACATATTAATCTCATTAATTAGTAACAAGAGGTTAACCAGACAGTTAAAAAAAAAGGAGGAGGGCAAAACAGAGGTCCCCCCCCCGTATCCCGTATAAGCGCTGTTAAGATCAACTGAAGCGTCATTTCACCCTCACTGGCATAGAGGAAAGTAGCTGCCAGCATATGACCTCTGAGAGACTGTTGGAGAGCTGCGAGTCAAACATTTTAGACGGAAAGAAAATGCAGGAAAATATGCTGGTCGCAACTGGGCGTAGTCATGTGAAACACGTAGTGATGCACTCATCCTTAATCTTCGAAATCGAAGACGTTGGGTTAAGGTTAAAAATAGGCCTATTATTTTAATATTTCAGTTTACAAACAATAACAATAGATAAGACAAAAAGAAAAACAGATTAAATCAGTAACTAAATTATTATTAATGGCTTTTTAAGCTTATAATAGGGGTTTCGCTGAATAGGTTTTCAGTTAAAAAGGTCATTTTGAGCGAACACCCCATAATATTTTTTTTTCAACGAAATGAATAGCCTTAGCTATTCTAGCTAACTATTTCCTCGTCAATTTAGAAGCATAATATGCAAATCGCCTTAAGTTCGGACCTATTCTCGTTTATCTGGAAATGTTTTGAGAATGAAATTTCCATACATGTCAACTTTGACCTTTAGCTACGCTTTATTTTATTGAGGGAAAACAAAAGTGAATATGTGGGAAATGTAAAAAAATGTCTTCGTAACACCATTTTATTAGTTCTGCAGTTACTTTTGAAATAAATAAGAATGGATAAAAAATACCGGGAGGTGTTCACTTTGTATGCCATTTCGCTGATGGGCCTTTCCTATAGATCTAGATCAGATCTTGTACTAGATTACAACTTGTAGTAGTTATACTTATAGTAAGTTATAGATCTAGTAGTGAAATCAGATCCACTGAAAGCGAACTGTTGATAATCTAGATAAATCTATAGATCTAGTCTAGAATTAGATCACATGTGTATTGCAAGCTTTGATAGGCTTTACTTTTCTAATTATTTCTAAGTTTTGATTGAGAGACATCAGTTATGGCAAGGACTAAAAAAATGATAATTTGTTTAGTTGATCATCGAATTGCCACATTAATTTGATTAATTTAATAGCCCGGAATAAGGCCTCTCTCAGCCTAGCTTGCCGGCTAAGTCTGGGTCTTATAAGTTCTAGATCTAGATCTAGAATTACAAATCTACAAGGTCTATTTATTTTTAAGTTTTTTGCCTACATGTAGATTTAGAAGTTGAATAATAAGTCCACACGTAGTGTACAGAAAACTTTATCAGCAGTCGTCAATCGAACGTAAACCAATATGAATATGGTTGTTTATATTGGTAAGGGCGAAACCAAATACCGGAAATATCCAAATGTCGGAAATAATAGGATACTAGATCTATAAATAAATATTAGGAGATTATAAGACTTGTCTTCGAAAATCAAGATCTCTCTTAAACTGTCGCTTCTATTTAAGTGAAATTTCGTACACAGGTTTCTTTTACCTCCTAGATGCTTACTAAGAACGGGTTTCGATAGAATAAAAACGCTGGGACCACAATTTGCGAAAAACCACAGGCTTGCTATCAAAGCTTTGTATTTTATTATTGGTATTTCCCAAATCAACTTAATAAGGAAATTATAGGCTTGTCTCCGAAAATCAAGATATCTCTTAAACTGTCGCTTCTATTCAAGTGAAATCTAGTACACAGGTTCCTTTTTACCTCCTAGATGCTTATTAAGAACGTGTTTCGATAGAATAAAAACGTTGAGACCACAATTTGCGAAAAACCACAGGCTTGCTATCAAAGCTTTGTATTTTATTATTGGTATTTCCCAAATCAACTTAAAAAAAGGAAATTATAAGGCTTGTCTCCGAAAATCAAGATATCTCTTAAACTGTCGCTTCTATTCAAGTGAAATCTAGTACACAGGTTCCTTTTACCTCCTAGATGCTTACTAAGAACGGGTTTCGATAGAATCAAAACGTTGGGACCACAATTTGCGAAAAACCACAGGCTTGCTATCAAAGATTTGTATTTTATTATTGGTATTTCCAAAACAACTTAATAAGGAAATTATAAGGCTTGTCTCCGAAAATCAAGATATCTCTTAAACTGTCGCTTCTATTCAAGTGAAATTTAGTACACAGGTTTCTTTTACCTCCTAGATGCTTACTAAGAACGGGTTTTGATAGAATAAAAACGTTGGGACCACAATTTGCGAAAAACCACAGGCTTGTTATCAAAGCTTTGTATTTTATTATTGGTATTTCCCAAATCAACTTAATAAGGAAATTATAAGGCTTGTCTCTGAAAATCAAGATATCTCTTAAACTGTCGCTTCTATTCAAGTGAGATTTAGTACACAGGTTCCTTTTACCTCCTAGATGCTTACTAAGAACGGGTTTCGATAGAATCAAAACGTTGGGACCACAATTTGCGAAAAAACACAGGCTTGCTATCAAAGCTTTGTATTTTATTATTGGTATTTCCCAAATCAACTATAAATAAATATTAGGAGATTATAAGACTTGTCTTTGAAAATCAAGATATCTCTTAAACTGTCGCTTCTATTCAAGTGAAATCTAGTACACAGGTTCCTTTTACCTCCTAGATGCTTACTAAGAACGGGTTTCGATAGAATCAAAACGTTGGGACCACAATTTGCGAAAAACCACAGGCTTGCTATCAAAGATTTGTATTTTATTATTGGTATTTCCAAAACAACTTAATAAGAAAATTATAAGGCTTGTCTCCGAAAATCAAGATATCTCTTAAACTGTCGCTTCTATTCAAGTGAAATTTAGTACACAGGTTTCTTTTACCTCCTAGATGCTTACTAAGAACGGGTTTCGATAGAATAAAAACGCTGGGACCACAATTTGCGAAAAACCACAGGCTTGTTATCAAAGCTATGTATTTTATTATTGGTATTTCCCAAATCAACTTAATAAGGAAATTATAAGGCTTGTCTCTGAAAATCAAGATATCTCTTAAACTGTCGCTTCTATTTAAGTGAGATTTAGTACACATGTTCCTTTTACCTCCTAGATGCTTACTAAGAACGGGTTTCGATAGAATCAAAACGTTGGGACCACAATTTGCGAAAAAAGACAGGCTTGCTATCAAAGCTTTGTATTTTATTATTGGTATTTCCAAAACAACTTAATAAGGAAATTATAAGTCTTGTCTCCGAAAATCAAGATATCTCTTAAACTGTCGCTTCTATTCAAGTGAGATTTAGTACACAGGTTCCTTTTACCTCCTAGATGCTTACTAAGAACGGGTTTCGATAGAATCAAAACGTTGGGACCACAATTTGCGAAAAACCACAGGCTTGCTATCAAAGCTTTGTATTTTATTATTGGTATTTCCCAAATCAACTATAAATAAATATTAGGAGATTATAAGACTTGTCTTCGAAAATCAAGATCTCTCTTAAACTGTCGCTTCTATTTACGTGAAATTTCGTACACAGGTTTCTTTTACCTCCTAGATGCTTACTAAGAACGGGTTTCGATAGAATAAAAACGTTGGGACCACAATTTGCGAAAAACCACAGGCTTGCTATCAAAGCTTTGTATTTTATTATTGGTATTTCCAAAACAACTTAATAAGGAAATTATAAAGCTTGTCTCCGAAAATCAAGATATCTCTTAAACTGTCGCTTCTATTCAAGTGAGATTTAGTACACAGGTTCCTTTTACCTCCTAGATGCTTACTAAGAACGGGTTTCGATAGAATCAAAACGTTGGGACCACAATTTGCGAAAAACCACAGGCTTGCTATCAAAGATTTGTATTTTATTATTGGTATTTCCCAAATCAACTATAAATAAATATTAGGAGATTATAAGACTTGTCTTTGAAAATCAAGATATCTCTTAAACTGTCGCTTCTATTTACGTGAAATTTCGTACACAGGTTTCTTTTAACTCCTAGATGCTTACTAAGAACGGGTTTCGAAAGAATCAAAACGTTAGGACCACCATTTGCGAAAAACCGTAGGCTTGCTATGAAAGCTATGTATTTTATTTTTGATATTTCCCAATCAACTTAATAAGGAAATTATAAAGCTTCTCTTCAAAAACCAAGAAATCTCTTACATTGTCGCACCTATTAAAAAGAAATTTCTTGCACAGGTTCTTTTTACCTCCTAGATGCTTAGTAAGAACAGTTGTTGACAGATTCGAAATCTTGGAACAACCTATAGTGATAATCTGCAGGCTTGCTTTAAAGCTTTTGTATTTTATTTTTGGTATTTCCCGAATGATCTTAATTAAGGACTTAATAAGGCTTGTCTTCGAATCAAGAAATTTCTTAAATTCATTGTTGTTTGTAATCCATTTTTTTTTTTGTGATTGCTTTTTCGGAATCGACATTTTTGTAATGACTGTTATGTTGTTTTTTTGTAGTTTTTTTTTTTGTGGTTATTTAGAATCAACTTCTACTCTTTTGGGGGTGGCTGATTGAATAGACTTGTGCATTTTTCATATATGAACATTATTCGTAGTTTCTGTTTTGAATCGACCTGTTCGTTATTTGTAGTGGCTATTTGAAATTGGCTTGTGCTTTTTTTGGGGGGATGGATCTTTAAAATCGGACTTCTGCGTATTTAAGGGGGATGCACAGTGAGAAAACATCGATCTAGGTCAAAAATATCGATATTTTAAAATTAATTGATTTTAATAGTTTAAAATGTCTAGAAAACGAATTCCCTATCAGAATACTAAAAAAACTGCGCTTTATACATCAATTTTGTATTTTAAAAGTAGATGTATAAGCAAAATTTTGATGTTTTGGTTAAAAATCAACATTTTGTAAGCTAAAGTTGATAAGCTAATGTACGCTCTTATCCCTAACAGATGGTATCGATACAAAGGTCTACTTTTCTAGTTCCGATTATGTGCATGGTTTCTCATTCTATAAATATAAACTTTCAAAATACGTCACTACCTCTTTTTTTTCCCTATATCCTCATATACACACTCACTAAGCCAAATTTACGCATGCGCACTATCAAAGCTACATTGGTAACTATGACAACAAAATTTACACGCATGCGCACATGACGTGAACCGGTCCTTCTGTAAACATTTGAAAGCCTCGATTCATTATTCAAACTCAGAAATGCCAACAAAAGGTTATATGTTTGGAAAGAAAAAACGTTACTGTAAGCCCAGAGGAAGACATGCTTCAAAGACAAATGCATAATTACAAAGGTAAGTCTAAATCTAGAGTTTTTTATTTACTAGACCAGCGTGTGCTTACACATAAAATAATGAGATAATCACTTTGCTTCATCAATCTTTGAATTCGACAAACGCAACGTGTTTATCATATCAATGAATCACATCTATATAATATATAGATCTAGACATTAAATAAATATCATGAAAGTGATTGCAAACATAGAGATCTATCCTTTTTTAGATCTAGTATAGATTAGGGACATAGATCACATTAGAACTAGAATGACTAGATATTCTAGATTGACTAGATTGTCACTAGATCTAGACATCTAGTCAATCTAGATCTAGAATCTAGATTCTAAATCTAGATTATCATGTAGTTGTAGGACTTCAACTTGGTCTTTTTTTTTTAAGATCTAATACATATATCAAGGTTCGTACGCGGTCTGGAAAAAGTCTGGAATTTCAAAATTCAGATTTCAGTCTTAAAAAAGTCTGGAAAATTGCTACTTTTCGATGCAATTTTGTTAAATGTCTGGAATTTGAAAAAAAAATAATCCGATGTCATTCAGCCCTCAGGCGCCGTAACCGGTAAAACGCTAGGCTGCTAGATCTAGTTGGGCATAGAGGCTTCCATTAATAGGCCTACTAGATCTATCTATTGTGAAAGCATGCGCAATCCACGGCATGTCTGTGAAATGCCAGCCAATTTCTAGACAGTGTACTGTAGACTTAAATCAGATTTAGTAATAGATCTAGTCCTAGACTAGTAACTAGTTTATTATGACTGCTGTTATCTTATCTTATATAATACAGACGTTACTTCAAAAAAGATGATGATTAGAAGATGTTATTCTATATTATCTAGATGGTCGATCAAATTTCAGTTAGGCTACCAAAGGTCGGGAAGTTTTTGGCCTAGATTTATTTATGCATGGGCGAAACTCCCCCCACCCCTTTTTTTAAATAAAGAAAACAAATATATCTCGTCAATGACGTCAATATAGAATATATATAGAGAGAGAGTCTAGATCTAGATCTTGAGTCTAAACCAAAAATATTTGGCAACAAGAATGACTTACTAGATCTAGGTCTACTACTAGATTTAAAAGTCTCGATCTATTCGCGACTTAGATAGTTTACTAGATCTAGGTCTACTACTAGATTTAGTCTCGATCTATGACTATGCGCGACTTTTATTACTAGATCTATATCTGTTCTAGGTCTACTAGATCTACTAAATTCTAAATTCTACTAGACTAGATTACTAGATTTAGTCTTGATCTATGCGCCACTTCTTAATAGATCAAGGTTTTCTACTAGCCTAATGTTAGCCTCGATCTATGTGTGATTACCCCCCCCCCTACATTAAATAAAGAAAACAAATTATATTATAATATATCTAGTCAACATAGAATATGCCTATAAGATCGGTAAAACTTCCCATCGAAGGCCCCTAGTTTTTTAGGTTAATTATTTGGCAGCTGTCTATGCGCACTTGAGTCTAAACTAAAAGACTAGGCCTTTAGAATGACTTCCATTACTAGGTCTAGAATTAGATTTAGTCTTCATCTATGCGCAAATTAGATTACTAGATCTAGGTCTACTACTAGATTTAGTACCTAATTTAGTCTCGATCTATGCGCGATTCCCCCCCCCCCCCCTTTCCCTATTTAAATAAAGAAAACAAGTTATATTATATCTAGTCAACATAGAATATAGATCTAGATCTTAGTCTAAACTAAAAGATAAAAGACTAGAGCACAAGAATGACTTAGATTACTAGGTCTGCAACTAGATTTAGTCTCGATCTATGCACGATTACCCCCCCCCCCTTTTTTTTTTCCCCAAATCTATTCAATGTAGAATATAGATCTTGAGTCTAAACTCAAAAACTAAAAAGACTTAGAATACTAGATCTACTACTAGATTTAGTCTTGATCTAAGTCTAGATTTAGATCTAGCATACTTAGCATATAGATCTATAATTATAATCTAGTATGGTTATGATATAGATTTAGATCTAGATATCAATATTATCAATTTTTACCCTGTTAAAAAAAACAAGTCAGTATTCACATAGGCATAGGCATATTGTGAATTAGACATAAGTAAGCCACTACTACAAATTAAATTTCAAGTTCAATACAGTTAATCTATCTCTAGATCTTTATTTAAAATTATCGCCTCCAATAGAATTATAGGCCTACTAGAGGTAGGCCCTCTAACCTAGGCTAGTCTAAATAAGTCTTTACTTTTTAACTAGTGTCTAATGTTTAAGCCACTAAATATCTATATAAAAATTATAAAACTATTGGACTAGTTATGAGATTAAGAATAAGATTTTACAACTAAGTTATTGGCAGGGTTTGAACCCAAGATCACGAATACAGCAGTCCAGAGCACATATGGCATGCTCAGGTAGCCATCCTTTTTACTGTTAGTAAGTCTGGAAAACATAAGATAAATGTCTGGAAAATGTCTGGAATTCATTTTCACAAAAGTTGTATGAACCATGATATATAGATCTACATGTAACATGTCTCTTTACATTTTGTACTTTTGATGATTAATACAATATATGATTCCTAAAATGCATTTAAAATTTAAAATAATCTTCATGTTGTACATAAATAGATGTGACGTGTACTTTCATACTATTGAATTTTTTTTTAAAGAACCTCTAATTTTTTTTTATTTGTTTGCAGCTCTGTTTTGGATACAGCTGGATCTGAAGCAGCAACAACGCAGCTTGCAAGTGCAGCTGAATGAAAAATAATTCTAACTGCAATTACTAACGCTGATAACACCAATAAGAGGCTGCCTGAAGATTTCATATACGTCATGATGAATTCAATGGAATTGACCACAATGGTCTCCTTGTTGTGCTGTCCACATTGCTTCGACAAAAAATTAACCATGTGCATCACACAATCAAAAGGCATGGCTCATTTGATTAAAATCAAATGCCTAAATTGTGAAATATATTTGTGGCCTGACTTGACCTCAAAAAAAAGTAATGTTCATCTGGATATTAATGTCCGCGCTGTCGCTGCATTAAAAGAATCTGGAATCTCGCATTCTAAATTTGATAGGTTTTGTGGACTTATGAGTATGCCCTGCATGCACAGAAATACTTATAACAATCTAGCTAACATAGTCAACACTGCTATAATTGAAGCTGGTGAAGAATGTATGATTAGGGCATCTGCTGTTGTGCATGGAAGAAACATTTCACAACCTCTGACTACAGATGATAGAATAAGTTCAACAGGCTGTCCTGTTATTACAGTTTCTTTCGATGGGACTTGGCATAAAAGGGGCCACTCATCTCATTCAGGAATTGGCACAGTTATTGATTTTGATACTGGACTCGTCATCGACACCGAAGTCCTATCAAATTATTGCTGTGTTTGTGATTCAAACTCTTCAGAACTAAATTTTGATGCCTCTAAGCATATGTGTCAAAAAAACTTCAGTGGCTCAGCAAATGCAATGGAGGCCGCAGCAGCATCCAAAATTTGTTCTCACTCTGTGGCATCAGAAAACTTGTTTATGGCATGATGCTGTGTGATGGCGATAGTAAATCACATTCATCTGCCATTACCAACTCAGGATATGATGTAGAAATCTTAAAAGAGGACTGTATTAACCACATCTCAAAAAGAATGTTTAATGCTTTGAACAATTTAAAAATGTCTAACAAAAAAGAACTAAATTATAGGCTTACAAAGCCAAAAATTGAAAAAAATTACAAATAACTATTCCAAAGTTCTGCGCCAAAATGCTCCTGACATTCAAAAAAATGAAGCTGGCTGTTATGGGCTCATTTTTTCATATGATGAGCTCAGACCTAGATCATAACCACAGGTTGTGTCCTGATGGCACTACATCTTGGTGTCACACTTTAAGAGATCAGAGGCACTAAAACAGCCATACAAAAAACATAATCAGACCATCACATCAGAAATAGGAAAACTGTTATTTCCTATAACAGACACAGATCTGTTAAAAACATGTTCAAGAATGGGAACACAAAACGCCAATGAATCTTTTCATTCCCTAATTTGGCAAATTGCCCCAAAACAGAATTCGCAACATTAAAAACTAAGGACGGCGACATACCTTGCTGTTTTAGCCTTCAATAATGGCATTAAATCAGTTTTTGACATATTAGGCATTCCCTGGACACTAAAGAACATTTCTTCTAGTGAGAAAAAGCAAAATGTCAAACTACAGCTTGTTGTTAGAAAAAGATCAATCACATTAGTGTCCAGGAGAAAAAAATTGAAAAAGCAAAGAATTGAGCATGAGCACCGGGCAGAGGTTCTAGAAGGTCCAATCTATCAATCAGGCCATTTTAATGAATAGTTTTTTTTATTATCTATTATGTTATATTATGTAAATATTCCCTTTTTTTTTTCATTTTTATGGTTGCAATAAATATTTTATATCATTTTAAAAACTTTAAATGCGTTTTTCTCAAAATGTATTTTTAGGTGCATGTTGTCCACAAGAATCTCAAAATCTTTAGTTCTGTATAATTTAGACTAATAATTTTTCACATGTAGTTTATTGATAGTATATCATAGGTAATAGGCTGCAAAAATTTTCAATATGTTTAATTTTCATAAAAAAAGAAAAATAATGATGTGACCGCAGGTGAAAAATGTGGTCGAAAAAAAAAAAAAAATTTTAAAAATTCATTTTGAGGTTATTATGCGACAAAATGTATTTAACCCATATACATTTTTTTTTAGTATACACTTCTTTCACTACATCTTTAATTAGGTGATTTAATGGCTGAAGGTTACAACACATGACTTTTGAACCTGGTAAAGACAAGGGCTTTGAGATTCAGAATATTTATGATACCTCTAAGTCCACCAAACTCTATTGGGTACTAAAAATTAGAGTGTGGTATCAGCCAGGATAACCAACTACTTAGTAGGCTAAAGTTTATATTATTGATTAACATGCATGGCTAGATTCAGTGGCGTCACTAGGGTCGGTGTCACCCAAGGAAAACGAAATCTCTCCCTAAAAACAAACAACTATTGTGGGTTTTTTTTGTTTCTTAAAATTGAACAATAAAACTGTAAGCTAAATTATTGATTTGTTACACCCGAATTTAGGCAGTGTTATCACGGATTGGAAAGCAGGAGCCATCTTTCAAAAAGCACGGCCAATTTGAACAAACAAATCAATTAGCTTGGAGATGAAATCCACCTACTCAAAACAATCATTGTCCCAACGCCACCTTGAAAAAAGACTGAGCAGTGACGGCTGAGAAGGATCATTTGAATAACATACCGAGATAATGCTACCAATAGAGAAATATTTTCCAGCACAGGCATTCGCCGTCTACGGAAAGAGGCGACTGAACGTCGATTGACATTTGTGAGATACATCATTAGTGTCAATGTGTAATGCTGAGTTCTTGCTTCCTGAAGTACTCTAGACACGTGACAAGACGAATATTATAAACTAACTGAAGCTCGTTTCAGCAGACAAACATGAAGTTTATTTTACTACAATAATAATGCACTGCACTCCTTGTTAGTGCTACAAGTCAAGAAATAATAAACAATCCTATCCGCATAGCAGCGGTATCAAATGTATCAATCACGTCCGCATCTCAGCGGGTAACAATAAGAACAATTACTACTAGTGACACTGGAGCTTCAACTATAGATATCCATTGAAATACGAATAATACCTTAATATTCAATAAGCACGTAATGAAATCAACTCTCAAATATTATTAATCAACAATCATTAGTCCATCGACTTTCATCCTATATACATATATATACACCAGTCCAGGAAGCAACGTCCAACCTTCCTGGACCGGGAGCAAAACCTTACTGACTTGACTGAACTCAAAGTCAACTTTATTCCTTCTACTTCCTGTTTTCTACATCAGGAATTCCACGTGTCTTTTAAACTCTTAACATGACGTGAACTTTAGATCATGCAATGTCAACTAAGACTGTGACAATTAGACAAGACGAAACATGTTTACTTAAGTCATCCTTAACACGAAAGCCGAAAAGAGGAGCGCAAAAACATGCCGTCAACGTTTAATCATGGTGTCACACCGATTCAAGAGGAAAGTGTAACGGACTTAGGTTAGTTCTTTGAGGGGCTATTTAAATGCCCCAATTGTATATTGTCAAGAGAGGGGTGTGTAAAAAGTGAAATTGTGTGTGTGTGTTTGTTTATTTTATTAGTTGAGTTGTATATTGTTTTTAGCACGGGGTTTTTCAAGGGAGGGGGGAAGGGACAATAAGGTTTCCTGTGGTCCGTCTAGTCAGAAAGCTGACCTTGTCTGAGTAGGGTGTTGGTGATTGTTTTTCGGTTATTATGCCTAGAGTAAGGAGATGTTATATTATTATTCTTGCTATGTGTGCGTACTGAATATTTGGGGTAATGCTATGATGTGTCATGATACCCTTATGTAATATATTATATTATATTATATTTTATATTGTTTGCAGTAAATAAATACTAATTTTCTACTCCTTCGTTGAGTGTACTTTATAATACTTGTACGCTTGTAGAGAACTACAGTTTGGGCATAAATTAGCTCTCAAAGAACTAACCTAAGTCCGTTACAGAAAGTAGCTGTGGAGAAAGCTTGCAGCCCTATGTGTCGAATAGCGCGCGAGCGCTTATGTCAATGTGTTTCTCAACATTTTGCATTAATAAAATGTTACTTTCGCCACTCAACTGATCAGATAATTTGTTAAGGGGGAGCGCCTTAATCTCACTCAGAGTTGTCTGGGGGGATCCCCGGGTGCCAAACGTTTTTCTACATTTCTGAGCTTCATAATCTTCTTTGCCGTGGGGTGTACAACGTAATATTTTTCTCATAATAGGAAAATTACTAGTCAAATCAAACTGAATTCAGAAAGTTTAGTACATGCTGATTCTAAAATGTGAGAAACATTCGAGGTAGAAATTTGTATTTTTAAAAGTTGTTTTTTTGGGAAAGTGCATTTTCTCGACTTGGGTGTCACCCCCTGATGGGTGCCACCCGGTGCGGCTTTGCACCCCACGCCTCTCCCCATAGTGACGCCACTGACTAGATTTAAACATGAAATGCGTAGGACGTATTTATCTTCTCTTTTGAAGTTATGTCTGTAATCTATATATATTTAAGCTTTAAATGCATGTGAAAATATTAGAGTTAGTAAGGAAGATAATGTGAAGTAGATTGTAAACTAAAAGAAAATGTTTTTGTAAAATAAAATATTGTATTGTCTTCATCACCTCATATCTGAACACAATATCATAATAAAGAATAAACAAGATGTGCTTTAATAGGTTTGTTAATTGACCTCAAAACAAATTTAAATAATAAACAGGTGTAGATTCGACTGATGAGATATCGGTGGACTAATTTAATTGGCTGTCAAGTAAAAAGTTGATTAATTACAGTTATGATTGGCTTATTCTACGACTTTAAATTATTAGGCTACCAACGCAGTTTGCACAGCACTCAGAGAAAATTATTATAGTTCGCCAACAGCTATAGAGCACAACGACCGACCGCTTAAAAATCCCAGTCTTCACCAAGACTCGAACCCAGGACACCAGGTTTTGAAGTCAAGCACTTAACTACTCAACCATAGCCCCACCGGATATGTTACTTACGTGTAATTATTTCATTGATTGCTTACTAGTCCATCTGACAGACACATCATACACACCCAGTTTTACATAAAGTAACTAATCTTTTACAGACCAGTGTAACAAACCGTGTTAGTTATTATAATGGTAGGGATAGATTCATAGTTGCACGAGGTCCAGGTGAATGTGTGTAAGGACAGATGAGAGAGCGAGTTGGTGACTGGGGCACAAATGAGAGAGAGTGCATATACTTTCAGAGGTTAGTTTAGACTATAGTTTGGGTTTGAGTAAGTCGAGGGTTTATTAGTAGGAAAGTCTTATCGTAGATAGTCTTTGTTGGTGAGCGTTGTATTTTCTTTTGCGTTTATCTGCGTACGGGACGTACTACTTAATACGTAGAATAGTTAATAAAGTGTTTCATTAACTATAAAGTTCTGAGATGTGTCTATTTAAAGAGTAGCCTATGTTCATAGGGCCGGATTTAGGACAGGACATGGTGGAGCTACTGCCCCAGTGAATCCACAAGAAAGGGGCCTCCACAAGATTTTAAGTCTCAAAATTTTGACGTTTCAGCCACTTTTATGTTTGTTGTTTTTTGTTTCGAACATTTTTTCCGACAAAACTTTAAATTTTACGATTGACAAGAAAGAAGTGTATGCTTGTATCATGCTTACAACTTAGAAATGCAGTTTCGAATCTCAACGGCTGTGCGTCAAACCAGGACCTTACCCTCCACAAACTCAAAGATAAATTAAATGTACCTTCTTTGTTTAACTAAAAAAATACAATAAAAATTTTGTTTAAGAGTCTATAAAGTATAAAGTAGAATAAATTTACAAGCAGGCCTACTTTGTTTCTTTCTTCCAAAACATGGCATATAGTTTTATTATTAATAAGTGGATTTTTTAATTTATGATTTTGAAAAAGTGTACGGGGCTCTACAAAATTTCTACCCCGGGGGCCTCCACATAGTTAAATTTAGCCCTGTATGTTCATGTTACACTTTTACAAGTTAAGATGTTTCTGTCGTCAAGAAGCTAACTAAGGCTTAGAGTCGCTTTCCAGTTACCCAACCCCCTAGACAATGACGTTTACAGCCAGGGCAACTCTTGAGATAGGCCAGCGGTTCTCAACCTTTTTAGTGCTGCAACCCCCTAATAAGATTCTCCACTAAGCATCGAACCCCAACCGTAATTTTTTATTCGTTCACGGACCAAGTTCAATCGCAATTGGCTAATGTTATAAAATCCTAATCGTAATGTCTATATTTGATATTAAACTGTTACTCAGCCCTGAGTTGTCAAGTTCTTTGAATTGGTTGTGTCGTGTGGTACAGTTTGCAGAGAATCTGGGTAGTGAGAAACGTTACAATATATATATCTTTGCCAGTGCTACAAAGCCAAGCAGCTTAATGACTTATAAGTAGATTAGCAAAGTATAAAAGATATAATGAGAAACAAGGTAGTCTTAGACCAAGCTTAATTTAATGATTTAGATATAGTCTTTTTTTTTCTCAAGACTTTGCAGCTACCTTCGTGTACAAATAAAATGACATTGTGCAAAATTTTGAACGCCAGAGTCTTTAGAAAATGTGAATATGTTTATCTTCATGCATAGTGAAAACGAGATTGAATGAATTCTTGTGAATACAATGACATTGTGCTTATTTTTGTGTGAAATTAACACATCTTTGGTAACGAAGTAACATTTTGTTTACACTACAGATGATTATATTGTGATTCGCCTCCTGTAACCATATTTTCTTCATAGAGAATGTATGTTTAACTCTTATAAAATAATTGATTTAATAGAGAAAACTTTTTCAAAGTATTATTATAAAAATTAAAGTGAGTTTACTACTTAACAGTACTTTGTAGTTG
The DNA here is from genome assembly GCF_947242115.1 of Biomphalaria glabrata. Taxonomy (NCBI): domain Eukaryota; kingdom Metazoa; phylum Mollusca; class Gastropoda; family Planorbidae; genus Biomphalaria; species Biomphalaria glabrata. The sequence continues at coordinate 32,086,639 of NC_074726.1, read as the reverse complement.
GGCTTCTAAGATTGTAATTGAATAACTTTTAAGGCCCTTTTTTCATTGCTCTTTTTATGGTCACTAATAGAAGTTGCTGTAAACTGGTATGCTCCTCCTGACATCCTCCAAAACTTAGTCAGTCATCATTGACACTTAAACATAACAATTCTCAATCTTATCATTGACACTAAGTCATTACCATTCTCAATCTAATCATTGACACTAAGACATTACCATTCTCAATCTAATCATTGACACTAAGGCATTTCCATTCTCAATCTAATCATTGACACTAAAAAATTAGACATAACCATTCTCAATGTAATCATTGACACTAAGACATAACCATTCTCAATCTAATAATTGACACTAAGTCATTACCATTCCCAATCTAATCATTGACACTAAGACTTTCCATTCTTAATCTAATCATTGACACTAAGTCATTACATTCTCAATCTAATCATTGACACTAAGACATTACCATTGACACTAAGTCATTACCATTCTTAATCTAATCATTGACACTAAGACATTACCATTCTCAATCTAATCATAACATAACATTCTCAATGTAATCAATGACACTAAGACATTACCATTCTCAATGTAATCATTGACACTAAGACATTACCATTCTCAATGTAATCATCGACACTAAGACATTACCATTCTCAATCTAATCATTGACACTAAGATATTACCATTCTCAATGTAATCATCGACACTAAGACATTACCATTCTCAATGTAATCATCGACAGTAAGACATTACCATTCTCAATCTAATCATCAACACTAAGACATTACCATTCTCAATGTAATCATTGACACTAAGACATTACCATTCTCAATGTAATCATTGACACTAAGACATTACCATTCTCAATCTAATCATTGACACTAAGACATTACCATTCGCAATCTAATCATTGACACTAAGTCATTACCATTCCCAATCTAATCATTGACACTAAGACATTACCATTGACACTAAGGCATTACCATTCTCAATGTAATCATTGACACTAAGACATTACCATTCTCAATGTAATCATTGACACTAAGACATTACCATTCTCAATCTAATCATTGACACTAAGTCATTACCATTCTCAGTGTAATCATTGACACTAAAAAATTAGCATTCTTAATCTAAAAATTGACATAACATTCTTAATGTAATCATTGACACTATGACATTACCATTCTCAAAGTAATCATTGACACTAAGACCTTCCATTCTTAATCTAATCATTGACACTAAGACCTTCCATTCTTAATCTAATCATTGACACTAGGTCATTACCATTCTCAATCTAATCAATGAGGTTAAGATGTTTCCATTCTCAATCTAATCATTGACACTAAGACATTACCATTCTCAATCTAATCATTGACATAACATTCTCAATGTAATCAATGACACTAAGACATTTCCATTCTCAATCTAATCATTGACACTAAGACATTACCATTGACACTAAGACATTACCATTCTCAATGTAATCAATGACACTAAGACATTACCATTCTCAATCTAATCATTGACACTAAGACATTACCATTCGCAATCTAATCATTGACACTAAGTCATTACCATTCCCAATCTAATCATTGACACTAAGACATTGCCATTCTCAATCTAATCATTGACACTAAGACATTACCATTGACACTAAGACATTACCATTCTCAATGTAATCATTGACACTAAGACATTACCATTCTCAATGTAATCATTGACACTAAGTCATTACCATTCTCAATGTAATCATTGACACTAAAAATTAGCATTCTTAATCTAAAAATTGACATAACATTCTCAATGTAATCATTGACACTATGACATTACCATTCTCAAAGTAATCATTGACACTAAGACTTTCCATTCTTAACTAATCATTGACACTAAGTCATTACCATTCTCAATCTAATCAATGAGGTTAAGATGTTTCCATTATCAATCTAATCATTGACACTAAGACATTACCATTCTCAATCTAATCATTGACACTAAGACATTACCATTCTCAATCTAATCATTGACACTAAAAAATTACCATTGACACTAAGACATTACCATTTTCAATATAATCATTGACACTAAGACATTGCTATTCTCAATGTAATCATTGACACTATGACATTACCATTCTCAAAGTAATCATTGACACTAAGACTTTCCATTCTTAACTAATCATTGACACTAAGTCATTACCATTCTCAATCTAATCAATGAGGTTAAGATGTTTCCATTATCAATCTAATCATTGACACTAAGACATTACCATTCTCAATCTAATCATTGACATAACATTCTCAATGTAATCAATGACACTAAGACATTACCATTCTCAATGTAATCATTGACACTAAGACATTACCATTCTCAATCTAATCATCGACACTAAGACATTACCATTCTCAATCTAATCATTGACACTAAGACATTACCATTCTCAATCTAATCATTGACACTAAAAAATTACCATTGACACTAAGACATTACCATTTTCAATATAATCATTGACACTAAGACATTGCTATTCTCAATGTAATCATTGACACTAAGACATTACCATTCTCAATCTAACTATTTGTACCGTCTTGAATGGTGTGAATGTTGATTGAATGGTATAAGGGCCTCTTCTGGCCTTGATGTAGTGTTCTTGTATTCTTAATCAAACACATTACATATTATGGATAAAATAATTACAAACTACTCTCTGGCAGACAAATATTTATTACATCAAATAATAGTTCATAAAGTAGGCAATCTCAGCCATAAAATATCATGAATTATTTCACATCAAATACAAACTACATCCATAGAAATATCTCCAATTAGGTACTCATATTATTTAATCCAATTTCATAAAACAGACACCTACGTCTCTTGATACATCATGGCGCTAACTTACTAAAAAATCGTGGTCATGTGATCAAAAATGGTACCTCTTTGCTCGACAATGTGTAAGACCCATTTTCACGTGAACTGAAATCATCTCGTGCATCTCACTCTAATCATAGTGTTACACCATTGACACTAAGACATTACCATCCTCAATCTAATGATTGTCTCAGTGTTATCATTGGCACTAAGACATTACTATTCTCAATGTAATCATTGACACTAAGACATTACCATTATCAATCTAATCAATAACACTAAGACATTACCATTCTCACTGTTATCATTGACACTAAGACATTACCATTCTCACTGTTATCATTGACACTAAGACATTACCATTCTCACTGTTATTATTGACACTAAGACATTAACATTCTCAATCTAATCATTAACACTAAGACATTACCATTCTCCATCTAGACAAAATTTACATGGTCACAGTTTAAAAGTGAGTAAAGCAACAAACAACAATTAAATTTAAGAATCTATATTCATTACCCAGCTCAAATACAAACAGATGCTTAGATAATAATAAATAATTAATAATATAAATAAAAAATTAGTATAAAAAATATCAATAGTGCAAAAACTTGCATTTTTTTTTTTGCATTTGCATAGTAACAGAACTGGTATAGAAAAATACAAAAGACATAAATGTGGGAGCCACCGCTGGGCCAAAGTAAAAACACAGCATATTTTTATTTTTTTAAGCATTGTTCACCCCAGCAGCAGTAAATCGCTACATGGCAAAATAACAAAGCAAAATTTGAGTAATGGTTTAATAATAATAATGATGCTGAAGATAAAAGATGAGTGCAGTGTTTTTATAAACCCTATTACAACCTACTTTCCTCTATGGCAAAAAGGTGCCTGAGTTAATCTTTATAGTGCTTACAGGAGCACCCCGTTACGCCATCCTTGAAGATACCATTTGGCATGCAGTCGCCCCCCATGTGGGATAATTTTCCAACCCATCACAGCTGTTGAATAAGTATTTCTTCTATACTACCCACACCAGCCTCCAGCAGAACATTTTTTTAAGGTAGTTCTGCCAGTGTATGAAAGTTTGGTGAGAACTACTGCTTGGATATATATATATATATATTTAATTGTGAAACTTGAAAAAACTTCTTTTTATGAAACAAAACTAAATATAACTTTTATTACAACATAACACTAACCCTAATACTAACCTAGATGAAATGAAATAAATCTAGTAGCAATAATATAAAATGGTATTTTGAGTATTTTAAACAAAATCTAACTCACTACAAAAAACCTGTCTGTACAGTTTCAGATCCCTGGGTAATTTGCATTACACTAGACCATTTTTGTAATTTCACCATCCTCACTGCATATCCGCCAACCAATCGCTAATTTCTCAACGTTACCTTGGAAACACCCACACACACACTCCATAACACTGCTATACACATTTTTATGAACATACAAAACATAAACATTGTATAATTATGTCTTTATATAACTTTTGTTTTATAATTATTTTATCTAAGTAATTGACTAAGTAATTGTAATCATCGTCCTAAATATAATTTTGAGATTGTTTTCTAGTCTTAACATTACAAAAGATAACAATCTAAAAGGTTAATAGTTATTGAGCTAACAAACTAATATTAGAAAATGGTAAAATAAAAAAATCAATGAATACAATATATTTACAGGGTGCGTCAAAAAAAATGTATACACACTTTGAACTGTCGTAGACAATTTATTTCCTGTTCTACAATGCTAAATTTCAGCACATGGAAAGCTTAATGTCTAATTAAAGTCAAAGTCATCAAGATAAGGCAGAGGAAATGGTTGGGAGGAAGGGGGTCTGTCAATGAACGTTGAATGGTGTAATACTGAGTTCTTACTTCCTGAAGTACTCTAGACACGTGACAAGACAAACACTATACGACTGACTCAAGTCCGTTCAGCAGACAACATGAAGTTTATTTTACTATAATAATAATAATATACTGCACTCCTTGTTAGTGCTACAAGTCAAGAAATAATAATCCTATCCGCATAACAGTGGTATCAAAAGTATCCAATACGTTAACAACAAATCATGTCCGCATCTCAGCGGGCAACACTGTGTAGAAATATAGATTAACTAATACATGTCTCAAAAGACCACTGGCAACAACTGCCCACAAGTTACTTTCTAACTGAAATTACTACAGACTTTTCTAAGTCGCTACTGTCCATCCCGGACTAAAATATACTTGACCACTCTGTCCAAAGAATAACACTTGACTTCTAACTTGACTTCACTTGTCTGCTTTACTTGACTGACTGACTGACTTCAAAGTCAACTTTATTCATTCTACTTCCTGTTTTCTACATTAGGAATTCCACATGTCTTTTAAACTATTAACATGACGTGAACTTTAGATCATGCAATGTCAACTAAGACTGTGACATTACGCCCTTTCCCTCAAAAAAAAAAGATTTTGTAAAAATCTTTTGAAATTTAAGTAATAATACTATTATATGTATAGTCACATCTTTTGAGAGAGAAATAATCCATACAAATGTACAATGTGTGCTATAATCTCTGGCACATGTCTTATCATGCCATCAAAAAATTTGATGAGACTAATATATGGTCTCATTTGACCTTACAATATTTGAAAAAATATTTGTCTGTGTAGACAATACTCATAGTTGTCAACATTACTCAAAAGGCAAGTGTTTCTTTACACAAAATTTCAAAGTAAATTCTCAATTTATCAAAAGAATGCTTTCAATATTAATTTTACAAAGGAATGAGCAGCCATGAAAAATGCTCGTATACAAATATACTTAGTTTATCCCATCAGGTTACATAATCAAATGAAAAATATTGACAATGGTTACATGGTCAAATGAAAAGATATTGACAATGTTCTTTAAAATAAATCAATGCAAGTGAAATGTATCTATAATAAATATTTATGTTGTCTCAATGGTTTATGTACAAAAATAATGGCAATGTTTTGACAATGCTACTAAATCATGAAAGTCAAGAAAATATATTCTTTAATGATGATTTATGAGGAACATATTTAAATCATCAAAATCATAAGCATATTAAAGCATCAAGGTCGTTATCATGATATTCATTTGGCTCATATGTCTTACTGTGAGCACAAGTTCTTTTAACATAAGTGTAAGTTACAATCTTCTCTCGAAAAAATGAATCAGCTTTTCACGTTATGTAACATCAAATATGTTACTTCGAGCCATTAATAGTGCTCTAATAGTCTTCATCACTCAAATACAATGTTCTATTCAAAAATCAAATATATTACTTTGAGCCATTAATAGTGCTCCAATAGTCTTCATGAATCAAGTACAATGTTCTTTCAAAAATCAAGTATATTACTTCGAGCCATTAATCATGCTTCGATAGTTTTCTCATATCCATACAATATTCTTCTCAAAATTAGTGTTATCATCACATAATATAAAATATACTGCTTGAGCCATCAATAATGCTCCAAAAGTTTTGTCATTAAATACAATTTTCTCCTCAAAAAATATCAGTGTCTACATCACACATCATCAAATATATTACTTCACGAGCTATCAATAATGCTACAATAATTTTCTCATATTAAATACAATCTTCTCAAAAAGTCAGTGTCTACGACACACATCAAATGTATTGCTTCACGAGCCGAGAATAATGCTCAAATAATTTTCTCATATTAAATACAATCTTCTCCTCAAAAAATCAGCGATTACATCACACATTATATATATTACTTCATGAGCCATCAATAATGCTCCAATACTTCTCATATTAAGTACAATCTTCTATTCAAAGATTCAGTTTGCATTACACAGTATCAATTATTTTTCAAGCCATCAGTAATGCTCAAATAGATCTCACTAATTAAATACAATATTCTTTTCAAAAAATCATTGTTTGCATTACATATCATCAAGTGTATCGTTTCAAGCCTCCAATTAAGCTCAAATAGTCTTCAAAACTGATATGTGGGAAAAATAAATTCATCAGTGAAGATCAATGTCACAGTCATATCTATACAATTTACAAAGGTTATGTACATTTGAAAAAATGAAAAATACATTTCAATAAATAGTGTCACATACTCAGGTTTTAATATGACTGCGTTCTGTTCAAATGGACTCTTGGAAAAATAATTTACACATATGCAAAAATTGGGCACATATGACCTTTTGAAGTGTCATGTGTACAAATACAATCAAAGTTATATGTAGAATATGGCATCAACAGATTCAATGAATTACACTTGTACTGGCTAATGAGTCCTTAACGGTGCTAGTGTTATGTAAAATAGTGTGATAATTATAGTTGTTGACTTATGTGAACAATGTCATTGTTTAGTTATATTACTGATATTTAATGATTTTGTGATGGTGTTGTATCCTATTGTATAATAAACAAAATTGTATGTTGTGCTGCCCTATGTCTAGCTTGCTAACTACTAGTGTCATGTGTGTTTCCAGTTCTAATGTTACTGTTTCGTGATGCGTTGTCCAGCCGGTTTGTAAGTAATGGATAGGAATTATTTTCTGGAGTTGAGTTCATGAATGCTACATGTTCGTGTTCGTGAGTGTCGATGGTTGCGGCTGAGTTGTCATAACTGCTAGGGCGTCTATGGATTCTATTGTTGCTGTTACTTTGCCATCTGTTTGAAGTATTTCTGTTGTATCTGTTTCGTTCGTAGCCATCACGTCTGGATTGTCTGTGATAGTTCTGAAAGTTGTTGGTATTGTATTGCTGTCTTCTTTGATAGTTCTGGAAGTTGTAATTATCGTTGTTGGTGTTGTATTGCCTTCTTCTATCATTAGGGCTGTAACTTTGGGTTGCTCTGCTGTTTCTTCTGTTGTCATATTTATTGTCTCGATATGTGCCACTTTGATACTGGAAAGTGCTTCTGTTGATTGATCTACATTGGCTCTTTATGTGACCCTTTATGCCGCAGTTAAAGCAGGTTTTATTGTTGCTGCTGTATTTGAATTTACTTGAATCAGTGTTAATGGTGGCAGCTATTTGATGGTCTCTTCTGTCGATGGTGTGATTGGGATGGCTGTCTTTGAATAAATTCAGGTTAGTTATGAGTTCTGTTTCGTTTTTAATTTTCTTCTCTTTCAGGAAAGTGAAAATGTTGTCTGTAACATTCAATAGTACACTGTCAATTAAGAACATATCAATGATTTGGTCTGGTCTCATCATATCACAGTTGGAGAGTTCAAGCCACTTTAAGATATTTTGCTTAATTTCAAAAATAATTCTGTTGTAATCACCGTTCTTTTGCAATCTGATGTCTCGAAAGAGTTTTCTGTAGTGGTCCTCGGATTTGCCAAAGTGTTCGAGGAGTCTGTTTTTCACAGCCTTGTAGTCAGTCTTTTGTTCAGGTGTCAGGGTGGCTATTATGTTCAGCGGTTCACCTGCAAGATTGGCGAGTAGGTGCTTGGCCATATCTCTAGGAGACATGTCATACGTTGAGGCTATGTGCTCAAATTGCACAATGTAGTTTTCAAGAGTTTCGTTTTTCTCATTGAACTTATGGAACTTCGAGACGTATGGTTTGGCTTGCTGTGTCAGTGGTTGTAATATGTTCGGATTCACTTTTGCAGCTTCCAGTTTAGCTAACTCAACTTTTCTCTCTATTTCTTTCATTTCTTTCTGATGCGCTCTTTCTGCCGCTCGTTCATCTCGTTCCGCTACTTCACGTTCTTTCTTCTTTAATTCATCCAATTCTCTTTCGAAAAATTCTCTTTTCTTTTCACCCTTCAATTCCATTTCTCTGGCCAACTCCAAGATTTTATCATAGGTAGACATTGTTGATAGGTATGGGTTTAGGCTTCAAGTGTGTATAATGTCAATAAATATTAAATAATCTTCAACGTGTATAAAGTCAACAAATATATAGGATTCCAATCTGTATGTAGTATTAACTGTGTAGTGAGTGCTTATTTATCAAAATACAAATAATAATGTCTCACTTTGCATGTATATTTGATATTTAAATAATAGATGGCCAATAAATGTGTTGAGTTTATAATCAATGTGTGCCAAATACAATGTACAAATGAGTCAATAGTAATAAGTGTTGCGTCAAAATGTACCAACAAAATAATCAGAGTACGAGAAATGTGTCAATACAAAATAAGTACAAGAGCTCAAAAAATAAGGCTCTAATTCAAGTGATAGTATATATGTACACAATATTATTACTTCAAATATATCTTTGTAACATGTTATATGTGCAGTGAAAAAATGAAAAAAAAATTAATTAATGAGAGAATAAAGAGATAAATTAAAGTATAGGTGACGAACACAAAAACAATATAGATAACAATGCAGTCTGCTTTAAAAGAAATCAATAAATAGAAGACTTTGACAAGAGAATCACAGATATGTAAATACAAGACTTACACAAACAAACAATATGAATGCAAAGAGAAATCACACTACGATTGTACAAACAAAACTATATACCACTAAACAAAAAATTTCCAAATGATCTAGAAGTCCCTACCTATTAAGGCTGGTCTACTCGGACCTTATTAGGACTAGGAGAACAACAAGAAAATCCCTAAAGATCCCTATCAGATGAAGTGAAATGGAATGGAACAAATAAATTGTGCCGATTCAGTCTCAAAACATAAGACAGACCCACGCCGACCGCCCTTTAAGGTAACAAATTTAAAAAATGAAAATCAATTTAATATGGTTCCAAGAGTTATCAATCACTAACTCTATATATAATCAACTTCAATTACTGCTATACCACAGCAAAATCAATGTACTTTATTAATCATATGAATATATTCAATCCTTAATTATAACTTACAGACTTTCTTTTGTAGACTGATCTAGATTAATCCTCTCGTAGCTTGTCAAATACAAATACAGCTTGAGTAGTTCAATAATAATCCATGGGTAAGGTAACTAAGTAATCCGAATGAGAATACACATCAATGTGAGCATCAAAGTAGTAGTAAAATAATCCAGTCATATGCCATAAGATGGCTCAAATGCTCAAGTAATGTCAAAAAATATTTCCTCTTGACCTTTACAATTAACACAAGTCCAACAGATAATCCAAAATGTAAGTGTAGTAATGCAGGCATGTGTTATTTCTTCGGCGTACAACGATGACTAGGAGAGCGCCAATAGGTACAAGTTAGTCCAACTTCAACGTCAAAGATCAATAATCCAAAAGTACTTGAACATTCGTATAAATAATCCAACAGTACTTAAGTGGAGAACTTCAGCTTAGATAATCCAAATATGTAAAGTCTCTGAAAAATTAGAATGACCATAAGTGAACAGAGGTCTAAATGGAGGACCTTCTGTATAGCAATGTAAGGTGAAACCTCGACAATGCAAGAGCGTGTCAAAAGTTGGTGACGAGCGCTCACGTGGAAACGATGTATCATCTGTCTTCAGGCGACGCCTTGAATTTTACACCCACACAAATGTATCAGCTGTCTTCGAGCGAAGCCTTGAGTTTTTCACCCACACAAATGTATCAGCTGTCTTTGAGCGACGCCTTCAGTTTTTCACCCACACAAATGTATCAGCCGTCTTCGGTTTCTGCCGATGGTGATGTCACGCCGTGCTAAATCTCAAGATGTCGACAATAGTGGAGAAATAGGCATTGACCAGGTTTAAAATATACATATAAGATCCTTTTTTGTCCAGTAGATATAATGGTCAGTTTGTAGACTTCATCAAGCCCTAACTTGAGAACTGCTTGATCAGACACAAACTGTGAAAGATGGAATGTGATAATATGAATATATATATATATATGAATACAATATTAAAGTGCTGACTTATTTATTACTAAAGCATCTCCAGATTTTCTTTTGCTAAGTCTTTCTTTTAACCAACTGGTGTGGCACAGCAGTAGGCTCTTTTTTTTTTTCATTGCAAGTCTATAGTTATTTTTAAAAAATCTTTTTGTCTACCAACACTCTTTAAACTATTTCCCAGGTGGATTCCCTTCTTTAAATTTCTGTCTGTTAACATTTCAGCAAAGGTACAAGATATGAATACATTGCTTATGTCCTGAGAATGTTCTGCATTAGACACTTTAGGCCTACTCTGCTACTCTATCACCTAAATAAATTAAGTTATGCTTCTTTTCCTTGGTCTTTGTTTCACTGCCAAGTTTGATACTTAATACAAAAAGAGTCAAAGGAATTCATCAGATTAATTTAATATTTAAAAATAGAATTGACTCACCATTAGCTGTCCCAATGAATGAACCATAATGTCAGGTTGACCATTAACCCTATCTTACTGTACCAGACATTCATGCTTGTTAGTTTAGCCTAAAGATAACAATGGTAGTGATATTTAGCTGCAAAACATTCTACTAAATTTATATAACTGGTAATAAATTATTGTTAAAACAAAAGAAAGTCCATAGAAAAGAGATACAAATAAAACATAAAACAGTCTAATTTAAAACTAAATAAAATGATTAATTTAAGACTGGATGGCTGCCTGGTTGTGCAGTATGCACACTGGATTATCTTTCACAATGGTGCCAGGTTCATATTCTGCCAGCTGACATCAAACTTTTGAATTCATTTGTCAGTAATTATATTTTCTTTTTTTTTAATACAAGCCTCATGCAATAGCAGTCTTTAACTTTTTCTTTATTGTTATAAATTATTTTAAGCAGAAGAATCTAATGAAATATACTTACAAAACTTCCTTTAAGATTTCAAGTTAAAAGTTGTGGGTGAACATCATCCCAGGGTATACCAGGACCTATACAGATAGAGTGGTCATGAGTCTGAAATACAAATAAAGTGATTGTGTCTGAAAAACTTTTTTCTTTTATTAATCAGAGTTAATATGTCATCTAGGTATGTCAAATAGATAGGTTTTCCAACCTGTAGGTATGTCTGACAGATATGTCATAAATAGTCTTACAGTCTAGTAATGTAACATGCTACAAATTTTTTCTTTAGAATCTTAAGGGGAGGGGAGGGAGGTAAGAAGAGTGCTTTTAAGAAATTATGACTCACTATGGTTTCAATTACAATGGTCAGGTCAGTTCATCAGGGCTGATCAATCCAACATAAGATCCACTATTTGGTAATTTACCTACGCCACTGTCATGCTTTAAATATTTCCAGCCAATAGAAGTAAATTGAGTTGTATGTGCTGAGAAAGGAAAACAAAAAAATGTTTGTAAAATGTTTCACATATTTTAGTTGTTCCTTCAGAGTTGAAGATAATTTACTTCCTAGTCCTAACTTCCAGCAGGATGACAGCAGGCAGAGTATTAACCCAGGACCATAGAGAAGTCCAAACAATATACCACACGACCAGGCAGCCAGCCTGTATGTATTATAAGTGTGATTCAATATGTTATAAATCTATATTTTATATATGTTATAAGTGTGATTCAATTTGTTTAAAACTACAAAATTCATTTTTTTTAGGTTTACTGTTTTTGACAGTCAAAATAGTGGTTTACATTTTTTTACCACCATTTAAGAATTCCGATTACAATACAAAATTTAAAAAAATAGAAAAAAAAAACACATACACACATACAAAAGATTTGTAAAAAGCCTTGGCAGTTACATCAAACATTTTTTCAAAACCAACAACATGCACATCCTTGATACAAAACACACACACTGGTCATTTTAGCCATAAGAGATGTACCTGTTACCAGATGTACCAGTAAGGTTGATTGGCTGTATTGTTAAAGATTAAAAGCAAACCATTATCCATACAGATCTAGTTTCACTAGAGAAAAGATTTTTTTTCTTGGTATCCAAATTCTTATGTATAAGATTTCTATAATGTGTCTTCTTTCTACTATAACATGCTCAGTACACTTTTATTGTATAAATACGGTTAGGGTTATATAATTTGGCTCTAAATGAAAGATTTACCTGCTTTCCATATGAAGGGAGGGAGGGGGGGCAAACATTATAGTTGCTTGACCAAGGTTCTAATGCAGTCATAAGACCTTATCTAGTATGACAGTCGACTGTAGAAGCTTGCAATTAGATTCCAAGCAATAGTTCTACGAGTATATAGTGAATTTATAATGTAGCACATAAATTATAATTTCCAAAATCTAAACATAATTTTTTTATTGCACAAAGTTATCCAGCTAGAGCTAAATTTTAAAGTAAGAGGCAATTCACAGTTGGAAACATGAAAATATAAAGTAAAAATATTAATGTCCATTATGCATCAGGTTTAATTACAAAATGAGGATACTGAACACTTCAAGAACTTTAAATATTTCCTTTTCCACAACCAAGGTAACCAATCGAGCCTAGTAGGAAGTGTGGTCAAGAGGCCAACTACGCTTGAACTTGGCTGCCTATGAAGGGGGCAAGAGGTTCGACACACTACTCGAGTTGAGTTGTGCTTACTGAGTGCTTTAAGGCAGTTAGAAAACCTACTCCCACTGGTCCACAAATGAGATTGGACCATAGTGCTCTGAGCATGCTATAAGCATGAAAGTAGCACTATATGAAAGCCATAATTTATTTATATAGTAAATATTTAGGGTTAGAAACATGCTTACAATTCAAGTAGATTTCCTTATTGAATGACACTACAAAATGTAATCATGTATGATCTGGATATTCTTCTTTGTTTTTATTATTCATTAACTTCAACAGACCTACTTTTTTTTCAGTGTCAGAGCAGAAGCACCAACAGATGTTTCATTTTTTTTTTATCTTTTTTAAAAAAAAAGACTCACAACATAGCAAGTAAACTGCTTTACTATCGAAATTAGTGGAATTAAATCGAAATCTATTAAGGTGAATAGATAGTTCCAGACAGGATGCATGCCATAGTTTTACTTCTTCTAGACTTAATCATTATTTCAATTTATCAGACAATAGTTATCCAGATAACGATCCTGACTACCAGGTAGTGCAGTTTGCGCACTGGACTGTCGATCGGATTTATCGATGGTCTCTGGTTCAAACCCTGCCTGCTCCCATCCCCCGTCACCCTGCGGGAGGTTTGGACTAGGAAGTAAACTATCTTCAACTCTAAAGGGACATCCGAAACATGTAAAACAATTTACAAACATTCCAAAGATAAATACATGTTAAATTAGTTATAACTTATGAAGACATATAGCTATTGACATAGTTTTGATTTAAATTTGAGGATAAAATGTAAAAACAAAAAAACCTTCATTAAAATTATAACAAATATATAGTTGTATATTCTATAGCCCCATTTTCTAAAAGATCAATAGCAAATATTCTTTTTTTATGCTTTGTTTAAGCCTGCTTAGCATACTTTATAAAAGTGCATAATTTGACTATAGTAAGTATTGCTTATAATATTAGCTTTTTCTTGCATCAAAGTAAATCAGAAATATTATTTTAAAATCAATTGTTGATTTAACATAATCATCAATTTAGTGGCTCAGAAAAGAAAAAATGTCTGAAAAAATTATTATAATAGTTGCGGATTAAAATGTAATAAGAATGCCTTTTAAAACTTGCAATCTATAGGGCAGATGATTTAAATGTCATCTGTTTCTGTGGCCTACAGTTATAAAGGTATCATGATATGGCCAGCACAATGATAAACCTTCTTTACTTTCCCCAACTAATGTCATTAAAATTGCACAGACCTGAGGCACTCTATGATCCTGAAATTCAAAAACAATCTTGACCAAGATTTCAATCTGCACTTAACCACTTAAGTCCCCCCCCCCCCAATTAAAAAAAATCAAATGTTCCATTATGAATCAGCACATCATCATTTGCAGAGAGAATTGCTGCCAATCTTTTGCCTATACAGGATATAGCTAGCTTAAGTACAATAAAGATAACTTTATTCAAGAATTTTTAACTTTGGCTGAATGTGCATTGTGACAAGCTAATTCAGGAACTGGCTTATACTGTAACATTTATTTAAATATTTTAGACTAAAATTACAACTATTATACACTAAAATAAAATGTTATTTCATTCACTATGCCATTATGTTATGGAGTGTTTACCCTGGCCCAGCATCCTCCTCCTTTTGCAGCATTACATGTACTGTAATCTTCAGGGGCCCAAAGACTTTTTCCAGTGATGTAAGCCTCCAGAGAATCATATGTCCTTGGATAATGGCAGCTGTGAACAGAATCACTTTTGCATAACACTTTCCAAAACTATTTACATATATTAATATATGCCTTTATTCTAAAAGCAACCTCATAATAATATACTTATTCTTTTAAAAGTTTCATAGAATTTATTACATGCTAGATATCCTTATATGTTCACCTAGATGTCTACAAGCTAGCAGAGCTGTTTGTTAGAAAGTTGATTAGATCTTTCCAAACTCAGAAAACCACTTTCAAAACTTAATAAATAATGAACAATACACAAGTTACACCTAAAATAAAAATGCCAACAAAAGAGCTATTCAGGCTTCAGATGGGAACCCACAGGCACAAGGCACAGAGGAAGACCAAAAAGAACAGGACAACACAATCTTCATTTCTTCTAGATTACAGGCATTACTTCAAAAGAGAATATAATTATGTCTTATGCATTTCATGATCAATCTAGTCATGCATGTTAATAAGTTACTTCAACTCTACTAAGTCATTGGTTTTCCTGTCTGATTGAGGCATCCCTTTCCCCTCTCTAATGGCAGTAGGGAAAATTGAAAATAATTATGTGGTGTCTTTTTATCTGTTTCTATCTCATCATCACTAGCTTTGGGGAGTAAAAAACTTAACCAACATACCCAATAGCATAAACAGATTTAGCTCATTTTTTTTTTTTATCTTTTAAGATGTCATGAGCAATATCCCATCCTCCATCATGTGCTATAATTAAAATATTTTTAAAAGCCATTTAAATCCCAAGCCCAGGTGAAAAAGGAGGAGGGTTTGGCGTGGGGCTAGCGACCCCCACCCTGTAAAACCACTATTGCTACAGAAACGGCAAACTCGACACACCAGGTGGGAGGAGGCTTCAGACATTGCCAGATCTTTATGGAGACAGCTTGCCGCCCAATGCGCCGAACGGCGCGGGAGGACCTAAGTCTAAAGTAAGTTTAAATCTAATGCATTTCTCAAAGTCTGCAAATAGAGAGATAAACAAAGATGTCTGGTAAATCTTGTATGCAGGCCTTCTAACAGAACTAATAATTTCAAAAACAAAAATGATTAGGAAAATATGACCCTAAATATACAATCTGTTGAATTTCAATAATCAATTTATTTATGAACCATCTGGTTTATTATATATTCAAAAAATATTTTGATATGTTTAAAAGCTATAGAAGATTGTCCTTATGATCACTTGAGAAAAAATGTCAATATACATTAAAAGTCAGAATACTTTTTATATCATTTCTACAATGATTCACTATAGAATAAGTGATGCCTTGTGATGACAAGAAACTAATCTTTAACTCTTGGACAACTATCAGATACATCCAATATGATCTGGTAAAAACAAAGATCTTCACTTTTTCCAAAAATATACAAGTATTATTATACAGTATGTCTTATAAAGATAGTATAGTATAAAATGTAGACAATTACCTTTATAATAAGTCCCAAGATAAGTTAGGAATGCAGTATTTTCCGTGGCTGTGCAGCCCCAGCTGAGACCTACATATTTATATAATCAACACTATAGCCTCTCTCATTCCATATCTGATGAAGATAAATTAAAATTAGTTGTTAGATTTATACAAAGTCCCTGTGGGGCTGAGGGGCATACACCAGTTGGCTACCTTTCAAGGGGCTGGATTTAGAATTCCAGTAAGCACCACACATTTTCATAAATTTTCAATTTAGATTTGGCTTGAGCTATGTTGCAGAAAGGGTTAAGTAAGGGTTGGAAACAGCATGGAAATCTTCTCCCAAATACTGCTTCTCCCCACATGTTCCCCAAAGAGCTTAAACTGAGCACTGAGCAAGCTTTATGTTATGATAAACCAAAGAAAAATAATAAATAAATAAACATCTAAATTTCATTCAACAGAAAAGTAAAATCTAGACAGTCAACTGTTAATTAAGGCTAGTAGAAACTAGAACAAATATATTCGTTTTGTAGAGTTCATTTTCAAGAATGTTTTTTTTTTTAATGTTGCTATCTTGACTAAGGCTAACTCATTTGACACAGAGGGCATTTCAAACCCAAGCAAAGGGGCATAGCACTTGTAATACATATTAACATAAACTTTTTCATATAGAGTTAAATATAAATATCTTTATATTATGAACTAAACTGTGTATGTAATAGAGACCAACAAAAAAACAAAAACAGTCTAGAGAAAACCAATACATAAGACCATAGAAAGTGTAGGGGCAGCTACGGAAACTTACCCCAAAGTAGTCTATTGTTAAATTATGCCTTCTCTTAGCTCCAGTAATCCATCCCTTCTTTGTCTACTCAATCAATCATATACACTCTGGACTATCGTTTAGTGGTCTCCATGATCCTAGGTTAGACCCCTGCCTGCTGCCACCCCACATCTTCTTGTGGGACGTTCAAGCTAGAATGTAGTTGTTTTCAACTCTGAAGGAACATCTGAAACATGTAAAACATTTTTACAATAATCAGAATGGGTCACCACAATTTAGATCATGCACACATAATAATTCCAGACTCATCATAGATAATCAGTAAGTCAAAGTTAATAAGTAAATACTGTTTGCATCAGTTTAATTTAACTGAAAAAAAACAACATTATTACATTATAATATATATGTCATAGAAAAAAGCAGTTTTAAAATCATAATCAAGAAATTACTATTTTTCTCAAATTTACCTTAATTATAAATAGTCTAAGATTTCATTCCCCTGAATCTCTGGATAGTTGACAAAGTAGTTTTGAAGTTGCCTAGGAAAACATTTTTTTTTAGGAATTAGTTTCAAAAAGATCAAACTCATGCCTGTAATAAACCTTCCTCAGTTACCAGTACTATAAAAAAAATCCTGTGTTTGGTACCATGGGGTCAGTTTAAGCTTTATTAGTCTCATTGTAATTTTTTCATTTATGTTTTGAATTCTCTTAATTAAATAACATTAAATCTCTAAAATCAGTGGCCTGACTTTAAACTTATCTGTTTGTTTCTAGTGTAACAGTGTAAGCTTACTTTATCAACTCTATGCAGTCTCATTTATTCTATTTTACATGTTTTTTTTTTTTTTTATTTGCTTAGTTGTTGCTTTTTTTTTTTTAAAGCATCAAATTTACATAAAGAAAAAAATAATATCTTTTTGATGTATTTTTTTTTCTGCCTTTTTATTATGTTTTTCTTTTAATAGGCCTACATAGTAACATAGATCTCTATATATTTTGAACTTCCAAATTACAGCAGTTTTTTGTTTAGAAACCATAATGATATTATGCTTAGACTTAGGTCCTCCCGCGCCGTTCAGCGCATTGGGCGGAGAGCTGTCTCCATAATGATCTGTCACTGGCAATGTCTGAAGCCTCCTCCCACCTGGTGTCCACTGTTCTGAGGTCCTCCATGAAGGTGTGTCGCCAGGTAATACGAGGACGTCCCTGTTTGCGCTTTCCTCGTTTTGGCTTCCATGTTATCGCAACTCTTGGTGTGTGTAATTCATTTTGACGTAGAACATGTCCCGCAAATCTCATGCGACGCTCAGTCACAACCTCACTAAGTGTTCGACTCCCAGTTCGGCATAGGATTTCCTTGTTTGAGATCCGGTCTGTGTAACTGACTCCCAAAATCCGTCTCAGCCATCTCTGTTGAGCCACATTTAGTCTTTTCTTAATTTTGACAGATGACTTCCACGTCTCACATGCATATGTAGCAGTTGGAATGACGATTGTGTTGAGAAGGTGTATTTTTGTCTCGAGTCCAATGGCTTGGCTAGTCCAAATAGGCTGCAGCCTTTGGAAAATGCTCCCTGCCTTTCCTATTCGACATGCTACATCATGGTAAGCATCTCCATCATTTGTAATGATGCTGCCAAGGTACGTGAACTTGTCCAGCTCTTCAAGCTTTGACTCGCCAAGTCTGACGGGGACACCCTTTGCCTTATATCCAACTCGCATAATTTTAGTCTTATCCAAGTTTATGCGGAGGCCAATTTTGGGTGCCTCTCTGTCTAGGCTCTCCGTCATTTCTTGAATGCATTTATTTGTAGCCCCGAGTAGTGCAACATCATCAGCAAAGTCCAAGTCTGCTGCACCCAGACAACGCATATCTCTGAGTACAGTAACCTGAAGTATCTGCTGCACCCAGACAATGCATATCTGAGTACAGTAACCTGAAGTATCTGCTGCACCCAGACAGCGCATATCTCTGAGTACAGTAACCTGAAGTATCTGCTGCACCCAGACAGCGCATATCTGAGTACAGTAACCTGAAGTATCTGCTGCACCCAGACAGCGCATATCTCTAAGTACAGTAACCTGAAGTATCTGCTGCACCCAGACAGCGCATATCTGAGTACAGTAACATGAAGTATCTGCTGCACCCAGACAGCGCATATCTCCGAGTGTGTTTTTTGTTCCTAGTCCAGGACAGTTGGACTTTTTTGGATATATATAGTCTAAGTGTGGACTCTAACTATTTTTCTGTATTATAGTGCAAATAATGTAATTAAACATGTTCTATGTCGGTAAAGTGGCATTCTGAATCTTATTTTCTCGTTGTATGTGTCATTATAATAAATGGTATTGCCCAGGACTTGGGTACATTTAGCATGACACATAGATCTACATATATTAGAGAGAAAATGAGTCTTGGACTGCACATTACCAAATTAGTTAATTTAATTAGGTTTAGACAAAGATGTACATTAGATTTATACAGATCTAGAGTCTAGTATAATTCATAACATGTTATTGTTATGATGACTGGTAATCTGATTATAATTATGACATGCCACATGGTGTAAAATAAAAATGATAAGATTCAACTTGGCAGAATTTAAGTCATTGCATGACTAGATGCATGACGCGTAGGACATAATAATCTTCTTTTTTTCAAAGTAACGTCTGGGGACTCTGTATTTTATAAGATAAGAAGATTCAACAATCTAATTCTAATATATCTAGATATCTGTCCAGTCGTCTAGATCTAGATCTACTTACGGTAAAATCTGCGGCGTCCTTGTCCTCATCTACCTTTTGTTGGCAGTGGCCAGGGAATGGTTGAGTGTGGTGACTTTATTATAGGCTAATCTTATCTTTTAAATTACAGACACGTCTTCAAGAAGACATGCTAATTACGTCAAATGCGTTTAATGTGTCAATCTAGTCATGCATGTTAATAAGGGGCTTAAACTCTAAGTTGGTGTTCCTGGCTGATCCAGGCAACCCATTCCAGACTCTAATGGCACTAGGGAAGAAGAACTTGTACTTGTAATCAAGGGCGGATTGGATGTCAAAATCGGTCCAGGCATTTCTAAACAGTACATTTCGTAAATTGTATATCATTTGATGGGTCTCCAATTATATGCCTATCTGTTCTCAAAATCATTGGGTTTTTTTAATGACGTATTGATAAATGTATGCATGCTCTATAATACTCTATATCTTTAAAAGAAATATAGGACTTATGTTGCTTTTGAATCGTCCTAAAGAATGAAGCCTACTAATAGCACTGTCTACGTATGTAGGCTATTACATTATTTTTGAACATGTGTGAGATTAAATGAGTATTACACTGTAGTCTGTAAAAGATGTATTTAACTTGATGCTCATATAGCCCCTTATATAAGAGAATATTATAAAACCTTTAAAAATTTTATGCGTGCCATAGTGGCATTCATGAGACCATTTAGGCCAGGCATGTCAAACTCATTAAGGTGTATGGGCCACATAAAAAACTTACTATGACCTGAGGGGCCGCAGCCAAAAATCAGTTGCAAAACAACCTACTAGTTTTATGTAAATTATAAACAATAGAGAGGAAGTGGAGATGGATTTGTCAGACCCTTAGAAAAGATACCAGCAACAGCGCTAGGCAGGCCTTAGAGTGGAACCACCAGGGAACAAGATGCAGAGGAAGACCAAAAAGAACATGGCGCATCAGTGTACTTGAAGAAGTAGAGAAGACCGGGAAGAGTTGGGAAACCATAAAAAAACTAGCAAGAGACCGTGGAGAGTGGCGTGTTTTTGTCGAGGCCCTATGTTCCATGAGGAACTCAAAGTAGTGATGATGATGATAAACAATACAATAGAATACATTATTTAATAGCATAATATACCTGTCCCATAGTTAGCTAAATTTGTAGTAGCCTACTATTTTGGTAATTATAAATTACAATGATTACGCGTTATTTTCTTTGTCCTGATGCTTAACATTCTTTCTGGGATACAAGTTTATAAATGTCTGATTGAAGCTTGTTTGCCACTGACACTTTCATCACTGATGACAAATTTTGATCAGATAATCTCGAACGGGAAGGTGTTTTTGTAGCTTTCATTATGGAAAAGAACTGCTCACAGAGATCACTGCTTCCAAACAAAGCAAGAATTCGGGCTGCAAATTTCCGCAATTTAACTTTCTTTACAGGTAAATGACTGTAAAAATTTTGGCACAGCCACTTCTATCTACTTTGCTTTCAACAAAGATCCATACTGCTTTTCCATCAGCTCTAGTTGCACATTATAGCAGCATTTTCAGAAGCAAATAAAAATGGAGATACAAACAACGAAAATTCTTGCTCGTATGAAACGAAGTCAAGAAAACGGTCATTGAAAAGCATCTACTAATGATTCCAGGTGTAGGACATATTTACCAAATGTTGTAGCCGTATTTAATATTTTTAGTTCCTGACACGTTGAGACGTAAACAAGATTTTCTATTCATATTTGATTTATCCATAGTCGTAATTTTGCTTGAGAGCATTTGACATGATCACACGCAGTAGTGACAATTTTGTCTTTACTTTGAAGTTTCAAATTCAAGTCTTGCAGGTGAGCATTGAGATCAACTATAAATGCAAAAATCCTGAATCCATTCGTCAGTTTGGAAATGTTCAACAGGTTCACCTTTCATGTTCAGAAACAATACATTTTCTTCACGCAGTGCAAAAAATCTCAGCTTTAACGACACACTCCTTCATAAACTCACATTCACTAATGATTTGCTATGGCTTGCAATTAAGTTTGACAAAATGTAGCTTGCTTTCACTGCAGACTCATTCTCGTTGTTCAGCTTAACAAATACTTGTTTCAATTCAAGTAGCTTGTTATCTCTTATTTTCCAGCGTAATAGACTAATATTATTTTGATAATTTTTGAGCTGACCAAGCGGGCCGCATGCAAAGTGTCGCCGAACGCCGTGTTTGATATGCCTGCTTTAGGCCCCTTTGAGTACCGGCCCACCGGGCATTTCCCCAAATGCCCATATAGCCAGTCCGCCCTGCTTGTAATAATATAACATTATTATTGTTATAAAGGAGGCTGTTACATTTATATGTGTATTTGTGTAAGCTGTGTGTTTGTTTTCTTGTAGTCTCCCTTATTCTACTGTTCAGTGTTTTCGCGTTCGAACAGATCGAGACAGCTGGGGGTCACTTACAAAGGCCGCGGCATACACATTTGAGACCAAAAGAAAATCTGCTGCCGAGGACAGACGCAGACGGCGAAAAGAAAATCTAATTCGACCACCTGAGGACAATGGTTATTCTTGCCCTGTGTGTGGCAGGGTATGTAGGTCACAGCTAGGGGTGCGCATCCATGGGGAATACTGCATTCCTCACTAATCTTCGAAGACAAGCCTTATTAGTGTGTTGACGTGTTTTTCTCAAGTTTGTTTGGCCTATAATTGTGTATTACAGTCTCCTGTTAGTGTGTTGTTTTTTTCATCTTCTTGTTTTCATGTCAATAAAATTGAGTTGCATCTTAAACATCAGTGTTGAAATTAAATATTAGACTTAATTGATAGCCTAATATATTAGAGGCAATACAGTATTTTAGATAAATAGCTAACTAATTACTAGCCGCAACAGGTCGATAGGATACCTCTAAAAGTCGCCTGCTGACAATGGTTGGAGGCGGCTTCAGAACGAGACAGTCGGAGGTTCACTTACAAAGGCCTCGGGATACACATTTGAGACCATAAGAAAATCTGCTGCTGAGGACTGTTGTAGACAGCGAAAAGAAAATCTAAATCGACCAGCGGCGGACAATGTTTATGCCTGCGCTAGATGTGGCAAAACATGTAGGTCGCAGCTGAGGAGGCGTAGCTACGGGAAATACTGCATTCCTCATTAATCTTCAGGATAGAAGACTCAAAAGTAAAGTAGCAATTATACATAAAACATTTTATATCCATAATCTTCAAATACAAAATTTAATAAAATACTCAAAAAGAAACAAAGATAAAGGCATATTCTTCGTTCCGTATGCTAGGACAAATGCTCCTTCTTCCCTAGTGCTATTAGTGCTTGGAATGGGTAGCCTGAGCTAGCCAGGAAAAACCAGTACGTGGCTTGGAAGAGTTTAGGTCATTGTTTAATATGCATGACTAAATGCATGACGCGTGGGACGTAATCATCTTCTTTTTTGAAGTAACGTCTGTATAATATATTTGGACTCGAAGACGAGCCTTATTATTATTGTTATAAAATAACTCAGTCCTCGGCAGTAGCCTAGATTTCTTTTTTTTTTTTTGTCTCAATAGTGTATCTCGCAGCCTTTGTAACAAGTCTCGAAGTCTCGTTCTGAAGTCGCTTCTGCCAGGTGTTTTCTATGTCAGTTAAAGCTTGCTGGCTCTAAGCTGATCTTAAAATGGTTTCATGGGATTGGAGAGGGGGGGGGTGAACATATGTTAGGCCGACCTTTCTGCTCATCAAAACAAAAGGATTGCCTTAAGCGTATGGCCGATTGACTGCAGAGGAAGACACAAGGGGATCATTAAAAACGCTATGAAATTACACTCAAGATTTCTATCCAAGAATGTGGAACTAATATCGGACTGGGAAAACGTAGCTTAAAATCGATTTCTTGTAGTCGAAATTGTCTTGCTGTGAAAGAAAGACAACAGCTGCAAAAAGAAACGTAGAATAGAGCTAATTTAATAAGGTATATGCTTCCGTAGGCCATGACTAATTTAATGATCCAGATAAACTCGTCTTTTGCATCCATATTAGTGAAGGCTACATTCAAAATGAGAATATACTTAAACTTTGCGAACACATTGAGATTTTATGTGTGTGTGAACTAAGAGGGATTCGTGCTCAGTACCAGTACATGAGATGATGTTTTATAGACATCTTTGATCACGAATGATAAGCATTTTGTTAACCGGTTCATGATGATGATGATGTTTTGTAGACATCTTTGATCATGAATGAGAAGCATTTTGTTAACCTCTATAGATGAACAATGGTTATGCTGTGCTGGAAGTGGCAAAATATATAGGTCATAGCTGGTGCTGCGAAGCAACAGGAAATACTGCATTCCTCATCAATCTTCGGACTCGAAGACTATAAGCCTTATTACTATAGATCCTTAGTTTGATTCTATCCCCTTTAACAGGATTTTCTTCATTACAGAGAATTCATGATCAACTCTACTAATAACATAATGAAACAGAATTTTTTTTTTCTCCGAAATGTTAACATGGACATTAAGCTGAATTTACTTTTGAGTGTATTTTAAGTTTGGCTTAGTCAAATAATAATTAAAAATATTATTTTATTTATTGTTCTTTTAATGGCTGTAAACTGTTTTAAGTTCATTATGACATCTTTCAATTTGTAGTCACTCACCATTGCCATAAGGCATTACCATTCTCAATGTAGTCCATGCATTGGCTCATAATGGCTAAAAGCTATAGTGTGATATTCAGTATTTTTGAAAAAGAAATATATTTTGTTGAATAAAAAGTTGCATTACATTTTACAAATTTAAGTGATGAAATAAAAAAAAAATGATTTAGGAAAGAGGACCATTGCAGTTCTAGTAAAGATATTGAATGCAAAAAGTGATCACTTATTCCAAGGAAGAGGTAATGAAAAACTGGGTAAAATTTTAAATTATCTTTAAATAGGAGAATCACAGAAGAGCGAGTCCATGTTTTGACTTTCATATATAGATTTATGGATTTCAAATATTTACACTTTTCTTTAGAGTAAACTATTCTGGTATTCGACATATGTCCAAGCTTGTGCAAGTTGTGTGCCAGACTAAAGAAATGTTTGCTTTACATGTTTCAGATGTACCTTCAGGATAACATAATTTCACGTACAAACCTCCTGCAAGATGACGGGGATGTCATTGGGCAGACTGCCAGAGTATGAACTCTGGACCATTGAGAATTCTGATCGACAGTCCAGAAAATGGATATTTAGTTTGACAACAATTGACAACCTCAGCATAACTACTGTAACAATAACATTATAGATGCAAATACGAACAACATTCACACACAAAACACATACACACTCACAACCAGCACTTTATGAATTAGATTTTTATGAACTTCTCGATGATGATAGATGATCTTGTAACACTCTGACCGACAGTGAGATGAAGGAGTTTTAAAATCTTTCTATTTTAGTTCTAATGGAAAGGAGACAACCACTTCATTCAGATCTTATGTAACAGTGGTTTAATGGGTGAAGGTTATCTTTAAGAATAGTGAGTATTTTGGAAAGGCATGTTTCATGGAAAAGCTCTTCTTGAGATGGTAGCAAACCGCTACATTACAACCAGGCAGCTATCCAATGTTTATGATGAAAGTTAATATAATTAAAATTGAGGCTTCCATAGAGTGGTTTCAAGAAAAAAAAATATAAATGTTTTCTGGAACTTAAAAAAAAAAAAAAAGTTAAGATAGGCTTACAGATGATCATGGTTTATAAGTGCGGAAACAAACAATTTAATTTAAGAATCTATATTTATGAACAAACTAAAACACAACAGATATGTAAGCATAAATAAATAAAAATGTTAGTTTAAAAACATCAACAGTGTAACAATTTCTTTTTATTTTTTTTACATTTGTAAAATAATATAGAAAATACAATAGACTTACATATAATAACCCACATACTGGACCAAACACAGTGGGGTTTCCTACATTTTGTGACTTTACCATCACAAAAGAGATACAAGACACTGATGGCAATCAAATCATTAAATAGAAACAATCTGATATAAACTTTTCACATGTAAATTATGAGTGAGTCAGGTGTGAATGTACTTTTGGTTTTTTATAGTTATACGACAATAAAGATTATTATTATTATTTATATTATTATACATGTCTATTGTATTTTTTTAAACAGTAATAGACTTACAATAGACTTACATATAATAACCCACATACTGGACCAAACACAGTGGGGTTTCCTACATTTTGTGACTTTACCATCACAAAAGAGATACAAGACACTGATGGCAATCAAATCATTAAATAGAAACAATCTGATATAAACTTTTCACATGTAAATTATGAGTGAGTCAGGTGTGAATGTACTTTATTATTATACATGTCTATTGTATTTTAAAAAAAGTTTTTCATCCCTGCAGAAGTAAATCTTAATATTGTATAATAATAAGGCAAATTATAAGTAATTGTTTGCTAGACTATTAGTTATTAGACTCTCATTGTGGTTTAACAAAAAAAAAAAAAAAAAAAAAAAAAAAAGATAATTTACAATTGTGTTCTGAAGGAAAAAATTCAATAATGTTATGAAGTTATGGAGGAAATTGATAACATTTTGAAGGAAATGATTTGAAATTTTGGACACTGTCCAACATACATCTTTTTTTTTTCTGGAAAGTTACTTCAGATATGGGTTTAAACATGTGCAGTTTTTCCTCAATGGTGAAGCAGTAATAGATTTAGAAAACACATCATCAGTATCAGATACAGATAAGCAGAAACATGATGCCATTAAAAAATTACACATTTTTATGAACTCAAATGTATAATCATTTTACAAAACAATTTACATTGTATGTTTTATAAATATTTCATCTAATAAATTTAAATGAGTTTAAAAATGTCCTCTAAGATTATGCAGACATCTTGTTTTCACATAAGAAAGACTGCAATCTAAATGGAAACAAACTGTTACCAAAAAATGAAAATCACTGATTACAATATACTGGTATACATGTTTATAAATAGATATCACATCCACCTTGATCCACTCTGGCAGCTACAAAAACTCCACTAGTAAAATTTATTTCCACAAAAATATAAGACCTGTAAAATAAAAGAATGTTTATTGTATTAATATCAAAAATAAAGTTAAGTAACTAAATATATTTAAAAAATCATTTTCTAGTGTGTGAAATGGACAGCTTACATGGCTAATCATGAAATCAGAAAGACTAATTTAACACACTGCAATGACGTAGTAAGGAAATTTAAGTTGTTTTAGTGAGTAACTTTTTATGTTAGAGATCTTTTAAATACAGAATGCTTAACTGTATATATTATATATCATCTGTTCCTTGACTTTTGTCATGGGGTTCACCTAACCAAATCCCTAAACTTAACCCAGTCATCATGCAGATAGAATATTATTTGATGGATATGCCTATAAACTAGGGGTGCACCGGATAGTTGCTCCGGCTCTGGCTTCTGCTGAATATTCTGCACTTTTTCACTATCCGGCTCCGGTTGGATATCACTACCGGATAGTAAAAGCTACACCTGTATTTCTATGAATATTGTTATGCGCCTCCGTGCTAAGTGTTTTCCAGATACGCCAAACGGAGGTAACACTTAAATATCGAAACAACACAGGCGAAAGGCAAACAATATAAAAGTAGTCGATGCTGATAAACGATGTCCAACAAGAAGTTTAAACTAAATCTCCATGTTAATAAAAATAAACCAATACTCATAAAGTGGACATGATTCAATAATGTCAGTTCTGAAATACATTAACTTTTTTGTTTCAAATAAAAAAATCTGTTTTTAAAACTATAAACTATGAATATGCACCAAATATTTTTTTAGTACAAAGACAAGGCATGTTAATCTAAATAGAAATAAGACTTTACATTATAAATTCGCATTACATACATAGCAACGATGTCATGCACATTTTAAAAGCTTGTCTTGACTTTTGAGTGGTCTAGTAAACATGTAATATTCCTTAACTACGCCACGCTGATAATCTGTCTAGATGTGCGGGTATATCTCCAGAGGTAGAGATGAGCAACCCCCACCTCTTTTTGTTTGTATAGTCCATAACATTGAGTTCACAGATAGGCAGCTTACCACATCAAGCCAGATGTCAACGTGTTGACACTTTCCAGAGGTCACATCTTATGAGGGAACTGAGTTTGTTTACTTGGAGAAGAATTTTTATTAGGGGCGGGACTACAAGCCAAATCTTTATAAGGTTAATCTGGTATGAGTTTGTTTATTATGAGATAGGTTGTCAATCAAGGGTCTGGACCACATGCCACACCTTTTATACTTTTGGCCGGGACAATAAGTTTGTTTACTTTAAGTCTCAATTAGGAGGCTGGACTACAAGCCAAACAGACACTGACCAGGGGTATCTTTAAAGGGAGGACTCAAGAGACTCAACATGCTCAACTTCTTATTTGTTTAATCCATGACAAAGTATTGATAGACATTGACCATTCTTAAGCCAGAATGGATTAACGCAGATTGTTGAGAAATATTGACACTGTCTAGAGGTAACTAGATGATGAGACTAAGTTTGTTTACTTGGAGAGAAATGTCATTTAGGGCGCTGAACAAACGTTCGTTGCACAATAAAATAAAACAAATATGTTTTTGTTTTTTTGGTTTTCCTAATTCTCTTAGATCTATATAACAGTAGATCTAAACATAGATATCAATAAAAGGCCTACAGACTACAATTAAATCTATGTTTCGCAACATTTAAGGCTCTGGCTATGAGTAGGTATAATAGATGTTCCTGCTGTTAATAAAATATCGTTTGCCGCAAATGGATTAATAAATATATGACCTACAACGCTTCAGATTCCAACTATTAACTAACAGCTATCAGTATTATGCCCTTGAATCCAGAAGCAGTCTTTGGACTTAAAATTACAAGTCTGATGACCAGTTGTTGGTCAGAAATTCTTGAACACATACATCCAACCACCATACAAGCCAGATGAGAGATTTACATTAGTAACTAGTTAAATATTTACTAACATATTTTACATTGACCCTCCAACACACAGCCTTTATAGTTGGTGGCCTTGTACATACATACAGACACGCTCATGCTACACAGATTAATTTTTGTTTATACTGTTAATCTTTTATAAATCAATCAGTAACAGAGTTTAAAACAATAAGGTATATAAAAGGAGAAAAAAACAAACAAATATAGGTATGTTATTAACAGTTTCGTAAAATGCTCAGCAATACAAGCTATTTACAAGACACTTAGGTATTCGGCTCCGGCCAGATATAAAAAAGTACTATCCAGTGCACCCCTACTATAAACAAATTTTATATTGTTTAATGCTACATATACAATATTTGACTAATATGCCTATAAACCTCATTGAAAAAATAATCATTTATACATACAGAATATTATGAGTAGGACTAAAATCTAGGCTATATCAAGTTGAATTTCACAATTATTATTTAAATTATACAAAATGGATCTTTTAAATATTTTGACATGAATCCAAATAAAACAATTTTCAAAATAGGATTTTCAGAAGGCCTTGGTTCCTTTGTTGGAAAATAAAGATAGTTGGTATTTGTGATAAACACATGACACGCAGATTAATAAGTGGTTAAAAAATCTTGACATTTATCTTGACATATAAATTAATCATCATTTGATAGAAATTTTTTTCCCGGGCATGATACCCTGCCTCATAGTGGTGCCCGGGTGGAAACGATCGTAGGAGGAAACGAGGTTAAAGGGTAGCAAAACAAGACTCCCGTGGGGGTGCCTAAGGGGGTGCGAGAGCATCCTCTTGCATTGCGCAGAGTTGTAAAAAAGCTCCCACAACCTTGTCACAATCCAGGCGCTGTTCCTCAAGGGGCTGTTACATAAATGGCGTGTCCCGCATGGTTAGCCTGGTATAGAAAAGGAAAATGGGGGGGGGGGGGGGGGTGGTCTTAGTGTACGCGGCCTCTTGCTGTGAGTCTGACCCACCCGCCAGACAGAACAGTGTACACTGTTCTCATTCAGGCCAGTGAGAGAGAGCTCTTGTTCACTTCCAAATAGCCGAAGGCTCAACTCTGACAGTTTCAAGAAGAAGAATAAATTTTTTTTTCTGATAGTTAGTGGCTATTACATTCAAGTTTTTATTTAGCACGCACAAACACATGCCTCCATTTTTGAACTTGAATTTTTTGTCTCACTAACTCTACGAATAGTTTAACATTAACTTCAATCAGTGATGGGAACAGACTTTGAAAACATTTTAGGAAATTTTGTCCACCAGCGTTTTTTAAACTGGCCTGTTGCAGCGACTTTAAAAAGATGTCGCTGAATTTTTAAAAATAATGTAGAATTAATTATATTTATTATATTCTTTAAATAATGTATCATTCATTATCACTAAAATCTAGGACTAAACCTAGATTTTCTAGACACTTGTAATTCCTAGTAAAGATTTATCTACTATAAATCACTCATTAGATGATATTTTCTTGATCAAGAATCTAGATTAGAACTCTAGATAAATCTAGACTTGTCGTTGGACTTTTATTAGTCTCATTAGATCTAGATCTATCTATATCAAGATCTACTTAAATCTAATCAGACATTATATATCACTGTGCAAGAGTTAATTAAAAAGCTAGAAACTTTTAGTTTAACTAAAACAAATTAATTAAGGCCAAAGTTTAACTAGAAAAAAATAGTTTAGTTAAAATCATAGTTTTTTTTTAGTTACAAACTAAAATGTTTAATAAAAATTTGTAAAATTTTCAACATGTAGTAGCGGTTGAAAAGCACATCCCAGTTTTCTGGTCTTGTGATATCAACAACCTTTGATTATCAAAGAGTGATGCAGTTAACAACTATTTTGTCAGTCTGCATTTGAAGAGGGTAAAGTAGAAGTTACCCGTGAGTCAATATCTGCACTTGAAACTAGCAGTAGTATTAAATGTTGCTAAACATTTGTTTACCAAAAGCTTTTATGCAATATTATGAATAGAGTTGTTCCGAGTTTTTTCTAAAATCATGTTCTGGTGTTTAATTTCTGTTTATAGTGGGAATCTGATTAGCGAGTTAGGTCAATATTTAGTAGTTTTAGTCAATTCATTCTCTGCAGGAACATCAAGTACAACCTTTTTATAGCTTAAACCTTTGATGAAGCAGAGACATATAATAGATTCTAGTCTTAAGACTTATTATTGAGATCTATGTCTCAATTATAGATCTAAAAGCATTAGCATAATGAACTCTAGAAAAAAACAACATCCTAATCCATACCCTCCCAGACCAAAAAGTAAATAGACTGTGTCCGACTGATTTTAACAGTCTGTAGGCCTAGTGTACTGTACATGTGTAGTCAATGATACTACAAGACTACCCTGTTTTTTTTTTTTCATTGCACGTTATGCAATTGTGTTTGCTTAATGTTGAGTGGTCAAACAAGAAAATAACACACTGGCCCATGTTTAGTCAAGCATGTTCGTAGATCTATCTTTACACTGAAATTTGTACACACCCTTCCTGCCCAAAAAGTAAACAGACAGTGATTTTGACAACCTGATCAGATAGACATAGACACATGTAGGTCTAGTGTACTGCAGTGTGCGGCCCATAGTGACAAGACCACCCCATGGTTTTTTCTATGCACACTTTTAACGGTTATGCAATAGTGTTTTTGAGTGGTCAGACAAGAAAATAACACTCCAAAATTTTGTTTCTATATCTTTCGTTACTAGATCTAAATCTGAAATTCTAAATCTGTTATTTAATGAGATTTTAAACTTTACCGGTATAATAATAAGTTAATATAATTTTTTTTGTAAAAGTACCAGGTAAAGGTTTTAATTCAAGGCAAATATACAAGCGCACATATTTATTTAGACATCTTTTTTTTTAAATTTTATTGTGCATTAACGTTTATGTAAGAAACATCTTCCTCAATACTGATGTTATTATGCTCTACAATGTTAAAAGAATTAGTTCAAGCTGCAGGCATAGAGTCGAATGATTTTAGATAGGTCTAGATCCCGCCCCCCCAAAGTTATGAAAAGGTTTGTATGGTATGATTAATCTTTAGTTTAGTTTAACTACATTTTGAAATTCATGATAAACTTTTAGTTTAACTACTTTTTGTTAGTTGAAACTTAGTTTTAGTTTAACTTTTTAAATTTAGTTTAGTTCCCATCACTAAGTACTGACCTTTCAAATTAAAGCTTTTGAAGTGTAACTATGATTGGAGACCAGGTCCTTAACCTTTAACATTTCTTCTTTTCTTTTACTTGAGTGTTCTTCAGAATAATGTCTGGAGTAGACGCCAAGTTCCTAGACAAGAAATAACCCAAAATTGTATTGCATGCCTTAAACCAGAAATACTGTTGTACAGTAGAGAGAATTACAGCTTTAAAGTAACTGACTTGTGTTGACAAAACTCAAAAACCAACTTTTTCTTAAAAAAAAAAATCAAACAAATTAGTTGATTTGTCGCAACGAAATGACTTCAAAAAAAGAAAAATGACTTACTACAAACAAACAAACTAAAGCTCCAGTTTTGTTCCACCTCTGTATCCTACTGTTTATGACTCCATCATCACCTAAATAAGAACAAATTTGTGTTAGAGATCAAGTCACATTAATTTTGGATATATGGACTTGGTAACAACTTAATTTTTATTTTTCAAATAATTCTTTAAAAAAAAACATATGTACATGGAAATATAGTTGTTCATTACTGATTTAAACTGTATTCATAACACATTTTCAAATTAGTGCAAGCTGTTCCATGCACCCATGGCATTTAAAAATAAAAAGTTCTTGCATACTTTAGCTTTAAGTTAGGAAATATGAACTAATTCAATAATTTGTTTTGTGCAGTCTGTTATTTAAGATCTCAAAAACTAAGACCACAATTAAAGAATTGATTCAAGATTCTATACTGTATTCCTAATAAACTAATTTTGCCTTTGAAACCAAATTTTTCTTTATGTAGTATGCAAACAGTTTTTTTCCTACACACAAACCTATTTTCAAAACATGATTTTAAAGTTTTTTTATAGTATATATTA
The DNA here is from genome assembly GCF_947242115.1 of Biomphalaria glabrata. Classification (NCBI taxonomy): domain Eukaryota; kingdom Metazoa; phylum Mollusca; class Gastropoda; family Planorbidae; genus Biomphalaria; species Biomphalaria glabrata. Next base: position 32,053,592 of record NC_074726.1, on the reverse strand, counting down.
AATATAGAGGTTCTCAGAGCAGAGAATCTATGAACTAGTATAGAATAGACACAAATCCACTTAAGACAATTGAACAGTTATATATCATAAACTTGAATCCTATAACAAATAAGCACAAATGATACTTTTAGAAAGGCTCAATATAAACTAACAAGAAAAATTCCTTCACAATGAAATGAAAAAAGAAACTGAAATGAACTGAATTTACTGAAGCCAATTTTTCTCTTCTTTAATATAATCTAGAAGTCTCACTTTTGTGATGTTAAAATTGTTGTATTGCCCTTGGGCTTTTATGAGCTACTTTTAGTTCTAAATACAAAAATGAAGCTAAGTGCTAAAATAATGATCAATGCATACATATTACTTAATAATAAAGCCAGCACTAGGGACCATATTTTATTAACGAGAGAACATGGTGAATTAAATATAGCCAACTACATGACAACACTGACCAGGACATGAACCAGTAGCACTCTTATATGACAACTCCACCTAGCAGCAATGCAGTGCCAAGTGAAATAATCATTAGATGATCTCTATCGCAAAAAAAAAAAAGGTCTTTCTGATAAGTGACATTTGCAAGCATGTCACCCAGGATTATGTCAAGCACATATTGATTTGGTTCTTTGCTCTGTGTTTGACATGCTCTGTCAATGACCACATTCCGCACCCAGCCCTGCCCCCACTCTAATATACAGTAAACATATGTAAAACACATTTCCTCAGATTAAAACATTATTATTATTATTATTATTATGGTAAGAATAATTTAATCATGAGAAGGAAAAAATTAATCTCTTTCTGTTTGCAACACTAATTCCTAATATCTACAGTACAAACATTACTGCTTATTGTACCTGGTTTGAAGTGACTGATGAGCTTCTTCCTAAATAAAATGAAAAGACTGTTGAAGGAACTCGAAATCAGCTCCTTTCAAGATGTCTGCTGCCTCATTCATCATCTTCAGCAGGAAAAACATAACTATGAATAATAACAAAATATTATTTTATGAGCTTTTACCACATACAGAAATAAAAAAAAAAGATGATTAATAGATAAATAACTCCCTATTCCAACTGTGTACTTACATCTTTGGACTGTGTCTGGGAAATAGCAGCACTTAAAAACTGGATTAAATGTGACCATTTATCAGCAGCAATCAATAGAACTATTGACCTTGATTTGTTCTCCTAATCTAAAATCAACAAAGACAAAACAAAAGATTAGAAAATGACTTCATTGAAAGTGCATACTAATCAATAGACAGTATTTCAATGAAAGTGTGAATCTTTAATAATAAGAGATTATTAGAGCTACTTCACAAAGGATTTAGGTTTGTGGATAGAAAATAAAAATCATTTTGTAACTTGACCTACTTTACAACTAGTTTTAATTTCACTAACATGTAAACATTCATCCACTTACTTATCAATCTGTTGGAAGCAGGAAGGAATGACCAACACAATAGCAGGGACTTCACTTTCTATTCCATCTAAAATTTTGATATGAAACACACAGAAGATGAGATAGTATTAACAGTTTAGGCCAAGATTTCACTTAGGCTGTTATATTTATAAGAAGACTATATTGATAATCGCTAATGAATTAGATTTATACTGAAAAAAATTACAAAAATTACCTTCCATCTTTCAGCATCAAAATTTTCCAAAATCTTGACAAAGTCCCCTTTTGCTAATGACACCTGAATGTATAAGAAACAAAAATCTTTACTATTAATCCCAACAAATACAACCACATTAAGAAGACTTAGCTACCACTAATCATTAATTAAACCGGCTCTGGTACCATGTGATCTAAGTGACATCAAACCTTTTTGGAACATTTTTTTTTATATTACAATTAAGATATTTCATTTCACACAATTCCTTATGAGGCTTTCCAAATTTAAATATTGTCTGGTTATTTATTATTTTGGTCTTTGGATGAACTTTATTTCAAGCATTTTAAAACTGTGACTATGATATGATGTTGGTACACATGGACCAGGGACAAGTCCTAACACAAGATATATGGATAAGCTCCCAACTATTTCATGAACAAACAGGAACAAGACAATTATTGCACCTAACTTTGTCTGATAATTTAAAATCAAGGAAACTCAATTTGGAATGATGAAAAAGAACAAGATCTTTGATAACAACAGTTGTATGTTTAAATGAGAATAATATTTTTATTTTTGTTTCAAAAACAGACTGACTTTTAATTGGGAATGAAGAAATAAGGACAACCTGCACCCATTAAATCCCTGTTACATAAGATCTGAATGAAGTGGTCATCTCATTTCCATTAGGACTAAAACAGAAAGATTTAAAAATTCCTTTATCCCACTTTCGGTCGGAGTGTTACAAGATCAGCTGTCGTCATCGAGAAGTACATAGAAGTCAAATTTATAAAGCGCTGTGTTTCGTGTGTGAATGTTGTTCGAATTTTTCATCTATAATGTTATTGTACAGTAGTTACGCTGATGTTGTCAACTGTAAACTGTAGTCAAACTGAATTTCTATTTGATTGGATCAATAAAATTATCTAATCTTATCTTATAATAAAATATGTCACTACAAAGAAAAAAATTTGTTTAACAGACATGAAAATAAATCTTTGAACAGTGGCTAAATCATTGTGTCTTTTAGGGAATGTTCTTGTAGAACTTCAAAGAATGTACAAAAGATAAATGACAAAGACATAATTGGCCCTAGCTTTGATCACTCTTGTGCCATTTAACAGTTTAAGTGCATCAAAGGTCATAAGACTTCAAACAAGTCCTTTGTAGCTGTAGAATTTTCATTGTACAAGATCAGGTTGATATTAGCAACTATCTGGTTAACCATTGAAAAAATCGTCTAAACAATTCAATGATGATAACTGGCTTTAGTTTATAGACACAGCTATACAGAACAATTATAGATGCAACTTTAACAATTTGGTTCTCCTACAGAATAATAAAGATTCATACAAGGAAACTGAATGAAAAAGTCCCATGGCAAACTCACATGTTTGTGCTGATATTGGACAAGAGCTCTAGCCTTCAAATGCCATTCTGGCAGTTCTTGGCGGTGATGAACTGGGTGAATATCTCAACTTCGCTCTGTGAGAAGATCTAACTAGCCCTGATAGTCCAACAATTGTTTATTAACTGAAATAAAAATTATTAGCAAAAGAATTATTTTCCTATTTGTGCATCAGCATCTGACACTTTCTTTCTTTATATTTATTAAACCTTCTCTAGTGCTGTAAAAAACCTGTACAATTTTGCTAAAGAGTAATCTTAACATGAAATATGTTGCTCTGAATATAAAAAAAAGTAATTAAAAAAAGGACATAATCTTGAACTACAAAATGAAAAAAAATAATTGTGTTTTGTTTATGATATATAATCTAAATCTAAATAAAGCTGAATGATAAATAATCTTACTCTGAAATGTTTTAACATGACATCAGGATCTTGAGTCTTGACTTGAGCTCTGACTGTTGAACTGTCCATCCAAAGCAAGAATGAAAGCATGTCTTCTTCCAGGTGGCAAACATCATGGTAGAGCTTTGAGAACATTAGAATAGAAAGGTCTAATCATTACGGTACTTCTATCAGAACATCATGGTAGAACATTCAGAACATTAGAGTAGAAATGTCTAATCATTAAGGTACTTCTATCAGAACATCATGGTACAACATTCAGAGCATTAGAATAGAAATGCCTAATCATTAAGGTATTTCTATCAGAACATCATGGTACAACATTCAGAACATTAGAATAGAAATGCCTAATCATTAAGGTACTTCTATCAGAACATCATGGTAGAACTTACAGAACATAAGAATAGAAATGTCTTATCATTATACTACATCTATAAGAACATCATGGTCAAAATATCAGAGCATCTTGGTACAATTAAGATGCAATTATTGTAGACATAGACCTGGTTTCATGCATGTCTTACTGATTGTACTGAGATGTTTGATTTAGTATTAAAATTGGCATGCAATTTTGGTTTTCTGCCTGTATTAAACTGTCATCTGGTTGTCCACTTCTACAGCTATTGACACTTTGGTTAACTACTCAAACTTTAGTGTCAGTTTCATTTACTTCTTGTAATAATGTTTCACTTGGTCTACTGCTTCTAATTAGATTTCACTTTAGTTTTCTGCATTTTCCAATGACCAGTTTTGAGCCCAGCTCATTTCATAATATTGCATTTTAAATGTTTCTTTTACCATATTTTTTTTCTATTTCTCTGGTTCTATATAAGATGAAAGTCTTGAAATACTTATTTTTATTTTTAATCTATGTTGGCTGGGTGAAAATTTACTACACAATTATTTACTGAGAATCAATAACTTTTGATTCTAGCTAGCAATTTCTAATACACAAAATTTCACAAAGGAAAAGGAATAATATTTACCTGATGATAGTTAGCAGTATTTTCACTATGAATGCCTAAACATTCATTGACTGTTTGAATCCAAGACCAACTCTTATGCTTCGCTGAGACACAGTCCTAATTAGAACAGAAAGAAATTGTAAACAAATTTTCTTTTTAAACACATTTTGACAAAGTAGCAAATATTATTTATTTGTAGGAGCTGGTCTTTAAAGTTTTCCTCTAAGAACAATGGTATACTGACTTTCTTCTGCCTATAATCACTGGTATATAGATTTGTTATCCTAGAATGTATCTTGCACTAGACCTATTGTAAACCCTTTGCTTATTTAATTCTATACATAAAATTTTTTTATAATTTAATAAATATTTATACTTACTTTATGAATTTTGGACTGAGCTGGGACATCTTGTCCTCTGTAAACACTGTCAAATACTAGTGGTCTTTGACTTAGATACAAAGCTCTGGCTTCAATATCTGACTCAACATTCTAGAGCAGAGTGAAAAAAAAATGGATTTATGGCATAAAACAGGTAAGTTGAAACAAAAAGGATTTACTTCAGTTTCTGCAGACTTTAGTGTTCTGACACTGAAAGTGTGTAGTATGTAATTTTTTTTCCTAATAACTTTCAAAAATCCCAGAAAATGTTCATTTTTTTAAACTCTTTAAATATTATCCTGCCTCTCTATTTTAATGAGTATGATGAATAGAAGGTACTTATTTAAATAATGAAGTTGGTATCTAACCATGGATAATAAGTTATCATTAGCTAGTGATATTTCAACATAGATGGCTATTTTTAGTATTCTGACAGTAAGCAAACAGTATTGTAAATAAGGCAACTTGTACTATTGTGGTTTAGAGAGTAATCTTATAATAAGTGTGACAAAGATATGCAAGATAAAAATGTTATAAGTTGCAAGAAATATTGTTGTGGATGAAGCTTGTCTGTCTACATCCTTTAACATCTCAATAGATGATCTTTTCCCTTTGCAACTACTCATGTGCCTTAAGAGGCCAGTCCTAAATCCTAGATACACATCTGCAGTCACAGGCTTGGTATTTTTGATCACTAAACATTGCATCATATTCAACTGTGATCCAGGTCATTTCTGTTATGCTTGCTTTCCATGAGGGTCTATCCTGTGCTTTTGCTTTTTTTCTCCATGCTATTGGTGTTGATTTTGAAAAGCTTCATATAGAGCAGAGTGAAAAAACAACACCATGGATTTATGGAATAAAACTGTTAAGTTGAAAAAGTGTTCTATGAGATGAACCTTTGTCTTTATGACTGAAGGAGGCCAAGAATCATTTAAAAATGGAATAGAGAAGCTCTACTGCCCTCTATTTGATATGGACTAACCTCTCCATTACTGAGGAAAAATCTGCACATAAAATGTGTGATTGCTGGGCTTTCCAACATCAGCACTCATCTCTCTTTCATGCTGACCAGATACTGATGTATCTTGTATTATTATAACATCACTGTTGATATCATGATGTAGGTAACTTTCAATATAATTACATCAATAGCTGATAATGTTATATTTTAGTAACATTAATAGCTGAAGTTATAAAATGTAGCTAAAATTATTGAATGATGTAAGTTGCTGATGATGTTGAGGTATCAAGAGCTTACTTACTTAGACATAGGTCCTCCGGCGCCGTTCGGCGCATTGAGCGGCAAGCTGTCTCCATAATGATCTGTCACTGGTAATGTCTGAAGCCTCCTCCCACCTGGTGTCCACTGTTCTGAGGTCCTCCATGAAGGTGTGTCGCCAGGTAATACGAGGACGTCCGTGTTTGCGCTTTCCTTGTTTTGGCTTCCATGTTATCGCAACTCTTGGTGTGCGTAATTCATTTTGACGTAGAACATGTCCCGCAAACCTCATGCGACGTTCAGTCACAACCTCACTAAGTGTTCGACTCCCAGTTCGGCATAGGATTTCCAAGAGCTAATGATATTATAACATTTATAAAGTTACTTGATAAAATTGGTCTTCCAAATATCTTTACAATCCTCAGACAATGACGTCTGAGCTGGCTTGGTCCTGCAGGACAATCATATACCAAGTGTTATTTTTATGGACAATTCACGACCAGTTCCAGATGTACACACTATGTAAAGAAATGGTAACCAAGAAAGGTATGGACAGCGAAAAAGATTTGCCTCAGTTCTGAAAAAAAAAGCATGCCAAATGTCACCTTAACCTGGGACACATGAGGAAAGGAACATCTTTCTACAGCCACATTAATGAAAAAGTGTTATGTGAAATGAACTATTAAAAGAGGTCCACTAGTAGATCCAAATGTGTTGAGTCAACAAAAATGCTAGCTGTGGCATTCATACTCTCTCGCCTTGACTACTGCAACGCCGTGCTAGAAGGTATACCTGATGACAAAATAGCCAAGATGCAATGTATTCAGAACAACGCCGCTGTGGCATTCATACTCTCTCGCCTTGACTACTGCAACGCCGTGCTAGCAGGTATACTTGATGACAAAAGATGCAACGTATTCAGAACAACGCCACATGAATAGTACTTAGAAAAACAAGACAAAATTCTGCTACTACGCTCTTTTGTTAATTGGAGGCGCAGTAGCTGAGTGGTAAAGCACTTAGCTATCTGAACCAGGGGTCCCGGGTTCAAATCCTGTCAAAGACTCAAATTTCTAATTTTGGGATCTTTGGGTTTAGTGGTTGGTTGTTGTGCTGGCCTCATGACACCCTATTTAACCATGGGCCAGAGAAACAGATGAACTTTACATCATCAGCCCCATGGTCTGAAAGGGGAACTTTTTTTTATAATTATGTCATTTGGCTATGAAAACATTATTATTCACATGACTGATGGGCCAATACATTTTGAAGTAACTTTTTTTTAAAGGGATCTGCTTAATATAATAAAGCAATCATAAAAACTGCTTATCTATTGTATCAATGTACAAAACTATACTTGCATACACTTACCTTTGGTGAGCATCAGCTGAGGCTTGTGCAGCCCACATAATTACCAATGAAAATACTTTTTTGCAGCTGTATGTGATGAATTTCATTCCCAGCATGCCTTCTATACGTCTGCTGTCATGGCTCACCTGGTGTGGCATTGGAAGTAAGAAACTAATTAGATTATTCCAAGTCTTATAGAGTTTTATATTCTGGTGTTAGAGAGACACATTACAAATGTTAAATCAATTTCAGAATGAAATGTTTGTTAATCTTCATCTGCTGAGAGAGACAATATTTCTTTTCCAAGCTGCATTCCTTCATCACATTTACCTATCCTTTAGCATGTTAGACCATTGGGGCACCACAAAGATCTGTTGACCATCTTTCTGCTTAGTTCCTTAGCTTTAGATTTTTTAAAAACATGGGCTGCCCAAACATTATTGCCTCTCTATTGATCTTAAGAAATGCCAAGCTTTACATTAGGCACCCACCCTTTCCAGGGCTGCCAAAAGAAATGACATAGTTGGTAGTTTTAGATACAGTTTTGATGAATGCCAGAAACAAAGAAAAATCTAGAATGAACTAATAGTGCAATGCAATGAGCTGTAAAACACACTGAGAACATGTTTAGCTTTTTTTTTTTTTTCAATTTGAAAAATTGTTTTTAAAAACTTTTAAATTATTTGTTATATGTAGGGTTCTTGAGTTTATAAGGCTCATTTTGTCACCATTTTGTTCTAGAGTTATTTTAAAAGGAAGTTGAAAACTAAAACAGTCATAACTTAGGAATGTTTTAAAGTCAACTTACTGCTGAAAGTGTACCAGCAATAATACAAGTGTGGACAGTCCAGGATACAGACAGTTGTTGGCTAACAAGGCAAAGCTGAACTCATCTAACCTAACCCATCTTTACGCACAATATGATCTGTGAAGTACAAACTTTGATGTCAAAATGTAAATATATTAATAACATTACTCTATTTGAGTAAGGGCCTAAGAGTTTGGCCTGAACTGTGTGAAATTTGAACCAATCACTTGGCAGCCTCATCCAGGGGCTTCTTGTCCCAGCATTCAAATCTTTTTTTCCCAATTTATTGTTTTCAGAGCGTTAGTCTCCCCTTAAGTCATTATTTAGTTGAAGCTAACAAATTTAAGTTTATACCAAAAAGTAAAGCATTAAATGTATGTTAAGTTCCCCTTGCAGACTTTGCGGTCTATGTGGTAGATGTTGTTTCTGTGGCCCATGGTTAATGAGGGTGTCATGTGGCCAACACAATGATCAACCACCTTTACAATTCCCTAACTAAAGTCAGGTACCCATTAGAACTCTTTGAATCCTGAATTATTTTCCACGTTTAGATGGAATTAATTTTTTTTTGCCATTCGGGGTGAAAAGAATGCTTTGATTAGACTTTTATAAATTTTTTGTTTATAATATAGCACAAAGCAATTATAATAAAACAAAAAATTATTTTTATATTAATGTTTGAAAATTAAAAATAAACATTTACAGACTGCAAAAAAAGCCTCTAGGATCTAGATCTAGAGCAATATAATAAAAAATAAATATTTACCAACAAGTTTCAGATGTATTTTATTGCCGGCATGGAAGAGGTAAAGATACTGACGACAGTCCGGTGCAAAGTCTTTCACATCCCAGGATCTTAAAATGGTATGACGATCCTTAAAATACAAATAAAAACTCCATGAGTCACAAACATCACAATTTTTGTTTATCTTTTAGCTCACTTGGTTACCTAAACTAGTCTATATCAATATACTTTTTATAAAGCTTTTATCAAGTCTGACTGACTTTTTGATAAAAATTGTGTACATGTTATTCTCCCACTTCCCATACTCAGATCAAGTTGAAACATAGCACTATTATTCATTGTCCTTAACAAAACATAATTAACCAAAGAGTTAAATGATTATTGGCTACATTTAATTTTAATTGGGGAAAAGTAAAGGCGGTTGGTCATTGTGCTGGCCACATGACACCCTCACTTACAATAGGCCACAGAAACAGATGACCTTTATATCATCTGTCCTATAGACCACAAGGTCTGAAAGGGGAACTTTCCTTTTTTATGTGTTGTTACAAACTGACAGGAGAAAGGATGAAAGGCGGAACACTGGCGCCTCAAAACCAGTTTAGCTTCGTGTTGATGGGGCACGTCAGCCTAAATAATGCAACCCATCTAGGAGAAGGAAAACTCTCCAAACCTCCACTCTGTGGCGATACTCCCCCGTGTGGGTATCGGGGCTTGGAAATGACCAAGAGAAATAAATAACCCCACTGCCTTTCCACTTGCATTTTTCTAAGTGAATAATAGTGGACCTTCCCCCCCTCTAGGTGCTTTTTGACGGAGGTCTGGATTGCACTACACCAGACAGAGGTCCTTGTCTCACTACATTCTAATACTATATATAAAGCCATCATGAAGTGTTTTTTTTCTGGATCTGGTGAATGTGATATCGTAAAGGGGCCTGGATCCAGGATGTGACAATTCCACAGGGCATACCCAGGGCACAGTCCACTTTAAGCTTTCTACTGCAGAAAAGTTCCATTTGGAGAGCTCTATGGATGGCGGAGAATGGACCATTGGCCAACCCCACCTTGTCCCATGGATATTCCGGTTACAGTCTTCAGACCTAGATGTTTCCTTTTATGTCAGTATTGGAGAAAATTGCCAAGACCGAAAACTCCCTTAAAATGCGGGGACTATATATATTTATAGATTTTTAAAAAGCCTGAGGAAACAGCCAGCCTACACTAAATGCCAAGGAATTTAACGAAAAATCCATACGAGCTCAGACGTCGCCTCATAAAAGGTCTGCGCATGTCAGTTTCTTCCAGGACTGCCTGTGATAAGTCAGCTACTGGAAATAAAAAACAGACTAGCAGCAAACACCTAAACCTTTTGCAACTAAACATCTTAGGCCTACAAAACAAGACAACAGAACTCCAACACATACTCAAGAAGCATGATATACACATAGCGCTATTGCAAGAAACACTACTGCCCAAGAAAAAAATAAACATCACAGGCTACACACAGTACAGATTCCTTTGCACCAAATGTCAGGGAATTATGACCCTCCTAAGAAACAACACACAAGCCACAGTAAAACAAATACAGAACAATACAGACATCGACACGCAGGAAATACTTCTTTGGAGAGGAGGAACAACATCAAAAACTACTATTGCCCACCATCATCAACAGCAGAAATAGACATACAACTACCACACTACACAAGGACAATAATAGCTGACAACATCAATGCACACACACCTTCCCTAGGCTACCCACACTACAAAAAGCATGGCAAAGAAATATAGGATGTAACAAATGCCTCTAACCTACAACTTCTGCAAAACAAAACTTCACCTCCAACTTTCCTCCACAGAGCACACAACACAACTAGCAGACCTGACCTAACTTTTATCTCTACAGACATCACCAACTCTTCTAAAATAACAGTACTTGAAGACATAGGTAGTGACCACAGGCCTATACTCCTCAATATTGGAATGCCAGGTAGATACCAATCCAACAAAACAACTAGATGGAACTATAAAAAAGCTAACTGGACAGGTTTTTCACAAGAAAAAGACACAAGACTATCAAGCATAATTGAGACAGACGTCAATTCAACCTACACAACTATAGTCTCCAACATCTTACAAGCAGCAAAAAAACACATCCCTCAAGGCCAAGTTAAGAAATACAAACCTTTTTGGACACCTGAATTAGATAAATTAGTAAAAGAAAGAAACATGGCCAGGAAGACTATAGAAAAAAAACCTACTAGAGAGAACAAGACAACGTACAACAAATTGACAGGGCTTATAAGATACAAAATTAAAACAGAAAAAAAGAAAAAGTGGACCACAACATGCGAACAACTAGATCTAAACAAGGATGGTCGAAAGGCCTGGACCCTTCTGCACCGGTTAACAGGAAAGAAACAAATAACAAACCCCCAACCTATAAAAGGCACTGACGACATAATAACAGAAAACCTTAAAAAGGCTGAAACCTTCAATAAATATTTTGCCAGCATTAACAAGTCAAAGCCAAGAAAACAACTGGACCAGGCCTTCAGTAATATCTTAAAGAAAGAAGAAAAAGCTCCAACAGTCAACTGTCAGATCTTTGACACTCCCTTCACTCTACATGAACTCAATACTGCCCTCAAGCCTCAAGTCAAGAAAATCCCCTGGAAACAATAAAATAACAACTGAAATGATTCAGGGACTAGGACCACAGGCCCAAAAGTGTATACTTAACTTTATCAACCAAACATGGAAAACTGGAGACATACCACAGGAATGGAGAACCGCAAACATAATACCCATTTTAAAGAAAAATAAACCACCTGGAGACTCAAAAAGTTATAGACCAATTTCTCTAACATCCAACATTGGTAAAATGGCAGAAAAAATGATCAAGAACCGAAATGAGAAGGCTGACACACTCGCCAAGAGTGGGAGAACAAACTCACAAGTAAACTCTGCACTCTATCCAGAAGAAATGAAGAAATTAATTGTAGATAAAATAAATGAGAAATGGACGAGCTCCCATCCAAATCACAAGAAAGATGATGCTTACTATAAGCTATCCCGACAAGACCAACGTCTAATCTTTCGACTCAGGACCGGACACAACAGAATGCGACAACACATGTTCCGGAAGCTCAAAATTGGAACCAGTGAAATCTGCCCATGTGGAGTATCACCAGAAAATGCCGACCACGTCCTCCAAAACTGCTCTCTCTACCAAGAGGCCTGTATAAGACATTGGCCCCAAATCACCCCAATAGAAAGAAAACTATATGGAGTGCTCCCTGATTTGGAAACCACTGCGCAGTTCATCTCATGTATTGGTCTAGTCATATGAACACTCCAACATAACAATGAGAACGATGAAGAACATGAGGTTAAGTGAAGAAACATGAAGTTAATCTTAAAAAGAAATTTAAAACAAAAATCTAACATAAAATGGAAAAAAATCTTACAGTCTGTGCTTTGTCTTGTGTTAAACGAACAGCCAAAAGAAGAAAGCAAAAGCTTCATCAGCTTGACACCACATCAGGTCCACATCTTTTAGTGCTGATCGCTTGATGTACATGACTCTATCAGACCTCTATTAGAAGACTTGCTTACTGGTTTCCAACTCACGGGGACACAGCAGAATTACATCTCTATTCTTGAAAAAAAAAAAAGATATATAAGGTTAAGCATTCTGATAGCTGAATTAAACATTTTTAAGTTTCTTGGGTTAAATTTTTTCTTTACAACTAATCAAGTTTTCAGTCCAATTTCTTTTGAAATATAGACAAATGGTCAACATCTTAACAAACTATATTTATTACGACTGTTTCTTATTGCCTTAAACTCAGATTACTCTGCTAAGTCATTGGTTTCCCTTGCTGATTTAGGCAACCCATATAAGGTAGGCATTAGAGTTTAGTGGACTCTAAGCCTTTTTCCAATTAATATCGAGAGAAGATTCTCCCGACAAAATAATAATTGTTTTGCCATTTCTTCACTAAACATTGTGTAGGTTGATGCTATGTGTTCAAATTGATCCAAGTAATTTTCAAGAGTTTCCTCTTTGATGTTAAAGTTATGGAATTTGGAGATGTTTGTTGGGTCGATATATTAGGGTTTACTTTGACTGCTTCTACTTTTGCTAATTCTATCCATTCCTCACTTTCTTTTTGTTTGGTTTCTAATTGTTTTTGTTTGAGTTCTAAGTCTTTTAATTCTTTTTGATGAGCTCGTTGAGCTGCTCTTTCATCTCTTTCTCTTATTCCCCAATATATGTTTCTAGTTTATCCCTCTCTTTCTTTTCAGCTTTTTCTAATTCTAATTCTAATTCAATAAATTGTGAGAAATTAGTGGAGGGATCAACAAAGGCTATGGCACCTTACCCGAAAATAAAGGCAGCTATCCAGAGAGATGAAAGGGGCAGTCCCCCAGAAGGTTGTGCGCAGGGCTAACTACTTTGTCATATAAAAAACAAATACTGTCCTGAAAGCTTCTACTCACAAGAAAACCTGGACAGATCTCAAAGGAAAACAGCCTTGGCCTGGAAAAGACATGATTTTTGTTTTGCAACATGGAACGTGCAAAGCCTTTATAGAGCAGGTGCGCTAGCCCAACTTACTGAAGTGTTAAAGAAATAAAGGATACCTCTTGTAGCCATACAGGAAACCAGGTGGAAAAACATTCTCAGAACTAAGGAGTATACTATATTTTATAGTGGTGGAAGCATTAACTTAGGTACAGGTTTTGCTGTAAAAAGAAAATGGCAGGTAATGTCATTGGACTTAAACCTGTAAGTGATAGACTCTGCTCACTACGTTTGAGAGGAAAATTCTTCAACATATTATTCATCAATGTCCATACCCCTACTGAAGATGCAGATGATAACAAAAAAGAAGCCTTCTATGATGGACTGGAAAGAATTTATGATGAAGCACCAAAGCATAACATCAAAATAAATCCTAGGAGATTTTAATGCAAAAATTGGAAAAGAACCAGCATACAGGCCAACAATTGGCAAAGAAAGCTTACATGAATAGTCCAACAATAATGGCATAAGATTAGTGAATTTTGCATCAGGAAAAGGAATGTCTATCTGCAACACTAAATTTTAACATGAGAGTATTCACAAGGTAACCTGGATCTCACTCGATTTAACACCCAGAATCAAATAGATCATATACTCATAGATAAGAGACATGGATCGGATATGCTAGATCAGAAGTGTGCAAATTACGGCCCACAGGCCACATGAGACCCGCCTAACTGTTTTATGCGACCTGCGCATACCTACAGAAATTAGGTGAGCTCATAGATTATACATATAAAGAATGCAAATATATAAAAAATAACTACTTTTAAATATCTATATAAATTATTGAAATTTCTGATTCTTATCAGTTATGATGAAGAGGTGAAAGAAATAGTCTCTACACATCATTCTAAAAAGCCTAAACTAAACCTAGCGTAAATTCTTATTTGCAATATTTTAAAGATCCAGTCAAAGATTGAAACTCAGAGAAGTACTTGAAGATTTGGAAATAAAACATTCCAATGATCGGTACCACAGTAGTGTCTGCTGGCTTAACATGGACAAGATATTGAGTAGAATATTGGATCTCAAGGAAGAAATTGTTACGTTCCTTGAAGGACATTGACTATGACTTTGCTACTAATATTTCTAATGAAGAGTGGAAGACTCAAACTTTTTTTTTCTTCGGAGGTATTGCACATGAAATGTATGTGAATGCTAAATCTTTTCAAACAAAACTTTCCCATTTTTCCAGGCAAGCAAGTGAAAACAGATTTTGACATTTTCCTTTGCTGAAAGGTAAAACTATTTCTAGTAAGACGGTTTAATTATTTGAATTATTTGATTGTGGAATGGGCTGAATACTTTGAGGGGACAATGGAGAATATGAACTGCCACATTGGAGGACCAGATCCCTTAGTGTACCAACACTCATTGAAACATCAGAAATAATTAGGACCATGAAGAATCACAAAGCACCAGGAGAGGATCAAATTACAGCAGAAATAAGTTGAACTTGCATGCTTTTCAATTTGACACTGGAGAGTTATAAGAAATATACACATAAACACGAGGGGAAATATTACTAACTTTTTAAATACTTCAGGAGAGAAAATATGGGTCCACAACCAACAGGGACGATATACAACTAACCTCTACAATACCTTGCTTATGCCGATGACATTGCCTTATTGGGTAAAAGAAACCTCTGACATTGCTAGTTTTTTCACACAACTAGAAGACCAGCAGGACTTGAGGTCAATGACAGTAAACCCAAGTACATCGCAATGACAAGAGACAATCAAAAAGATAGGACCATATATTAAAATCATAAATCACAAATTTGAAAATGTCAAAGCATTCAAATATCTAGGAAGTATAATTGATTTAAAAAATGGCCTACTAACAGAAATAAAGGAAAGAATAGCAGGAGGCAACAGAGCATTTTATAGCACCCATCATTTACTTAAGAACAAAACAATATCAAGAGAAACCAAAGAAAATAATATACAAAACCATAAGACCAGCTGCAGTGTATGCAAGTGAGACCTGAACGCTGACAAAGACAACCGAAAATATACTAAATACTTGGGAACGAAAAATTCTTAGGAAAATCTATGGTGCTATACAAGATGAAACAGGGTGGAGGACATGTACTTACCATGAGATATATCAATTGTATGAAGACCCACAGATAGTGACAGAGATAAAAGGCGAAGGAGAGATCTGAATGGAGGGATGTGTTGAAGCCAGCTAAAGCCCTCCATGGGCTGTAGTGCCATTGGGATGGATGGATGGACAGTGTTTCCTGCAAAATGACTGAAAAATAATGACATTAAAACAAAAAAAAAAATTTGCTCTATTCATATTTTACTATGTCTTTTAACAGTATTTCTTTCAAAATAACTATTTTGTATTAAATAGGTTAAATAAGATCTAGATGTAGTGATAAATTTCATCATCTTGACATCATATATATGTGATAAATATACACGACTTGATCATCATATACATAAATCATACAGGAATGGACTGGATTTCTAGATGCACTAAGATTCTACATCATGCAACAATACAGGATTACAGGCAGCACTTTGGCTTTCTTACTGTCACTAATACTGTAGTCTTACTGTAATACTTGATCTAGATTCAGATCTAGACTCTAGTAGACTGTCCCTTACTTTACTCATAGTCATAGTCACCATATAGATCTAGATATCATAGTTTGGTCAGACGTGAAGACCTCCTGCAGGAGGACAAGGGATGGGAGCGGGCATGGTTTGAGCCCATGACCATCAATAAATTCAAAGGACAGTCCAAAATGTTTGTTTGTTTGTTTGTAAAATGTTTTACATAATTCGGATGTTCCTTCAGAGTTGAAGATAGTTTACTTCCTAGTCCAAACCTCCCGCAGGACGACGGGGGATGGGAGCGGGCAGGGTTTGAACCCTCGACCGTCGATAAATCCGAACGACAGTCCAGCGAGCAAACCGCACGACCAGGCAGCCATCCACAAATACTAGATCTAGAGATATAAATATATATAGAGAGAGATAGATCTAGAAACTAGAATCTATATACTAATAATGTAATATAGATCTAATATAATTATATAAAGTTAATAGAGTAGTTTATTTAATACGGACATTACATGAATTCGGACACTAGCTGTTTTTGTTGTCATTAAATCTTTATTTTGATATTTAATATGAAACTAGCATGTCCATTTCCAATGATTCTGACCCAATTTCCTTCCATTTAGCTGTCTTTTTATGTAAGAAAAAAGAATTTCAAATGTCTATATCAGGTTTTTGTTTTTTCCTATGTTACCCGGATGACTTTACCTCTTCCTAGGGTTAAGACTATATTTTTTGGTTGGCTAAGTCTATGCTAATGAGCCCGGCAATACTTTTTATTCTGTTTTTGGAGCTGTTTTATTTGATTCATAAGCCAAGTTGTTTTATTTTATACAACAAAAATAATAGGGTGTTTGAATTAAATTACGATTTTCTTACCCAAATTTATTTCAGACAGCCAGTTTTGGACATCAATGTTAATGATCTTATATTATACTTGTTTGTTTGTTTGTTGTTTTTTTATAGAGAATAAATGGGCAAATGTTTGTAGTGAGCTTGGTACATTGAATGTAGTTAAATGCCTAGATCTAGACCTACTAGATAGATTTATAGAGAGAGAATATAGAGGATTCAGCTATTTAGGCAAGAATGGCTATCCTAACCTGTACTATACTACAAAAGATCATCTGTATCAGAAAGGTATTAAATTAATAAACAAAAAACAAAAATTTAGTTAACATTAATGCCTAAATATAGAGACTGTCTGAAATAAATTATGGTCTCCGGAATAAAACAATGTGAGTCAAATTTGTCTGCATTAAATGAAAACACATGGCCTCTTTGCCCTTAAATATAATAACAAACATAGGTTAGGGGTACAAATATAAGTAGTCATCCTTATTCTCCTTAAACTTAAACTAAAGAAGATTTTGATACTTATTTCTTTTCTAAGTCAAACCATTGTCAAATAATGCGCTGTCAAAGTCAAAACTTTGAAATTTTGGTCTATAGGTGTCCGAATAGCATAAACTACTCTAGATCTAGATTATAATAGATCTATTATAATTTATTATTATATAAAATATATTACTATAGATCTAGAAAATCACAATAGTCATTATTATCATAATCATTATACTATGACTATCTCACACTATCTGTCTATACTATTATCTGAGTATAGTCACTATAGACTAGTTACTAGACTATACTTAATTATAATACTAAAATAGTATGACTTTCTCACACTATCTGAGTATCTATACTATTTGTCTGACAATACCGTCACTATATCACTATAGACTATACTTAATTAAAATACTACTATTTTATACTATATTTTGTTCATACTAAATAAAATTATAATATAGTTAATGGACCTCATTCACCAATCGTAAACAAACAACATTTAACCACGTGATTATCTATATCTTCTATACAAAGTACATGCCATCCATAGTGGCTGTTACCTGATACATATTTTTTATTGTTTTATCAATATTATGCCGTGGCTAAATGTGTTTATTTACGATTGGTGAATGAGGTCCATTAATATTATTTATATTTATACTATATTTTTATATTATATAATTATAATAATATAAGTTATATAGTACTTATACTACTTATAGAGTCTATACTTTATTAAATTATTATAGTATTAAATTATAGTTACACTACTAACTAGTTATAGATCTAGACAATATAGTATAGTCATCTAGTCAGTAGATCTATGTTATACACATTATAAATAGTAATATACCATTTAGTCAGTTTAGTATAGATTTCTATAGATCTAGATCTATAATCTATTCAATCTAATCTAATCAATCTAATCTCTAGAGATCTATACATTATTATATTATACTAAAGTAGTAATTATAGATCTAGTTTATATTAACCCTTTCACCACTAAACAGTTGTCAGAAACTATCTATCCCTAAGACAGGCTAAGAGAAGGGATATATAACTCTGTATCAGATATTTTAAAAAATCAATTTTATGACTAAATTCACAGGCAAAAAATAATTAGATCTAATAAAACATAGCAAAAATGTCAAAAACATTCTTTTTATAATAGAAAAAAATAGACCTAGGGTTCACGTTCAGCATCATTGAATAATATTTTGATGATCATTCACCGATTCATTCATAGTCATAAATAGGCCTGCACTTGCAGAGCTCAAAAACATTAAAATATCACGTCATATAATTTAGATTATTTTAGATTAGATCTAGATCTAGTTGCCTTCCAATCTCCCGTTTCACTAGATCTATTCTAACATATATTCAATACTGGATCTACTCATGATCTAGCATCAATTTTTTTATTCATTTTCACTACTAAAAAAAATTGGTCTCAAATTTGTCAAATGTTAATGAGACAAATTCAACAAATTTATACAAATTGCTACCCAAATTGCTACTAGAAACTCTAGACCTAGATTAGTCTAGATAACTCTAGTTCTAGATTTTTTCTAGATCTAGACTCTACTCTACTGTCTCTACTGTAACTATCTAGAATCTAGATTCTAGTTTGTCTAGATTACTCGTCTCTAGATCTAGAGTCTAGATGTAGTATAGTCTAGTCGTCTAAGTCTAAGTCTAGGTCTAGATCTTGAATCTTCATCTAGTCTATCTCTATAGTCTATAATATATTTATTATATAGTAATATACTTATTATATAGATCTACCAATCTACTCTATAACTCTACTAGTGACTAGTCTAGACTCTAGTCAGAGTCAGACTTAGACTAGTGAGTCTAGTGACTTACTCAACTGACTGTGTCACTGACTAGTCAGACTAGTCTACTACTAGAATTACTTACCCCAATCACTATTTATATCCATATTCTACAGCTGAAACATCAATATTCCCATTAGAATCTTATTCTATTAAAGCCTACACATAAGCCTAAATATGTTTCATTTTGAAGGCTAGCAAAAAAAAAAACGTAATTTTCAAAAAATCTATTCCAACATGTGCAGATAATCATAAGCACCTAAAAATAGCTTCACTATCGCTCTTCTAGGTCAGAGTTAGTAAAGGTATAAATCGTTATTTAAAAACTAGCAGTGCGTGCGTAAACGAAACAACCCAAAATCGACGACTCTAATCGGCGCCTTCGACATAGCGGTCACGCTCTAGTTGTCTACCTACAGTGAAGTCCAGAAGGGCGTAGGCGCCATTATCCCATTGGTGGTTAGAAAGGCTTTTATCTAACTACCAGGCCTGGACGTAGGGCTCTTCACCTCTGTCCTGTCTGAGGCAGGGGCGTAGCTAGGAATTTTTCATCGATTGGGGGCCCAGGGGGCTTGGCCTCTTTTGAGGCCTCCGCATTTTGCGTAATATTTATTTTTTTTATATAAAAAAACACACTAATTTGGTTGCCCTCCAAATTGGGGGGGGGGGGGGAGGTCCGTGGGGATTTTCAAATACTCCCCCTCCCCTTCCCCAATTGTTTTTACAAAGCTTATATCAACTCTGTCTGTCTGGTCAAAAAGTTTGTAGTTTTTTTTTCTAAAAGTATTTTTTTTTATATTTTCTTGTTCATATATTAATTTTTAAGCGATGGGAATTTCAAGTCACTGTCCACTGAAAGAAAACCTAGATAAAGGTCAGCGCTATTGTGTTTCTAGTGCAGTGTTTCCCAAACTTTTTCCTTAAAGGAACACTTCGCACGTTCTGAGTATTTAGCGAAACTTTTCGCTTATTTTTTTTTTCACTTGGTAGCCTTAATATGGATTGTGTATGTGTGTGTGTTTATATTGTTACGATCTTCTCTATCAGGCCTTTTGCAAACACTGCCAACAACACAACACATCTAAAACAACTTGACTACAAAAGCTTCAATAAACAAAGTGGCGGTTTAATGACAAATTACATCAACAACAGCCAATAAACACAATTGTCTACACTAACTGAAATGCTTTTCTTCACAACAGAACTGCCTAACTAATCCCTACAAGTCTCTCTAGCTCGCACAGCTACATCTTAGAGGACTCTCAAGGTACTGCACAGTCTTTCTCTTGCTGTCTTGGACTCAACTGTCTTTCTTTACACACGAGTCTGGTGACGGTGGGAAGAGTTTAGCGGTTGTCCCTAATTAACATGCGTAACTAGATTAACACATGTATTTGATAAGGACGTAATTATATTTTTGAGAAACGTCTGTAATTCATAAGATAAAATAAGAAGTATTCTTATAGCAACCCAATTCATTATAGTAGAAGTAAATAAGAGATTGTTACGTAAGACTTTGGTCCTTTTTTATAAGATGTCCGGCTAGATTAGGGTCACTTTATACATGCAAGCCCAAGGAGCACAGAAAGAAGGACAAAGCCTTCAAAAGGAGGACAATGAAAATAATAAAACTTAAAAAAAAAAGTTTTGCAACTTAGTTAATGAAACGTGTCATTCAATCTTAAATTGCAAAACAACTAATAGGTAGCCTACCCATTTCAGACCTTGCTATTGATAGGGAGGGGTAGATGATGTTAAAGCTCATCTATTTCAATGGCCGACTGTTTCAACGAGGGTTTTATATGACCAATACAACGGTCAACCGCCTTTACCTTCCCCAACTAATGTTAAGCACCCATTAGAGTTGGGTGGACTCAGCAGGGGCGTCCTAGGAATCCACGTAGAATGCAATTTTTCTGTTCTCTAAATGATTTGTGTAGTTCTGGTCACACACATGATTATATTTCACACCTATCTCCCATTCAATTCATCATTTGAGAGTGAGTTTATGTGATTAAAGCAGAAGATATAATGCAGTGGTTCCCAAACTTTTTTGTCTCGTAGACCCCTTGCCATTTTTTTCTGGTTTTCGGTAGATCCATTGCTTAACTTGCAAATTTTTTGCAAATTCATAAACATTTTTTAAAAATAATTTCTAAATGTTGTTAGTTGAAGAGTGAAAATTGTAAAACTACATATGAAGTCATATAGAACTATTGCTGGCTGCCTGGTCGTGCGGTTTGCGCGCTGGACTGTCGATCAAGATTTATCGATGGTCCAGGGCTCAAACCCTGCCCACTCCCATCCCTCGTCTTCCTGCGGTAGGTTTGGACTAGGAAGTAATTATCTTCAACTCTCAAGAAACATCCGAAACATATAAAACAAACATTTATATTGAAATTTAAACCAATTAAAAAAACAATTTATATGTATTGCTGGAATCACTAAACACACTGGAAATGTGTTTTTTTTAAGGCTTATCCTCCGTTGCTATGAATATTATGTTTCATATAGGAATTTGTTGTTCTATGAAGTAGTCCTTCCAACATTAAATATTAATTAGTTTATTTTCTTGAAATATCATTGTAAAAGGTTTCGCAAAGAGCAGTTTCTTATGTATTTCTTGATTTTCACGTGTGGCACAAATATTGAATCTGCGGAACTGTTTTCATTAACCTTGGTTTGCTACCCACCTAGCAGACGGAAAACAGAACTCAAACCTTTGCTGCCTTGCACCTATACCCAAACGTGGGAAAGGTTTTGTGGGTCACCCTGTGGAAAAATAAGGAGACGGCGTAGGCGACCATTAGGCAGTTTGTAGCACACAGCGCTACACTATATCAAACCTCTTAATGTTGATCCCAAGCTGTATAGGCCTACCAGTGGTTTGGACTTCTTTGGTGTGAGGAAATATTTCAATCAGGTTTTTCGTAATAGTGGCTAGCCCTAATCACACTGCACACGTGCGTCGGTATGACTTCCCCCTCCCCTGCATTTTGATAAAATAATTGATGGTATTACCGCAATTGGGGGGAGGGGGGGGTTCTTGTAGTCTCATTTGTTCAAATGTTCAGTGTGTTCACGTGTTATTAGTGTGTTGGCAATCTTCTGTTAGTTTTTTTTTTTTCTCTTCTTGTTCATGTTAATAAAATGGAATTGTATCTTAAACATTTTTGGTTGTAATGGGGTTGTTCTGAATCTCGATCTACTTTTCAAAAAGTCACGCTGTGGCGTGTTTACAGAGGCTAGGCCTTGTTATTTCCATTACTTTTCAACTGCTAATATCATAATATATAACATGCTAAAGTCAACTGAATAAATGTATGAATAGTTCAATTATTTTAAGCGTATTAAAGAAGGAACAACTGCTGCTACAATTAGTTTTTTTTTGTGTGGTATATCTCAATGTCACTTTACCATTGAGATGTAGGCAGTATAAGCCAACTAGCCTCTGTCAAAAGTACTGATGCAACAAACGATAGCATATTTGGTCTAAACCCAGTTAATCTATTTGAATGGAAGTTCTTTTTATTTTATTTTATTTATTTAAATTTTTTGTGAAATCTATATCCAATAAATCCAGAAATACGATGTTTACAAACGATCTTGCAAGATAAGAAAAAGGCTGGTTGTAAACTACACACACACACACACAAAAACACACAAATATATATATATATATATATATATTCGCGCGTGTGTGTGTGTTTTTCCGGTCCTATCCCCTTTTTTTTATAAACTTCAGCTATTAGTTCAACTTATGTATTTCATATACCGATAGTTCCTGATATATTATGCATATCAATGACATAATAAGAATTATTAAAATGTGTGTTGTATAGGCCTACATGTATTAGGCCCTATTATGTTTTTTTTAAGAAATTCAGTAAGTTACTTTATACGAAATGTTACAGCAAAGTTTAAAAAATGCGTAGACGAAATAGATCTAAAGACATTGTAGGCCTACTTGGCAAGTAACAATGAAAGGATGGGGTAAGACAAATTTGGCCTGTGTTGTAGTCGATCTATAATTATCCTTGACCTTCAGATGTGCTATTTATTCGCTAGACAATCAACCCTATTATGCACAAGGAGACGGCAGTCTTTTCATCATTACAGCAACTAGTCGACATATCGAGACACCGACTACACGATAGACTAGGCCTATCTGACCAATCCAACACAAACTAATGGTCAACTCTCCACCGTTTAGCGATCTAGCCTGTTTATTTTAAGGCAGAAAGGGATGGGTGTGGGTGAAAGTGTTACTGTTTTTTTTCTAGGTTTGATCACCTGAATGCTCTGAGCATATAGCTTTAGTAATGTCAGTGTATGACCTATATGACCTATAGACCAACGCTTCCGAACCATCTGTCAATTGTTTAACTATCTTTTTAAGTGAAATTATAAAAAGATGTATATCTTAGATTTTCCTATTATTAAAATATTAACAAATTATAGTTTGGCGCTAATTAATTAATTAAAAATTAAAACCACTAAATATTGGAAGAAACACCCCATTAGATCATAAGTGATAATATGGTCTATCATCATTATCATCTTTCCTTTGCGTTCCTCATGGAACCTAGGGCCTCAGTAAAAGCACACCACATCCACGGTCTCTTGCTAGTTTTTGATTGGCTTCCCAGCTCTTCCCGGTCCTCTCGGCTTCATCTAGTACACTGCGTCGCCACGTCTTTTTTGGTCTTCCTCTACTTCTTATGCCTTGGGGGTTCCACTCTTAAAGCCTGCCTAGCTCTGTTGTTGGTATCTTTTGAAAGGGTGTGACCAATCCATCTCCACTTTATTTCTAAGATCTGCATATCTTAATTTCTCTGTCAACCAATCTCACACAGGTGTTTTTTTTTTTTTTATTTTGTCGTACAGGTATATTCTAAGATATTTCTCAGACATCTGTTGTACTTTTTTTTTTGTTGATGCTTCAGTTGTTCCCCCAAACATGGTCTATAGTCTATACTACTCTATACCATATATACAATTGCATTTTGTATTTTCCAAACACTGTCAAAGCCTGTTACCGTTTGTTCAGAAGAGTGGTCATTCCGACGTGACAACTAGCTATTGATCTGCACTGTCCACAGGTTGTGACGTTGCAGGTCAGTGTTGAGGCTTTTTATAACGAATGGCCTCGGTCATTCTCGAAGTTGAGAGAAGTAAAAAAGTATATAACAAGTTCTAGGACACAGAGCAGGTTGACTTCACTTGCTGTTCTATCCATGAGCGATGTTCTGTTGTCACAGATAAATAAATAAAATACTGTAGACATAAATTATAACAATAATACTAACAGAGACTTTGTGTTTATACAAGTAGACATAGAAGACTTTCCTTTTTTTTTATTTCGTAATATCCTTTACAGTACTTTCTCACAAAAACATTCACAACAAACATTGACGTAATATAAACATATTAGCACAAGCGAAAAACAGCAAACGTTTAGAAATAGATTCACTGGTTTCTGAATTATTTCATTAGAAGACCAAAAGAAAAAAAAGTAAATAAATGTTAGATTGATCTAATATTAATTGATAGACATTAAAATAAACATCGCTAATTATCAATGTAAACTAGTTTTAATTAACTAGATTGGTTAGATTTATTATTACACACAAGATAGATGGCTGCTCGGTCATGTTCTATGCGCTCCACACTGTCGTCTAGACTAGCGGTTCTCAACCTTTTAAGCTCGGTGACCCCTTTTTACAATTCCTCACTTTGCCGCGACCCCTCCCCCCTTACACACACACAGCAATAGAAGAGTAGACAATAACAATCCATATTTTCGATGGTCTTAG
Organism: Biomphalaria glabrata; assembly: GCF_947242115.1. Classification (NCBI taxonomy): domain Eukaryota; kingdom Metazoa; phylum Mollusca; class Gastropoda; family Planorbidae; genus Biomphalaria; species Biomphalaria glabrata. Next base: position 32,028,516 of record NC_074726.1, on the reverse strand, counting down.
GCGACCCCTGGCAAGTCGTCAATCGACCCCCAAAGGGGTCGCGATCCACAGGTTGAGAACCCCTGGTCTAGACGATCTTGGTCTCGAATCCTGAGACCACCAATCCCCCAGCCGTCACGCGTGAGACCATGACCTCCGTGACTCCATATCGAAGGTGCGGGGAGACAGAATTCCAGTAGTGAAGTTTCAACTTGATCAGAAAATAGGTGCTGGAGTAATAACGTGTTCAGATTTTTTTCCAGACGGACAGAGTCAATTTAAGTTTTGTAAAAAGCCTCTCCACTAGTACAGTATGTCAGGAGAGAGGGGTGTAAGATGTGAGACTGTGTGCAAGTTGTTTTTATTGTGAGACATGAGAATTGTGTTGTTAACATTTTTTTTATTCAGGGGAGACTATGTGTGTTGGGCCAGAAGTTAGAGTGCTAAGCTGGTCTTTGTTAGGAGCGGGATTCTGTTTGTTTATAAAGAAGTGGTTCTCAAACTGGTTTTTTTTTTGTTAGGAGCGGGATTCTGTTTGTTTATAAAGAAGTGGTTCTCAAACTGTGGTCCACATACGACCGTGGGGAGGTCCGAAAAAAAAAAAAGAAAATAGTTTACAATTAAAATAATTTCTTCGCTGATAGCCAGTTAATTCGATCGGATAATTCGAATAATAATCGACTCGCCCATCTCTATTGTTTATTGTCTTTTACGAACTATTTTATGACGACCTAGGCAACAGATTTGAAGACACTCTTCACCTGATATACCCTATCGGACTCTACTGAACTCTTTAGCGCGTAGACAAACTCTAGATCCCAATAACAGATTGTAGTGTAACTGAGTTGATTTTCTGCGTGCGTCCAGCGTGTCTGAAGGTCATGGCCATTGTGTATGTGTGTATAGACTGCATCAGTGGTATGTTAGACGTGCTGGTGTCATTCACTGTTTACTGTAGTCTAATTTTGTCGAATAAAGCCATGTTATTGGTATTCTAGTCGTTATCATTTCATTACACAGATCAATCCATACTAATGCAGGAGCAGCTAATTGAGATATCAACACACACACACAATAAAAACACACACACAAAAAGAGGAACTTACAACCAATGTTTGAACAATGATATGAAAGATTCTGGTTTCAAAAATAATTCCAATTTTATACCCTGCATTATGGATCATTGTACAAAGTTGTTGGCTGATTTCCCGTCTTTTATTTGGATACATTGCCGCCAAGAATCTCATGACATTAAAAAAAAAAAGGACTTGAAATTTGCGGTTGCTATTTATAAAAACATTGACCCGGACACAAATACACTCCTAAAATCTCGTGACAGTTATCCAAGTATTTATTTTAAAACTTACTTTTAACAAAAGTTACAATTTCATAAATCAATCCTTCCCCTTTACTTTTTTTTCTACATTTTAAAAATTATCTACTATGTAGTTCTGTAGCTTTGTCACTTTGAGATTCGAGGGCAAATTTTGACTATTCAAAGGAGTCCCCGGATCAAAAAAGTTTGAGAACCTCTGTTATAGAGTATGAAAGGGATATTATTTTTTCTCTTTTATTTAGTTTGGTTCTTGTTACTGGTAATGATTAGGTCTGTGGACAAATTGTTATACTTTAAAATATTATTACATAAATTGCAATATTAGCCTAGGCGCCCGAGTACTATATGTGTATGGGTGTATTTACTATTTTGTTATCGGTTTTAATGAGATAGGCCTACTTGTATATGTGAATCGGCTGATCTGTAACTAAATCTAAGTTTGTACTCCATTGGGGAGTGTTGATATAGTCGTCGTTCACATTCAAGCAATCTAGAATGGTCAACCCATGTACCATCTCTTTCACATTTATATGTACTAACCGCTATCAGAATCCTACTCTTTATCCAGTGTGTTGTTGCATTCACCCACACAAAGCCATTTGTCTACACAATACACTCAGCCCATCCGCATCTTTACACACGCTTTAAGGACCAGCACCCGAATTGCTCTTTCTTTTTAAAAGATGAAACGAAGTTAAAATAAAAACATTTGTAATACATGAAATGTCATTTGGCTTGGTTAATAACAAAACATGGATTGATATACATGGCTCCTTCTGTCTCGTAAGACAATGGATGCGCCCAGATGAGTCACTGGCTTTGGTTACGTCTTGAGACGTGGCAGAATCTGGAGTGGCTGATCAAGCCAATTCTGGATCGGCAGAGTTTGCCACAGTTCGAGCATTTATATTCATCTGTCCTAGGGCTCACTGACAGGGCAGCTTTCTTTTTCTTTCTCTTGACCGATGCAGCTTCATTTCTTGTGCATTCAGCAAAGTTCGTACCAGCACGTACACTCTGTTTCCATGCTGTCCGGTCTTGGGCTATCTCTTCCCACATACTTTGGTCGATGCCCATGGCTCTCATGTCTCGCTTGCAGACATCTCTGTAAGTTAGTCTTGGGCTATCTCTTCCCACATACTTTGGTCGATGCCCATGGCTCTCATGTCTCGCTTGCAGACATCTCTGTAAGTTAGTCTTGGGCTATCTCTTCCCACATACTTTAGTCGATGCCCATGGCTCTCATGTCTCGCTTGCAGACATCTCTGTAAGTTAGTCTTGGGCTATCTCTTCCCACATACTTTGGTCGATGCCCATGGCTCTCATGTCTCGCTTGCAGACATCTCTGTAAGTTAGTCTTGGGCTATCTCTTCCCACATACTTTGGTCGATGCCCATGGCTCTCATGTCTCGCTTGCAGACATCTCTGTAAGTTAGTCTTGGGCTATCTCTTCCCACATACTTTGGTCGATGCCCATGGCTCTCATGTCTCGCTTGCAGACATCTCTGTAAGTTAGTCTTGGGCTATCTCCTCCCACATACTTTGGTCGATGCCCATGGCTCTCGTGTCTCGCTTGCAGACATCTCTGTAAGTTAGTCTTGGGCTATCTCTTCCCACATACTTTGGTCGATGCCCATGGCTCTCATGTCTCGCTTGCAGACATCTTTGTAAGTTAGTCTTGGGCTATCTCTTCCCACATACTTTGGTCGATGCCCATGGCTCTCATGTCTCGCTTGCAGACATATCTGTAAGTTAGTCTTGGGCTATCTCCTCCCACATACTTTGGTCGATGCCCATGGCTCTCATGTCTCGCTTGCAGACATCTCTGTAAGTTAGTCTTGGGCTATCTCCTCCCACATACTTTGGTCGATGCCCGTGGCTCTCATGTCTCGCTTGCAGACATCTCTGTAAGTTAGTCTTGGGCTATCTCCTCCCACATACTTTGGTCGATGCCCGTGGCTCTCATGTCTCGCTTGCAGACATCTCTGTAAGTTAGTCTTGGGCTATCTCTTCCCACATACTTTGGTCGATGCCCATGGCTCTCATGTCTCGCTTGCAGACATCTCTGTAAGTTAGTCTTGGGCTATCTCTTCCCACATACTTTGGTCGATGCCCATGGCTCTCATGTCTCGCTTGCAGACATCTCTGTAAGTTAGTCTTGGGCTATCTCCTCCCACATACTTTGGTCGATGCCCATGGCTCTCGTGTCTCGCTTGCAGACATCTCTGTAAGTTAGTCTTGGGCTATCTCTTCCCACATACTTTGGTCGATGCCCATGGCTCTCATGTCTCGCTTGCAGACATCTTTGTAAGTTAGTCTTGGGCTATCTCTTCCCACATACTTTGGTCGATGCCCATGGCTCTCATGTCTCGCTTGCAGACATATCTGTAAGTTAGTCTTGGGCTATCTCCTCCCACATACTTTGGTCGATGCCCATGGCTCTCATGTCTCGCTTGCAGACATCTCTGTAAGTTAGTCTTGGGCTATCTCCTCCCACATACTTTGGTCGATGCCCGTGGCTCTCATGTCTCGCTTGCAGACATCTCTGTAAGTTAGTCTTGGGCTATCTCCTCCCACATACTTTGGTCGATGCCCGTGGCTCTCATGTCTCGCTTGCAGACATCTCTGTAAGTTAGTCTTGGGCTATCTCTTCCCACATACTTTGGTCGATGCCCATGGCTCTCATGTCTCGCTTGCAGACATCTCTGTAAGTTAGTCTTGGGCTATCTCTTTCCACATACTTTGGTCGATGCCCGTTGCTCTCATGTCTCGCTTGCAGACATCTCTGTAAGTTAGTCTTGGGCTATCTCTTCCCACATACTTTGGTCGATGCCCATGGCTCTCATGTCTCGCTTGCAGACATCTCTGTAAGTTAGTCTTGGGCTATCTCTTCCCACATACTTTGGTCGATACCCATGGCTCTCATGTCTCGCTTGCAGACATCTCTGTAAGTTAGTCTTGGGCTATCTCTTCCCACATACTTTGGTCGATGCCCATGGCTCTCATGTCTCGCTTGCAGACATATCTGTAAGTTAGTCTTGGGCTATCTCCTCCCACATACTTTGGTCGATGCCCATGGCTCTCATGTCTCGCTTGCAGACATCTCTGTAAGTTAGTCTTGGGCTATCTCCTCCCACATACTTTGGTCGATGCCCGTGGCTCTCATGTCTCGCTTGCAGACATCTCTGTAAGTTAGTCTTGGGCTATCTCCTCCCACATACTTTGGTCGATGCCCGTGGCTCTCATGTCTCGCTTGCAGACATCTCTGTAAGTTAGTCTTGGGCTATCTCTTCCCACATACTTTGGTCGATGCCCATGGCTCTCATGTCTCGCTTGCAGACATCTCTGTAAGTTAGTCTTGGGCTATCTCTTTCCACATACTTTGGTCGATGCCCGTTGCTCTCATGTCTCGCTTGCAGACATCTCTGTAAGTTAGTCTTGGGCTATCTCTTCCCACATACTTTGGTCGATGCCCATGGCTCTCATGTCTCGCTTGCAGACATCTCTGTAAGTTAGTCTTGGGCTATCTCTTCCCACATACTTTGGTCGATACCCATGGCTCTCATGTCTCGCTTGCAGACATCTCTGTAAGTTAGTCTTGGGCTATCTCTTCCCACATACTTTGGTCGATGCCCATGGTTCTCATGTCTCGCTTGCAGACATCTCTGTAAGTTAGTCTTGGGCTATCTCCTCCCACATACTTTGGTCGATGCCCGTGGCTCTCATGTCTCGCTTGCAGACATCTCTGTAAGTTAGTCTTGGGCTATCTCTTCCCACATACTTTGGTCGATGCCCATGGCTCTCATGTCTCGCTTGCAGACATCTCTGTAAGTTAGTCTTGGGCTATCTCTTCCCACATACTTTGGTCGATGCCCATGGCTCTCATGTCTCGCTTGCAGACATCTCTGTAAGTTAGTCTTGGGCTATCTCTTCCCACATACTTTGGTCGATGCCCGTTGCTCTCATGTCTCGCTTGCAGACATCTCTGTAAGTTAGTCTTGGGCTATCTCTTCCCACATACTTTGGTCGATGACCATGGCTCTCATGTCTCGCTTGCAGACATCTCTGTAAGTTAGTCTTGGGCGGCCCTTGGGTCTGGCTCCCTCTGCTAGCTCACTTGAAAAAGAAAATGACTTGTTCCACCTCCCCCATTTATTCAAGAGCTCGCACCCCCTATCGCGAGCTCCGAATTTACGGCTGTGCTACTCAAACTCACAAATATGTATATATTTTTTTTTAAACTAAAATTACACATTGAGTCACTATCTCTTCTGTAGAGGTCTAGTAGCAAGGTAATGTAGGTGTTATCCCCTGGAGTTACACATGAACAGGGCTAACGTAACACTAACGATTAACATGGCCAGGGGAAATGTCCCTTTAATGGATGTGTGTGTGTGGACAATGAAAACTCTGGTTGGACAGTTATAATTTTTAAAAATATAATAATCTTACAATTAAACATTGCTTTTGAAGTTTTATTTTTAATACATGTCGTGGGAAATTACCGCAAGTATTCAAGAGTTGTATACATAAGAAACCATAAACATAATCTTTTGAGGAAATATAAATTACAGTGAAATCACAGATTTAATTACAAAATAATTAAATTAGTTAAATTGAATAGTTAAATTGAAGCATTTAACAAATAACCCTTATATTTTAATGTTTCCAGTGATATATAAATAAAATATAAATACAATTTTTAAGTAAATAATTTTATGTTAAGTCAAATTTTCGAGAAATTCTGGCTGTCATCCAATGGTCTGTAAAGAGAAAGAAGCAATGTTAAATTAGTCTAGTTCTTGAAATATTGATAGTAAAATTACGTTTATTTTATAGTTAAGTTGTTTTCAGTTCGTTTATATCTGTTATAAACTGAACAGCTTGCCAGTAGAGATCACAATAAAATAAGAAGACGTGTATTTCTATTGTAGACTGTGTGACTTAGAAGTAGTCATACACACCGCTTAGTTAAGCAGCTAGAGGTCATTCTAAATATGCACCAGGAAATTGTTTTTTCGAAGGATTTAAAATTTGAGTCGAATAGAATGGACCTCACTTACCAATCGTAAACAAACAACATTTAGCCACGTGATAATATTGATAAAATATTGAAAAAACTGTCACGTAACAGCCTGTGTGTATTACGTAATTTGTATAGAAGAGATAGAGAATCACGTGGCTAAATGTTGTTTGTTTACGATTGGTGAATGAGGTCCATTCCTTTAACTGAGCGCCCTAAGTTAGTTTGGAAACATTCTTATACACATGTATTCCCTTTGCCCATTCCATTATTTTATAAATGAGATTGGACCCTAGTGCACTAAGCATGTTATAACATTAAAAACGCGCAAATTTTTTTTGTGAAGGTCGTTATAGAATAGTAATAGACATACTAAACAGTAGTAAGGGACGAGTCGATTATTTTTGAAGTTATCCTATTGTATAAACTGGCTTTTAGAGAAGAATTTATTTTAATTGTATAGTTTTCATCTTTGTGTGGAACTTCCTTCGTCACGTGGAACCTTGAGATCCCCGGATACAGTATGAAAAACACTGAGTTAAGTGCTATGTGAAATAACAATGCTTGACTAGTCACCTTTTTTCAAGTTTAATGTACAGCAACACAGCTAGTTTCTAAAGGCTAGCCACGCGAGCGAAACTCGTGCACTAAAATCCTAGCCTATAGCACATGATAATAAAAACACGACCCAAAATACACGTGTCGACATGGCGACTTGAAACATTTGACCGTATAGGATCATCATTCACATGTGCATAAACACAAATACACATACAGATACGAACAAATGAAATTATTTCTTATGAACAAAATCATGTTTTGGTTCTATGATGAACTAAGAGAGGCAGAACAAAATTGATAATTGAAGAGACCAAGCAGTACACGTGCCCTAGACTGTTGGACCGCTGGGATACCACATATGATCTGTCGACCATCTTTCTCCATTCCTCTCTATCTTTTGCCTTGGCTAGAATCTCTTTCAATTACAGGCCCGTCCATTCATTTACGTTGTCTTCCCAGAGTCCCATCGCTTTCTCTATCTGCCTTTTTCTTTTTTTTTCTGGTACTGTTTAATAAAGGAAGGTCTTTGCAAGAAATGGGACCTTGTGATATGGCCATAAAGTTTAGTTTGAGTTGTTTTTTTTTACAGTTGTAAGCAGGTTGTCTTGGAGTCCAATCGCGGTTGTGATCCTAATTCTTATCGGTTCTTTTGTGATGCTGTCTTTGTATGAGATGCCTAGGATCCTTGTATATTCAATATTTACCATCTCAATTTCATTGCTAGGATCTTCCTCTCTAGTTCCGCAGTCAGCGTCCAAGATTCACACACATAAGAATGTGGCAGTGACCAGGGAGCGTGTCGGTCTGAATTATTTTTGTTGAGGGCTATGCCTTTGTCTTTTTAAGTTGTTTCGCGTTTTTCAGATGCAGCTGCCATTTTTCTCCACATTTCTTCACATTCCCACATTAACATTCTTATCTTCACAATTTCATTTCCACATTCGTATATTCACATTCTCATATTAACATTCTTATCTTCATTTTTTCATCTCTACATTCTTATCTTTGCTTTCTAGTCTTCACACTCTTCACTCTACATTCGATGTTTTAGTTTGTAATACATCAAATAAAATGTGATTGAAAAGTTATTAGCTTTTAATTTAATGTATTAACTGAACAAAATAAATAAGTATTTTAAAACATCATTAATAATGCAATGCAACGCGCACTCTGTTCAAACTCTTTCTGCATCCCTTGGGATTCGCGTAGGCTACCACACTTTGGAAAAACTGTGTTAGAAGAGACAATTAGCTGGCCGAGTCTAGATGAAACATTGAGGATTGTGTATGACCATTTCAAAAAGTGTAACAATAACAAAGTTGTTTTTTTTTAGGGAGAAGTCGTTGACCTTAATACCCTGTAGACTACACACGTTATTGTCACGTGATTTAACTTTTATTACACTGTGCTAAACGAGGGAAATAGGGAAGATGATGACATTGACCTAATTCGTGTTGGGGTGGGAAAGTATAACATAACAAGAAAAAGAGAAAAAATCACTTATAAAAAATAAACCTTATATTTAGAATAATTGTATCAATTGTTTTGTATTAGTCATGTAATCCAATTTGTAATAGATCTAGATTTTTCTAAACTAATAATAATAATAATTCTAAGCGATTAGAAATATATGTGAGAATTAACGTGTGCAGGCTTTTTACCAGACAGACAGAGTGAGTTGATATAATCTTTAAAAAAAAAGAGTTGACCTTCCATCTTTTAACAAAGACATCCAAGTGGCTACACATTTTTTTCAAATACATTTACTAATATCTAAATCTGCAAGGCAATAAAATATATGTTTGAGAAAATATCTATCAGCATTTAAGAAGGCCTTTTGTGTGTCTATGACATTCGACAAATATAATATAATAATACAATAGATCTATAATTTTCATTTGGGGAAAGTTCTATTATTAGAGTTCGAACCAAGTTTCTTAAATTTTGTTAACAGAGTATGACGTAGATAAATCAAAAGAGACTCAATCGGATAGGGAATTATCTAATTGTGAACAAGAAGAGGCCTAAAAATGGCATGTTAAATGAAAAGGCTTTTATTTGACTTATTGTTACAAAACTTTTTTGCTGTTGGTGTACTTGGTGATGGTCTTGGCTACCACACTGACAGCGTGCTTGGCCAAATCACCAGGTTGGAGGAGACGGGCCGCAGTCTGGATCTCAGAGATGTGATGGTGATGTGTTTGTTGTGGTGCGCCAAAGAGGTCATTGAGTTCATGAGGAGATATCATTTTTTATTGCTTCACTCTTACGGTGGCTGTTTAGCTTTGACACGGCCTAGTCCATAGCTATATGGCAGTCACTGGTACAGTTATATTTGTAATTTGGTCCTTTCAAAGTAAGCCTATTTTAGAGTGGAGGCACCTTTAATTGAAGAACTATTCAAAATAGTGGTGACAACCACTGCTTGGTAGACGTCATTTATTTGTAGGCAGCATGAGTGAAAGAGGTACTTGCAAGACGATTATCAACTTCTTTAATGCATTGGTTCAGCAGTTACCTTCACATTTGTATTTAGTTTATTTATGTGATACATGTAGCTTCTTTAATGCTAAAAAGGAATACAAGACCTAGCTACCCCACCTAAATGTCTCTGAATTACTTCCTAAAACATGGGGTCTATTTTATTTTTAGAATGCACATTTCTTAAATGAAACGAAAAAAAAGACATCACAACTAAATTCAATCATTTCTAGTTTATTAGCTTACAGGCCTATTAGTTTATAACAAGTCAAGTTCAATGCCTTGAAACCCATCATTTGTTAATGGGAAGCATTATTCAGATTGTCTTTAGAATAATCATAAAAGATTTTAAAACCATATACACACAATACATAATAACCATTAGCAGCACTAATTGACAACAATAACAACTGAATCATAGTCCTACAAATAACAAGAAATAAAATGGCTGCCACTAGAATGATTGTAGGAATCAGGAGAACACAAAAGAGTTCTACTGTCAATGTACAAGTATTTGAATGTAAAAAAAAAATGGATAAGTAACAATTATGAATAATAATGTAATATAATATCATATACAAAACTGTTTTTTTTTTTTGTTTTAATGTAGTAATCACACAGCAACTTTAAAACTTAGTCAACAAGAAAGGCTTTAAAAAAAAAAAAAGCCAAAGAGTGCTACCAAATATAATTTGTAAAAAATAAGTATTAAGCAGATGTTCACTCATGTTGTTTGGTTTCTTCAAACTTATAAAATGAGAAGCAAGACAAACTAAATGTAAATAAAACAAACCAAAAAGCAAACATTAAAAAAAAATTAATTTGAGGTCCACAGAGGACATTTTTGTCCCCCCCCCCTTTTCCCCTAAAATTTTAACAACAGTAGTAGACATGGCAAAAAAAACAACAATTGTTTCATGATTTTCCTATGATTAATGTTTTGTATATTTGAGAGTGCAAAAGTCAAACAAAAGCATAAAATAACATGAACTCTTTTCAATAAGAGGTAGAATCAAGGTAATAGTCCAGCCAGCGAAACCAATGTTTCGATGAAGCAAGTTTTATCCAGCAAAACTTGAGTTTGTCTAATGAATGGAATAGTGACAAAACTATGTGGCCAAATTAAACAATTATAATCTGGACATGTAATACAAATGTCACTGGTAAACTTTAAGACAAACGAAGCAATGTGTGTGTTAAAATAAATAAAAGGATCTATACAATGAAATAAACACTTACAAATGTATGGAAGAAGAGTAATAAGACACAGAAAAACTGAAATAAAAAATTCATTAGTAAAAATCAATAAGATATTGTAATATACAATATTTAACTTTTTTTTTTTTCAGGTTATGTAGTAATAAATGTTTTCTATGACAAAATTTTTTTTTTCAGATTGAGAATAGTTCAATTTAGAGATGATGACAATGAAAATTGATCTATTAAAAAAAACAAAACAAATTTAAGTCTCAACAAAAAATTTTTTTTTGTAGGACCGAATGCTGTATTTCTAATAACTAGAAGCCCCCCTCCCCTGAAAAGAAAACTTAAATCTATTTTTTTCTTTCTGTTCTATCAACATTTTAAAAAGCCTACACGTTTTTTTTTTTGGCCTATGAAAAGTTGAACAGGAAATAAAATCATGCATTGCTTAAGAAAGATGTGGACAAAACTCACAAGGAATGATTTAGATCAGCGCTGCCCAACCTTTTCCAGTCTGAAGGCTGAATTTCTAATACAGGTCATGGGCCACATTTAAAAACAAAAATGAAATTTGCCTCTGCAGTTTGATTATGCACTATGAGCAGAAGCTTCAAAAGCCAAACAGCACTGCACCATGGGCCAGATATGGCCTGCAGGCCCTATGCTGGGTATCGCTGTTTTGGATTTTGGATGCATACATGCTTTTAGGAATGCAAAAATAGACTTGAAAAAATGTGCATTTATTTTTATTCTTATCTCGGAATGACTAGTGGTTACCATGTTATAAGATACATAAAAAAACAACTTTTTTAAAAATGTGATATGTTAATTTTAAATTATTTTTGAAATTTTTAAGATTTGATAAAATATTGTCATTAAATAAATAAACTTGAGCTAAACAAATAAATGTAACATTAGCAAAGATGAAAATGAGGAGAAAAGAAGCAAAGAAAACTGCCAATGAAATCATTGTTTATAGTTATTTAAGAGGACTTTTCCCCTCTTGAAAACATGCACTGGCTGAAAATCCTTTTCATATTGGCTGTTAGCAATAGTCATCAATAAATACTATTTTCCTGTGCTTTAGCTTATTACCAATATGCAATAGTTCCTTGTACATTGGCTAAGCCAATATAGCTACACTAAGTGCAGCAATCGGCCACGCAAACCTTGAATGCAATCAGGTTTTGAAAATGAGTCATCTTAAAGTTCAAAGGAAATTAAAGGAAATGCTCATTTTTTTTTAAAGAGACAAAAGTTCCTAGTGGCAGGCTAATTAAACAGAGCTCCCAATAAGCAAACAATGCCCAAGTGGACTTATTTGATATTTGAAATACAAACTACTGCACCTGGTTAAAATTCAAACTGATGAATTCACTCAGTTTAATTTTTATTGTGTGTTTTGAGATCAAACACACACACACATAAAAAGTTGACTATTTTCAATAAAAAGAAAACAACCATAAAAACAACAAACAAACAAGCAGCTCTATAATCACAATTGAAACTTGTAACCAACTTTTGAAGAAGCCTATCACTAACTTCATCTTTTAACATACAGTATTTATGATTAACAGGTTACCTTTGTAAAGAGTTTAAGAAAGTAGGCCTCAATTTTGATAGACATTTATGTTTTTCAAATACAATAATAACAAACTGTCTGTTTGTTATGTCAGCATTGAAATAAAGGTCATTCCAACTGCTACATATGCACGTGAGACGTGGAAGTCATCTGTCAAAATTGAGAAAAGACTAAATGTGGCTCATCAGAGATGGCTGAGACGGATTTTGGGAGTCAGTTACACAGATCGGGTCTCAAACAAGGAAATCCTATGCCGAACTGGGAGTCAAACACTTAGTGAGGTTGTGTCACATGAGGATTGCGGGACATGTTCTACGTCAAAATGAATTACGCACACCAAGAGTTGCGATAACATGGAAGCCAAAACGTGGAAAGCGCAAACAGGGACGTCCTCATATTACTTGGCGGCATACCTTCATGGAGGACCTCAGAACAGTGGACACCAGGTGGGAGGAGGCTTCAGACATTGCCAGATCTTTATGGAGACAGCTTGCCGCCCAATGCGCCGAACGGTGCGGGAGGACCTAAGTCTAAGTAAGTAAGTAAAGAACTCTCTCAAGTCTAATCAATAAAGGTTAGGCTTCAGTGATACTTTGTTGACACTCTTTCAAGTCCAATGGCTACTTGACATCTGAAGGGACATAGCAGCTAGAAGCAGAAACTTTTGAATTCACTCAAGAACCTGAAGCTACAACAAATGGCTTTTATTTCTCCAAGGAAAATTTGATGCACATTTTTGAACTAAGTTTAATACTGATAGATAAAAATATGTATAATTGTCTTTTTATTTATAATAGAAGAGGGAAAAAAAATCAAGATTTTACTAACATCCTACAAGATTGGCTAACATCTCATTCTACCAAGAAGCAATTATTTCATACAATTTGACTATTAGTTTTTGACAATCTTCTTAGCATTTCAAACTGTGGTCAGGCCTAGATGTACATGTGGATGGAACTTCTTCGCTGTGTCTTGAGTATTCTAACAACTAATTTCAACTAACCAAATGAACACAGAGGCAATGCCAACAATAGAATGAGACAATCAAGTGTGTTGGCGGTTCAAACATTTAATCTAATAATGAAGGGAATCTGTCTGTCATCGCTGTCACTAACCAAATAATTAAGTCCAAAACTTCTTGATAAACAAAACTTGACTGTCGCCAAAGACACTACCATTATGAACTGTTTTCATTTCATATCGAACACTTTTGTTTTTACTATGATATTATTGTCATTATATAAAACTTACTTAAAATACACAAAACAAAAAAAAACTTAACTTTTATCTGCCTAATTTGATATTGTAAACAAGTGAAGCCTAACAAATTCCTTTGACATATCACTATAGAAGTAGTGAATTCAGCACTAAATGCTAAGACACAACAAAGAGCTTAGCAATAAAATATTCATAAGGGGAGAATGCCCTAAAATTTGTGCTGATGTCAGAAATAGATGATTCTAAATCAAAGGAAAATGTAACATTCCATAGCTTAAATGTAAACAAGAAAAGGAAGATAATCCAAAAGTAAAGAAAGAGAAAAAAAATTGAACAAAGAGAGAAAATAAATATCTTTGTTTAGAAGTATCAGTCAATGCCTTTAGACAATAGAAGGAAGTTAGTGTATAAAAAAAATTGGTCTCATTGGAGAGTCTGGTACAAAAACTTTTAAAACAAAGTGCAATGAGAGACAAAAACACTCATGCAATTTCAGACAGCCAGGCACATCACTGTCGAATGTATAATTTGTGACATCTTGCCAATGTTGTAAGACTTGATACAACTAACAATTTGTGTTATTTTTGAACAAAATTACTAGTATTAAAATGTTGTTGATGGTATAATCTATTTCTGCTGTTGGAGCTGATCTCTGAAGATTTGGTATTAATAATTACCAGACATATAAAGAAATTATTTCAGAAGTGAAGCCATTTAATAAATGACATATTGAATAGGATTCCCTAAGATGAAAGAAGTAATAAAACTACATAGTGGGGAAAGTGACTATAGAGATAGCCTACTTATAGATAGGTCAATCACAATGAATTGAAGCTAGACTGGGTTTAGCATAAGGAAATAAATCATTAGTGCAAAAGTTAGTTCACTTTAAAAATAAATTAAAATATATAGCAAGCATCATACACTTAGAAGCCTTTCTTCACAGGCCCACTTAGTTTTATTTCCAAATGTTCCCACAAACATCTGATGATTCTATCATTGGCTCTATCCCCATATGAAGTGCCACCATTCAAAATGATCATATCCCCACAGATGTAGTGGATCCAGTACTAATTATAAAACTGATCTACAATGATTTTGGTAACTCATTGAAGTTTAAATATTATTGACTCACCTGATAAAACTAAAAAAAAAAGGGAGGGGGTTGAGGGGGATTTTGGAAGGTAAATTTCATATGCACAAGATTCACATAGACTTGTTCAAATTGATTATTTATACTAGAAACAAAAAAATAGGTCTATGTCATCAGTGTACATTATCTAAGAAGCAAAAATCAGAGAAATGGAAAAATGTGTGAAAATCACTAATATTTGTAGCATAATTTAACTAAATACATTTCAAAATTAGAATCTAAAGGTACTAATGTCCTTTGATCAAATCTCATTTAGATCAAAATAATTAACAATGCAATTTTTTTTAAAAATCTATTAACCAGTAAGCAGTTAGTTCAATTGAAACAGCTGGTAGTTTTAGAAAGGATGAGTTCACAGAACTGTTAGAATGGACATAAAACAACAAAAATTAAAAAAATACTGCTCATCCTCCTCCAGACAATACATCAATGGCCCAGGGTTAGCTTTGAAAAGTTATTCTAGACTTGTATAAACCACTGACAAATCTGATATAAAATGACAATTTCATTTATTGATTTAGTGCATGCTTTTATTAGTTTAGATCAAGTTTCTATTGGCAGAAAATGCACAAATTTGCCATCATTTTAATATGATTTTCCCTAATAGCAATCATTTTACTTTTTCTATATGTGACAAGCATAATACAATCAGGATATGGTTAGGTGATGCTTACATAAACATTTACTATTAGTATAAGATAATTAGAATCATGCCACAAAAAAAAAAAATTACATATTCGCATCAATGCAAAGAAGATGAGCATAAGTAGGGAAAATCAAAACTCTTTAGTCTTGATGTATCAGTGGCAATGACAGACAGTTTGTGTATGGTAGCCAAACTAACTAAATAGCTTATTCTAAGTGTAAAAATATACAATTAAAGTTTATTCTAAGTGGGAAGCGTGGTCCAGAGGCTAAGTACGCTTGAACTTGGCTTGGCTACCTATGAAGGGGGCTCGAGGTTCGACACTTGACTCAGGCATAGTTGTGTTTACTGAGCGCCTAAAGGCAGCACGGAAAACCTTCTCACAGATACCCCCTCACTGGTCCATGAATGAGATTGGACCATAGCATTATAAGCATGCTATAGGCATGAAAGTAGCACTATATTAAAGCAATAATTTATTTATTTATTTAAGTGTAAAGATATAAAATTAAGATATTTTCACAGAAATTCTGTTTCTCCTGACTTGCTGTAGTGGCGACATGTCAATTGTTGAGTTTTTTTTAAATTGAGATTGTTACATGACTTCAATTCAGATTTAAACTGAATGCATTCCATGAAGGTCCTCATTTCTAAAGATGGTGCACAATGATAAATGAATCTGTTTATGTGCAATTGATGGTGGTCTCAGACCAAGAGCAGTGAAAACATTGGTTTGATGCACTGTTACATCCTCCAAGTAATAGCAATTCAAAGATGCTGTCTTTGTGTTTTAAGATGTTTTTGTTATAGTGAAATTTTGAATCCATGACGTCACAGGACTAGTTTACTGCTTGATTTAAACAAATGGCAAAACAGCGTAAATGGTAGTCTATCCAACTTGATGGATGTCCAAACAAAACATTGTAAATGGTTGTCTAACCATTTGTATCGATGTCCGAATGATGTTTATCTAGCACAGTTCACTGAACACACTAATTGTAAGTGATAGAACTGATGACTTCTGTCTGGAGGAAATAGAACTAAGAGAAAAACTACTACCAGTGTGTACTAGTTTCTACAGATCTGGTTTTGTGTATAGTTGATGAGACAGTCATGTCAGAGCATTCATCAGAACTTGAACTAGTTTCTGTATCACATTTCTAAAATGAAATAAAAATATAGTTAGTAAGTGAAGCAGAATTAGAGTTACTTAGAGCTAATAGTGAATATTAAAAAATATTTGAAACTATTCATACTTTTATACACAGCTATTTGACTGCAGAATTACTTAAATTTTTCCAAGTTTACAGAGACAGCAGCTCATACATTATAGACCTCCCCCACCCCGCAGCTGATGGGGCAGATAATGAAAAAAAAAACAAACTACACTTGAATTGACTGGCAGAAGAGACAGATGTGATTAAATATCCACTGTTGAATCTGCATAACATGTAGTTCGCAATCTCAGAGTTTTCTTGAATCAACTGTATCTTTTGACCCACACATAATTCAGTTCTGTAAGCATCTCTGTCTGCAGCTGCACATATTGGGCAAGATTCTACCATATTTGACAAGTGTGTCAACAAAAAAGCTTGCTTAGGCATTCATACTTTTCTGGCTTAACTAATAAAATGCAATGCCAGCATGTAAAACTGATAAGCTGCAGTGAATTCAGAAACAAAACAACATGAGATTCTGTACACTCTAGTATACACTTGATTGGCTTTCTGTGAGTACAAGATCAACTACAGGGTGGCCTTACTTTGTCATTTTTGCATTTAGAACAAAGATATGCTCTTGAACCTTAGTGAACTGATCACTCCATGTGACCCTCTAAGAGCCTTGCTTTGGGCTAAACACTTCTAGTTTTGCCAAGTTTCTTCCTCAAAAGTTGAGGGTTTTTTTTTCAGTACATGCAAGCATTGACCCAAGCAACATGCTTCATTACACTCAAAAAGAAAATTTTGACTTGTCTGCTCAAACCTTTTAAAAAATTGGTTTGTCATTTTAACTTTTTTCTTTAAGCCATGTTATCACAACACCTTGAGCCTACATTTTGTGTGTTAACAGCGCTATAGAAATTGAAGATTTTTTTTTTCAAATGATTTTGTTCTACTAGATGCGCGTCTTTCATGCAATAGATAAACCTTGGAGGTGTGAGGCCCCTAAAACCACAAGGCCCTTGGCAGTCACCCACACCTTGAACCATGCTGGGGCAGATGATATAAAGGTCGCCTTGTTTCTATGACAGATGGTTAACAAGTGTGTTAAGTGGCCAGCACAATGACCAACTGTCTTCTATTTAGAAGCCAAACACTCACTCTGCCACCATGCCCCCCCACCTATACTTTAGCCCTCTTAATTTTCTTTTCTATAACCTGAGGCAGTGTTTGCTTTTAAACTCTCTAATTAGCTGCATGAATGTTTTCCTTCTTTTCCCCCACATTTCTTCTATTTTCTTTTGAGCAGCACGCTACAATATAGCTGTACATCTCTTTAAGGAAAGTTTTCATGAAAGAGAAGTAGAGATGGCACATTTTAACATGTGCTTTTACTTGAGGAAAAATATGCAGTATATGTTCCAGGCCATTTCAGTGTAGCCTCTTGATGTTCAGAGATAATGCCTCTTTCTATTTTATTTAGTTTTTCAAATTTATTTATCGACAACTAGTTGGAATGGAAAGCAGGGCTGCCTAATCCCTGGTTCAAAATTTGCCCGGTGCCATACCCCATCATCCTGCAAGAGGTTTGGAAAATAATCTTCAAATTTGAAGGTACATCCAAAACAAACAAAACTAATAGTTCCTACTTACTTCAAATATGTCAGGGGAGTTGACTTTATTCTTCATCTTCCTGATAGTCTTCTCCCTGTCGGACAACCCATCAGGTATATTTGTAAACTTTGTCAACTCTGCTTGTAAATTTTCTGCACTACCCGTAGACAACAAGCCATTATCACCACTGCCATCTTGATGACCAGAGCGATTGCTAGTCATGTCCTCCTCAGACAACACACCTTCAGAACTGAGAGTTGAGTGAGACTGATGACAGGGAGGGTGGCTACTTGATTCATCATCCTCACTAACGTCTCCTACTTCTTCTGAGCATGAATCTTCAGAGTGCTGTGGGGACAGTTCAAAATGGTGTGATTAAAACATACAGTTGTCATTTAGTTTGAAGTTATAATTACTGTGGATGAACTTATTTTTTTAACATTTGTCTTTAAACCTAATCTAAATTTGTCTTTAAACCTAATGTAAATTTGTCTTTAAACATAAAATCTCATCAGTTTTCTTCACAGATTTTATCTAAAGAGAAGAACTGACTCTTGTGTGGAGATTTTGATCTCCAATCGAGCGCCTCCCCAGGTGGCGGATAGGGGAATGCCCTCCAGATATGGTGGGTACCGGGGAAATAAAATACCCGGGGTGGACCAAAATCAAACCTGCTGCCTTGCAGGAAGTGGAGGGATCCACAAAGGCTAGGGCACCTTACCCGAAAATAAAGGCAGCTATCCAGAGAGCTGAAAGGGGCAGCCCCCCAGATGGTTATGCACAGGGCTAACTACTCTGTCATATAAAAAATACTGTTACGAAAGCTAATACACACAAGAAAACCCGGACAGATCTCAACGGAAAACGACCTAGGCCTGGAAAAGGACATGATTTTTGTTTTGCGACATGGAATGTGCTAAGCCTTTATAGAGCAGGTGCGCTAGCCCAACTTACTGAAGTGTTAAAGAAATATAGGATACCCCTTGTAGCCCTACAGGAAATCAGGTGGAAAGACTCGGACATTCTCAGAACCAAGGAGTATACTATATTTTATAGTGGTGGAAGCACTAACAACTTAGGTACAGGTTTTGCTGTTAAAAAGGAAATGGTAGGTAATGTCATTGGATTTAAACCTGTAATGGATAGACTCTGCTCACTGCATTTGAAAGGAAAATTCTTCAACATATCATTTATCAATGTTCATGCCCCTACTGAAGATGCAGATGATAACAGAAAAGAAGTCTTCTACAGGGTTTCTGCACCAAAGTCTAATTGAAATTCAAGGAGTTTTCAAGGAGTTTTCAAGGAGAAATTTAAAAATTCCAGGACATAAGAGTTCGCGCCAAAAAATTAAAAAAAATATTTATAGCCCATATATATATATATATATAGGTTGGAATAATTTAGATTTGATTACTAAATAAAAATAACTTACTCAAGATATTCAAAACATGCAAAAAAATACATTATAAACTAGTATGAGTGTAAGGCCTACCATAAAACGCATCCTGAACATCCATTCTTTACAATATATTTACATATATACAAGGGTTTTTAATGTTTTTTAGAGTCCACTGATCTCCCTCACTTTGGTTTCCATTTCCAAAGTAAGTTTTTCAATCTGCTCTTTTTTAAGCTTTGCAGAGCGACGTAAAGCATTGGATTCTATTAAAAATTTGTGACTGTTAGTGTTTTCTGCTTTTTCTGCAAGCTTGTCCGCAGAGTCAGTGAGGCTTGTAATGTCCCTTTCGAACCTAGCTTTTTTGGCTTTCATAGCCTCAAGTTCTTCAAATTGATCGTTTCTTTTCCTTTTTAGGTTCTTTCTTTTTTCCTCCTCAGCCCTTTCTTCCAGATAAATTCTATACTTTGATCTGGCTGAAGCAGCAGCCATTCGCATGCCTGAAGAAATTGTTACATTTTTAATTCCTCCCATTGCTTCAATGCTGTTACAAATCATTCTCTTGGCTATAAGTGTTCTCTCCATCATGTTGACGCACATTGTCTCTTTATTGGTACTGAAACCTCTCTCGACCTGGGCTTGGCCATGAGACAGAATCAAAATTCCTCTTATTAGTGCCCATAGTTTACTGAATTCACTGTTAATATGTTGATTAAAAAAAGTATCCAGTCTATCACATTGGATACTAAAGGACTGGAATACTATGGAATTTGTGGTGACAATGGAACTGTGCCACTGGGTGAATTCCGACTTGATATCATCACAGTCATCTGCGCTGACACGGCCAAGCTCAACTAAGTAGCTCAAAGTGGCATCTAAGTCTCTTAAAGAACCATCAAAATCTTCTACAATGTTTTTAGGCTGTAGCCATTTCAAACACTGGACAAGCTGATTTTTCAGTGGAGATTTTGTAACTGAAGTGCATTCTTTAAAGACAGCTGGTGTCACAAATCTTTGCAACAATGACCGAAGCATGTTGAAGAGGTCTTGGGCCATAAAGGGCAACAGTGGTGCATCTGTTTGATATCTTTTTAAAAAAGGTTGCAAAACCTTTGCAATGGATATGAAGCTTTCAATTTTGGCAATTAGTAGTACATCATCCATACAGCCTTTCAGGTGCTCAAAAGACTTTGTGTTGATTGCCTTTTTAGCAGTAATTAAAGACTGAATGAATTTTTTTACGTGGGGCCATACTTTGAGAGCTCTCTCTGCCACCTCAACATTCTCCACCCATCGATGCTGACAGTGTTCAAGAGGAAAATCACTGCTGCCAGTTAGTGATGTGAAGTCTTCCCTTCTTGCTGGGGTATCTTTGAAAAGCCAAGACAGCGATGAGAAAAAATGACCCAGTTCCCAGCCAGTTGATGCAAGGCCTGCACGAAAAGCATTGTGCATTGTATGAAGCCCACAACTGCCAATGTCCACAAACTTTTTTTCTGATGCTTTCTGGAGGTCCTCACTGAGTAATTTGAACAAGGCCCAGTTGACATTGGACCATCCATTGATATCTGAACAACACTTTTTCCGTCAAAGTGAAAGTTTTCACATAATTTTTGGTGCATATCTTGAGCAGTAGCATGACCCAGGAAAGCAGAGCCATAGTACCTTGTAACAACCTAAAGTTGGGAAATTCAAAAAATATTTAGCATATCGATAGATACAATTATATTCAGTCTTATCTCATTAACAATTCTACAATCATCATTAATATTGAATATTTATTTTCATTATAATTAGATAGCACTCATGCATCTTTAGGTTTAATTTAACCTATTTAGTGTAGGCCTAATTATAATTTAATTAAACAAATCAACTCACCTTATCTGTATCCCAGTATCTGACATGCATATCCATTTGTTTCTTGTTTAGTTCTCGATTTAGAGATTCGTCAAACAATAGTACAAAACCATCATTCACAGTTTTGAGCTTGTCCTTTAGAAGATCCTGGAAATAAGGACCAAGCCCAAAAGACACAAGATAGGATATTTTGTCTTTTCCACAAGACATTTTTTTAGCTATGTTGCTGTCAGGAAACATTCGAGCAAAATGATCAGCAATATCATGGCAACTGTTATATGAGTAATGAGAACACACCACTTTCAAAGCCCATAGTATCTCTGCGTTGATTGTCTCCTCTGTGGTCACGTGAGATTTGATTGATGATTGCGCCTGGGTTGACGTAGAGGTTGTTGGTATATTTTGGCTAGGATCAATGACTTGAGCAGCTTGCACCTGTGGGGTTGGTGGCATAGCTGTAGGACAAGTGACAGTCGCTGTAACTGTAGCAGCCTTTTTAGCAAATATGGGTGCAATCATTAAGCAGCCATCTGACTTTCCAGACTCTCGCTTGTGTTTATCTGATTTCATATGAGATTTAAGTGCTGCTTCACCCATGCATAATATGTCAATTTGTTTTTTACAATGACGACAAAAGGCTTTGGTGTCACTGACGGATGATTTTTGAAGCCAAGATCTGTAAATATCTTTTTCAAGCCAAAGCGCATTAAACGATGTCCCGTATTTAGGCATTGTAATACAAATGTAGGTTATAGATCTAGATTTGGATATCTAGTATTCTAGGACAGTCCGATCAGATGATAGAACAATCAAGTCTCAAGACTAGAGCTACGTAACAGACTATAAATCTCTAGCTTAGGCTTAGATAAAGACTTGATTAAAGTTAAACCAAAGCCAAAGCACAAATCACAATAAAAGAAACGTAGAAGTTCTATGATGGACTGGAAAGAATTTATGATGAAGCACCAAAACATGACATCAAAATAGTCCTAGGAGATTTCAATCCAAAAATTGGAAAGGAACCAGCATTCAGACCAATAATTGGCAAAGAAAGCTTACATGAAGAGACCAACAATAATGGCATAAGATTAGTGAATTTTGCATCAGGAAAAGGAATGTCTATCAGCAGCACAAAATTCCAACATAAGAATATTCACAAGGTAACCTGGATCTCACCTGATGGCAACACCCAGAATCAAATAGATCATATACTCATAGATAAGAGACATGGATCAGACATACTAGATGTAAGAAGTTTCAGAGGAGCTAATGCTGACTCAGACCACCTACTAGTAAAAGCTAAACTTAGACAAAGAATAAGTACCATACACAATTACCAAAGAAAGAGAGCACAGCAATATGATAGTCAAAAACTCACAAAGGATCCACTTGTTGCAGAAACTTATAGAATGGCACTCCAAACGCAACTGACAACATTAGAAAAGGACTGCGAAAATAACATAAATGAGCATTGGGAAATAATAAAGCATGCGATCAAAAGAACAGTAGAAGAGGTAGTTGGGTTTAAACAAAAAAACGAGATAATAGGGTGGTATGATGATGAATGCAGACAAACTATAGAAGAGAAGAACAATGCCCGAATGATAATGCTACAGAGAGAAACCAGGAACACTAGACAGCAATACAATGAAGCAAGAAGGAGGGCCACAAAAGTTGTAAGAAAGAAAAAACGGGAATGGGAAAAGTCCAAGATTACTCAAATAGAGGAACTAGCAAAGGAGGGAGACATGAGAGGAATTTATATGAAAATTAAAGATGAAAAGAACGGATTTCACATGTGTGAGAACAAAGATGGTCAGCTTATTACAGAAAACAGCAGAGTCATGGGCTGAATACTTTGAGGAGATCCTAAATACCACTGAAGATGGAGACAATGGAGAATATGAACTGCCACATGGGGGACCAGATCCCTTAGTGAACCCTCCAACACTCATTGAAACATCAGAAATAATTAGGACCATGAAGAATCACAAAGCACCAGGAGAGGACCAAATCACAGCAGAACTAATTAAATATGGAGGGAAAGACTTACATTCCCAAATACAAAGACTAATATCAAGAATTTGGGAAGAAGAAGTAATACCAACAGAATGGGAAACGGCTCTTATAACCCCAATACACAAAAAAGGATCCAAGTTAAAGTGCTGTAATTACAGAGGAATCTCTCTACTAAATGTGACTTATAAGATACTGTCTAGGCTTATAACTAAGAGACTTGGAAAATATTCAGAAGATATCTTAGGTGACTACCAATGTGGTTTCAGACCCAACAAATCCACAACCGACCACATCTTCACACTAAGATGTATACTAGAAAAATGCCATGAATACAACATACCAATCCACCAACTCTTTATAGACTATAAAATGGCTTATGACAGTATCAGAAGGAAATACCTATATGACACTCTACAGGATTTTGGAATACCCAACAAGCTGACAAGACTTATACATATGACATTAAACAACTCAAAAAGCAAAGTCATAATACAAGGAGAACACTCACAGGAATTTAGGATTAAACGAGGATTAAGACAAGGAGACGCACTTTCCTGCATGCTTTTCAATTTAACACTGGAGAGAGTTATAAGAAATATACACATAAACACAAGGGGAACTATTACTAACTACTTCAGGAGAGAAAACATGGGTCCACAACCAACAGGGACGATATACAGCCAACCTCTACAATACCTTGCTTATGCCGATGACATTGCCTTATTGGGTAAAGAAACCTCTGACATCGCTAGAGCCTTCATACAACTAGAAGAAGCATCTCGACCAGCAGGACTTGAGGTCAATGACAGTAAAACCAAGTACATCACAATGACAAGAGACAATCAAACAGAGGGACAAAATATCAAAATCAAAGACCACGAATTTGAAAACGTCCAAACTTTCAAATATCTAGGAAGTACTATTAATTTAAAAAATGACCTACTAACAGAAATAAAGGAAAGAATAGCAGCAGGCAACAGGGCATTTTATAGCACCCACCATTTACTTAAGAGCAAAACGATTTCAAGGAAAACCAAGAAAATAATATACAAAACCATAATAAGACCAGCAGCAATGTATGGAAGTGAGACCTGGACACTGACAAAAACATCTGAAAATTTACTTAACACTTGGGAAAGAAAAATTCTTAGGAAAATCTATGGTGCCATACAGGATGAAACAGGGTGGAGGACAGCACTAACCATGAGTTATATCAATTATATGAAGACCCACCAATAGTGAACGAAATAAAAAAGAACAGGGCAGGTCACCTTGAAAGAATGTCAGATAACAGAGGGGCGAAAATCGTATACAGGCAGAAACCAAAAGGCAGGCGACCCAAAGGCAGACCCTGAATGCGATAGATAGATGACGTGGAAGCAGATCTGAAGCAGCTTTGGGTTAGGGCGTGGAGACGAAAGGCCCAGGAGAGATCTGAATGGAAGGATGTGTTAAAGCAGGCCAGAGCCCTCCATGGGCTGTAGCGCCACTGGGATGGATAGATGGAAGAACTGACTACTAAGTAAGTATGGCTTCTTAGCAGTGTGGTCTGTGCTTTGGTTGTCATTACAATGGCCCTGGGTTCAAACCTGTCATCCTGCAGGATGTTTGAACTAGGAGGTAATATGCTAAATTTCTGAAGAAAATATATATAAAACAAAACTAACCCAAGACTTATAATTTATCTAAATTATGTTAAAGATTTTAATAATATTTCAACAAATAATTTCCTGGCTCAGAAAGTGGTCAAAACTTTTTCTAAGTTGGCCCAGATTGTTAACAATTTGTCTAGTGCAATCCCAAGCTAGAGCTTATAAACATAATGAATGATGATAACTAGAACAAAGTATTATGTGAATGAAATCTTACTTCACAGAAACTATCTGATATAAACTTTTCACAGGTAAATTATGAGTGAGTCTGGTGTGAATGTACATTTTGGTTTTCTATAGTTATAATGTTTTGTTTGAAGTAATGCACAAATTGTAAGACAAGTGTCTTTACAGATAACAAAGATTATTATTATTATTTCATATCCACTGTACATTGAACACTAAAACATTTGGCAAGAAAATATAGAATGTTTCATTTCTGACAATTTTTCTCACATAGCCAAACAATTGTGAGGTGGAAGGAAGCATCATCTTTAGGGTTTAATCCACAAAAGTGAAGGGGGGCAAGAGATCCTTTTTAATACCACCAGTTTGGAACCTACACATATGAGAAAGGCTCGACCCTTCAAAAGTCTTTAGAACAGGCAGCAGATCAACTCCAGCAGTAGCTCTAAATTCTGACAATCACAGCCCTTAAACCAGACAAGCATGCAAGAACCATGTAAGCCACAGCTCATTGCTATCCCCAAACACTAGCATATAACCAGTTAGCCTGCAGAGGCCAGCGACTGTAAGAGGTTTCACAATGTTAGCTCGTTTCAAAACATTCAAGAGGGTAAACTCCCTCAAGTTACCAGAAGGCACCAACTGGAGTTTGGCAGGCAATGTCCCCCATAGAGGAAGAAAGTAAATTTGCATACATTGCAAATACAATAATTATTCAAAGGAAGTATGTAATCATTTAGATTTGTTCAAATGAAAGTTTCTAGATGCATGTCTTATAAAGACTGCTTCTCCTCTTGTTTGGTGGGTGGCGGGGGGTGGGTGGGAGGGGCAAAGCCTACATACATTTGCAATAATTCGCCTTGATATCCCTGCTACAATTGAAAAGACACGGCAATGGATTTAATATTTAACAAATTAATCTTGATTTCATATTTTCATAACTCATGAGGAGCATTTTCACCATCAGTTTTTTTTTTATTTCAAGTGTTGTTGTTTTTTACAAACCAGATGAAATAAGAAAAATGATACAAACATACAAATCTATCATCTGTGATTTTATAAGTATCCCACTAACAAACCATATAGGCTGAAGATAAAAATTCATACGAGGCTGTATAACCTTACAGACTTGAGTCTGTTTAATCTGACCGCACCAGGAAATGATCATTTTGGTGCTAATAACTGGCTGGTCCAATTACATGGTGACTGGTTATTTCATCCCTCTTACTTTTGGTCAGAACATTCTCAATTAAAAATGTTTTTAGTCATTGTATAATTGTGTTGTTACGGGTTTGCCTTTAAGCACTCATTTCATATAACATATAAATATTCTTATTTAGAATATTTTTTTTTATGTTTTGAACATGTTATTATAGTGTTTATAGTGTTCCCCCTATATATTGTAATGCAGGGTTTGTATTTAGTTATATAGTTTCTGTTTGTTGTAGGGATGTCAATATTATCCTGTGCATATGGCGTGATGTAATGACAAAAGGCCAAGGCGTGGTGGAAGTGGGGAAAATCTTTTTAGAAATAGAAGTACAATTTGAATAATTATGATCATGCCAATCTGCTCTCATAAATTATCATCAAAGGCCAAGGTGTGGTGGAAGTAGTGTAAATCTTTTGAGAGATGAGAATAGTTAGAATACTTATGACCATACCGCAGATAAAGTATCACCTGACTGCCATCTTTCACTTTATCTTTCTTTGTCAAACTTTTTTTCTTAAATATGTGCGTGTCATTTCAAACCCTAATATATAACATTTTATTTATTCTAATAAACGCTGACTTCAAGACATATGCAACACTGGCCGAGAAATTAGAAACAATGTACAGCAATAGAAATCAAAAGATTTTCTTCTGTACCTACTATCAATAGCCTATCTTATTGATTTCAATTAACAAGCAAAAGCAATTTTTATATTGACATTATACTTTATTCTTATTTATTAATGTGTAATTATTATATTTATTATTATTATACTTATTATAATTATTATATTATAATGTGTAATAATAAAAATAAATATATGAAATATTGTTAATTTCTTACTTTTTACAATTATAATTTGATGGATTAGAGAATGAAATGACTAGCGGATGAAATGACCATGGGATGAAGTGACCATTGGATGAAGTGACCTGGAACCAATTAAATGATTATTCTATGTGATACAAGAACACTTTGGCACTTCAGTCCTGATTAGTGGACTGGTGTTTAACCTTCGGTTCAATGAAATTTATATGGTTATGTCTTTTATTATCAAGATGGGGATTATCACCGCTGACACTGTGTGGAATAAATAATTGAGTCATGATCAAACTACAACTTTGGAAGACTCCCACTGACACAGTGTGGATCAAAGTTACAGGGAAGTCAGGATTTTACTAAGATCAGTGTAGATAAGACCTACATAACTACACAACAAAAATGGTCATTTAACATTGATACAATATTTTACTATACTAACCTTTGTATTTCTAAACTTCTTCGGAGCATTGGTCTTCTCTGGTGACTCATTTCTTTTTTCTATTCCACTTTGGAAACAGTTGGTCTCTAAATTTCCTAGCGCATTGTATCCTCTAATGTTTTCATAACTCCTTTCTTCATCAAATCAGATTCAAGAATCCTTCTGGAGGGGCTTCTATTCTTCTGTCCCCTCATATCCTGACTGCTATGTACACGTTTAAAGCCAGAGTTGACAGCCAGAAGTTGATTGTTGAAATTTGTATTGTTGCACAGACTGTGTGTTGTTAGAGTTGGTAGTAGGACTGTCTTGGAGAGATTCCTCAAGTTGACCAGATGTTAAATGACAACTTTCAGTGGCTGAGCTATTGATTAGTAATTTAAATTTTCATATGAGTCTTTTTCTCGCACCGGATTTGATTGATCCTCCAGTATGTCAGCAGGAGAGGTAACCGGTGAACAAGAACATGAACCTGACCCAGTTTCAGGTCGGAATGAGAGGTCAATATCCGGAGATGATTTTTCACTCATAGTTTCAAAGTTCTGTTTTGGGCTGGACAGAGGGGATAGGTCACATGTGCACTCCACATCTGCACTGACTGGGATGAGCATTTCTGCTACAAGTAGCATCACTGCAGCCACCATCACAGCCAAAGCAGACATCATTAATGTTATTGTCTTGATAGGATGAAGAGTTCTGTGTTGATGCTGGTGTTTACTTACAGGTGAGTGTTTTGAGATTGGCAAGTGCCTGGTGACAGAAGTGGATAAGTTTCTGCTACAACACTCCTGACGTTTCTTCATGTTGTTTTCCATATGAGTTAACCTTGTCTCTTGGCCATCAGCTTCATCTTCACTTCGATACTCCCCGATTGCAGTGGCAGGTCCCAAAAATTTAAATGTCCCAGGATAGGGTGCATGGTCAGTAGGATGAAGCCCTGCAGGGTTAAGTTTGTCTGATGTTTGGGTGTCCAGTGATGCTTCATATGTAGATTGAGATTTGAGCAGAGGTAATGTCTTTCATAGACCCTCTGCTGTTATTCCGACGATGACGAGACTTCCTGGTGCGCAATTTCGTAGGAGACGGTGGTACCAGCTCAGAGCTAGTTGTCATGCTCCCTTCTGTGTTTTTCATAGAGTCTGGCCTAAAGTCAGAAGAGAAATAAAAAGTCTTTATTTTTATTATCTCATCTCCATCTCTTGTTATTCATCTTTTAAAAACCACATATATATTCTAAAATTAATTTCTTTTTTTCTTTTTCTAAATACCATTTTCATATTGTGACATATTCAAATTTGATATGTCAAACATTTATAGGTCTAATGGCAGGTCATTTATCTATACAAAACTCAGCCTGTGCATCTTAATACCATTTGGTGAAGATATTCTTTATGATTGTTAGTTAATATTTACTTAACAGTGTTATAGATTACAAGTCTTTCCAGTTCCTCAATTAATGACCCTGACTTTGACATTAGGTCTACCTTGTCATTTCCCTCTGTAAGACTGTGCCTTGTCATTTCCCTTTTTGTCCATAAATCTGTCTCTTTATTTCATTCTATACCTAAATTCTATCTTTTCATTTCTCTTTATGCTTTATGTCTACATGGCCAAGGATCCCTTGCAGTATGATAGTGGAGTGTGAGCTATAGATTGTGGATATAAAGATACACTCACACAACAAGAAAATTTACTTACATCGTGACTTCAGACCCTGACCTATGTGTACATTTTTTACCAAGTCAATCTAACTTTTCTTGAGCTTTTATGATTGGTCGAACGATACTCTTTCTATGTTTATTGTACAAAGTCAGTTGTTGTTCTCGTCTGATAAAAAAAATATTTCATGATTAAAATTCAATGTTCGCCATGATACAAAATAATCATACAGAAAATATCAACATCATGCATAAGTAACAAGAGATAGTCTCAAAAAAAAAAAAAAAAAAAAAAAAAGAATGAAGAGCTGAAAATGATCCAAAATTATTTTATATAACTTGAAATCAATCTTGGGTTCAAAATTCATTTTTAGCATTGAACTTACCAATACTGGGCCTGATTTAAATAAGATATGCACTTCAAGAACCCAAAATCATGTAGTCATTTTTTTTTTTCAAATTTTAACCCAATAGCTTCTATTTCCAGTTAGAAAAAAAACCTTTCAAGGCCCTAATCAAAGAGGGATAACCTTGAATCCTAAAAAATAAATATTTTGAAAAAGTAATCAAACTTAAGATCTAATACTAAATAAACAAACAACTTTAAAAAATAGAACAATATGTCTAGTTTAAAAAAATATATACTTTTAATACCTTTAGAATATAAAAAAAGCTTCAAAAATACTAATTTTCTCTTGGGGGAGCTACCACCTTCTACCAAGCGCGTCCCCAGGTGGCGGATAGGGGAAAGACCCTTAGATATAAGGGTTAGCTGTGAATAGCAAATAAACAGCTGAGGACCAACTGGTTTGCAGTCATGGAGGATGAGGTGAAGTATTCCAGTGGTTAGAATATTTACTAAAAACATCTGAGAAATCCAGGGAAATGATTGCAAAAAGCAAGTATAGGGCGCTCTAACTCTAAACCCGGGTAGATGAAACCCGTTAGCTAGGGATAGTAGTTCATTTAGGAGAGAAAACTCAGAAAATAAACACCTGCTACCTTGCAGATGATCTTGGATGATCAAAGGCTATGGGAGCACACTCAGAAAGAAAAGCAGGCTGAAGTCGGAGTCAATGGGCCTCCTGGCGCATAACACATTGACAAGCAACTTCATCTATGTTGGAGTTCAGTAACGATTGTAATAGATGTGGCGTCCTGCCGCGCAGGTAGGGGGCCGGGCTCTCCCCCTCGAAGGAGCCCACACAAGCGAGCTGGTGGTTCTTCTATCTCTGCCTGTGGAGCCAGGAGCAGGGACAAGAAAGTAAATACTACTGGCCAACACTCCAAGAAAAAAGAAGCTCGCATCAGACAAGATAGAGAAATCAGACCCAAAGGAGGAATCCCCACCCTCATTAAAAATGATATTCCTACCACAGACATAACTATGCCCAACTCCTCAGAATCAGAAATAATGGGAACTAAGCTAATTCTCCCAGATGGAAATATTTATCTATTTAACTGCTACTTCCCACCAGACAAGGAAATCGAGATTGACCACATACAAATACCTGACCAAGAAGACTGTCTAATCTTAGGAGATATGAATAGTCACTCTCAGAGCTTGGGATACCCAGACCTAAATGCCAGGGGAGAAGAAATTGAAGAATGGCAAGCAGAGAACAGACGTATATTGCTTAATAAACCTGAGGATAAACCAACCTTTTTCTCAAGAGCTTGGCTAACATCAACCACTCCAGATCTAGCCTTTGCAACTGACAACTTATCCAAAAAGTGCAGCAGAGAAGTTGCAGACCAGCTAGCCACCAGTGACCACAGACCCATATTGATCAGTATCGATACCTCCTTCAAAATATCAGAAAACTCCACCATCCCCAGATGCAACTATAAAAAAGCCAACTGGCACCTATTCTCAAAGCTCACAGACCTATACACAACTTCAATAAACTGCAAATCAAATCAGGTTAATAAGTCATTCTCAGCTTTCTCCAAAGCAATCCTCCTAGCAGCTAAGGAATCAATTCCTAGAGGAGCAAGAAAAGATTATATCCCCAACTGGTCTGATCACCTTCAACAACTCCACAATGACACTATTGAAGCCAGAAAAAGTAGAAAATAACCCTTGTATAGAAAATAACATAAATCTAAAAGCAGCTAACACAGTTTTCAGGAAAAATTACCTTTCTGCCTTGAGGAAAAGTTGGCATGAAAAAAGAGAACAACTAAACGTATATAGAGATGGTCACAAACTCTGGCGTATAGCCAAATGTCTCAACCAGGAAGAAAGCAGAACAACTCCTATAGTAATAGAAAAGGACAACAAACCCCTGAAAGGCCAAGAAGCAGCAAATGAATTCATTAAGTTTTTCCAAAGCGTAGGACAAATACAAATTAATGAAAGTAGAAATAAAGATGTAAACTCAGAAATCCCAGATAAAATTAAAGAAAACAATCCAGCTTACTCCTTGGGAATGACCACTAATCTTAAAATGAAGGAACTAGATGAATCCCTAAAAGTCCTCAAACCAAAACAAGCCCCGGGCTCGGACAAAATATCAAATGACATGCTTCTTCACTTGGGTCCTCAAGCCAAAAGAAAACTGCTACAAATATTCAATGCTAGCTGGAAATCTGGCAGAATTCCAAACATCTGAAAAAAGCCATTATGATCCCTATACTAAAGCAAAGCAAACCAAGAAATAAACTGGATAGCTGTACTTGCAAACTGATGGAAAGAGTGATAAATAGAAGGCTGACATGGATCCTTGAGTCAAATAATCTACTCACTGAAGCCCAGGCTGGCTTTAGAAAAGGCAGATCAACAGAAGATCAAATTGCCTTCATCACACAAGAAATAGAAGACGGCTTTAAAGAAAAGAAACCAACAATTGTGTGGGTTGACTTAGAAAAAGCATTTGACAAAGTCTGAGAACAAGGTCTCTTGCTCAAGCTAATCCAGCATCACATATCCCACAGAATGTACAACTGGATAAAGGAATATCTAAATAATAGAAAAGCCTTAGTTTGCATGCAAGGACAAAGAAGCCACACAGTGGGTATAAAAAATGGCGTCCCCCAAGGAGGAGTCCTATCCCCAACACTTTTCCTAGTATTCATAAACGATCTAAATCAAAACCAACCAAGAAAAGTTAAAAGCAGCATGTATGCAGAAGACCTTGCCATAATTAGCACAGAAGAATATGTAGGAACATCGAAATTTTGATTACAAGATGCTCTTGATAAACTCAATAATTGGTCCAAAGACTGGGGCATGTCCATCAACACAAAAAAGACCACATATACCATATTCTCACTGTCAACAAAACAATAAACAATAAAATTAACATTAGATAAGGAAGCTTTAGAAAAAAATGACAGCCCTACTTATCTTGGAGTCACCTATGACCCAAGACTAACCTGGAAAAACCAAATAGATAAAACACAGAGTAAAGGCATCCAGAGACTATCCCTCTTGAAAAAATTAGCTGGCACAGATTGGGGAGCTAATCACAACATCTTGAAAAAGACCTATACCAGTTATGTAAGACCTGTACTAGAATATGGTGCCACAGCATGGGGCTCAGCAGCCCAAACCAACCTAAGAAAAATAGACAAGGTTCAAAATATTGGTCAAAGGATAATGACAGGAGCAATCAAAACAACACCCATAAGAGCTATGGAGGAAACCGCTGCCCTGATCTCTCTAAATGAAAGAAGAGAAATAAAAATCCTTTCCCAATTCACTAAATTGGAAACCTTGAAGAAGCACCCACTCAGAACAAAAATCCACAAAACTGGCACAAAAAACCGTCTCAAAAGAACCAATTTCATACAGGAATCTCTAAGCCTAAAAAAGAAACACCAACTTGAAAAAATTACTCTGGAATCCTCAATACACTATAATGAATCTCCACCCTGGGACGAAGGCCCTCTTCCTACTATAAGGGACCATATTGAAAACATAAAAAGAAAATCTGATTACAGACCAACAGAGCTCAAGGAAATAGTGAACTGTTTTCTACATACCAATTACCCTAGCAATCAATGGATCAGAGTTTACACGGATGGCTCATCCCATAAAGCCACCACAAATGGAGGAGCTGGAATACTTATCGAATGGCCAGATGGAGGAAAACTAGAAAAATCCATTGCAACTGGAAAGCTCTCTGACAGTCACAGAGCAGAAAGGGAAGCACTAGCACTAGCTGCTACCATGCTAGCAAATCATCCAAGTTCTCCTCACAGTCAGATTGTCTTTCTAACAGACGCGAAAACAACCCTCCAAAGCTTGCAAAACTCTGATTCCCCTTATATTAAAAACCTCAGAACAGCACTTACAAAGCTCAACAACAACAGCAAAAAAAAAACTGTTATTCAATGGATACCAGCTCACATACAACTAGCAGGAAATGAGAAGGCTGACACACTCGCCAAGAGTGGGAGAACAAACTCACAAGTAAACTCTGCACTCTATCCAGAAGAAATGAAGAAATTAATTGTAGATAAAATAAATGAGAAATGGACGAGCTCCCATCCAAATCACAAGAAAGATGACGCTTACTACAAGCTATCCCGACAAGACCAATGTCAATCTTTCGACTCAGGACCGGACTCAACAGAATACAACAACAAATGTACCGGAAGCTCAAAATTGGAACCAGTGAAATCTGCCCATGTGGAGTATCACCAGAAAATTATTATTATAGCTTTTATACAGCGCTACTTTCATGCTTATAGCATGCTCAGAGCGCTCTGGTCCAATCTCATTTGTGGACCGGTGGGGGGGAGGGGGTATCTAGGAGTTGGTTTTCCGTGCTGCCTTTAGGCGCTCAGTAAACGCAACTCTGCCCGAGTCGGGTGTTGAACCTCGAGCCCCCTTCTAGGTAGCCAAGTTCAAGCGCACTTAGCCCCTCGACCACGCTTCCCACAAAATGCCGACCATGTCCTCCAAAACTGCTCTCTCTACCAAGAGGCCAGTATAAGATATTGACCCCAAATCACCCCAATAGAAAGAAAATTATATGGAAACCACTGCGCAGTTCATCTCTAGTCATATGAACACTACAACATAACAATGAGAACAATGAAGAAGAACTCATTTTCTCAGGTGGGGGCTTATACACTGGGGATTATGGGCCATTTCATTTGAAAAATTATTACAACAATAAAAATCTTCCAGATTTTACTAAAAATAGAATCGATAATCTTCACAATGATTTATAGTCATGCTTGCAACAAGACTATGAGAAATCTTCTATTTAAAAAAGTTTAAAGCAAGTAGGCCTATATTGAAAAAGGGGATTTTAGAAACGTTCTACAACAGTTTACGACAACAATGACAGGAGAAAATGTTTCAGATTGCAGAAGGAGCTAATGGGTTAATTATAATAACAGTTTATCTTAGCATAAATTCTAATACAAAACAGAAAGTGTTTTACAAATTATATATTTTAAATGTAAGGAATATTCTACCTTAAAAATAAGATAAATATTCAGCTAAATTTTTTTTCCAATGTGCAATATTTATATTCCAATATTTGGGAAACACTTATTTAGATACATCTATAATAGAATATACTGTGCTTATGCTGTGGTTCATACAAAACATCTATATCAATAGTAAAATAGTAAGGCTTTCCAAAGTGGTAGTATACGCAACATTAAAGTTACTTTACTTGTATCTAAATGTGTATCCGTTGAAAAAGAACATTTACAACAAAAATTAACATAAATATAATATAAATAAAAATAACTGATATATAATCTTAGTAAAATTTAATTGTACAATATAAAGTAATTTTATTAATACTGCCATAAGAAAGTTTTTTTTAAAAAAAAGGGACCAGATATGTGACTGCTCCTTGTCAGCAATTTGTGGGAGAGAATTAGACTAAAGCCCATAGCCCAAGACATCACAAAGCCAAAGTGGAGCTGGATAGGACACACCCTGCGAAAACCAGCTACCGATGTTGTAAGGTACTCACTTGATTGGAATCCGCAAGGAAAGAGGAAAGTGGGCAGACCCACGCAAACCTGGAAGAGGTCAGTCATCCGTGAAGCTGAGGGTACTTGAATGACAAGTGAAGAAAGCTGCTCAGAACCGAGTTTGGTGGAGAGGTGTGATTGTGGCCCTATGCTCCCCTGGGAATGCACAGGAATAAGTCAAGTCCTTGTCAGCGGGTCCTTTTGTGATATGGCCCACAGGTTGAGAAAAGCACCCCTAAAACATTGTAAAGCATGACTAACATTAACACCAAAGAACATGTCCTTACTTGATGAGCTCCCGTTCCCTCTTTTCCAGTTGCAGCATACAAGCTGTTAATTCTATATACAAATTGTTCAACTTGCTTTCATAATGCTCTCTGACATCCTGTGCATATCTAAACAAAATAATTAACATATTGAAACATAACAGTTAACACTTCATAGCAACAAATAATGGAAATATCCAAATTTACTATATGTTTAGTCAAAGTCTATATAGATACAAGTCAGGACATGAGATAATTAAAAATATAATTGTCAAGTCTATTATGTCTTACTTAAAAATAAAACAAAGTACTTAAAAGTCAAATGAAAAAAAAAATTCAGTTGCATAAATAAATGATCTTAATTTCATGAGAAAGAAAAAAAACCCAAATCTTCTCCATACAAAATACCTTAATTCTTCTTTTCTTCTTTTTATAAGCTCTTCTTCCAGCTGGAGTAAGTTGGAACCTTCAGCTTTCATTTTTTGGAAATTTTCACGAATCTCTTTCCTCCAAATTCCCTAAGCAAAAAAAAGGTTTAAATATTTTCTTAACATTTTTAAATATATATAGTAGAAAAAAAAATGTATCATGAAAAAATATTTAGATAGGAATTGGTTCACTTTAAGAACTAATGACATTAGAAGATAAGCCAGAGCTGGAACAGAAAGGAGTTAAATTTGCTTTATTTCTGCATCAGGTCAAATTATTTCAACGTCATTCTTGGTCAGAATAAGAAGTTTGAATAGAGTCTGAAAGATGGTCACCATTACTACCTTATAGCAGCAGGGATACTTGCAGTGTAAAAGCTTTTCTCTCTCAGAGTGTAAAAGAAGGCTAGAAAATAAGAGGCTGTCTCTTTTTTTTGTATGAAGAAAGCTTAGAAGCTTTGCATTGGTTGAAAAAAAGTTTTTTTTAATCATTCAAAGCACAAGTTCACTTCTGGCTCTAGCACTGCTATCACACAGCTACATTAAGTACAAAGCCAACTTCTGATGACAAACCATGATGCTGATACTAGAGTAATATCAATTCTTTGTACCCACCTAGGAGAAGGAAACTTCTGAATTAAAAGCTCTGCTGCCTTGCAGCTATACCGAATCATGGGAAAGGTTTTGAGAGTTGACCCTGAGAAAAAATCAGGAGACCGCAACCCTTAGACAATTTGCAGAGCCTGCAACACCACTGATACCAAACTGTATCAGCAATTGCCACTCCTTTGGATACATCAGCTGCATGAAGAAAGCATGTGTACTGTTAAACGTTAAATGCCATAAAAAGACAAATTTTCTAGCAGAATATGACAAGTCAGGAGGCCATCTGCTCTTTACTCAAATAATAATGTATATATATATGCATAATGCACAAAGGCAGGTTTTTCATCTGTATATTTTAATTGGGAAAATGAGAACACCTCAGATAATTTCTTAAGAGTTTCTTGTTGATAATGACAGAACCCATAGTGTCAATCAGTAAAGGACTTACTTGAGATTCAGAAAAGTCCTCCAGACTGAACCGAAGTAATTCAGCAGAGGCAATCTCAATGTGCATGAGAATTTGTCTAAATGATGGTACCAGTCTCTTTCTGGGCATTGCACTCCTGAAAAAAAAAAAAGATATTTTCCATTAAAATTATTCTTTGGTGATGACCCTTTTTTTTTAAAGGAATAGGTTGATGATTTATTTTTAAAATTTCATGTATATAGAGAGTGTGGTAACCTATGCATACAAATACCTAAGGTCAAGCCGCTAATTAGGTCACAAACACTAGGCGTGATAGATATATAGATATGTTGTTTGTGTGTGTGTGACAAATACTAAGCGTGCTCTAAAATACGGTTTTTTTTTTTGGTCAACCAGGTGGTTTAGGGATTGCGGATCTATCTACATCTATAGGTAACACAGCTCGCAAGCTACCATAGCTTTTCAGCAACCCCCCCTTCCCCGCCCAGATCGAAAAATATCTAGCACTGACTTTTGGGCTGTTACATACACTGAGCGTGCTAGATCGGCGGCTAGTTACGTAGGACCGCGTACCGTATGTTTTGTTTTTAGGTGAACCAAGTAAACTGTTGTGTCCTGCAATGACTTGGGGAGGATTATCTATTGGCTACCAAAGCTTATTAGGCTCTCCCTCAAATAGATAATATCTGGATTTAATTTATTAATGACCTTATGACTCAAAATAGCTTAGACCTAAATAAGTACTACGATAATGCGTTACTGGGCTTAGCACCGTCAGTTTCTAAGCAGAGCTGATCAGTGATAGATTATAGATTCCTTCGATGTGGACCATGTGGAAATGACTAAAATCTGTCTGTCTTGACATGGCGTAAAAAGAAAATGATATAAATAAAAAAAAAAAAAATAGATTATAACACTTTTGAAACACCATACTTTTCACAAAATTTTAAGATTATAACACTTTTAAACACCATACTTCTCATGTGTTCGATAAGTTCTTAATGTTCGATAAGATAAGATAAAGGTAAAAAAAGTGTTCGATAATTTAAGCTTTTGAAATCATCAACCTGACTCACTTTAACATCAAATATAAGTTTAACTTTGAGTAGTAATAGAATAAAACATATCTACTTTTTAAGAAAAATGGATGAGGAGTTCATAGATATAATCAGTTTTTTTCTAGGTCTAATTTTTACGGAGATACACAAATTCAAACATAAAAAATGTCGGCGAATGAGCTAACTTGTTCGATAAACGTAAGTTACTGTAGATCTAGATCAGATCTAGAATCTAGTTACTACTACTAGAGTCTAAGAGTGCTACTAATAGTACTACTACACACTGAGTACTACTTGGAGTACTAGTAGTAGTACTAGGCCTAGCTCAAGAGTTAGTCTAGAACTAAGAAATAAAGAATACTTAAATACTACTAGAGTCAGAGTAGTAGAGACTAGAGTCTCACTAGAGAGATGTCTAGAACTTATAGAAGATGATAGATCTACCAATCTACCAGATTCATTTAAAGTATTTTAAACTATTTATAAAAATTTTAGGTTACCGAAATCGTCAGTTAGAATCTGTTTACTAATTTCAATTGCAAGAGAATCAACAGAATCATCTAGATCTAGAGATGGGAATTTGAAATCTATCAATTTTCCCTCAATTTCTACGACAAACATTGAGTGTTGCCATTTCCGTGATTTCAAAACAAATGAGTTGACTGTACGTAAGCTTAAAAAAGTTTTTTTTGAAAAGCCACGAAATCAAATAAACTAAATTATCAGTTACCAAGGATATTTTTCAGTTTTCTGTAGTTCTATTCTTCTTACATATAGTCTAGATTCTAGATTTATGGCGCAACTAGATCTAAATCCTCCCCACCCCCATTTTTTCCCCCGCGGAAACGCTTCAAAGACCAGCTTAGGCGTCAACTTTCCTTGGCTGACAGATGAGAGCACCTGGTTGCATGCGGCCTCAGAACGAGACAGCTGGAGGTCACTTACGAAGGCCGCGGGATACATATTTTAAAACCAAAAGAAAATCTGCTGTCGAGAACAAACGGCGAAAAGAAAATCTAAATCGACCACCTGCGGACAATGGTTATGCTTGCCCTGGATGTGGCAAAATATGTAGGTCACAGCTGGGACTGCGCAGCCACGTGAAATACTGCATTCCTCACTGATCTTCGGACTCGAACACTAGCCTTATTATTATTAGCAGGATGTCCAAAGAGTGGCCTTTTTTCCTTGTGCAGCCAGCTTTGCTTTGGACGACAATTTCTTTGTGCTCCCTTCAGTGCCTCTCGACTTTCGGCCCATAAAAAATGTTTTGGATCTGCCTTTGAGCTGCTTACAAAATTAGTGCTGAATGTAAAGTAAGGATCCTGTTTTGAAAATTTCGATTTCAGCAATGCCCATTGTCCTTTTCTTTTTAAAGCTATATTATAGGCAGCATTACTTAGGGAATTTAGGTGCCCTTACTACCAAGGCATCAGCATGCCTACTTTTCATTGTTTATATGCTTGTGAGTCTTGGATACTGACTGCAGAGCTAGAGAGGAGGATCCTAGCAATGGAATTGAGCTGCTACAGAAGGATCCTAGGTATCACATTTTAAACCACATCACAAAGATATTAGAGGCAGGGCTACTGCAGCGATTAGACCCCATGATGATCTACTATCATAAAAAAACTTGAGCTAAAAATCTATGGCCATATTACAAAGTCTTCGAGGCTCGCTAAGACCTTCCTTCAGGGAACAGTACCAGGAAAAAGAAGAGGCAGACAGAAAGCGATGGAAAGATAAAGTACATAAAAGAATGGATGGCCCTGCCATTGAAAGAGGTTCTAACTAAGGTAAAAGACTAGTGGAATGGAGAAAGATGGTGAACAAATCTTGCATGGTGCCCCAATGGTCCAACAGACTAAGGGATAGGTAAAGAGGTTTTTCAGCAGCAGGTATCAAAACTCTCATGTTTCAAATTGACTTAAATCTCTTTACATGTTTTACAACTAAGAAATGAAAATGAAGATTTATCATTCCTTTTTGTAAAATAAATCTAAAAAATTACTTGATATTTGTCTGCATTTAAAGATTCCTTGCTTTGTGGTTCAAATATTTAATAGGTGAAATGAGAACATTACTTTCTCATTATGATGTAGGTATGAAATTTCAAAACATAAGTCCACTCAGGTCTAAGAGCTATTTGATCTTGATTATACACACTGCACTGTCAACATAACCTACCCTGACATTCATTAACTATTAACCAGATATTAATTTCTTAACCTCAAGAGAAGCATGATATTATTTTTTTTAAAGCTAAATGATCAAGTTTTTTTTTTTTATCTCAAGATTAGCTTTAATAAAGTCAGTCTGAGGGAACTTAAATTGTGTTTAAGCAGGTATGATTGGCAGTTTCATAATGGTGGATTTATTCAAGTCTGGTCATCTATTTAAGAAAAATGAAACAACATAATGAGTTTAATATTTTGTATTTTATTCTCTATACCCATAACTGTTACATATGATCACTTACAATACATGAAACACACATTAAGATAAATAGACCACACAGTCCATGTTTTCTATGCTACTAACATTTGAGAAACAAATGACATCACTATTTTGAAAGTGCAAGGTGGAGTACAATGGAAGTCAATGAAGGATGAGAAATTTTTACCAACAGCATAGAACCAATGTCTTGCATACCCCACCAACAAGAGACAATGTTTCATCTTTAATTGAAATGATTTTCAGTTTCTGTGTCAAATTAAAATTATGTGATGCATTCAAAAGTTGCTAACATAAATAATTCTATTCAAAATAACTGTAACTAAATTTACAAAAAATACAATTTTTTTCATTCATAACATTTTTACTTTGTAAAAGTTGAATAAGAATAAGTAAATAAAACATAACTTTGATAAATTATGATACAATGAAACAGAGAGATTCATGCTTATAGCATGCTCTGAGCGCTTTGGTCCAATCTCAGTTGTGGGGGAGGAGGGGGTATCTAGGAGAAGGTTTTTCTGTGCTGCCTTTAGGCGCTCAATAAACACAACTCTGCCTAAGTCGGATGTCGAACCTCGAGCCTCCTTGATTGGTAGCCAAGCCAAGCCAAGTTCAAGAGCACTTAACCTCTCGACCACGCTTCCCACTTTAAAAGTTTCCTTTAGGAAAAAATATAGATTCATTTC
Organism: Biomphalaria glabrata; assembly: GCF_947242115.1. Lineage (NCBI taxonomy): Eukaryota > Metazoa > Mollusca > Gastropoda > Planorbidae > Biomphalaria > Biomphalaria glabrata. Next base: position 31,987,443 of record NC_074726.1, on the reverse strand, counting down.
ATTTTCAACATGCATTTACCAAAAAAAAAAGGTTTTTAAAGAGTAAACAAAAAAAATATTTTTTTTCTATATTAATTTTTCATAGGGTGATTATTTTGGATAGTGACCTCAAGACAATTAATTTAAATGTTTTATATATTTTAAGTGTTAGATATTAAGTTTTGTGAAAATATGAATAACTATCATTAAAATACTTTTAGTTCAATTTGGATCATTAAATACTACCTAGATATAATCTAGATCTAGTTCTAAAGAGACTTGTCCTCAGTTGAGAAAAATGGGATGATATATTCCATTCCTATAAAAAATTATTTAAAAGAAACCTTGCACCTGTACTCCTTAACTCTTTCTCTTCTAACTGACGATACCAGCGTTGATTCCACCAGAATGTGGTAAATAATTACGGAGAGAAAGAGTTAATCCTTAACAAATAACTCAGTCAAATTAATTATTTCCCCCCTTTTTCTCTGTATAACTTTGATTTAGAGGTTAAGCCTACAAACCAGTTTTGCATTACTCTCTTTTTTTTAATCTTTTTATTTTAAAGAATAGAGGACTCCCATTAAAATAAAGAAATCTTTAATTTAGCTCTTGATGTGATCATTATAGATCTGTGACAGGAAGAAAAGACGATCAGGTTCCAACACTTACTGTGCAGTCCATTTTCTTGAGCCACTTGTGTCAATAGCCACACCTGACCAAATGTAATAGACTCTTCTGGCCATGATGAATTGAATATAGGTTTCTCCAAATGAACATCTGAAGAACAGAATGAGTTAAAAAGAAATGAGTTAAATAGCTAATATAATCCATTATATCTATTATCTACCAAAAGTGCAGTGTTTTTTTTTTTATTCCATTTTTATATTAAATGACCTTAACACCATCTGCCCTATAGATCAAAGGTCTGAAAGGGGAACTCAACTTTTTACTTTACTATATTTTAAATGATATTTTGTCTTATTACCATTATCTGATGAAGTTTTGTAACTTTAAACATTTATTGCATCCTAATTTGATTTACTTAATTTTCTTTTTTTTTTTAAATTCTATGTTAAGGTATGAATAAGGAAATCACAAAAAAGAAAACATTAAACAAATATCATTCCAAAAGTTCTATTGCTTGTGCAATTAACAAATCTACACAACAGGATCACAACTATGCAGCTTCTACATACAACATGTGCTAAATATTTTTTGCTTACAACATTGAATGATTAAGGATCAAGTTAAACATCCACTCTCCAAACAAAATACATGTAGAAAGTAAACAAATGTATCACACTACAAAAGCAAAAGATAAAGGAGAACTCATGTGAGTTTTTAATATTTCTATAATAAGAGAGAGAGAGAGAGAGACACCAGAGTCATAAGCTAATAACATTGACTAAGGTACATGTAACATATCTAATGGAAGTGAATCACAGGGTCTTAAAGTTGGACTTAAATTTATAGGAAAAGTGTGTACAAACTATCTGCCTTAGTCTATCATCAAGTTACCAGCTAATGATAATTATGAATATAACTAATACCACACCAATCTACATATTCCAAACACATTTTGAAGCAGGACACTAAGGAAAACAAAATTAAGCTATTGAAATGCATGTCAGTACTCATTTTCCTTCTATGCAGCAATGGCAAATGGCAACAAATTAATATTAGGGTTTCAGTTCACAGATGATTGATCCAATCATTTATATGTATTGAATCAAAGTATATCACAATGAGTTAGCTAATTTAATATCACAGTAAACCATTGTAATGTGTTCAAACATTATTTAATCTATATTTCACATATGAAAAAATTATGTTTCTGTTTTATACAAGGTAAATGAAATCTTGCATGTTATTTTTTCTTTCACCAATGTCTTACAAGAACTAGCTGATACAGAATGTCTATAAAGTTCACTATCAGTGTATGCTAGAATAGCAGAAAGATGCCTTGAGATATGTGTATGGATGGTGAACAGCAAATCTTTAGCTTTCGATTATCTTCAAAAAGCTTAATGCAAATTTGTTTACAGATGGAGTCCAAGAACTAAATCATACAAGCTGCTAAAGGTTTGAAAAGATTTACTATATAACAAACAAACAGTGCTAGAAATGTGCTCTGCATGTATGAATCTACAAAAAAAAATTTAGATGATAAACTATGAGGAATAACTGAATTTATACTTGAATTGAAATAATTATTTGAAGAAAAATAACTCAGTGAATTTATGTTGCAGCTTAAAACTATACACATGTATGTCCTCTGAATGTAGACTAACAAAGGGCAATCTTTTATTTTCAGATATGTTATTAGCATTCTTAAGGGTCAACATAGCACTACATATTCTCATTATTATACAAGTTAAAAAGACAAATATTTCCAGTTTAATTTTTAACCACAATATTCACTTTGCAGTGTGGCTATTATTGCCATGCATTTACTAAAAAACTAGATCTATTGGTGTGCTACACTCATATAAAGCTTAGAATAAAACAACAACACATATTGTGTAAGTTACATAATACATACAGCAAACATAAATGTGTGAGCACACTGCAGCTGCTTACTCATGCCACTTACAGCTGTGGGAACATAGTCAACACACAATGACAACATACATAGTGCAGGCCACAATAACAAAAAAAGGTACAAGATAATGTTGAGGTGAACACAACTTTTAAATCACTCACAACTATGTGGTTTATGGACTGCTTCTGACTGACCAACTTCTATAGCTCTAACTGAGTTAGGGAGTTTTCTGAGCTCACTGTTTTGTCTGTTGATTGAGGCATGATTTGTGTTCTCTGACAGAGGCTGTTTCCCTTGATTCTGATCCAAATGCTGGGATTGATTGATCCGACCAGCTGCGTTCTTGCGAGGGAAATGCTCTAGCTGTTGACTGATGGCTTCAAAACCCTTGTTCCTGTTCCGACTGAGTCCTTCCTCGCTAGAGGTGGCAGTTCCATAAATTCCTTTCTCTCTCATATCATTGGCAGCATATTCATCATAATATTCCTGAACATGCATCATTGTTACTATTCAATTGTAATTCCTTTTTTCAATTAGTTTTAACTTTGAAAAAAAAACAATTTTTCTTAAAAAAGAGAAATAGAAAAAGAAAGTAGTTATCTTTTAGCAATATACAAGGGGGTTCTAGAGTTTCGACATTGATCCATTGTGTTGTAAAACAATTTTCGTTGTAAAGTTGGAAAATACATACCCACTGTATGTAAATACAATAATAAAATAAGAACTTATCCTATCCTAAAACCAATCCTCACAGAGTATCCCACATAATTATCAAAAAACACATTAAGAAAATATATACGTTTAGTAATAAAATGAAACAGCAATAAAAAAAAAAGAAAGGACAGACTTATTGGGAGGAGGAAGCTGCGGAAGTAGCTGAAGATACTGGGGCAGGTGAATCTGGAGAGGCAGCTAAAGTAGAGGGCATAGACATCAGAAGAGTTGGCTGTAACCTTGGGAGTCATAATAATGGGCAAAAGGTTAACAAATTCAAAACACACACATGATAGAGAGACTGACAAAGCAGCAAGCCAAAATTGCCTACAAAGCGACTGGGTGCATGTATTGTGTCGCTTGTTTCTCATTGCAGGATAAAGTGATTTTGATAACATCAAGGTGGGTAGTTCAAGAAACCAGCTTAAAAGTTTTAAATCCATGGCTAAAAACTTAACACCATTGTGTCATTAGTACACACTGAAAACCTAAACCATGGGAATGTATTGTACACTAAAAACCAAGATATTCTCCTCTAAAACCATGGGCACATATTTTACACTAAAATCATAACTATATTTTTGCCTAAACTATTTATATTAGACTAAAAAAACAAAGATATTCTCACCTAAACCATGGGCATGTGGCTTGTAGGCAAATGGAAAAATACTTTTTTCTTTTGAAAATCTACAGCAGACATCCACAGGGAAGGCTGTTAATAAATTGAATACAAATGTTACAGCCTTTTTTTCTATACAAAATCTTAAATATTATTAAATTATTATTAAATATTAAATATTAAAAAAAAAAGAATAAAAGTTAACTGCAGGGAGGGAGGATTTACATTTCTTACAGAGGCTGATTAGCCTAAAAAATGGCATAAAACAATGATGAAGTACATTTCTGAGTCTTGTTTAATGCTGATATTCTACATTATGGGAGAAGTTTAAAGTGACCAGATAAAACCATGCCACTAGCGAGATATATTGATAGAGACACAACAAACTAGGCTTGTACTTACAGGAATGTCCTTGAGGTATCGTAAACGATGCAGATGCCAAGAAAAAAACTCCTGCAACATATGGCTGCCTGTGAAAACACAAAATGAAGTTTACAGCCAAGTTAGCTCTAAAAAAAAGTTCTAATTACAACAGCCTATAATTAATTATTTTTATCAGATTGACTTACTTTTTGTGTGTGACATAAATCTTCAAACCTGAGTGGTCTTATCTTCAGCATCTGTTCAATTAATAAGAAAGACATTTTGGTTTTTGTTTTCAGTTATTTAACTAAGAAACAGAGAGTTGATAAAATCTCTTTACACCAAACAAAACAGTATAACTATACAAAATAAAAAGTATAGACAATACATGTTACAAAGTTTTCTATAGTGAAGTATATGGTTACATTCTCTTTCCTCACCAGTAAATATCCTAGCATAGTGAACTTGCAGTACTAATGTTTAGTAATGTTTTTAATGAATGTTCTGTTGCCAAATCTCAAACCAACATCTAAGATAATACAAAGAACATTAAGTAACCAAAAAAAGTTTCAATTGAATGTATTTCTCTCAATACCAATAACTAATAATTAAAATAACAATGAGTTTATTAATGTACCTTTAGGCAAGATAGTTGGAGGAGCATTTTTAGCCCGAGCAAATAAAATCACAGGATGACTATTCTTGCACATTGCAGGACAGTTCCTAAAAGAAACATTTTTAAAAATCTTAATGAATAATGAACAGATATAACAGAACACCATTTCACCACCGTATCACAACCAATACACCACTACACCAACACACTACAATGACTATCCTTGCATTACCTATCATGCACAAATGAAAATATTTACCAAACTGGCTACTGAGAATAGGCTTCACCTTCACATCCATACAACAGCATGTGATGAGCTCTGTTGGCGTCAGCTACAGCTTCAAACTTATCTGAAATAAAAAGCACCAAACTCATAACAGTAACTACAGAGTTCCCAGAGTTAAAATAGGTCTTCAAAACTAACTTGAGGTATCAGCAAAAAAAAAGGCCTATGACATAATGTACATAAGATCCTATATTAAGTATATACTTGTTTCAATTTTCGCTAAGAAAGATGTTTCCATTATACTTAAAAAAATAAGCCAGCAGTAGGTTTGTCTGGACAAACAGCAACTTCAGGGCAAGCGATGATTTAAGCTCTTTACTATACAGAATACCAATAAATGTTTGTAAGAGAAGTTTTATATTCTTGTTGAAGGAATGGGAATGATGGGGAGAAGGCTGGCTTCAGAGCAAAGATACAAACTTAGGCACCCAAAAGTTAATGCAAAACAAGGAAAAAAGAAACATGTACTTTGAACTTTATTTCAACAACAAATCAGACTTTATGCCTTCATCAATAATAAAAGTCAATTGCTTTCATCATGATTTTTTTTTTAAATAACATTTTCTGTACTTAATAACCTTTCAGTCACTTGTTTGCTGTATTGCTTAACATACAATTTAGCCTATACTGTATTATATTAAATTAGTGAAATCTTCTAAAGAATAGAAAGAGGCTATGTTTATCATAAAAAAAATGTGGATTATACACTCACAAATATATGATTCCAAATCCTGTGCATGGTAAGCTGTGCATAAATAAGAATCCGGCTGAAAACACAATAAAGATTTGGTAGAAATATTTGTTTATTTAAAAAGGAAGAAACTAAAAGTATGAAAATAGAAACTAAATTTGTTAAGATATTCAACTATTTCTCTTTTGTTGACATCTCCTAACTCAGTTGTGAAATTACACATTTTGATTTCCTTATTCAATTTCTTAATACTTTAGAGAAATATGACTAAATTGATCCAAAAGGTTATTAAAATAGAATCCTTGTAAGCATCTTCACTCTCTTCTTATGTCCCATGAACAATTACAAAGAGTTTACCTTTCTAGGGCTTGCTCCCCGCATCAATATCTTCAATATCTGTGTGTCTTCAAAGTCAACTACAGATAAAAAAGAATCAGAAATACTGAGCAACATTTTAAAATTCGCTCTGTTCATGCACAACACAAGCCAACAAACAATAGACTGAAAACATTACAAGACTATGCAATCTTGTTGGCAATATTGTGTTTAAAACTTTTGAGAAAAAATTTACCAATGGCTTCATCTGGATGATTTATGCCAGCATGGTGATGAGATCCTATAGCTGCTTCTTCAAGGGCTGGATTGGGTGGAAGAGGAATGCTGACATCAATGGTAAAGTTTTTTCCAGTCAGCTGTGTAAGTTCATTGAAAGCACATTCTCCTGATGGGTCAGCCACAAAAATGTCTGTGTAGAACATGATGTAATAATTGCACATCTCATCAATGCCTGTTGACCTGCATCAGAAATTATCATCAGTAAGTGAACACCGCTAAATTGGTTTAATTGAAATAAATTAATCTTTCTTATGTTTAAAGTTAATATTAGAGATGAAGTTTTTCAACAAATATATTTTTCTTTCTTTTTTTTTTTTTAGTCAATTTTGTTTCTTTCTCCAATTATTTATTAGGTGTCCATATTACAGATGAATGTTTTATTAAAAAAAATAAATTATGTAGCTGATGACAGAATTTGTAAACAGAAATCACATTTCAGCAATTTTGACTACTTTTAGTTAGTTTGTTTCAATTTTAGAGTTAAAAGCTAAACCAACAAGAAACTCACCCAACACCAACAGGATGATGCATCGAGCTTGAGTTATAAGTGCATCTAACAGCCTGGAACATAAGTTACATTTCAAATTTAGACAAAAAACATCATAAGAGCTTTAATAATAATTCAGAAAAAGAAAAGCTGACATTACAGTTGGTAAATATTTATATCAGACTTACTAAAGCATCTCCTGGTTTGACTTCAATTACTTCCTTCACTGGATAGAAGGCCTTTAGATTTGTTTCATATCATAAACATGTGGCACTTTAAGTGTAAGTTTATATGAGATCATATAATGTTAGAATAATTGAATATCAAATATGGTAACTTTAAGACTTACTTGTGGCCATTGTGGATTTCCTTTACCGATTTCATGATACGTTCCATTGTATTGATAACCAGTTATGACTGTACCTGAAGAACATTACAATTAATAACAATTAGAAGAGATATGATGTTTGTAAAATGTTTTACATGTTTCGGATGTTCCTTCAGAGTTGAAGATAGTTTACTTTTTTTTTTTTCAGATTATTTTTGTTATGGTTAGAAATGAGTTTGGCAATGTTCATAGTAATCTATTGGCCATCATCATACATAAAGGTTTAACATAATTTACACACACACACACTACCTTCTAATACAATTCAAAGTAGTAAACTAGTTGTTAAGCAGACAATGTAATATTTTTAAAAAATTATGAAAACTTACAATTAGTATGTAGAAGAATGGTGAAGTCCCCAGAATCTAATAAAAATATACCAGCAACATACTGAGGCCTAGTGAAGATGACAAATACAAGGTGTCAAAACATGCATTTTTTTTTTGTTTTTCCGGGGGGGGGGGGGGGGTGAGGAGGGGCAAATATATCAATAATAATCTAATACAAGAGAATTATTTCAAGATGAACTACTTAGTTTTGGTGGGTTGTGTAAAGTTTAAGTCCAGAGTGATCTGCAGGTTCTGAGTCTGAAATATATTGGTAGTTACTAAAGAAAATAGATTGAAGTGTTACATAAAACATTATGGAATAACATCACTGAATGAAATATTGTTTAAGATATACATAATGAAATAAAATGTTAGCAGAAGGAGAAATAATAACAATTTAGTTGACAAAATGACATCTAATCAATTTCTATGACTAAGTTCATATAAGGAAAAAAATCTGAATTTGAGTTTTCAAATCATTTCAATGATGCATTCTAATAAAGAAAAGTTCCCCTTTCAGATCTTGTGGTCTATAGAGCAGATGACATAAAGGTCATCTGTTTCTCTGGCCAATGGTTAATGGGCAGCACAACGACCAACTGCCTTTACTTTCCCCAACTAAAGTCAGATATCCATTAGAGTTGGGTGGACTCAGGGGCGCCCTAAAAATCCTGAAATTAAAAATCACAGTCTTCACTGAGATTCGAACCCAGGACGCCAGGTTTGGAAGCCAAGCACTTAACAACTCAGCCACCTCACCCCCATAATGCATTCTAATACATTGTCTAAATATTTTTTCAATAATTCCATAGAATACAATTTTATAGGTTCATCTACATTTATATGGGAAGCGTGGTCGAGAGGCCAAGTGCGCTTGAACTTGGCTTGGCTTGGCTACCTAGAAGGGGGCTCGAGGTTCGACACCCGACTCGGGCAGAGTTGTGTTTACTGAGCGCCTAAAGGCAGCACGGAAAACCAACTCCTAGATACCCCCTCCCCCCCACTGGTCCACAAATGAGATTGGACCAAAGCGCTCTGAGCATGCTATAAGCATGAAAGTAGCGCTATATAAAAAGCTATAAATATATATTAGTAAATAAAACTAACCTTCAAAAATCTTTGCGTAGTGTACCTGGAGTACAATAGTCTTAATTGATGTTTTCCTGTGACCCTGAGACCTACACCTTTAAAGAAAGAACATGACATTCTTGATAACATTTTAATTCCTACATTTTGTGTGTGTGCATTTTGACAAGTAAAGGTGGAGACAGGAGAAATCTGATCTTCAATGACTTTTTTACTGACTATTTTGTTCACTGCACTGCATATATGTTAATGAACCTCCTTTCAATGTTTTACCACTAAGTTGGTCAGGTGTTCCTAAGAACACAACTCAGAACTTTATCACAGATCATGCAGCTTATATCTTGGAAATTACATTTGCTACCTTGAGCCCTTACTTGTGTTAAAATACTTTCAATGGAGAGCAGGTGGGCATAATCTGATCTGTAAAGTTTCAGTAATCTTCTAATTTCAACAATAGTATGCCTAACTCAATTTCTTCACAGATAAATCCCTCTGACCTGTCATCATGTGATGATGATAATATAAAAGGACTACTGAGAGCTTATATCTGAGTTTCAGCATGCTTGTAATGTTCTTAGCCTAACATAGTTCTTGACAGGTCATTAACCTATTGTTAAACCTTTCCAGCTGGTTTTCACCAATTGCATTTATGCTTAGTACATGCCTCAGTGGCAGCGAGAGATAAACAAAAGAATGCATGTCTTGAATGCCACATTAAAAGTGTCTGTCTCAGGTATTTGTGCAAGACTCTGGAAATAAAATGGCAAGGCGCAGTCACCAACACAAAAGTGCCAAGAAGAAAAAATACTAAAATGGTTTATCAAAGATCTTAGAATATTATGTAATCATTTTAAATTGTCAGCTTGCTGAAGAGAAATATAGCGTTTTTACAAAAATTATTTTGAAATATATTTTATGCAGGTTTTTTAAAAATGGACCATTACCAGGCTCTTTTAAGTCCATTTACTGTCAAAAACATAAGCAAAGATCCTATCTGAAAATCAATTTCAGGTACATAGAAAAAGATATCTAGGTTATAGTATTAAATTTTTAAAAAGTGTTACATATTGATGGGGTGAGAGGATATTAACATTTAATAACAAGTTCAGAAATGCAATTCCACCATCAATTAACAAGTGAATTGCTCAAACAGAAGTCTTCACTCATCACTGAATTTTGAAAAAACTTGTTTCTTTCTAGTCAGTTTGTTAAGCTTAAAACATGTCAACTGTTTATTTGTTACCTTTAGGCATAACTGTTGGAGGAGCATTCTTAGCCCAGGCAAACATTATTGTAGGCTGACCATTTTTACACATTGGTGGACAGTTCCTGAAAGAGAAAAAGTATAATTCTAATACAGCAAAAGCTGGAGGCCATTCTTATTTATTTTTAGCTACAAACTAGAAGGTCAAGCACTTTGTCACAAATAAAATATATTAATTATCTAGAATCATTTTATTACTATTTGAATTTTATTTTAAAAAAAACAACAACTTTACCATTAAAAAATTAAAGCTTCTTACTTACCAGATGCTGTCTGTAGAAAAAGGTTCACCATCACATCCATACAGCAACATGTGGTGTGCAGTGGCAGCATTGGCCAGAGCTTCAAATTTATCTGATTAGCAAGATAATTGAATACCATTAAATATATTACATGATTTTTTTTTTAAAATTAACTATTCAGTGTATGTCATATACACCACTGTAACTATAGTTTAGTCAACAAGACTTGGAGATGACTTACAAATATAAAGCTCCTCTTCTAGAACTGGATAGGTTGTACATAGATAGGTGTCAGGCTACAGGACAAGAGAAACAACATCATCTCACAAACACATTAATTGACTAGATTACTGACACACTTGTATTAATAATTTTTCATGGCTAGGTAGGACTTCATTGTTTATTTATTAAATACATTTATGTTTAAGCAAGTTTAATAAAAATATTAATTAATATAACCCAATACTTTTATGATGAGAAATGTTCAGATGCTACTGTAATAAGTCTTTTAATTTAAACTTCAATATCTTGATTAAGAAAAAAATGTTTTCCAAAGTTAGCCCATGTTTTAAAAATTTGGTTTTGGATAAAGAATTGTTTAGAAATAACACAGGACTGAATATAAAATATACCAGCAACCATCACAATATTTTCTTAGTACATCTAAAACTTGAATGTCAGCTTGTGGGATAAGCTTTTTTCTTTATATTTCATAAACACTTACTGTATTAGGCTTAGCACCAGGCATCAATATGTCTTGAGTTTTTGTGTCTTGGTACAAGTTCTCTGGAAAGTGACAGTGTATTCAATATATCACTTGTAATACAAATAAATGATGATTCTAATTGCTCAAGAAAAAAATCTATTTACAACAAAACAAAATTAAGGTTTAACAATGCAAAACAATTAATTGAATTGCTTCTATATGCTACAAAACTAACCATTGGCTTTATCTGGATGATTCATGCCAGAATGGTGGTGAGATCCTATGGCTGCTTCTTCAAGTGCTGGATTTGGTGGAAGTGGAACGCTGACATCTTTGGGAAAGTTATCTCCTGTCAGTTGTAGAAGTTCATTAGTGCCTTCTTCTTCTTCTTCTAGCCAGCTTTATTGCTGCTGAGCTGTGAGCTCTTTTGCAGGTGCCACATTGCCATGAAGGATTAGCCACAGAGCTGTTCGTGTCGAACATAATATAAAAATTGCACATCTCATCATTTCCTGTAGACCTGCAAAAGGATATATTTATTGTCAATAAGAATTTTAAATAGTTGGGTTTATTTAGTTTGCTTCTAATTATGGTATACAAACTACAATTTCAATAGTACTTATTAGTACCTTAAATTAATGATGATGACTGGAAAGAACAATTTACAAGAGGATCAGAAAAAATAAGGTCATGTGGCACATTTTTTTAATGAGTGAAGGAACTTAATGGTCTGTCAATCATTAGATTCATACAAATGCTACATTCAAGTCCCTTACTAAGTTGTATATTTTCTGAGGACTAATTCTTTTAAGTTTTTCCTACATAAAAATGTAGTGCCTTTCAGACCTTGTGGTCTATAGGGCAGATGATGTAAAGGTCATCTGTTTCTGTGGCCTCTGGTTAACGATGGTGTTATGTGGCAAGTATAATGAAAACCGCCTTTATTTTTCCCCAACTAACAACAGGTATCCATTAAAGCTGGTTGGACTCAGAGGTGCCCAAAGATCATAACATTAAATATTCCAAATCTTCACCAGGAGTCAAACCTGGGATTCCCTGGTGCGGAAGTCAAGCACTTTATCACTCAGCCACCCTGCTGCCCCCTCTTTACTTGTAAACCTTAAATTAATGATGATGACTGGAAAGAATCCTTTCATGACTTGTTAAACACAGTATAATACATTTAAAAAGAATGAATAATAAAATAATTATTGAACTAATGGTTAAATTATTATCAGCACACATATTTAGAAAATAAATACAAATGAGGTGAAAATACAATACAAAGTCAATACACTAACCCAACACCCAACAGCATGATCCATTGAACTTGAGTTATAAGTACATCTAGCAGCCTACATAGGAAGTGAAAACAAAAAAGAAATTAGCAAATAAATATCACACATTTGTTTACCTATGAAAGAATGTGATGTCTTGGGAATAGCAATCATATTTTTTTAATGATCATTCAATGTAAAAAAAAAACATTAAAATGTGCAGTGCCTTAAAGTGTATACTCTCTAAAGAGATGGAATAGGTTGCCTAAAACAGACATGAAAACCAATCACTTAGTATACAAGAAATAAACAACTAGTTAAACATATGAATATAACAATATAGTTTGTTTTTTAAAACATAAAATATCAGTACGTTCTAGACATTGCTTTAAAAGTGAACTTTTCTTATAAAAGGATATAATAGACAGTGCTCGATATTGTCTTGAAAATATTGCTTAGTCTTTACATATAATTTCTTAATGTTAATATAATATGGTCAAGCTAACTCACTTGTGACCATTGTGGATTTCCTATGCCAATCTTATGATAAGAACCATTGTGTTGGTAACCAGTGATGTCTCGACCTGGAACAATAGTTATGGTGGAAGAGAACTGAAAGGCACAAGGCTGTTACCTAGATCTAGTTTGAAGACCCTAATCCATTTTCTAGTTAGTGTGTGAGACATGAGGAAGTGAAGGAAGTGAAATAGTTTATCTTGAAGAGGAGAAAAGAGAGAAATTCTAACTCTTACCTAATCCATGAGAATGTGTTCTGTAGGCAAAGGGAAAGATACTCTTGTCCATTCTGAATGTACAGCTTATATCTACAGGGTACACTGAAATTTAAAAAAAAATGTATGTCCTTGGGTGTTTATAATGTTTTAAAAAAAAAGATTCAACTATTATTAAATTTCATTAAACAAAAAAAAAAGCTTTTTCTTTGGAATAATATCTACTGAAAATAGTCTATAGAATTTAAGAATTCTTACAATTTACATGTGGTGGGATGGTGAAGCCAGCAGCCAACAAAAATATACCAGCAACATACTGGGGCTGTCACCTGATGCACATACCTTGCCGTGGTGTGACAGCTTGAGTGCCTCAATGACCCTCAGAGCTATACCGGCGGGAGCTCATCACTCCTGGCAGGTACTACCAAGCCGGACAGGTCTGTTAGGAAAGAGGCCAGACAAAAGGTGCATCCCCCTCCCCGGGACACAGGGGTTGTGCGATAGGCTAACAACCTGTCCATGGATAAAAAATAGTGTTATAGAAACCAGAACAAAAGCACAAACACTAAACATTGTCAGAGGCAAAAGTAGAGCTCCACAAAGGAGACTTATGAAGCTATGCAGGGAAAGTTGAACGAATCCTGTGAGGCCGACCACTCTACTTAAACCAATGAAAAAGAAACACTTCCTTATTCAGAAGGCAGCATTTAACTTGGGAACATGGAATGTCCGTACTTTACTAGAACCAGGTAGATGTGCACAAATTGCCAAGGAAATGGCCAACTACAAACTACAGATCCTGGAAATGAGTGAATTTCGATGGAACACATTTGGTGAAACAAGACTGCAATCAGGAGAAACCCTTCTCTTCTCTGGAAAGGAAAAAGAAGATGACTTACATGAAAATGGTGTAGCACTACTACTAAACAAGGAAGCTTTCAAAAGTCTTTTAGAATGGGAACCAGTTTCAGAACGAATAATTAGAGCCAAATTTTTGTCTAAGTTCAAAAATGTTCACATCATTATGTGCTATGCTCCCACCAACCTTGCAAGTGATACTGACAAAAATACATTCTATGACCAACTGCAAAGTATAGTTGACAAAATACCTACAAGAGATGTTTTGATCCTCATGGGAGACTTGAATGCCAAAGTGGGAAGTGACAACAGAGAGAGAGAGAAAAGTATGGGCACCCATGGACTTGGCACCATAAACGAAAATGGAGAAATGTTTGCAGACTTCTGCACATTTAATGAATTAGTGATAGGAGGCAGCATTTTCCCCCACAAAAAATGCCACAAAGTGACATGGGTTTCACCAGACAATAAAACAGAGAATCAAATCGACCACATTATCATACGGCGGAACTGGAGAAGCACATTACTAGATGTACGAAACAGAAGAGGAGCAGATATTGGCTCAAACTACCACCTAGTTGTTGCCAAACTAAAAATGAAGCTGGCCAGCAATAAAACAGAAAGAAACAAAAGGAAAAGATTTGACCTAGACAAGCTCAACAACACCCAGATTAAAAAGGAATTCCAACTATCCCTTCAAAATAGATTTGCTGTGCTACAACTAGATGAGGCCAAACAAAGCGTCGATAAATCTTGGCAAAATTTCAAAGAAATTATTACTGAAACAAGCAATGAAGTACTAAGCCTTAACACTAAGAAGAAAAAACAGTGGATTAGTGACGAGACATGGAAATTAATCGAAGAAAGGAAATGTGCTAAACAGGCAAAAACAAGAAACCACAAGCAACAATCAAAACAAGACTACCAAGCAGTTTCACAGAAAGTCACCAAAATGCTTAGACAAGACAAATGATCATTTTACAATAATCTGGCAGAACAGGCAGAAGAAGCAGCAGGTAAAGGAGATATAAAACAACTATACAAATCACCAAACTTCTCAGTACCAAAAAGGCTAATTGCAATGTTCCAGTCCGAGACAAATACGGAAAACTACTTTCTTCAATAAATGAACAACTTGAAAGAAGGAAAGAATATTTTCAAGAAGTGCTCAATAGACCTAAACCACGAAATCCACCAGATCTAAATGCAGGACCAACACTAGACATAAACATGGAAGAAATAACAAAAGAAGAAATAAGGAATGCACTCAAACAAATGAAGACAGGTAAAGTGGCTGGAATTGACAACATACCACCCGAAGTCCTAAAAGAAGGAGGAAGTGAAATAGTTGACCAAATGCACAAACTATTCAACAAAA
Organism: Biomphalaria glabrata; assembly: GCF_947242115.1. Classification (NCBI taxonomy): domain Eukaryota; kingdom Metazoa; phylum Mollusca; class Gastropoda; family Planorbidae; genus Biomphalaria; species Biomphalaria glabrata. The sequence continues at coordinate 31,972,269 of NC_074726.1, read as the reverse complement.
TTTGGTTAACAGAAACACCTCCGGGTGAGTGGAAAAGGGCTTGCTAATAAAAATACCAAAGAGTGGAGATCTATCACAATGTGAGAAATGGCGAGGCATCACTTTGCTGTCAGTACCAAGCAAGATTTTTAGCAGAATCCTACTAAACAGAATAAAGGGAGCATGTGATGAACACCTAAGGGAAGAACAGGCCGGATTCAGAAAAGGGAGATCTTGTGCTGACCAAATAGCTACACTCAGGATAATTGTAGAACAATGTGTCGAATGGCAATCTCCTCTCTATGCAACTTTTGTCGACTTTGAAAAAGCTTTTGATAGTGTCGACAGAGAATCTATTTGGACTGTAATGAGACATTATGGGATCCCCAATAAAATAATAACCATAATCAAGAACCTTTATGATGGTTTCACCTGCCAAGTAACCCACTGTGGCAAGCTGTCAGAGGAATTTCCAGTCACAACAGGAGTCAAACAGGGAGGAATCCAATGGACTCTCACACAAAAGCTGGAAGATCTGGAATTCGCTGATGACATAGCCCTATTATCACACAGACTACAGGATATGCAAGAAAAGGTCACAGCTTTAAGCGAAGTAGGAAAAAGAGTAGGCCTCAAAATAAACCATCAAAAAACTAAAGTACTTAAAGTAAACAATAAACAAATCGGAGACATAGTATTGGATTCTCAGACAATAGACCAAGTAGAAAATTTTATATACCTTGGGAGTGTAGTCAGTATATCAGGTGGAACAGATGAAGACATTAAACGCCATATAAATCTAGCACGTCAGACATTTACACAGCTAAAACCAACCTGGAAATCTCCTTACATCTCAAACAAGACTAAACTAAGAATCTTTAACTCTAATGTCAAGGCTGTCCTACTGTATGGTTCTGAAACATGGAGAACAACTGAAGCCACAACAAAAAAATACAGACCTTCATCAACAGATGCCTGAGAAATATCCTAAAAATACACTGGTATGACAAAGTAGAAAACACCAAACTGTGGGAGATGAGTGGACAAAAAAATATAGAAGTGCAGATCTTAGAGAGAAAATGGAGATGGATTGATCACACCCTTAGAAAAGATACCAGCAACAGAGCTAGGCAGGCCTTAGAGTGGAACCCATAGGGAACAAGACGCAGAGGAAGACCAAAAAGAACATGGCGACGCAGTGTACTTGAAGAAGCAGAGAAGACCGGGAAGAGCTGGGACACCATCAAAAAGCTAGCAAGAGACCGTGGAGAGTGGCGTGTTTTTGTCGAGGCTCTATGTTCCATGAGGAACTCAAAGGAGTGATGATGATGATGAATATACTGGGGCCTAGAAGTGAAGGTTGTAAGTAAGCATTGAAGAGTATATAATAAGAGAAATAGAAAAAAATCCTTGATTAAATTAACTAGATTTAGAACAATTTGAAGATAGAACTTTAAAAAGCAAAATGTTAATTATGCTAAGAGCCTTCAAATGCTAAAAGTGTTTAAAAATATAAAACAAGCTGTTGAAAGACTTCTGAAGATTCCAGCTCCCATGGTATCAACGAGGCGGCTCGGAAACATTTATTTTGTGGAAAGTGGATTTGCAAGCAACAGGTGAATATGGTCCCCATTGAGTTCAAACAAGCCACCACACTATTCCACAAAGAGGCTGCCATAAGAGAGAGCTAAGGGCAGGAAATTGTGCTAAACAAAAACAATAGGTAGAAATATTTCTAATCGCACAGACTTATTGTTAGTCTAGATCTATTACAAATTTAATTACATGACCGATCCAAACTAATTGATACAATTACACTTAATATAAGCTTGTTTTTTTTTTTAAAGTATTTTTACGTATTTTTCTTGTGTAATATTGTTTGTTACTTTACTTCTGAATTGTCTCCTAGTAACTTTACTCTTGGTATTACTCCAGTAATTGTAAACATTCATTTGTTAGAAACTAAACAGCTCTATTTTAGACCTGATCAACTTATAATGCTAAGATTAAATAGAATTTCAGTTGTATGTTTCTATTGGATTTCTAAAAATTTCTTTTAATAATTTTTAAGCTCTAATGATTTGTTTGATTTCTAAATTAATTCCATAATATGAATATAATATTATAATTCCAAGGTATTTTGAGCTTTGAGATATTGGTTTTGAATAATAAGGATAAGCAGTTTTCATTTGTTTTGGTTATCTCATTACGAGAAGCATATCCTGAAACTCAATGTTGTCGACAAATGCCGAAAATGTGGAAATGTGGGCGAGTCAATTGAACACATTATGGCAGGATGTCCAGCCCTATCAGAATCAGCCTACCTAGGTCGCCATAACCAAGTTGCAAAGTTAATACACCAACACTTGGCTTTGACGTACAAATTGATCGGTAAGGACACTCCCCCTTATTATAAATACTCTCCGCAAGAGGTTCTCGAGTCTACTGATCATCTGCTGTACTGGGATAGGCCTATTCTGACCGACAAAACGGTAGATTTCAATCGCCCGGATCTGCTGTTCATCGATAAAAAAGAAAAAACCGCTACCATTATCGATATCGCCGTACCACTGTCTCATAATTTAAGAAAAACTGAGATAGAAAAACAAAGAAAATATGGGAACCTAGGCTTGGAGATTAAGCGTCTATGGAAATTGTCCAAAATAACAATATACCCCATTGTTATATCAACCGAGGGGATAATAACAACTGACCTCACAGACACCTTCAAGGCCCTTAACATTCCTAGGAACATCTTCGTTGCCTGTCAGAGGGCGGTACTGTTGCAGACCTGCCACATCACCAGAAAATTCCTCAGTGGAAACTGTTAAAGGGACTACGATGAATTTTGTTTCTCTTTAGCGAAACTCGACCCTGGCAGCGCCAGAGAATGACTACTCGTTCATTTCTAACATAATAATAATAATAATAATCTTTATTGTCCGTAAGGAAATTGGTCTTACAATTTGTGCATTACACCAAACAAAAACATTATAACTATAAGAAACCAAAGTGTACATTCACACCAGACTCACGCATAATTTACATGTGACAAAGTTTATACCAGATTGTTCTTATTTAATGATTTGATTGCCAGGGGAACAAAAGAGAGTTTGTGTCTGTTAGTCTTTGCTATCTGTGTCTTGTATCTCTTTTGTGATGGTAAAATCACAAAATCCTGACACAAAGGGTGATTCTTTATTTCGAGGATCTTTTATAGATGGCTTTTTTATAGATGTTTGTCTCAAACAACTGCCCAAATGGGATTTGTTTTTTGCCAATGATTTTACCAGCAGCATTTAGGATTCTATAAAGTTTATTTTTTTTTTAATGCTCAGATTGCCATATCAGGCAGTGATATTGAAACTTAAAATATTGCAGATATGAGCGTGATAAAACATAGCCAAGGCCTTTTCGCTAACATTAAACGAGGACAGTTTTCTTAGTAATCATAATCTTTGCTGCCCTTTTTTGCTGATATAATCAGTATTTGCAGTAAAATTTAGTTTATTGTCTAGGATAGTACCAAGGTATTTAAAGGTTTGCACAATTTCAATAGTCTCTCCAGCTACAGAAACTATGCGGTCTTTTGAAATAACATTGTTTACCCTAACCCTCTGAGATCTCTGGGTCAAAAATTCATTAGTCCATAGTATTATGTATGGACTAATCTTCAACGCTTTCATCTTTTCAATCTCTCCCTAGATATAGCTTTTGTTTTTTAAACGGCAGTAGGTAGGAAACTACACATATTGAAATTTCTTACTTCTGATGTGTTGTGTAAAATTTTAGTCAATTTTGTACAAGGTTCAAGCTGTACACGTTGTACAAGATAAAAGTTCATCACATCACAATAATGTTGTTTACGATGCCAAGTACAATCTCACTGTCCATCTTCAAGAGCATCAAGAAGCATCACAACTTCATGACATTTTCCTATTATGGATACAAACAGTAAAAATCCATTAACAACTTATTACAACGTTTAAACAGTGATACTTGAGGCATCCCTAAATTTCCAACCCATCAATAGATTCAAGCTTATTTCTTCCTTCGCTTACCATTTCCTCAGGAATCTAAAATTTACAAATGATCGATGTGATGATACACACAAAGAAAATATAATACTTCTGCTCATACTTACTTTCCAATAAGCTTTCAATATATATTATCTCCCTTTAAAACTATAACTCTTCAAATTATTTCCCTTTCTCATCAACACAGTCTTATGAGTGCCATACTATAGCATACAAATAAATATCATAACATATACAACTTATTTACAATCTAAAAGAACTCAACATGTTCATGCACTATACAATTAAACCATTGCTAGTATATATATCTATATATACTTATAAGTAAACCATCAAGAATTTACTTTCTCCAACTATATTCTGCTTCTCCATTTCTTCTTTGGTAAGGTCTATATGACCTACAATTGTCCCTTGTACCCTGGTACTCATCAGAGTTACATCTTCTCTGAGGGTTCCCTCTATGATACTGTCTATCATAGGCATTGCTATCAAAATTTCTGTCATACTCATAATGGTCAGATCTCCTATCTGAATAGTCACAACTTCTGCATTGCCTGGCAATATGTCCCTTTCTTTGACATTTAAAACAAATAATGTTTCTTCTCACTTTACCATAAGAATTTCTTTGTCTCATTTTGTATTCATGTCTTCTATTCCAGCTATCTATCTCTCCTTGAGTCAGTTCCTTTAGTCCATGTATATTGCCTAAAAGCAAATCATGAGACAATCCTGGTATTGCTAAACCTTTACAATAACCAGTATAAAATGGTGTTTCTAAGAAAACTTTACAGGCTTGATAGCGCTTGATACTGCCATCTATCAACCTTACTTTTTTCTCATAGCCTAATAAACAATCTGGTTTAACTAAGTTACTCCTAATTCCAACTGTACTGCATCCCGAATCTTTGACAAACCTCATAGGTTTCCCATTGATAAAACCAGAGTGTACTCTCACTCTGTTGGTTTCATCTTCTGCAAAATTTATTTCTTCTACACCCCAACAATAGTTCATCTCTTCTACTTCTTCATTATCACTACTTTCTCTACTGTCCCTTTCATTGGTGAAATACACTCTACTTTTGTTATTTCTGTTTCTGTTCTCTTTAAACTCAACTTTCCTACTCTGCTTTCTGTATCTCGTCGGGGTCGCCAAAATAATGTTGTGGGCTAATCTAATCTGACTTCGACTATGTATCAATAATTACTTAACATTAGCCACAGAACATTATTTTAATTTCCTAAACATTTTTTGATCATTTTAAGTTCACATGGCACTAAGAAGCTGCAAAACATATCAAGGCATCAGTAAAGCAGAAAAAAAAAATCCCACACATTCTGGTCTTCATGCACCAGTTTATCAAGTAGCAATCAAATCAAAGGTGTAGAAAATAAAAATATTAATACAAGTTATTACTGTATATTATATAAGGGTCTTTAGTTAGATGATGACCTGGAAGTAAAGAAAATGTTGCCTTAATGGTTTCAATAAAAACATGTAGATAGCTAACTATAGAACTAAGGAATAGTCTTATGTATTGTTACTATTCCTGGCTAGCTTAGACCACTGAGCTATGAATGTTTTTGCGGCAAAACCAAATCTGTAAACATCAAGTTGTCACTAGAAATTAGTTAAGTCTGATAAAAAGAATTAGCTTATTGTTAAAGGGTTTAACATTGTTATGACATGATTAGGAATTAGTTATTTGTTTCGGGAATAAGGGGAAAGTTTTAATTAGCGACAAGTGACGTGACAGATCTTAAAAAAATAAGAACGCTCTAAGTGAAGCTAAAAGGAAGACGCTTCTTGTAGAGTAGTAGAATTGAGTACAATAGATATACGGATTTACGACATAACTGACATCGGACGATTCCCTTCTTGAGTATTAAACATATTTGTAGAACAACATATCAGCGTCGACTACATATTTGATTGTTTCGGCCCTTCGCCGGTGTTACTGAAGTAGTTGAGTTCAGCGTTACTCACAGTCAGATCTACACTAGACAGATTACCAAGAATCAACACCGCGCAGAAGCCTTAACACATGTATAAATAAATGGATGGATTATAAGACCTCAGTCAGTCTTCCCTTGTTCAATTCATACAAAATGTGGTTTGATAGAGCACATTGGCATTAATAATTAATTAAATAATTCATCAACGCAAATATTTATTTTAAATTTTCCTTACCTTTGGGCATGACAGTTGGAGGAGCATTCTTAGCCCAGGCAAACATTATTGAGGCCTGACCATTTTTACACATTAGTGGACAGTTCCTGTTGAGTAGAGTAGAATAGAAACTTAACCAAACCAAACTTTTCTTTCTAAAGATTATTTCTTTTATATTTAAAACTTTTACATTATTCAAATAAGTCAGACTAAAAAAATAATAATTGCTTTTAAAGTATGGAGAGCTCATTTCACAGATGAATGTGACATAAGCATTGCAATGGTTTGAAATGAATACAAAAGATTTGCAAGACCATCAAATAGCCCTTTAAATTGACTTTTTGATGTTTAGTTTTTATGAATAGTTTATGGAAGTCTCAAGGAAAAAAAAAGTGCCATTTAATAATGTCCACCACTTAGAAAGCCAACTATGTTCCAGTAGGGGGATTTATATCTATAAAAGAGAAATATTTCTTTAAAGACAAATAAAGGTAGACTAACTAGGAGAGAAAAAGACATCTTAAGATCATGTCCATTTTTGTAAAAACATTGTTGAAAACAAAGTTCTGTTGATTAATTGTACATTTTTGTTTGTATTATTATTTGTATTAAAGAGTGTTGGTATTTTAAATATCTAGAAAATTGCTCAAAATATTAAGAAGTCAATAAGCCTTTCAGTAAGTCTCTTTTACTGAGCTATGCCATTGAAAGAATCCTCTTAATGTCTCCAATGTATTCTGCTTCTCGAGAAGAAGACTCAACTCCAAGGTCTTTGTGTGCAAATAAATTACATCAAGTTCATCTTTTCTTAAAGGAGAAAGCTTCATTCTTGTATAAATTGCCTTTATATAGTGCTTGCAAAGCATGCTTAGTGCACTACTGTCAAATTTCTTGTATGGACAAAGGGGGGGGGGGAGAGAGAGAAGGTATTATGGAAGTTTTCATGCTGCCTTTAGGCAGTCAGCAAACACAAAGCTCAGTTGGGATTTAAGCAGACACTGCTAAGATATTAATCAATAAAATCCAACTGACCATTGTTTTGTTCTGGGGGATTTACTCCTGGATGGTTGCGAGATCCTATGGCTGCTTCTTCAAGAGCTGGATTGGGTGGAAGTGGAACACTAACATCTTTGGGAAAGTTATCTCCTGTCAGTGGTGTAAGTTCATTGAATTTACAATCTTCTGATGAGTCAGCTACAGAACTATTTGTGTACAACATGATGTAATAATTGCATATCTCATCATTGTCTGTTGACCTGCATCAGAAACTATCATCAGTAAGTGAACAACTCATCATTTCCTGTTGACCTGTACAATATTAAAAAAAAATGTTTTGAAAATCAACAATAATACAATTGAGAAAAAAAAAAGTGTTTACTTAAGGTTTAAAACTGAAAGAGTTTTATAATCATTATTTCTTTTCTTTACCAGATGTTTTGAGACTATCAGATATGGAATCAATTTAGACTGGTTGAAAAATGGAATAGTAAAATAGAGAAATTAGTGGAGTTCCCACTAAGACTAAAACTGTTCAAAGGGTTTGGATTTATATTTGTAAACATGTGATAACTTTATTTTTAAAGAAGTACACAGCTGTGGGCCAATAGAATGTAGACAAATGAAACTCCTCTTTAAATACATGAGGAAAACTTTTTAAACAATAATTTTTTGTTAAATAACCTAAAAAACTGCTATTGCAAAAAAAAAAAAAAAAAGCAGTAAATTAATATGTGGATTCATTTTTTTGTTTTTAGTATCCAATTTTTTTTTAGTGGTTTTTGTTGAATATTTTTAAAAAAAAGCAACTTTGTATTTTAAGATTTATGACTAGAAAGTAATTCAACCTCATGTACTAGATAAAGAAGTAAGAGTAGCTTCTTCAGCCATAATGATCTTTCTTAGAACCAAAGCTATTCAATAATGATAATAATAATAATTTTATTTATAAAGCGCTGTTAACAAACAAAATGTAGGCTCAAGGCGCTGTAATAAGATTACAAACACAAACACGACAGCTAAAATGACAGTTAATCTAAAAAAGTTTTAAACAGATAGGTCTTAATGTTCTTCTTAAAAGTGGTGTAGCATGTTGTCTGTCTGAGATCAATGGGGAGTGAGTTCCAAACCTTTGGTCCGTGAACCTTTCAATTTTTTTTTTACTTTACAGAATTTATGATAAATGTTTATTACAAAATGAAGCATTACATTATGGAAAACAAATAACTTTTTTTTATATTGGAATAAATAAATAAAAATTTAAGTCCTAAATAATTTAACTTACCTTTGAAAATCTTTGCATAGTGTACCTGGAGTACAATAGTTTTAATGGAAGTGTTCTTGCCGACCCTCAAAGCTACACCTTTATAAAGAAAAACAATGCATCAATGTTTTACTGATAGTTTTAAATGTTTTGTTTTTATTGTCCAACAGTTGATCTATATTGACTAAGATCAGCTTATGTAGATATAAAAAGGATTTTAAATTGTTTAAATCTTCATAGTGTACATTGTGATTATAACAGCACACTATTTAAAAACTTTCATTTAGATTTAAAAAAAAATGTTTCTACCTTTAGGCAAGACAGTTGGAGGAGCATTTTTGGCCCAAGCAAACATAATAGTAGACCAACCATTTTTGCACATGCCTGGACAGTCCCTGTGAGAAAAATTATTAATAGTATTAACTTTTCCGCAAGTTAATTAATATAAAAGATATGATTCCAGAAAAACTAAAACATATTTTCACTTTTTTTGTTTTTAAACTTTTTAAATTCTAGTTGAATTTTTTTTTTCATTTTATCATTTATTTAGATTCAAAATGTTATTACTACTGCAATGTATTTAGTTTATAATTTATGAGCCCCATTGTAGCTTCAAGAAAATATTTGATTAGAGTAACACCTTTAGTAAAATCACTAAATTTAGAAACCCTTCAGGATAGAAGACTTAAAAAGTAATTATACATAAAACACTGAACCATAACCTTCAAAAATGTAGCAGTTTTGAGCAGTATACATTTACCAGATGCTCTCTGTAGATAAAGGTTCACCATCACATCCATACAACAACATGTGGTGGGCAGTGGCTGCATTGGCCAAAGCTTCAAACTTATCTGATGGAAGGAATAATTAAAACCAAACAATCAAGTAGAACTCAACAAAAAGGTTTGGTAATTGTACTTAAACAGGTTTCACTGTTTATGTTACCAGGTAAATTATAGTGAGATTATTTTGTCTATAATAAAAAATTCTAAATGTAATGCTGATGTAATGCTGATGTGACTTAGATTCAGGGCATAACTATATCACTCTCACTGACAGCTGAATACATGGTGCTAATTAAATAAGGAGCTTTTGGGCAGACACCTTGTCAGCCTAGTAAGATTATTTATCTAGTACTCCCTATTCCAAACAAGCTGCAGCAGTTTCAAGCCACAAGAGATTGAGGGAAAATCCTGAGAGGACTCTTATAAAACTTAAGAACTAGCTATGGTATTCCTTACAACAGTTTAAGTTATGCCCTGAATCTAAGTTACATTAGCATGACAGGTGCTGGACTTGGTTGATACAAGCTATTTAGGATGTAGTAACAAATTCGTACAAGTGCTTCTTCTTCCTAGTGCCATTAGAGAATGGAATGGGCTGCCTGAATCAGCCAGGAAAACCAATGACTTGGCAGAGTTTAAGCCTTTGATTAACATGCATGACTAAATTTACACATAAAATGCATTGGATTCTTCAACTTCAACTTGTTTCTTCAACTGAATTGAGATAAGCATTTCTCAGAATAACACTTGCAAATTCAAAAGAGAGACAGTGAGCTATGAGATCTGTTTAGATCTCCTGTCTTAGAATGAGTCAGGCATGCATATTACAGTAATATATTAACATTGTCAACACAAAGTAAAAGTGTGACTGACTTACAAATATAATATTCCTCATCTTCAACAGGATAAGCTGTACATAAGTAGGCATCAGGCTATAGGGAAATTTTTTTTTAACAAATTTAAACTATGCAAACAATATTGGAATGTGAAGGTCACATGACTTTTATTATTATTATTATAAAAAATTATTTTGTTTTTGCAAGAAAATAAATCAGTATAGAATAACAATCATCATGTTTTATTTATTATTATCTATATATAGTTATAACCCTGCCATGCACACCACCATTCAAGTAGTGCAGTAGGTGTGCACTGTTAGAGACTAGACTGAGAAGGAATGTTGACATTGAAAAGAAGAGAACCAAGTCCCCGCCCCCCTCCCTCCCCAAGTCTAGGGCTGATGAACAACCTATGCTCAAGACATATTGTTATTATGTGTTTATGATGTCCTGTGAATTAACATGTGAGCAGGTCAGGAGGCGCAAGAGAGACCTTTTCTCTCTGCTCAACATTAAATTTTATAACAGTAGGCAGATGTTAGCGCTACTGGGTGGGCTCAATCTGTGTACCTCGGTCTGCGACCAAGGGGCTAGAGTCGCCTAAGTAACCAGACAACTAGACTACACTAAACTAACTAAATTTAAAATGAAAGCAAGAACAAAAACTTTACTTGAAATACTAAAAATAAAACGATACTTTATTTACATGAAAAATAAATCAATAATAAAATATAATATATATACACTAATCACTACAACTGAACCCAGAAATTAACTAAAACCCTCTAAATCTACGCCACTACCAAACACCAACAAACTAACCAAACCAACTATCTACAAACTGATAAAACCAACTATCTAACTAAATCACTACAACTACTGTGTACTATACTAGACCTAGATACTAGATCTACTAGACACAAACACACTACAATAAACTAGTCTAGATCTACAATATTCTACTACTACAACCAACCCATAACACTAACACTAAAACAAGAACACCTTAGTTAGGCTTAGTACCTTAGCCTTACTATTAATAATAGTATTACTTCACTAAGACTAAGAACAAACTAAAGTTACAGTACAAGCCACTAAGGCTAAGCCGACTAAATCCTTTTTTTTTTCCTGACAATCCATTCAGATCAGATCTAGTCAATTCTAGTCTAGCTAGATCAGATAATTAGATCGATCTTATATTATAAGAATATTAGACTGTCTAGTCTATATAGTCATATAGATCTAGAATCTAGGTCTACCATCTAGATCTAACAGTGAGTAGGCCTAGTCTAACCTGTTTCTAAGAAAAAGAAAAGGATTTTTAAAAATACGTTTAAATAATAGCATGATAGTAAAGGCTATTATAGAATGAGATCTAGATCTATATAATCTAGATCTACGTATAGATTATATATATAGTCTATATTAAGTATATAGATCTAGATAATCCCGCCCTCCCCTAGGCATTCGAGGACACATCAGTTTACCTGGTTGACCTAAAAACAAAACATGCGCTGATCTAACTTACTCTACTCTAAGTATCTTTAATCTATGTAGTCTATTATCTCTATAGTCTATATATAACACAGTCTGACAAAAGAAAAAGGCCCCAAAGTCAGTACTGAATATTTTTTCCGGGGAAGGGGCTAAATTGGCTAAAAAGCTATGATAGCTTGTGAACTGTGTTACCTATACATCTAGATTCTAGATAAATTCCGCCTTCTCCAAGCCACCTAGTTGACCAAAAAAAAAAACGTATCTTAGAGCACGCTCAGTGTCTGTTGCACACACATACAAAAAGCATCAACGTACTAGCATGCTTAGTGTGTGACCTAATTAACGGCTTGACCGATCAATAATTGGCTCCTCCCCCTTTTCTCTCATCATTGTTGTCAATAAAACTAGAGCAATGTTTTGGGGCTGTGTAGATGGCCTGTGTTGTGCTATTAATGAACTTTTTCTAATGTGTGTTGGTCTGATGGCTGTGATTGGATTGAGTCTTGAGATTTGTTACTTGATAGTATCTTCCCCTCACCCAAAGAAATTTTAAAATACCATATCTACATTCTATATCTCCCCCTTTCTTTTTATTTTAAACTAATTTAAAAAGAGAGAACTATAGTATTTGGATATAATTACTATTATATTGATTATAAAATAAATACTAGATTCATTATTAATTTATTAACATATAAAAAACGAGACCTATTGTTATAGCGATAAAAACGATTGGTCTTTTTTAAACCTCTATGCGTCATGCATTTACTCTGCAACCCATTCCATGCTCTAATATCACTAGGGAAGCTGGAGCATTTGTAGAAATTTGGCCTAGGAATGTGCCTCTATTGTATCTAGATATAATCTACTGTAAGGTGTAGTGATTTGAAGTAATGAGCAATGATGATTTGAATATGATCACCTAACATTTTGGCCGTAAATAATAGACATTTACAATTACACGTGCTTCTAGAGTCTGCCTAACTTGAAAGCCTAGGAAGATTTGATTCGTTAGTCTGTGAAACACGCCTTCCGATTTAGCAAAAATATCACAAGGTGTTCTGTGCATTTTAACCGTGACCTCCGTGTATGTCGAAGGCGCCGTTTTAACGCGGAATACGGCAACTTTTTACTCCGACCCACTGTGTAGTCAACTGTGCTGGTAGGAGGTGCTAACAAAGGGGAAATGCGTGGTCTTTTTTTCAAGTTTTTTTTTTATGCGTACCGGTATTTTATTTTTAAAATCAGTTATAATTATACAGTTTAAGAATAAATAATTATCTTATAGTCAATATTAGAGCGGTATTATTAATAGCTTATATTAGAATAGTCACAAGTAGATCTGAAATTTACAAAAATCCTACACACACGTAACTGGTGCACGCTAGATCCATTTTTCAAAAAAAGGGCGGGGTAAGACACATTTGACCTGTGTAAAAGTGTTGGCCTCCTACAGTCGTACAACGACTAAGGTTAATCTCGCAGAACACTTTTTCGTGTATATAACTGTAGAGCCCTATTGTGGAGAGACACTCTAGTCCACATTTTACGCATTAACAGGTGGCCTATTTCGCTTTATTGGTCTATCTAGATGAGCTGGACATTTTTCGTATGGCACGCTTTTCTTCCAGAGCTGAGGCCCGTGATTTTTCACTGTCCATACATTTCTTGGTCACCATCTCTCTCCGCGTAGTGTGTTCTAGGGCTATGTCTTCCCAGTATCAATGTTCACTGTTTTGAGGTCCCGTTTTATCTTATCTTATATAATAATACAGACGTTACTTCAAAAAAGATGATTACGTCATGCATTTAGTCATGCATATTAACCAATGACCTAAATTCTGCCAAGTCACTGGTTTTCCTGACTAGGTCAGGCAACCGTTTTATTACACCCAGATCTAGATTTTTTCATTGACAGATGTGTTATTTGATCGCTAGACAACTCATTCAACGCTATTAGTATTACGCATAAGGAAAAATACAAGACAGTCTTTTCATCCTTTATAGCAACTAGTCGACGTATCGAGACATCGACTATACAAGCTAGGTCTATCTGACCAATCCAACACATTAATGGTTTACTGTCCAACTTTTAGTATTCAGTCTAGGGCAGAGAGAGGGGGGATGTGAATGAAAGTGTTACATTTTTTTCCCTAGGGTTGATTACCCGAATGCTCTGATAAAACAAAAAATTACAACACACTAGCTATTGCAAACACGAAACATTCAAATTGCTGCAGTTAAAGTACACATAGCATCGAAGCAGTAAAAGGGATGACTATTGATATAAAGTAGCTAATTGGACTACTGTCAGTTTATCAATCAGGGCTGCATGTTGTATTTGAGAAATATCACTATTTTTATGTTTCTGGCTTAGCTTAAGCCTTCGCTCACTGATTGTCAATGTACATTGAAAATACACTTCCACTGGCAGTAAGCCTATTTATGGCAGGAAGGGTTAGATTTCAGCAATCAACTCAAGAAAACATTAAGATAGGCTGAATTGATATAAGCTATGTAAGAACACTTACAGTTACAAATGATGATACATGAAGTAAGCTTAAAATAGTTTCTCAATTTTTTGAGATGACAAAATAGTTTTAATCGACTTTGATTTGTTTTGCCTTAAAAAAAAGTGGTTTATTGTGCTGTTATTCATAGTATGCGAATAGTAGAATATATGCATCTGTTTGGAACCCCTCAACTCAAAGAAAGTGAACAAACTGTAACAGACACAAAATAGAGCAGCGAGATTCATAGCAAACGAATATTCTTATTTGATTAGACACCTTTTGTAAAATCACTAAATTTAGAAACCTTTAGGATAGAAGACTTAAAAGTAAGTGCTTTCCTTGTGCTATTAGAGCATTGAATGGGTTATTTGAGTCAGTCAGGAAAACCAATGACTTGGCAGAATTTAAGTCATAGGATAACATGCATGACTAGATTGACACGCGTAAGATGTAATCATCATCTTTTTTTTTAAGTGACGTCAGTAATTTATAAGATGAGAATCAATGCCTTCGTCAGAATCTTTTGCTCTCTTTGTAATGCAAATAATTTTAGAATTTATGTCTCGTGTCAATAATGTACTATAATAGAACAATAAGCATTTCACAATGAAGGAATCACGGCTTTTTTTTTATTAAAAAAAAAAAATAAGTGCCGGTACTCAGTGATTGATTGCCTAACTTTTAACTACTAATAAATTAATAATATAGATCTACGTTAAAATACAAGAAAAGTAATAATTTTTCCCCCACATTCCAAAAAGGTGCCGGTACTCCGTAGCGATGCCTTCCGTCACAAAAAAAAAAGCCCTGCGTATATAGATCTATATTGTTATGTCTCTCCTACTGTTCAGGCTCTCTTCTAACTGCACCTTACGACACAACGAACTTAAAGAACCTCACAACTCAGTGCTCCAAAGTATCAGTCAGTTTAATGTCAAATACATCGCAATTGGCAACAACATTAACACTGTCTTTACAAAAACTGTGGCTGCCTGGTCGTGCGGTTTGCGTACTGGACTGTCGTTCGGATTTATCGATGGTCGAGGGTTCAAATCCTGCCCGCTCCCATCCCCCGTCGTCCTGCGGGAGGTTTGGACTAGGAAGTAAACTATCTTCAACTCTGAAGGAACATCCGAAACATGTAAAACATTTTACATTTTACAAAAACCTAGTCTTGTTACGCCTGACTTCACACACCATGCTGGTTCTCGCCTCGTACTGGTCACATTGCGAGGTAACGTGAAGTCAAGTCTTTCTAACACACTCGCTCTTATATAGTGTCTCTACTGGCCTACTCGAACCTTCTTGACCACTCCAGTTGATCACTTTCGCCGTGACTTGCGTGCGTAATATTTACACACAGGTCGTTGCCGAACTGGCGAGTACTGTCACTGGTCACAGTTGACCGCTCTTCCTGCGCTGGACAGTGGCGATTTGGGTAGGCTAAAAATACACAGCACTACCTCCATCTGTGTCACCACCAGGTTTACAACAATATATATCCTATACTCTTAAGCGAGCAATTCTTGTATGTATGTATGTATGTATGTATATATATTTATATTTATTCCTATACTCTTAAGCGAGCAATTCTTGTATGTATGTATGTATGTATGTATATATATTTATATTTATATATATATATAAATTTTATTTCGAAAACGGCTCTAACGATTTTCTTTAAAAGTTCATGGTATGTGCATAATAGTGAGAAAAAAATTCTCAACTCATTGGCCACATCGGGAAAACTCGAGGTCGACCGTTATATCGGTTTGAAAATGCCTCATTATCGAAAAATTAGTTTTGGCTAGAATGTTTTATGAATGAAAATTTTCCATGACGTAAACGGGAAAAACGCTGCTTACGTCACTAGGCTTACCGCAGTACACTAAAATATTTCTTTGCAAACAATAACGAGTTCTAAAGAATCAATAGACCTAATGAAACATTTGCGCACCATCTTAATGTAGATTGATTTATTATAGAACTATGAAAGAAAAGTAATGAAATTAAATGTGCCGATATATGATTAGTTATTGTGTTTTAAGTGCTTAATAAGTTGTTTACACTTTAATTGTGTAGAGCGGTGTAGATACCTTTTACTTTGTTGTTTATTTTGCTGGTGACCTCCAGCTGTCTCGTTCTGAGGTTGCATGCAACCATGTGCTCTCTTCTATGTCAGCTAAGTCAAGTTTGCGCCATAAGCTGGTCTTTTAAGGGTTTCGGTGTTACGTCAACCACTTTTTAGCTCACAAAAAAAAAACACTGCCTTTGGCATGCGTTCGTCTAAGATTCGTCTCCCATATAGGATACTGCTCTGTCCAGCGTAACTGTCGGACTTAAAGAATTCCCTCTATACAAAGGCCGCGGATACACATTTGAGACCAAAAGAAAATTTGCTGCCGAGGACAGACGCAGACGCTAAAAGAAAATCTTAATCGAGCATCGCGGACAATGGTTATGCTTGCCCTGGATGTGGCAAGATATGTAGGTCACAGCTGCAATCCTCATTAATTTTCGGACTCTAAGACAAGCCTTATTATTATTATTATTTTGCTGGTGAATTATTACCATGTGTTCATGCTTCAGTGTCTACCTCTCCTGTACCAAAACAAAGGAACTGGTCATAACACAGCTTCTCTACGCCTTACTTGCTCACACTAAACATGATATCCATCTAGCGGTCAACGAGTTTGAGTACACTGCAGCCTCTTTTGATTTAACTATAAACCTCGGTAAAAAGCTTGGAGTTAGGGCCAGGAGAGATCTGAATGGATGGATGTGTAAAAGCAGGCCATAGTACCACAAGGATGGATGGATGGCAAAAGCCGGTATGAACTTCCTATAGTCCGACTGTCAGGCTGGGCAGGGCACGTATCCCGTATGGGTAACGAGCATATTGTTTGGCGTAACAGAGGTGCCCCACGGAAACGTTTCTTTAGAAAACTAATGCCATGATTTAAGTCTAATAAGAAAAAATGCGCCATTTTACTTTGTCACTAAGTGCATGTTTTACCCTATAACGTAGAGAAGTTACATTGCAAAGACTTTCTTCCAAGCCAATAATAGTAAGCCTACAATAGTTTTACGCAAAAGATAGATTGTAAAACTATAAGACGGACGTGAGCTGTAGTTTGTCTAGACTGTAGGAGGACTTAAAAGACTTTAAATTTAATCGACATGTACAATTAGGCCTACAATTAGAACTAACAGAACACTAAAACAACTCTTCAGATTAGTAGTCTTTATCCGATCGTTCATTTTCGTAATTACAAGAATATTCCCAAAATGACTTCGGGTATATAACCTTCCGAAATTATTTAACAGAGCGAGGTTCGGCCACCTGGTACAAAAATATTCTCAAAATGACTTCGGGTATATATCCTTCCTTAACAAATTATTCATCCGAGCGAGGCTCGGTCACCTGATATTATTGCTTTATATAGGCCTATACATAGAAAGAGAGACAGAGACATTTATACAGTATTATTATTTTTTCATTATTTGTAAGTTGTCTTTTTTTATATTGACTTAGGCCTACATTTTTTAATAGATCTTTTCATGAAGTTGGATGTTCATGTCATTTCTTTTTTCTTCTAAGAAAAAGAATCTAACCTTTGCGTAATAAATAATCCAAACTTTGCCTGTAATACCCGTATGATTATAATAATCCAATCTGTTGAAGAATCTAATTATTCCAATATCTGAACTTCACTGAAGCACATTTCTATACAAAAAGTAAATGATCGAAAAGAAATATGTGCGCGCATGAACTGCAATAACACGTCTGCTTTTCACTAAAAATAGGTCAAACTTTTTTTCCGTGTCTGAAACAATTCATGTAAAAATCAAACTAACACGTTAAGAAACCCGGCCAATACAATGTTTGGTATCTCTCGCATGAATGACCTTTATTGTAAATTTACTATAAATATAGAATCTACTACCAAAACATCTGGCACAGTGAGTACGCGATGCCTTCCAAGTTACTATTTTGAACCAACAGCATGAGTCTCAAAAGAATCAAATCAGATACAATGGTGACATATCAGCTTATTTCTCTGTAAAGAATGGGGTGAAGCATGGCTGTATAATTGCTCCAAAGACTCCAACCATCTTTCGTCTTACCAAAAGATTGCCTTTGGCATACGGTCGTCCCCCGTACGATATACGTGCCCTGCCCAGCGTCGCTGTCAAACTATCATAAGCAATACCTCTATCATGTCCATACCGCATTCACAAGAACAATACTGCTCTTGCCAGCGTATGTTCCTGAAGGAGCGCAGAAGTCATTGGGAAAAGCGTTCAAGAAGTATCTGCTTTCTGTATAGTACCCATTTCTCCGATCTTTATAGAAGAGTTGGGAGAACCACTTCTTGATAGACACTGATCTTTGTAGGCAGCCAGGGCGATTTATTCCATTTTCGCCACACTCTCGCTTGGAGTCGCCCAAAAACATACAAAACATTGAAAAGGATCATTTTTTAAAAGACATAATAAATGAAAATGTATAATGATTCAAATACATTTAGCACCAAGATGTCCAGTGTCACAACGTTCTGCTTCGCACGAGCCGAGGAATAACACTAACAATGAAACTGCAGTAAAACACACACACACACAGATGACAGGGGCAGGGCATTTTCTTGAAAAAGCAGCAAGCTGAAAATTATCGCTACAGCAACCTAACAGACTTGAATCCGCAAATTGGGTATTGGCCAGGGATTCCCCGGCATTTTGCGAAGTGGCCGGCCAAAGTAGAATAAACACTTTTAGTTACAAGTGCATCGAGTAATGACCACACACCTGAACTGGCCAGTTTTAATTTTGGCCGAGTTGTGAGGTCCTTTACAGCTGGTACGCTAATTTTTTTTTTTTTTTTTACTGTTTTTGTTCAGTCCCTCCTAAATTTCGTGACATTTTGTTTTCCTATTCGCTGCTTCGCTTTTTTGTTTAGTATCATACATTTTTACTTGCTAGATCTAGATTCTATATCTCTATTTATTAATTCTAAATCTAGACTTTTCTATTTTGATTATTATTATAATACATGATCTTAAAATGCAATCTATAGACTTGTAAAAAAAATTTCAACTATCTTCACGCATAAACAATTGTTTTTAAAGAACTACACTTAGTCTAATGGACCGTTCCTCTCTGTCTTTTGCCTAGATCAGGTGTTTAGTCGAATCTAGGCTTAGATCTATTTTCTAGAGTATGACTCATGTTGTACTGACTAAAAACTGACTTGAACTTTTTTTTTGTTTAGTATCCTACATTTCACTTGCTGGTCTTGCTAGATCTAGATTCTATATCTCTATTTAATAATTCTAAATCTAGACTTTTCTAATTTGATTATTATTACATGATTCTTAAAATGCAATCTATAGACTTGTAAAAATTTCAACACTCTTCACGCATAAACAATAGATTTTTAAAGAACATTATATTTAGATGTTTACTTTCAGACAATTGAATTATTTCTTTTATTAACATTTTATATTTCTTTTTCTTGATTGTAGCCCTGTTTTGAATACAACTAGATCAACAACTTCTGAAACTCCAATAATACTACCTGCAAGTGCTGCTGAAAGAAAAATAACCCTAACAGCCTTTAAATTTACTACATATATTCTAATGCTGACAACATCATTTAGATTCTAGATGCTGCCTGAAGATTTCATGTCTGTGGCATTTTACTTCTCGAGAAAAAATATTTTCCCTTTGCAACTTCTTGCGTGGTTAATGAGGCCAATTGATACACAGCTGTGGTTACATGTAATCACCAGCAACCATTGCATTGTCACCTTTCTTCCTGCTGCTGTTGTGTATGGCATCTGCAATCGGAAACCCTTCCTTTATGCTCTCTCTCCAATTGGATCTATCCAGTGCCCCCTTTTTCCCAGCCGCTAGTGTCGATTTTGAAGATGCACACTATGATAAACTCAATGCAGTTGACTACAATAATCTCCATGTCCACATTGTTTCAACAAGAACCTGTGTGCATCACACATTGTAAGGGTCGAAATTGAAAAAAAAATATTTGTAAGCTATGTGCCAAAAATGCTCCTAATATTCAATGATGAGCTCTGACCAGGTTAACAATCACACATTGTGTCCGGATGGCACTACATCTGGGTATCACTTCAAAATATCATAGCACGAGAGCAGCCATAACAAAAAGTACAACCAGACCATTACTATTATTATGGATACAGTGATGGTCAATACTGTTGTTGTGTTTTCAATAATAGTTTAATTGCTTTTTAGTTAGTTACAATACTATTAATATTAAAAGGTATTTTTTATCATTTTTGTTTTTTATATTAGAGATAATGGTAGGCCATTATTTGCTACTAGTAGATTATGTAATTTGTTGAATGCTATTAAAGAGCTTCCATATAAAATATGTCTTAACATAATTCTTTAGTTTTTATTTCATAACACTATTACTACTATTAATAATAACACCTAAAAAACAAACTATCTACATTGGA
Organism: Biomphalaria glabrata; assembly: GCF_947242115.1. Taxonomy (NCBI): domain Eukaryota; kingdom Metazoa; phylum Mollusca; class Gastropoda; family Planorbidae; genus Biomphalaria; species Biomphalaria glabrata. The sequence goes on along the minus strand of NC_074726.1, from coordinate 31,951,695 downwards.
TTCTAAAAAAATAAATTATACTCGCTATAGCTTTAAAAATATTTTACTTAGTTTTTTTTTTTTACAGTGACCAATTAAGGTGTAAAATAATATACAATACAGTACTAAAAAAGACATTGTCATCTTGGCGTAAGTAGGACTGGTTCATTGAAGTATGTCATTACTGCTAACTGTTGATCATTGTGCAGGCCATATGACACCATGCTTATTAACTAAAGTGTGCTCCCAGATTCTGCAGGCTTTTCAGGACTTTGCTTATTTATCGTGCAATAGTAGATCATAAGCGGAACTAAGAACACTGATCTGGAAGCAGTCAGATACTTGTTCTATATCAGCAGCATGTACATTCCTTTGATCTAAAAAAAAATAATGATAAAATAAAAATAAAAATTACATTTTAAAATGCAAAATATAAAAAGTATAATGCAGAAGTTAAATAAATATAAATGATGGTATCCATATCTTGAGTCCCCACTTCCCCATTAATGTCTTGTCAGCTACCCTTATGAAACTTTAAACTGCATCCTCTTTGAATGCCATCTACAAGACAAAGATGATAGTGCCTAACATTTGGTTTGGCAGTTTTTTGGATAGCAGTCAATCTTGGTACTGATGCCAAGGTGGCTGGCTGATGACATTTCTCATCATAAACTATTAGCTGGTTCAACATTGTTTTTTTTTAAATACATTGACAAAGTTTAGTTTGTCTTTCCATTTTTCTCTTTTCTAGAAGTCAGCATATTTTTATATTTCTATAAGTATGAGGGAAGAGGCTTCTGCCAATGACAGATCTTTTTGGAGACAGCTTGCTACCCAATGTGCCAGAGGGGGAGGATCTAAGTCTAAAAGTATGTCTCTTGTGTCAGTGGGCTGAAATCAATCACAACTGAAATTTAATGTCTAGCTTTGTTTAAAAAACAAATTATTTCATATAAAACTTTTGAGGAGTACACATAACACTTTCTGTCAACATTGTCTAGCAAGAGTGTCATGTGCAAAGCACAATGACCTGCCACCTTTACTTTCAACAACAAATGTCAGGTACGTATTAGGGCTAGGGGTCATTCTAGAAATTCCATCCCAGTCTTCGAACCCAAGACCCTTAGATTCAGAAACCAAGCCCTTTAACAATCAGCCAATCTTTTGAGAAGAATACTGAAATTATTACAGTATAAACCTTATTCATTGAGCCAAAATATCAAACTACAGCCTATGGGAAACAAAAAAGTAAACAGAGATAGAACAAGAAATCAAATGATGCACATGGGGATGCATTGGGCACACACTGGGAAGAACAGTAGACAACATTGCAAGACTGGACTGGAACCCAGAGAGGAAGAGAAAGTCTGGTAGACCCATGCAACTGTCACGGATGAATGTGTGTATGTATGTATAATCTAGTTTATGTGTTTGATCTAGTGGTTTCATTGTTTTATTTCGTTAACTAGAATTGAACCAGGGACAGCTAGACGTATTGAGAACTAAGGTAGATTCTATAGAGTTATTATTATAAATATAATAAGGAATCTGTGACATATTTGGAGGCTCGTTTATCTAGTGTCTTGACTTAGTCTTGGAAGACATTAGGCAGAACTGCGGTTCGCCATTGTTAAAAGGTCAAGGACAAAGAAGGCTGTGAAGTCGTGAAGAGTCTGCGCTCATGTGCAATGGCGGGAAAAAAAACTAAGTCAATCAGCCGAGACGAAACCAGGTCAAACACAGTGATAAAACTATTTGTGTTGTGTATATTGTATACTCGAGATATAAACAAAATGTCAGAGAGATTAACACAGTTAATAGCTGCTGGAAAAGAGATGGGATTGTGTGGGACAGCTCTACAGGAGTGGGTGAAAGAAAGAGAAGTCAAGCTGGAAAAGAAAGAAAAAGAAAGAGAAGACAGAGAGCATGAAGAACGTGTTAAAGAGAGAGAAGAAAGAGCTAAAGAAAGAGAGGCGGTGGAGAGAGCTAAAGAGAAAGAAGCTGAGGTAGAAATACACAGATTGAGAGTCAGAGAGTTGGAGCTTAGGGAGATGATAGGAGAAATCAAAGAGCATATAAAACCTGTATGGAAGCCAAAGTTGCCACCTTTTAATGAGAACGTGGATCAAATGGATGCATATTTGACGAGATTTGAAGTGCATTCTCAAGCTACAGAAATACCTAAAACTCAGTGGGGAAGTCATCACACTATTACAGGGAAAGGCACTGCAAGCTTGTATCAACTTTTCTAAGAAAGATTTAGAGGAATATGACAAAGTGAAAGAAGTATTAATGAAAAGATACAACTTGACAGATGATGGGTATAGAGAGAATTTCCATAAAGCTAAACCAGAGAGAAACCAGCCATTTCATGAATTTTGTTGAGGACATTAGAAGATACTTAATGCATTGGATAGAAATGTATAATACTAAAAAGACATTCGAAGGTCTCATTGATCTTTTCATCAGAGACAAGATCCTCACATTTTGCAATCCTCAGTTAGTGGCTTTTCTACATGAAAGGAAACCGAAAGATGTGCCAACAGCAGTCAAGTTGTGTCAGCACTATATTACTGCACATCCAGAGAAGACAATTTGCTGCAAAGACTAATGATAACAGAAGTCGATTTAAACAAGAATGGAGACAGGACCGTCTGCAGAAAAGAAGTGTTGGTGAAAAAAGAAAATGTTTTAAGTGTTTCAAAACGGGTCATTTAGCAGTCCAATGTAGAAACAAAAGCCCCTTAAGACGAAATGAGACTATGGGTTCAAGCAGAAGTCAGGAGTTTAAAACCAGCAACAGGGGAAGACCAACTGGACATCCACACAATGCGTCAGTTTGCATAGACTATCAACATGGTGAACAACTCCATGAATCTGATCAGATCCAGATGGCTGGAGCTGTAACTTGTGACGCCGGGAAATTAAAAATGTATCCTGGATTCGTTGGGAAGAAATCTATTTGGGTCTTGAGAGACACAGGAGCGACCACAATTGGAGTGAAGAGACTACATGTGCACCCTCACCAGTTGACGGGTAAGAAAGTCCAATGTATGACATTTGGAGGAACAATTGAAGAATATCCCACAGCTGTCATTGACATTGATACGCCATTTTTATCTGGGAAAGTTGAAACATGTGTGTTGGAGAGGCCTGCAGCTGACTTGATTCTAGGAAACGTGACTGGCATAACTGAGCCTACCATCACACAAGTGGCAAAGGTCAGCAATGTCAGAAGTTACAAATGCGGTAACTAGATCTCAATTTGGTGTAATAGAAAACATGGGACAACCGATCCTACATAGATTGAACAGCCAGAATCAGAATTAACATCCAGTTATGCATTGAAACAAAAGGAGGACCAAACATTGGTTAAACTTTTTGAATTGGCGAAGCGTCCCACCAGTAAATTTAAAGTGAAAAATGGACTTCTGATGAGACAAGATAACAAAGAGAAACTACAGCTAGTCATCCCTGCCGCCGAAAGAAAAAGAATTTTGGAGTTAGGTCATGACTCACCTTTTGTGGGTCATATGGGGACAGCACGAACAAAGATACAGCACAGTAGAAAGAGAGTGCTTGGCAGTTGTTTGGGCAGTAACCAAGTTGGCCAGATATCTATTGGGCAGAACATTCGTACTCCGCACAGATCACGCACCCTTACGCTGTTTAAACACAAGTCGGTGAATTCCAGGGTAACTCGCTGGGACCTGATGCTTCAGGACTTTCAGTTGGAAGTGCAGCATATTCCAGGTAAAGGAAACATCATAGCGGACATTCTGCCACGCTTATCATAGATATAAGCCTACGTGGCTTCTCACAAGCATGTGTTGCTTCATCAAAGACTTTGTGTCTTCAACAGTTTAGATTTTTTTGATTGATGGTAGACTTTCTGTCTACAACTAAGACTTTGTGTCTTCATCTTTTAAGACTTTGTGTCTTCATCTTTTAAGACTGTGTGTCTTCATCTTTTAAGACTGTGTCTTCAGCTTTTAAGACTGTGTGTCTTCATCTTCTAAGACTGTGTGTCTTCATCTTCTAAGACTGTGTGTCTTCATCTTCTAAGACTGTGTGTCTTAACTATAGACTGTGTGCCTATTACATTGCAGTCTGTGTGACTACATTAAAGTCTGTGTGACTATGTTCAAGTTTGTTTGGATACATAAACGCCTGTGTGGCATATTCAGAGACTGTGGCCTATCGAACGAACATTTTTGTTGTATTCTGGTGTAATGTTTGATATTTGTTTTATAATCGTTTTATTTAGTAATCTTTGTAAAAATCGATTATAATTTTAGGAGGGGCGAGATGTCACGGATGAATGTGTGTATGTATGTATAATCTATTTTTACAATCTGCGCGAATAACCGTAAGTGTGTTGGTTGTTAGACAGAGATCAGCATGTGTGATATGCAGTAAAGCTGATTAAAGTTTATGTGTTTGATCTAGTGGTTTCATTGTTTTATTTCGTTAACTAGAACTGAACCAGGGTCACCTAGACATATCGAGAACTAAGGTAGATTCTATAAAGTTATTATTATAAATATAATAAGGAATCTGTGACACAAACATAGATCAAACCTGCAGACCAAGAAGGAAAGTTGGCAGGATGGAAATGGATGGGGAATAGCCCAGAACAGAGTCAGAATGTAAAGCACTGATGCGGCTCTATCTAATTTCTTATGTTGCCTATTTTTTTTTATTATGCATTCATTCAAAGATAGAAAGTTCTATTTAAAATAGCTATACCATAACCGTAGGCCACAGAAACAGAGATGACTTTACATCATTTGCCCTTTGGACCACAAGGTCTGAAAGGGAAACTATATCATAATGCTTAAAAAAATCTACTTGCCATGAGGAAGAATAAAAACAAGCCATCTTTGCTGCAGTTCTTTGTTTTCTATCTGTTCCTAAAATATGGTTTCATTAAACTGTGTGCAGCTCCTAATTCTTGATCACCAGGAAATTCTCTGCATCATTATCTGAAAAACATTTACAATTAATGACCTAGACAAAGAAGATTAGTGTAGACACTGGAACTGAAAGCTATTTTTTAAATAGTTAAATCAAATTAGTACTTAAAAAAGAAAGTTTTAGTACAAAAAAAAAAAAATAATTAGAAAGTTAACTTAATTTCCTGAATTAACCTGTAAGTTTTAGCTAACCTATTATGTATTATCATATTAACCTATCCCTTAGTTATTGGACCATTGGGGCACCACACAAGATCTGTTGGCCATATTTTAAATTCCTGTTTGTAATATTATCCAAAAGAAAAAAAATTTGATGTAGACTTTAAGTTTTGCCTGTAACTCATAGGAGATTATTTCATTAGTCTATAAGCTGATCTAATTTAGAGAACTTGGTCTGCCTCTTGATCAGAACAATTGTTCATGAGATAATGAAGGGATTCAGCTGACAAATAAAAGATAATGTGTTTAAAGTCTTGGTGATAGGGGAATTCTTGTGTGTATTAGCTTTCGTAACAGTATTTTTTATATGACAGAGTTGTTAGCCCTGTGCATAACCATCTGGGGGGCTGCCCCTTTCAGCTCTCTAGATAGCTGATTTTATTTTCGGGTAAGGTGCCCTAGCCTTTGTGGATCCCTCCACTTCCTGCAAGGCAGCAGGTTTGATTTTGGTCCACCCTGGGTATTTTATTTCCCCGGTACCCACCATATCTAGAGGGCATTCCCCTATCCACCACCTGGGGAGGCGCTCGATGGGAGATCAAAACTCCACAACGGAAAACGACCTAGGCCTGGAAAAGGACATGATTTTTGTTTTGCGACATGGAACGTGCTAAGCCTTATAGAGCAGGTGCGCTAGCCCAACTTACTGAAGTGTTAAAGAAATATAGGATACCGCTTGTAGCTCTACAGGAAATCAGGTGGAAAGACTCGGACATTCTCAGAACCAAGGAGTATACTATATTTTATAGTGGTGGAAGCACTAACAACTTAGGTACAGGTTTTGCTGTTAAAAAGGAAATGGTAGGTAATGTCATTGGATTTAAACCTGTAAGTGACAGACTCTGCTCACTGCGTTTGAAAGGAAAATTCTTCAACATATCATTTATCAATGTTCATGCCCCTACTGAAGATGCAGATGATAACACAAAAGAAGCCTTCTATGATGGACTGGAAAGAATTTATGATGAAACACCAAAGCATAACATCAAAATAAATCCTAGGAGATTTCAATGCAAAAATTGGAAAGGAACCAGCATTCAGACCAACAATTGGCAAAGAAAGCTCACATGAAGAGACCAACAATAATGGCATAAGATTAGTGGATTTTGCATCAAGAAAAGGAATGTCTATCAGCAGCACAAAATTCCAACATAAGAATATTCACAAGGTTACCTGGATCTCACCTGATAGCAACACCCAGAATCAAATAGATCATGTATTCATAGATAAGAATCATGGATCAGACATACTAGATGTTAGAAGTTTCAGAGGAGCCAATGCTGACTCAGACCACCTACTAGTAAAAGCTAAACTTAGACAAAGAATAAGTACCATACACAATTACCAAAGAAAGAGAGCACAGCAATATGATAGTCAAAAACTCACAAAGGATCCACTTGTTGCAGAAACTTATAGAATGGCACTCCAAACACAATTGACAACATTAGAAAAGGACAGCGAAAATAACATAAATGAGCACTGGGAAATAATAAAGCATGCTATATTACAGAAAACAGCAGGGTCATTGAGAGATGGGCTGAATACTTTGAGGAGATCCTAAATACCACTGAAGATGGAGATAATGGAGAATATAAACTGCCACATGGGGGACCAGATCCCTTAGTGAACCCTCCAACACTCATTGAAACATCAGAAATAATTAGGACCATGAAGAATCACAAAGCACCAGGAGAGGACCAAATCACAGCAGAACTAATTAAATATGGAGGGAAAGACTTACATTCCCAAATACACAGACTAATATCCAGAATTTGGGAAGAAGAAGTAATACCAACAGAATGGGAAACGGCTCTTATAACCCCAATACACAAAAAAGGATCCAAGTTAAAGTGCTGTAATTACAGAGGAATCTCTCTACTAAATGTGACTTATAAGATACTGTCTAGGCTTATAACTAAGAGACTTGGAAAATATTCAGAAGAAATCTTAGGTGACTACCAATGTGGTTTCAGACCCAACAAATCCACAACCGACCACATCTTCACACTAAGATGTATACTAGAAAAATGCCATGAATACAACATACCAATCCACCAACTCTTTATAGACTATAAAATGACTTATGACAGTATCAGAAGGAAATACCTATAAGACACTCTACAGGATTTTGGAATACCCAACAAGCTGACAAGACTTATACATATGACATTAAACAACTCAAAAAGCAAAGTCATAATACAAGGAGAAGACTCACGGGAATTTAGGATTAAACAAGGATTAAGACATGCTTTCCTGCATGCTTTTCAATTTAACACTGGAGAGAGTTATAAGAAATATACACATAAACACAAAAGGAACTATTACTAACTACTTCAGGAGAGAAAACACGGGTCCACAACCAACAATTTCTACAATATCTTGCTTATGCCGATGACATTGCCTTATTGGGTAAAGAAACCTCTGACATGGCTAGAGCCTTCATACAACTAGAAGAAGCATCTCGACCAGCAGGACTTGAGGTCAATGACAGTAAAACAAAGTACATTACAATGACAAGAGACAATCAAACAGAGGGACAAAATATCAAAATCAAACACCACGAATTTGAAAACGTCCAAACTTTCAAATATCTAGGAAGTACTATTAATTTCAAAAATGACCTACTAACAGAAATAAAGGAAAGAATAGCAGGAGGCAACAGGGCATTTTATAGCACCCACCATTTACTTAAGAGCAAAACGATTTCAAGGAAAACCAAGAAAATAATATACAAAACTATAATAAGACCAGCAGCAATGTATGGAAGTGAGTCCTGGACACTGACAAAGACATCTGAAAATTTACTTAACACTTCATCATCATCACTCCTTTGAGTTCCTCATGGAACATAGGGCCTCGACCAAAACACGCCACTCTCCACAGTCTCTTGCTAGCTTTTTGATGGTGTCCCAGCTCTTCCCGGTCTTCTCTGCTTCTTCAAGTACACTGCGTCGCCATGTTCTTTTTGGTCTTCCTCTTCGTCTTGTTCCCTGGGGGTTCCACTCTAAGGCCTGCCTAGCTCTGTTGCTGGTATCTTTTCTAAGGGTGTGACCAATCCATCTCCACTTCCTCTCTAAGATCTGCACTTCTATATTTTTCTGTCCACTCATCTCCCACAGTTTGGTGTTTTCTACTTTGTCATACCAGTGTATTTTTAGGATATTTCTCAGGCATCTGTTGATGAAGGCCTGTATTTTTTTGTTGTGGCTTCAGTTGTTCTCCATGTTTCAGAACCATACAGTAGGAAAGCCTTGACATTAGAGTTTAAGATTCTTAGTTTAGTCTTGTTTGAGATGTAAGGAGATTTCCAGGTTGGTTTTAGCTGTGTAAATGTCTGACATGCTAGATTTATACGGCATTTAATGTCTTCATCTGTTCCACCTGATATACTGACTACACTCCCAAGGTATATAAAATTTTCTACTTGGTCTATTGTCTGAGAATCCAATACTATATCTCCAATTTGTTATTGTTTACTTTAAGTACTTTAGTTTTTTGGTGGTTTATTTTGAGGCCTACTCTTTTTCCTACTTAGCTTAAAGCTGTGATCTTTTCTTGCATATCTTGTAGTCTGTGTGATAATAGGGCTATGTCATCAGCGAATTCCAGATCTTCCAGCTTTTGTGTGAGAGTCCATTGGATTCCTTTCCCTGCGTTAGAGTAGGCTTCTTTTGTGACCCAATCCAGTACTAGAAGGAACAGGAGTGGTGAAAGAAGACATCCCTGTTTGACTCCTGTTGTGACTGGAAATTCCTCTGACAGCTTGCCACAGTGGGTTACTTGGCAGGTGAAACCATCATAAAGGTTCTTGATTATGGATATTATTTTATTGGGGATCCCATAATGTCTCATTACAGTCCAAATAGATTCTCTGTCGACACTATCAAAAGCTTTTTCAAAGTCGACAAAAGTTGCATAGAGAGGAGATTGACATTCGACACATTGTTCTACAATTATCCTGAGTGTAGCTATTTGGTCAGCACAAGATCTCCCTTTTCTGAATCCGGCCTGTTCTTCCCTTAGGTGTTCATCACATGCTCCCTTATTCTGTTTAGTAGGATTCTGCTAAAAATCTTGCTTGGTACTGACAGCAAAGTGATGCCTCGCCATTTCTCACATTGTGATAGATCTCCACTCTTTGGTATTTTTATTAGCAAGCCCTTTTTCCACTCACCCGGAGGTGTTTCTGTTAACCAAATTTTGTTGAATAGTTTGTGCTTTTACTTAACACTTGGGAAAGAAAAATTCTTAGGAAAATCTATGGTGCCATACAGGATGAAACAGGGTGGAGGACACGCACTAACCATGAGATATATCAATTGTATGAAGACCCACCAATAGTGAACGAAATAAAAAAGAACAGACTACGTTGGGCAGGTCACCTTGAAAGAATGTCAGACAACAGAGGGGTGAAAATTGTATACAGGCAAAAACCAAAAGGCAGGCGACCCAAAGGCAGACACCGAATGCGATGGATAGATGATGTGGAAGCAGATCTGAAGCAGCTTGGGGCTAGGGCGTGGAGACGAAAGGCCCAGGATATCTGAATGGAAGGATATGTTAAAGCAGGCCAGAGCCCTCCATGGGCTGTAGCACCACTGGGATGGATGGATGGATAGGGGAATTCATGCTAAACTAGTTTGGACACTACTGAATATATCAAGCTCTAGAAATCTTATAAGAAGAGAATTATACCATATATATAGAAATATATATATAATTACAAAAATATATGGACAATGTTTGACATGCCAGTTCTACAGACTAGCTGGATTTCACTAAAGCTGCACCATGTAACAATATAAATAGAATCTTAAATTCTACCAAGTCTTGGTTTTACTGACAACCAGTCGACAAATGCAGTTAACAATAATTAAACCTGTAGCTTGTCTTTATTAAATTCAAAAGAGCATTTTGGCCCACTTCAAATACCTAGGAGCTATTGTCTCAGATAAGTGAACAAAACCTGAACTACTGACAGTCCACAGCAGCCCTTTCAAAACTTAAAATAATATGGAAAGACAAAGGCTTAGCCCTAGGCACCAAAATCAGACTGATGCGCTCTCTGGTCAAGGCCACATTTTTATATGCTTGTGAGTCTTGGACGCTGACTGCAGAGCTAGAGAGGAGGATCCTAGCAATGGAATTGAGATGCTACAGAAGAATCCTAGGTATTACAACTGAAGAATCCTAGGTATTACATAATAATAACAATAATAATAATAATTTTAGTTATAAAGCGCTGTTAACAAACAAAATGTAAGCTCAAGGCACTGTAACAACATTACAAACAAAAACAATTATTTTTTAGATAGACATAATGAAAGACAGACAAACATACCCATACATGTTTAGCCAGCAGAAAAACATCTTTCTCTATAATTCTAGTCTAGCTGCAAGTCGTCCATACATTGAGTATAGTTGATAGATAACTTCTTTAGTGTCTTGTAAATCTGTGCATAGCAAACAAACAAAAAATATTTGTAGAATCATAGTAGTTACACATAAACTCGATTTTTTAACTGAATAAAGCTTAGCAGGATTTAATTTGTAGAATTCAAAGTATACCATCTTGATCCTTTCTCTTTCTTCTCAAACTTCATTTTTTGTACATATCTGAGGGCATGTGATACATGATTACCTGATTAGGGAATAAATTCAAAAGATAACATTGCAATGTCTGTGAAGATTTACCATTTCTAAATACAACAGCAAACATTCATCTTAAAAAATATTATGGTGTTAATTTCTTTAAACAATATTTAGACAAAATAAAAAAAATATTCAAATAAAGTTAAGTTTCTATGTAGTGAGTATATGGCAAAATTCTCGTGCTCAAGAAAAAAATATTTTCTGTGTGGTATTGGATAAAGCTGAAATAAAGCCTACTGCATTTTGTCTGTTTTTAACCAAATATTATAGAATTTTAACACTGAAAGTCCTATTTCATTCAGCCACTGGGCCTTTGTATAATTCTTAGGCACTAAAATCACTTAATTAAGAAAGCCTTCAGGATAGAAGACTTAAAAGTAGCAATTATACATAAAACACTGAACCATAATCTTCAAATACAAAAACAAAAACCAATAAAATACTCAGACACAAAGATAAAGGCACATTTCTTGTTCCATACGCTAGAGGCAAATTTGTATAAATGCTCCTTCTTCCCTAGAGCATGGAATGGGCTGCTTAAGTGAGTCACAAAACCTAAGACTTGGCAGAATTTCAGTCAATGATCAACATGCATGACTAGATTGACCTAGAAACATGCATAGGCCTTAATCATCTTTTTTAAAGTGACATCTGTAATTCATAAAATTAGATTAATTTTTACCATTTCAATTAGACCGATTTCTTAAAATTAAAGGAAATAATGGCGATACTTTTTCTAGTATAATGAAAAACCCATTGCAAATAAATCCCTTCCTACATTTAAAAGAGATAATATATACCTTAATATGAAATATACTTTTAAGAACTATAGAAGGTCTATGGAGAGACTGATACACAGGGAATGCAAGATTAGTCAAACAATCTTATGCAATGGCTATTTAAGGAACAAAACCATTTCTATTTCTTATGACATTCTCTTTCAATGCAATGCAAAAACAATAATAATAATAACCAGTAAGCTTCGAGCAGGAGGGGCTCATTAGCCATGGCTGGCTACCCACCTAGGAGAAGGAAAACTCTGAATTCAAACCTCTGTTGCCTTGCAGCTATACCCAATCATGGGAAAAGCTTTGGGAGTCAACCCTGAGGAAAAATCAGGAGCTGGCAACCTTAAGGCAGTTTGCAGCACCCAGTGCTACACTCTGGCAGAACCTGTAAGGCCACTGACCCCAAACTGTATCGGCACTGCCGTTCCTTTGGATACATCAGCTGCGTGGAGTGGGGGGAACTGATGTGTGGGCGACATCGTTCCAACCATAACTAATGCCCAGGCATTCATCTTCGCCACTAAAAAAGGCCATATATACATACTATTTCTAATGTGACAATACATACCAGGTTTGATGTGACAACATATATGTAGCGTATATTTATTATTAATTTTCTGCATGAGTCCAGTGTGCCAGAAGGTCATGTTCAGTGTGTGTGTCTATAGTATTTCAACAACTAGAGATGTACTTATATTTGTTCATTGTTGGCTGTAGCTTAATCTTGTTGAATAAAGCCAATATAGTGGTTTTCTAGTATTGGTTATTTTATTACAATATACTAGACTATTCTGCATAATTCTGGGGCTATGATGAAGATGCTGTCATTCATACAGATGGTGGTGACTGATAGTACCATTCAAACAGATGGTGGTGACTGATATTACCATTCATTCAGAATGTGGTGACCGATAGTGACATGCAGATGGTGGTGACTGATAGTACCATTAATGTAGATGGTGGTGACTGAGAACTCCATTCAAACAGATAGTGGTGACTTATAGCACCATTCATGCATATGGTGGTGACTGATAGTACCATTCGTACAGATGGTAGTGGCTTACAGTACATTTCATACAGATGGTGGTGACTGATAGTATCATTCATGCAGATGGTGGTGACTGATATTACCATTCATTCAGAATGTGGTGACCGATAGTGACATGCAGATGGTGGTGACTGATAGTACCATTAAAGCAGATGGTGGTGACTGACAACTCCATTCAAACAGATAGTGGTGACTTATAGCACCATTCATGCATATGGTGGTGACTGATAGTACCATTCATATAGATGGTGGTGACTGACAGTACCATTCTTAGCAATTATACATTAAACACTGAACCATACAGATGGTGGTGACTGATTGTATCATTCATATAGATGGTAGTGACTGATAGTACCATTCATACAGATGGTGGTGACTAATAGTACCATTCATAAAGATGGTGGTGACTAATAGTACCATTCATAAAAATGGTGGTGACTGATAGCACCATTCATACAGATGTTGTTGACTTAAAGAACCATTCATACAGAAGTTGGTGACTGATAGTATCCAGGGTTCCCCCACCATTCTGAGATCAGGATTTCTGGAGATTTCCAGGAGTTTTTCAGGAGAAAATATTCAATTTCAGGAGCAGAAATAAATATTGAATTACCATATACATGTATAAAAATGTATTTTTTTTTCCTTTTCAAGTTAGCAAATTCAAAAGTAACTGATTAAAGAGTAAAAAAGTACTTGTAAACCAATAAGCCTATTTGCACTACTCTTTCTATATATATTAGGAATTAATTAAAATCTCTAAAAACAAATTGCAATGTGTAACACATTATCAATATCAGTTACCTATTTCAGCGGATATCACTTTCATTGATTGTTTTTATTAACAATAGCTGTCTTTAAATCTATAAAATCTAGCTCTGAATCATAAAGCTAGAAGTGAATTTGAAAGTAAAACCATGAATAGTTTAATTTTATATAGCAGCTTATACTATATAGACCATATTACACTATACTCTAAGCCCCATCTACTTCACAATCTAGATAGATTTATAAAACTAAAACTAAGAGAGAGATTCCAAAATCTAAGTAGATCTTCTATTAGATCTAGAATTCTAGAAATATAATCTATACCATATATCATATATAACATACTCTAAGGCCTCCACCCTAAACTAAAGACAGTAAAGTAGAAAAGTAGGCCTTATAGTATAAGTTATAGTATATTCAAAAATATTCAGTATATTGGCTATATCACTATCTATATATCTGTCTCTAGAGTCTATCTAGATTCTATCTCTATCATTAATAATCATATCTAGATCTGACTAGATATCTACTAGTAGTAGTACTACTACTAGAAGTCGATAATTAGATCTAGATCTAAGATTGACTAGTCCACTAGATAGATCTAGATCATAGATAGTTCATACTGATCATAGTAGATCTAGTAGACTAGATACTAAGATATAGAGACAAGATCTACATCATATTATAATATACATAGAGTAAAGTGCGAAGTTCGAAATTATTAAGCCAGCAGGCAGGAATTTTCATGTTTGGATTTTTATAGCACCGTAACGGTCTGACCTATGAAAAAACTGATGGTATCTCTGAATTTCTCATCCTTTTTTCTATGAAAAAAAGATCTAATTTAATGTATCATTAGGCTTAGTTAAAATTAAATAAATGAGTTCAAAGAGGTGTTGGGTAGGTATCGCCAAGCGTACTTTACCTCGAGCGGATTTTTCCCCAGTTAGTAAGCTCGAATGGGTTGATGGAAGGTTCGAACAGATCAAAGAAAAAATATCTAAAAACATGTTTTAATATTTAATTTTCACTATATAGTCATTTTCTTTTTACGCCAGCGCAAGAACACCATCCATTGCACCATTTCCCACCCTCCATAACTTCAAATAGTCTCTTTAAGCTGATGAGCAATCAGACTTCAAAATAGCCTTAAGCCCATTACCCATTTCCTTCACTACCGGGAAGTAAAAAAAAAAGAATAATTCCACACCTCCTGAGTTTGACCTCACCATGAACTTAGCCTTTACAAGGAAAAGGAAATAGTATGTGTCGGAAGTAAAGAAAAAAGGTGCACGCTCAGTAGCAATATAGTAGTAATTTGGTAAACATTCAAATAAAAAAGTTTTAGCAATAAAAAGTGAACTGTTCGAACCTCTTGACAAATCGGGGCTGCTTGAACTTCGCACTTTACTCTATATATCTAGTAAATGATTTAGTAAATCTAGTCTAGACAATCTAGTAGATCTAGATCTAGTCATTTCTAGTAGATCTCATCTATGATCTACTGATCTAGTCTAGGCCAGGCTAGATCTACTTACTTAAGTTACTACTAGATTTACTTACTACTATCATAACTATGATTCAGTATGATTAGTTATTTAGTATGATGATCATGATGCAGATGATCTATGTTAGTATCTACTCTAGACTCTAGTCACGACTAGTGACACTCTCATCTGATCTGACTCTAGTCTAGAATCTAGCTGCTAGATCTAGCTACTAGCTAGATGAACTCTAGACGATAAGAAAAAAATTTGATGCCACATTGTGTTCTAACAGGTTAATTTTGGAGACATTATATTTATGAGACATGGATACAATAACAAAAAAATATATCAATACTAATACAGCTTTAACATTTCAAGAAATATAAGAAGATGAAAAAAGACTTTAACACAAGTCTTTATTAACTGAGGTGGAAGGGATAATGGAAGTTATATAAAAAAGTTAACCAGGATAAATATAATGGGCAATGCTGATGAGCAAAATTGAGCATTGGTAGCTTCTACCATCTGATATAGAAACTTGACTATTAGCCAAATAGAACACTAAGATACTATCAAAGAAGAAAATTAAAAGGTACACCACACTCAGCTCCATAAATAAAAGGTACACCACACTCAGCTCCATAAATAAAAGGTACACCACACTCAGCTCCATAAATAAAAGGTACACCACATTCAGCTCCATAAATAAAAGGTACACCACACTCAGCTCCATAAATAAAAGGTACACCACACTCAGCTCCATAAATAAAAGGTACACCACACTCAGCTCCATAAATAAAAGGTACACCACACTCAGCTCCATAAATAAAAGGTACACCACACTCAGCTCCATAAATAAAAGGTACACCACATTCAGATCCAGAAATAAATGGAACTCTACTCTCAGATCCAGAAATAAAAGGAACTCTACTCTCAGATCCAGAAATAAATGGAACTCTACTCTCAGATCCAGAAATAAAAGGAACTCTACTCTCAGATCCAGAAATAAAAGGAATTCTACTTTCAGATCCAGAAATAAAAGGAACTCTACTCTCAGATCCAGAAATAAAAGGAACTCTACTCTCAGATTCAGAAATAAAAGGAACTCTACTCTCAGATTCAGAAATAAAAGGAACTCTACTTTCAGATCCAGAAATAAAAGGAACTCTACTTTAAGATCCAGAAATAGAAGGTATCCTACTCTCAAACCCACTTACTGTTTATTGTGAAATGCCATGGAAAGAGACTGAGCTAGTTTCAGAGTCATTTTGTTGAAGTCCACTACTTGTGGAGGACATGGCACAAGATAAAAGTTTTTTACATGAAAAGAAGGTAGTGAAAGAACAGGACTAAATTTAAAGACTTTAAATAAAAGCATTAATAAATGTTAATTTATGGGTATGATGCTAAATAATTCTGGACATATTTTTGTTTTTGTTATTAAATAATTTGGTCTTCATTATTTTTTTGTTCTAAAAAAATTCATGCCTTCCACTAGATCAGCCAAACCTACTCAAATACTTAGATCCACAATGATAGAGGCCCATATCTTACTCCATAGGCTAGGTCCTACAAGTGCTTCTTCTTCCCTAGTGCCAGTAGAGAATGGAATGGCTTGAATCAGCCAGTACAGGAAACCCAACCACTTAGCAGAGTTTAAGTCACAGATTAACATAAATGACTAGAAATGTGATGAATGTAATTATCTTCTTTTTTGAGATAACATCTGTAATCTATACAATATGATGTAAATCACTACAGTCTGTAAATGTCAAGCAGAGATTAAGAGTATTACTAAATAAGAAGGTTAATTAACTTAGGACATTTTATGAGCCTAGGAGACAGTCTCTGGATTTATCCTAAGTTAATCAACTTGACATACTTTTAGATCAATTATTTCAGACCTTTGAAAGCTTTGAAATTGATCCGATTCTTTTTTATTTTCTTGTCTATGTGTTGATTCTTTTAGCAATCTTTAAATCTGATGACAATAATTTATAATTATTAATTTGATATTTACCTGTGTTTAACTGTTGTGGTCAGCTTTATGTCCAGAAGAACTTGAATCATATACCTCTAGGTTGTCCACTGACTGGGTTCTGTAGATAGCAAATGGTACTTGCCTACCTGTCGACATAAGTCTTCGTACAGGTGACCATACATCTGGTACTTCCTGACAGTAGCTTTCTTCACTAGAATCTGGGGATAAAAAGTTCAGGGATTTTATAAAATATATTCAGGCATGACAGATAGCAGCCATGGACCTAGAGTTGTTGTTTTTTAAATTTGAATCAGAAAATTTCCGAATCTCAGGATTCCCTTTGAGTATTTTTTTGTTGAAGAAATTAAAGACGGATCATTATGTTGATCAAATGTCACCTACATCAGTAACAGGTTAAATAGCTAGCTAGGGAAACTGTAGGCATAGTTAGTCAAATTAATGAAACATCGATATAAATGATTTGCATAACCACAAGGACGGAAGAATTGATGACGCGCGGTGGTTGAGTGCATAAGCACTAGGGTCCTGGGTTTGAATACCAGTGAAGACTGGGAGTTAGAATTTCGGGCACTCATGAGTCCACACAACTCTGATGGGTACCTGACTTCAGTTAGGAAAAGTAGAGGCGGTTGGTGCTGGTCACATGACATCCTGCTCTTTAATCATCATCTGCCCTATAGATCACAAGGTCTAAAAGGGGGGAACAATAAATAAGTCATCCCATCTCCAGTAGAACAACCTTGATGCCACCTCCAGAGAGAGTTAAGTATATTAAAACTACAAAAATAAGGAATTTAGAAGGAAAAATAAGTGCCCCTTTCAATTAATAAATGACTAATGCTATATATAGTAACTTTGACTTTGAATAGTCATAAAGAATATTGGTTAAGCTAATTTTTATATAATGTAGGTTTGAAAATATTTCATTGGTTGAATTCAAACTTGGAATTTTATTTCAAAATGTATGCAGCCTTTGAGTTTGTTTATAGTTCAATTACTCATCACCGCGGAAGCGCATAACATATATCACAGTACTGTAGTCTGGACTACTGTCTTTTAATGTTGCCATGTCTGGATCTGCATCATCAAGCTAGAATTTTATACACTCTAGATTAATACTTGGGCTTAACCAGGATTTGTTTAGGTCATAGTGAATAGAATAAACAAGAAATAGACTCATCTGAGTCAAAACCTGGTAGATGAAACTAGTTAGCTAGGGATAGCAGTTCATCTAGGAGAGAAAACTCCGAAAATAAACACCTGCTGCCTTGCAGATGATCTTGGATGATCAAAGGCTATGGGAGCACACCCAGAAAGAAAAGCAGGCTGAAGTCGGAGTCAATGGGCCTCCTGGCGCATAACACATTGACACGCAACCTCATCTATGTTGGAGTTCAGTAACCATTCTAATAGATGTGGCGTCCTGCCTGTGGAATCCCGCTGCGCAGGTAGGGGGCCGGGCTCTCCGCCTCGAAGGAGCAGGGACAAGAAAGTAAATACTACTGGCCAACACTCCAAGACCAAAAGTCTAAAAATCTTAAATGGAACGCAGAGGGCATCCAAAAGAAAAAGAAAAAAGAAGCTCTAAAAATATTTCTGCATGAGAAAGAAATTGATGTAGCTTGCATCCAAGAAACTCATTTGAACAGTAATCTTCTTTTCTCCATTAGAGGCTACACCTGCATCAGACAAGATAGAGAAATCAGACCCAAAGGAGGAATCCAAACCCTCATTAAAAATGACATCCCTACCACAGACATAACTATGCCCAACTCCTCAGAATCAGAAATAATGGGAACTAAGCTAATTCTCCCAGATAGAAATATTAATCTATTTAACTGCTACTTTCCACCAGACAAGGAAATAGAGATTGACCACATACAAATACCTGACCAAGAAGACTGTCTAATCTTAGGAGATATGAATAGTCACTCTCAGAGCTGGGGATACCCAGACCTAAATGCCAGGGGAGAAGAAATTGAAGAATGGCAAGCAGAGAACAGACTTATCTTGCTTAATAAACCTGAGGATAAACCAACCTTTTTCTCAAGAGCCTGGCTAACATCAACCACTCCAGATCTAGCCTTTGCAACTGACAACTTATCCAAAAAGTGCACAAGAGAAGTTGCAGACCAGCTAGCCACCAGTGACCACAGACCCATATTGATCAGTATCGATACCTTCTTCAAAATATCAGAAAACTCCACCATCCCCAGATGGAACTACAAAAAAGCCAACTGGCACCTATTCTCAAAGCTCACAGACCTATACACAACTTCAATAAACTGCAAATCAAATCAGGTTAATAAGTCATTCTCAGCTTTCTCCAAAGCAATCCTCCTAGCAGCTAAGGAATCAATTCCCAGAGGAGCAAGAAAAGATTATATCCCCAACTGGTCTGATCACCTTCAACAACTCCACACTGCCACTATTGAAGCCAGAAACACAGTAGAAAATAACCCTTGTATAGAAAATAACATAAATCTAAAAGCAGCTAACGCAGTTTTCAGGAAAAATTACCTTTCCGCCATGAGGAAAAGTTGGCATGAAAAAACAGAACAACTAAACGTAGATAGAGACGGCCACAAACTCTGGCGTATAGCCAAATGTCTCAACCAGGAAGAAAACAGAACAACTCCTATAGTAAAAGAAAAGGACAACAAACCCCTGAAAGGCCAAGAAGCAGCAAATGAATTCATTAAGTTTTTCCAAAGCGTAGGACAAATACAAATTAATGAAAGAAATAAAGATGTAAGCTCAGAAATACAAGATAAAATTAAAGAAAACAATCCAGCTTACTCCTTGGGAATGACCACTAATCTTAAAATGAAGGAACTAGATGAATCCCTAAAAGTCCTCAAACCAAAACAAGCCCCGAGCCCAGACAAAATATCTAATGACATGCTTCTTAACTTGGGTCCTCAAGCCAAAAGAAAACTGCTACAAATATTCAATGCTAGCTGGAAATCTGGCAGAATTCCAAACATCTGGAAAAAAGCCATTATGATCCTTATACTAAAGCAAAGCAAACCAAGAAATAAACTGGATAGCTACCGTCCCATCAGCCTCACTAGCTGTACTTGCAAACTGATGGAAAGAGTGATAAATAGAAGGCTGACATGGATCCTTGAGTCAAATAACCTACTCACTGAAGCCCAGGCTGGCTTTAGAAAAGGCAGATCAACAGAAGATCAAATCGCCTTCATCACACAAGAAATAGAAGACGGCTTTCAAGAAAAGAAACCAACAACAATTGTGTGGGTTGACTTAGAAAAAGCATTTGACAAAGTCTGGGAACAAGGTCTCTTGCTCAAGCTAATCCAGCATCACATATCCCACAGAATGTACAACTGGATAAAGGAATATCTAAATAATAGAAAAGTCTTAGTTTGCATGCAAGGACAAAGAAGCCACACAGTGGGTATAAAAAATGGCGTCCCCCAAGGAGGAGTCCTATCCCCAACACTGTTCCTAATATTCATAAACGATCTAAATCAAAACCTACCAAGAAAAGTTAAAAGCAGCATGTATGCAGATGACCTTGCCTTAATTAGCACAGAAGAATATGTAGGAACATCGAAATTTCGATTACAGGATGCTCTCGATAAACTCAATAATTGGTCCAAAGACTGGGGCATGTCCATTAACACAAAAAAGACAACATATACCATATTCTCACTGTCAACAAAACAACAAACAATAAAATTAACATTAGATAAGGAAGCTTTAGAAAAAAATGACAGCCCTACATATCTTGCAGTCACCTATGACCCGAGACTAACCTGGAAAAACCAAATAGATAAAACACAGAGTAAAGGCATCCGGAGACTATCCCTCTTGAAAAAATTAGCTGGCACAGATTGGGGAGCTAATCACAACATCCTGAAAAAGACCTATACCAGTTATGTAAGACCTGTACTAACCAAACCAACCTAAGAAAAATAGACAAGGTTCAAAATATTGGTCAAAGGATAATGACAGGAGCAATCAAAACAACACCCATAAGAGCTATGGAGGAAACCGCTGCCCTGATCTCTCTGGATGAAAGAAGAGAAATAAAAATCCTTTCCCAATTCATTAAATTGGAAACCTTGGAGAGGCACCCACTCAGAACAAAAATACATAAAACTGGCACAAAAAAACGTCTCAAAAGGAACAATTTCATACAGGAATCTCTAAACCTAAAAAAGAAACACCAACTTGAAAAAATTACTCTGGAATCCTGGATACACTATAATGAATCTCCACCCTGGGACGAAAGCCCTCTTCCTACTATAAGGGACCATATTGAAAACATAAAAAGAAAATTTGATTACAGACCAACAGAGGAAATAAAGAACTGTTTTCTACATACCAATTACCCTAGCAATCAGTGGATCAGAGTTTACACGGATGGCTCATCCCATAAAGCCACCACAAATGGAGGAGCTGGAATACTTATCGAATGGCCAGATGGAGGAAAACTAGAAAATTCCATTGCAACTGGAAAGCTCTCTGACAGTCACAGAGCAGAAAGGGAAGCACTAGCTGCTACCATGCTAGCAAATCATCCAAGTTCCCCTCACAGTCAGATTGTCTTGCTAACCGATGCAAAAACAACCCTCCAAAGCTTGCAAAACTCTGATTCCTCTTATGTTATATTAAAAACCTCAGAACAGCACTTACAAAGCTCAACAACAACAGCAAAAAAACTGTTATTCAATGGATACCAGCCCATATACAACTAGAAGGAAATGAGAAGGCTGACACACTCGCCAAGAGTGGGAGAACTAACTCTCAAATAAACTCTGCACTTTATCCAGAAGAAATGAAGAAATGAATTGTAAACAAAATAAATGAGAAATGGACGAGCTCTCATCCAAATCACAAGAAAGATGAAGCTTACTATAAGCTATCCCGACAAGACCAACGTCTAATCTTTCTCAGGACCGGACACAACAGAATGCGACAACACATGCACCGGAAGCTCAAAATTGGAGCCAGTGAAATCTGCCCATGTGGAGTATCACCAGAGAATGCTGACCACGTCCTCCAAAACTGCTCTCTTTACCAAGAGGCCCATATAAGACATTGGCCCCAAATCACCCCAATAGAAAGAAAACTATATGGAGAGCTCCCTGATTTGGAAACCACTGCGCAGTTCATCTCATGTATTGGTCTAGTCATATGAACACTCCAACATAACAATGAGAACGATGAAGAAGAAGAAGAAGAATTAGTTATTAAGAGTTACGAGCAAAGTAATCATTCTTACAAAACGTTGTCAGCTTCATAAAGGAGGAATTGTCTTTTTTTTTTAAAACTTTTTTTTATGTTACTTGCATACTTAGAATGAGAACAATAAACTGACCTAGACAAGAATAGTGAAAGAAAGAGGGACAGAAGGAAAAAACAAGAGAGACTTAGAGTGAGGACAATGGAAAAATCAAGCTAAACTAAGCAACAAGACCTAAAAGACAGTGGTCTATGTCTAGCAGAATAGAACAAACTAAATGTTGATGACTAGCGTGTGCCTGTGATAAGTCAGCTACTGGAAATAAAAAACAGACTAGCAGCAAACACCTAAACCTTTTGCAATTCAACATCTTAGGCCTACAAAACAAGACAACAGAACTCCAACACATACTCAAGAAGCATGATATACACATAGCGCTATTGCAAGAAACACTACTGCCCAAGAAAAAAATAAACATCACAGGCTACACACAGTACAGATGCCTTTGCACCAAATGCCAGGGAATTATGACCCTCATAAGAAACGACACACAAGCCACAGTAAAACAAATACAGAACACTACAGATATCGACATGCAGGAAATACTTCTATGGAGAGGAGGAACAAAGTACACCATCAAAAACTACTATTGCCCACCATCATCAACAGCAGAAATAGACATACAACTACCACACTACACAAGGACAATAATAGCTGGTGACGTCAATGCACACACAACTTCCCTAGGCTATCTCCACTACAACAAGCGTGGCAAAGAAATATAGGATGTAACAAATGCCTCTAACCTACAACTTCTGCAAAACAAAACTTCACCTCCAACTTTCCTCCACAGAGCACACAACACAACTAGCAGACCTGACCTAACTTTTATCTCTACAGACATTACCGACTCTTCTAAAATAAAAGTACTTGAAGACATAGGTAGTGACCACAGGCCTATACTCCTCAATATTGGAACGCCAGGTAGATACCAATCCAACAAAACAACTAGATGGAACTATAAAAAAGCTAACTGGGCAGCTTTTTCACAAGAAACAGACACAAGACTATCAAGCATAATTGACACAGACGTCAAATCAACCTACACAACTATAGTCTCCAACATCTTACAAGCAGCAAAAAAACACATCCCTCGAGGCCAAGTTAAGAAATACAAACCTTTTTGGACACCTGAATTAGATAAATTAGTAAAAGAAACAAACATGGCCAGGAAGACTATAGAAAAAAAACCTACTAGAGAGAACAAGACAACCTACAACAAATTGACAGGGCTTATAAGATACAAAATTAAAACAGAAAAAAAGAAAAAGTGGATCACAACATGCGAACAACTAGATCTAAACAAGGATGGTCAAAAGGCCTGGACCCTTCTGCACCGGTTAGCAGGAAAGAAACAAATAACAAACCCCCAACCTATAAAAGGCACTGACGACATAATAACAGAAAACCTTAAAAAGGCTGAAACCTTCAATAAATATTTTGCCAGCATTAACAAGTCAAAGCCAAGAAAACAACTGGACCAGGCCTTCAGTAATATCTTAAAGAAAGAAGAAAAAGATCCAACAGTCAACTGTCAGATCTTTGACACTCCCTTCACTCTACATGAGCTCAATACTGCCCTAAAAAGCCTCAAGTCAAGAAAATCCCCTGGACCCGATAAAATAACAAATGAAATGATTCGGGGACTAGGACCACAGGCCCAAAACTGTATACTTAACTTTATCAACCATACATGGAAAACTGGAGACATACCACAGGAATGGAGAACTGCAAACATAATACCCATTTTAAAGAAAAATAAACCACCTGGAGACTCAAAAAGTTATAGACCAATATCTCTAACATCCAACATTGGCAAAATGGCAGAAAAAATGATCAATAACCGACTTTATTGGTGGCTAGAAAGTACTTGCTCACTCCACAATGCACAAGCTGGCTTCAGGAAAGCAAGTAGAACAGAAGACCACCTCTTTCGTTTTATCCAGGACACAGTAGAAGGGTTTCATGAAAACAAGCACACTACAGCAGTATTTATAGATTTGCAGCAAGCCTATGATAGAGTGTAGAGAAAAGGTCTATTTTTGAAGATGAAAAAAATGGGCATCCATGGAAAAATGTACAGCTGGATCAGGGCATTCTTAAAAAACAGAACCATCCAAACCAGATTCGAAGGTGTCATCTCTAGTAAAAAAAGTTTGGAAGAAGGACTACCACAAGGTTCAGCCCTTAGCTGCACTCTCTTTCTGACCTTTTAATTTGGACTACAGAGAAATATCCAGTGCTGACTAGATCCAAACTAAATAGAGCCCTCACAACTATCTCCACATATTCAAAATTATGGAAAATGGAAATAAACAAAGAAAAGTCAGTTTATTCAATCTTTAGCCACAGCAACAAAACAGCAAAAAGAAACTACATCCTAAAAATAGACTCTCAGCCAATAAATAAAGAAGAAAATCCAACATATCTTGGTGTAAAACTAGACCAAAGACTGTCTCTAAAACACTTTATGTCAGATTTAAAAGAAAAGGCATCACAAAGATTAAACATAATAAAACACCTAGCAGGAACATCCTGGGGAGCTGAAAAGAAAACCTTAAGACAGTTATACACTGGATATGTCAGATCTGTAATGGATAACTGTCTCTCCATACAAGTAGCTGCCAACAAAACCTATCAATCATCATTAGATACAATCCAAAACCAAGCCTTGCGGCTAATTAGTGGAGGTATGAGAACTACTCCCACAGCAGCCTGTGAAATAGACTCCAATATTGAATCTCTTAAGTTAAGGCGCAACAGAGCAGCATTAGAAGCTATTGAGAGATACAGAAGGTTGGAGGAAATATAGGAAAAACAACCAAAAAAAGCAAAAGACTCTGAATTAACTTACTGATGAACTAGCCCTAAAACACAACCTACCCAATAACAGAGAAAAAATTACCAGGTTTTCAAACATTACACCCGGACTAAACTACAAACAACCAACCATCAAAACACATTTACTAAATAACACCTTAACAAAAGAATCAAATCAGAGCTCAAAGTAGGCACGCTTGAAACAATCAAAAGCTATCAAAAAACAGCTTTCCATATTTATACAGACGGATCGGCTTTCAAAGCTACCATCAATGCTGGTCTTGGTGCCTTCCTGGTCTTCCCTAAAAATAAACACTTTGAGATAAGCGCACCCTGTGGCGATTACTGCTCAAACTTCCAAGCCAAAATTGAGGCAATTACCATAGCACTTCAGACAGTGGAAAACAAATTATATGAAGGAGCGCAACCACCATCAGATATTGTTGTCTTTACAGACTCCCAATCTACTCTGCAAGCACTTAACAGCAGCACCTCAAACAGCCCAAGAGAGTTGACAACACTCATTGTGATAATCCACCAGATGATATCAAAATTAAATATCAATATCACACTACAGTGGATCCCTGGACACATTGGCATCATGGGAAATGAAAAGGCAGATAAGCTATCAAAGGCAGGTTCATCTATGGAACAACCAGATAGACCTGTTAACTACCTCACCCTTAGGTCAATGTTAGTCAACAATCACAAAGAGGAGTGGCTCAACCAATGGGCATCAGGAAACACAGGCAGAGCCATGTACAGAGAAATGACTACGCCTAACAAACTGGACAGTATTAACTTCCTCCCCCGCAAAGAACAATCTACAATCTTCCAACTAAGAACAGGACACACACCACTATTAAATTACCACCTGAAAAAATAAACTCCACACAACTACCCCTTTGCAGACACTGCGCCCACCCCTTTGAAACCGTAAACCATATCCTCTTTGAATGCCCCTCCCTAATCCACCTTAGGCAGACCCTACTTCCACTACAGCCCAACATAACCAACAGCACACTTTTTTTCCTTGGCAAAGTTTGCAAAAGAGCTCACAGCTCAGCAGCAATAAAGCTGGCTAGAAGAAGAAGAATGTGAAAAGTTAAATAGAACTAACAGTATTGAGATATGTGCCTGTAAATGTGCAGCTATTTAATAAGCTTTGTTTATTTTTAATTTTGCTTGTTACATTTCTTTCTTATTAGAGGCTCAATGTATTGAGAAACTATATTGTGATCTTATATTTCTGTATTACAACATTGTTTCTTTATAAAATCAACTTGTCAGGATGTAACCTTATAAATTGAGAGCTTTAATTCATTCTTCTTCTAGCCACATTTTTGTTGCTGAGCTTTAAGCTCTTTAGCTGCCCACTTTTCCTCATTTAGACCTTGTGATGTATAAGACAGATGATGTATAGGTCATCTGTTTCTGTGGCCCACAGTTAATGAGGGTATCATGTGGCCAGCACAATGACCAATGGCCTTTACATTTCCCCAACTATTTCCAGGTACCCATTACAGTTTTGTTGACTCAGGAGCGCCCTTAAAATCCTGAAATTAAAAACCCAGTCATCACTCAGATTCAAACTCGAGACCCCTCAGTTTGAAAGCCAAGTGCTTTACCACTTAGTCACCACAACCTGTCCCATAGAAAAAAATGTGCTGTTTACTTTTTAGCTGTTCTACACTGCCATACAGTCTTGGTTATTTTGTGGTAATTGGTTCTGTCTGCGATGAATTAACTTCTGTGAAATTTCCTTTATTAATTCACTATTGTGTTTATTATATTTCTAAGTAAAAAGAGAGAATGGTGTCAGATCATGTCTCAGTGGTTCAAGTGTAGTTACATAAACAATTTAGTGCTCTTGCCACTAGTCTGGAGCATAAAATTGAAAAAATTTCAGAAACTCAATGAAGTCTCATACAAACTAGAAAATCTTGATGAATTTTATTTTTATTTAATGTACATAATCCAGCTCAGGCTTTAGAACAGTCACAAAAACAGTGTTTCTTGTTTTAAACACCAAAGAGTTGTTTTTTTTAATATTTGGCATGTTCAATAGAAGTGGAAGAAAGAGAGAAAGAAAAATATTGTGGGGTAATAGGTTGAACAAATTTGCTTCTTTAATTCTTAGTTATTTTTTTGTTGCCAGTTTCAACGTGACGCTAAATGCTGAAACAATGAACAATGCATACATATAGCATATGTGAAGCACTAGGGTCCACATTTTTATAAGAGAAATTAGTGAATTATATAAACACAATGAGGGACTGTAACAAGCAGGGCAATAACCAGTAACCCCAGAAACATTCTTTATATATGTAATATGTATGCATCATTCAGTTTCGAAGTGAGACTGCAATTTGTGTTTTCAGTTAAACAGGAGATTATTGCAAGCTTCATTCAAAGACCAATGTCTGAGTACCACTCATGGAATCAAATTTTTAGACAGTCTTACTTACATGAGGTTAAGTGAAGAAACATGAAGTTAATCTTAAAAAGAAATTTAAAACAAAAATCTAACATAAAATGGAAAAAAATCTTACAGTCTGTACTTTGTCTTGTGTTAAACGAACAGCCAAAAGAAGCAAGCAAAAGCTTCATCAGCTTGAAACCACATCAGGTCCACATCTTTTAGTGCTGATCGCTTGATGTACATGACTCTATCAGACCTCTATTAGAAGACTTGCTTACTGGTTTCCAACTCACGGGGACACAGCAGAATTACATCTCTATTCTTGAAAAAAAAAAAGATATATAAGGTTAAGCATTCTGATAGCTGAATTGAACATTTTTAAGTTTCTTGGGTTAAATTTTTTCTTTACAACTAATCAAGTTTTCAGTCCAATTTCTTTTGAAATATAGACAAATGGTCAACATCTTAACAAACTATATTTATTACAACTGTTTCTTATTGCTTTAAACTCAGATCTCAAAAGTGAAGTTTAGGAGATAGGTACTTGCAATCTATGAGAGATGATATAAAGCTCTTCTGTTTATGTGGTAATGGTTAACAAGGGTGTCATGTGGCCAGCAAAATGACCAACTTATTTCAGGTACCCATTAGAATTAGGTGGATACCCCCTTTTGCCAGCACTGCTGAGGAAATGTATGTATTCCTATTCATTTTTTATTGATAAATTCTTAAAGTACAATGAGTAAAGAAGTGAATACACTTAAAATAAACCCAAAACCTTCCACTTTAATTTTTGGCCTAAAGTGACACTTTTTGTCACCAGTACTGGAGAAACACTCATATTATATATATAAATATATATATAACATATAGTTCGTCCATCGTGGTTCGATGATGACCACTTTGTCATCCAGGGGGCTGAGGGCTTTGCACTGGGGTTTTATGCCTCCTCATGTGGCTGGTGAGACCTATGTGAGCCCGGAATGTTCGGACGCACACTGGGCAGGTTATTCCAGCTGGAGCTAGTGTCGTTTGCCTTGCTTTTCTTTTCTGGCGTTTTTCTTCTGCCAGCGTTGTTCTTTTTTTCTTAGCAACCTGTGCGCCAGTTTTCACAGCGCGACGCCATGATGCTCTGTCATGTGCCTCTGTCTCCCAGGTGCCTGGGTCTATGCTGAACGCCTTCAGAGAAGCTTTGAGGGTGCCCCTGAAGCGCTTTCTTTGACCACCTTGCAAGCGCTTTCCTTCGCTTAGTTGGCCATTCAAGAGTCGTTTAGGGATGCAGTGGTCTTCCATTCTGTAGATGTGACCTGCCCATCGCAGCTGGGACTGCATCAGGATTGTGTGGATGCTTTGCAGACACACTCTTAGAAGAACTTCTGTATCTGGTATTTTGTCTTGCAATTTGACATTTAGTATTTTTCTGACATGTCATGTGGAAGTGGTTCAGTTTCTTTGCATGTTTACTGTACACTGTCCATGTTTCTGAGGCATAGAGCAATGTAGGGAGGATGACAGCTCTATAGACCCCTAGCTTTGTGTTTGTGGTGATGCCACGTCTGTTCCAGACAGTTTTAGACAGTCTGCCATAGGATGCACTGGCCTTGGCGATACGCAGATCGATTTCACTATCGATTTTTCCATTCCTGGAGAGTGTGCTGCCAAGATATGTGAATTTGTCCACTTCGTTTATATCCTGTCCATTTATAGTGATGCTTGGATCCAAGTAGGCTTTCCCAGGAGCAGGTAGATATAAGACTTCAGTCTTGTTCGTATTGATGGTAAGGCCGAAGTCTGAGCATGCTCTTGAGAAGTCACTGACGATGCTCTGCAGATCGTTTTCAGAGCAGGCATTTAGGGCACAGTCGTCAGCAAATAGCAAGTCTCTGATTACTGCTGCATTTGTTTTTGATTTTGCTTTAAGCCGCCTCGGGTTGAATAGGCCACCATCAAATCTGTATGATATATTTATCCCGTTGTTTTCTCTATTTGTGAATGCATCTGTCAGCATAGCGGAGAACATGATACTGAACAAAATAGGTGATAGGACACAGCCTTGTTTTACCCCGTTTGATACTTCGAAGGGCTTATATATATATATATATATATATGTTCCATCAAAAGACAAGATAATTACTTTGCAATTCTTATGTCAATCTAGTCGTGCAAGTCAATCAGTGAATTACTCTGCTAAGTCATTGGTTTCCCTTGCTGATTCAGGCAACCCATATGAGGTAGGCATTAGAGTTTAGTGGACTCTAAGGCATCCTTGATTCCAGAAGTTCAAAACACAGTCTTCACCTGTATTTGAACTCAAGATCCCTCAGTTTGGAAGCCAAGCATTTTACGACTCAGCACCCATGCTCCCAGGTATGTTTGTAACTAATTTTTATAACATTGTTCCCTGGTCATATGTTATGCACTCTGGGATCCCCACCACCCAAGAGGAGGTTTGGATTACTACATAAACTTCATTTTTCAAGGAACATAAAAAAAAACTTTAAAAGAAACACTTTTTTTGATAACTAAAATCAAAATTTTCAACTAATTAATTAATTAATTTATTGCTTTTATATAGTGCAACTTTCATGCATATAGCATGCTCAGAGCGCTTTGGCTCAATCTCATTTGTGGACCAGTAGGGGGTAGTTATCTGGGAGAAGGTTTTCCGTGCTGCCAATCTCAAGCGTACTTAGCCTCTAGATCCCACATCTAAAGGCAAAGATTAGTTTTAGATACTGATGAAAATAAATATTTATAATGTCAAATGGCCAAGTCAATACATGCCCATGTGTACCTTTCTAGATTATTTGTGTATAGTTGTGTGTAGCGATCGGAGCTCATGACGACCTGCTTACTATTGTGAAAAAACGAAAGCTTAAAACCTTTGGCCACATTACAAGATCTACGGGGCTCGCAAAGACCTTTCTTCAGGGAACAGTGCCAGGGAAAAGAAGAAGAGGCAGACAGAAAAAGCGATGGGAGGACAACATTAAAGAATGGACAGGCCTGCCATTGAGAGAGGTTCTGAACAAGGCAAAAAAAAGGGAGGAATGGAGAAAGACGGTCGACAAATCTTGCCTGGTGCCCCAACGGTCCAACAGACTAAGGGATAGGTAAAGGTAAGGTAAAGAACAAGGTATAACTAAGAGACATTACAAAATATTATTAACTTAGCTTCATAATGAAATATGTATATGATTGATTAATAAGATTATGAAATACATTAAGATTATTTATTTGATAATGCCCAACTATATAACATTACATTGAGACATGGTGGCTGAGTGGCTTCCGAACCAGGGGAAGTTCTGGGTTCAAATCCTGGTGAAGACTGGGATTTTTATTTTGGGATCATATGGCACTTATGATTCCATCCAGTTCTAATGGGTACCTGACATTAGTTGTGGAAAAGTAAAATCGGTAGGTCATTATGCTGGCCACATATCACCCTCATTAACTATGGGCTACAGAAACAGATGACATTTACATGATCTTCCCAATAGATCACAAGGTCTGAAAGGGGAACTATAAAATAACATAGCAAAATTATGAAATAACTGTAAAAATACTTAGCTAGATTATGAACTAATCCTAAAAATACTTAGACTAGATTATGAGACTTGAGTATGATTACCTGGCTAGGTATAAAAACAAATGCCAGGGAAATGGTTAGAATCATTAAGAGTCAGCCCAGCCAAATGTCAGAGGAAACATCTCCATAGCCAACAGTGGAGAACGTGACAACAGCAAAATTGAAAGACTCAAAAATGTTGAAGTTTGAGCTGCTGCTTCCTCTCTGAATGTCTTGAATAGTGCAGATACTTGAAGGAAGGAAATCAAAAAGAAAACTTAAGTTAACTCATGTAAACCTATGTCTATTTATGTTTATTACTGACAAAAAAATAAGGCAAGCTATTAACTCAAGAAACTGGGTCAGAGAATACATGGTCACTTAATTATAACTAATTATTTAGTCAATTTAACTCACACTCTGTCAAAAACTAACTCTACAGCACAATTTCTAGAGGCTATATTTTAGATTCTGATAAAAAAAAATTTAGGCTATATTACATTTTACACAGCACTATATCTAGTCTAGGCTACATAGCACATAGACACACAGAGATTTATTTATTATTGTTCTTTGGAATATACATATTATAATTAATAATTAATAGCTTTTATATAGCGCTACTTTCATGCTTATAGCATGCTCAGAGCGCTATGTTCCAATCTCATTTGTGGACCAGTGGAGGGGGGGGGGGTATCTGGGAGAAGGTTTTCCGTGATGCCTTTAGGTGCTTTGCTCAAGTTGGGTGTCGAACCTCGAGCCCACTTAATAGGTAGCCAACACAAACGTACTTAGCCTCTGGGTCATGCTTCCCAACATATGTCAAGATCTGTAAGTCTGTTAATAAGAGTAATACTATGTGTACAGAAACAATCAATCTTCTGATCAACACAAACTTGACAGACCCAGATTAGACATATTATTGATCTAAATCAGACAATATGAATAATAATAACAATTGCTAGAGTTCTTAATGTCAAACGTGAAAAAGCTAATGAAAACATTGCTGCTTATGTAATGTGTCTAGAAGAAAGTGGACTCTTCTAATAAAAATAGTCAAAAAAGTTTGTGATACTCGCTATAGCTCTGCATCAGCAATCGTATACAAAATAAAACTAAATGAATCTGAAAATTGACACAAAGAGATGCAGTGATAAAGGAACAGCAACATCAACAAAATACAGATGACATCATATGTAGCATCACCTTGAGTGATAGTTAAAAAACAAACAGATTAGATTTTGCTGTGTTATTAGAGATCACATTAATGTGAGACACTTGAGACTTATTTAAAGAGCTAGGCAACTCATTTATTAAATGTTTTTGAGTTCAATTATTGTGCTTTGGAATATGTGCTTTGTAGCCTAGATATAGTGCTGTGTAATATGTAATATTCTGTTCTACAGAATCTAAAAGATAGCCTAAAAATAGTGCTATAGGGTTAGTTTTTGATATATTATATTGAATTGAGTACTAGAAATACAGATGGATGCCTGCCTGTTCATATGGTAATCGATCAGGCTGACTGTGTATTTTACATGTTTCTGATATTCCTTCAGATTTGAATTTTAAATGTATTTTATCCAAGCCTAAGGATTGCAGGAGATGATGACAGGCAGAGTTTGAACCCAGGACCATTAAGACCAGCAACCAGGCAACCATCCTGTCATCTAGATGTTGTTCCAAGTTTTAACCCAGCTCATCCTCTGCCATCCAGCGAGAAGTTTGGGCTTGGTTGAAGAAATGGTTATTTCTGAAAGATGCGATAGGGTTAACTGTGTGTGATAACCTGACAAATGTGACCCAGGCCAGTAAAACAGTTCAGCATACTGTGTTGGTGTACAAGGGACAGTACTGGTATGAATGTTACACATAAATATGTCCCATGTGATTTTTGGGGACCAAACTGTCAGTCTACCGTGAAGTCGGTCTAGGGACAGTGAATCCTTGAGTGAAGCAGTCACAAGTCCAGAATGAGATAGAGAGATAGTTTTTTATTAAAGTACCACATTATTTTGGAACTCTTGTTGTCAAGTTCTTGAGTTAGATGTGTTCTGTTGAGCAGTGTTTACAGAAGGCCTGTTAGAGAGAATCAGAATTATTACAATATACAAAACCAAACAAATATATATTTTTTCCAATTAATATCGAGAGAGGATTCTCCAGACAGAATAATTATTCTTTTGCCATTTCTTCACTAAACACTGTGTAGGTTGAAGCTATGTGTTCAAATTGATCCAAGTAATTTTCAAGAGTTTCCTCTTTGATGTTAAAGTTATGGAATTTGGAGATGTTTGTTGGGTCGATATATTAAGGTTTACTTTGGCTGCTTCTACTTTTGCTAGTTCTATCCATTCCTCACTTTCTTTTTGTCTGAGTTCTAAGTCTTTTAATTCTTTTTGATGAGCTTGTTGAGCTGCTCTTTCATCTCTTTCTCTTATTCCCCTATATCTGTTTCTAGTTTATCCCTCTCTTTCCTTTCAGCTTTTTCTAATTCTTATTCAATAAATTGTGAGAAATTAGTGGAAGGATCCACAAAGGCTATGGCACCTTACCTGAAAATAAAGGCAGCTATCCAGAGAGCTGAAAGGGGCAGCCTTAACTACTTTGTCATATAAAAAACAAATACTGTTATGAAAGCTTCTACTCACAAGAAAACCTGGACAGATCTCAAAGGAAAACGGCCTCGGCCTGGAAAAGGACATGCAACATGCAAAGCCTTTATAGAGCAGGTGCGCTAGCCCAACTTACTGAAGTGTTAAAGAAATAAAGGATACCTCTTGAGGCCATACAGGAAACCAGGTGGAAAGACATTCTCAGAACTAAGGAGTATATACATACTATATTTTATAGTGGTGGAAGCATTAACTTAGGTACAGGTTTTGCTGTAAAAAGAAAATGGCAGATAATGTCATTGGATTTATACCTGTAAGTAATAGACTCTGCTCACTACGTTTGAGAGGAAAATTCTTCAACATATTATTCATCAATGTCCATACCCCTACTGAAGATGCAGATGGTAACACAAAAGAAGCCTTCTATGATGGACTGGAAAGAATTTATGATGAAGCACCAAAGCATGACATCAAAATAAATCCTAGGAGATTTGAATGCAAAAATTGGAAAAGAACCAGCATACAGACCAACAATTGGCAAAGAAAGCTTACATGAATAGTCCAACAATAATGGCATAAGATTAGTGAATTTTGCATCAGGAAAAGGAATGTCTATCTGCAACACTAAATTTTAACATGAGAGTATTCACAAGGTAACCTGGATCTCACTCGATTTAACACCCAGAATCAAATAGATCATATACTCATAGATAAGAGACATGGATCAGATATACTAGATCAGAGGTGGGCAAATTACGGCCCACAGGCCACATGAGGCCCACCTAACTGTTTTATGCGACCCGCGCATACCTACAGAAATTAGGTGAGCTCATAGATTATACATATAAAGAATGCAAATATATAAAATAACTAATTTTAAATATCTATATAAATTATTGAAATTTCTGATTCTTAGTTATGATGAAGAGGTGAAAGAAATAGTCTCTACACATCATTCTAAAAGCCTAAACTAAACGTAGCATAAATTCTTATTTGCAATATTTTAAAGATCCAGTTAAAGATTCAAACTCAGAGAAGTACTTGAAGATTTGGAAATAAAACATTCCAATGTTCGGTACCACAGTAGTGTCCGCTGGCTTAGCATGGACAAGATATTGAGAAGAATATAGGATTTCAAGGAAGAAATTGTTATGTTCCTTGAAGGACATTGACTATGACTTTGCTACTAATATTTCTAATGAAGAGTGGAAGACTCAAACTTTTTTTTCTTCGGAGGTAATGCACATGAAATGTATGTGAATGCTAAATCTTTTCAAACAAAACTTTCCCATTTTTCCAGGCAAGCAAGTGAAAACAGATTTTGACATTTTCCTTTGCTGAAAGGTAAAACTATTTCTAGTAAAACGGTTGAATTATTTAAATTCTTTGATTGTGGAATGGGCTGAATACTTTGAGGGGACAATGAAGTATATGAACTGTCACATTGGAGGACCAGATCCCTTAGAGAACCAACACTCATTGAAACATCAGAAATAATTAGGACCACGAAGAATCACAAAGCACCAGGAGAGGACCAAATTACAGCAGAACTAATTAAATATGGAGGAAAAGACTTAGATTCCCAAATACACAGACTAATATCCAGAATTTGGGAAGAAGAAGTAATACCAAGAGAATGGGAAACAGCTCTTATAATCCCAATACACAAAAAAGGATCCAAGCTAAAGTGCTGCAATTACAGAGGAATCTCTCTACTAAATGTGACTTATAAGATCCTGTCTAGGCTTATAACTAAGAGGCTTGGAAAATACTCAGAAGAAATCTTAGGTGACTACTAATCTGATTTCAGATCAGATAGATCCACAACTGATCACATCTTCACACTAAGATTTATAATAGAAAAATGCCTTGAATACAGCATACCTATCCACCAACTCTATTTAGATTATAAAATGGCCTATGACAGTATCAAATGGAAATATCTATATGACACTCTACAAAATTTTTGAATACCTAACAAACTGACAAGACTTATACATATGACTTTAAATAACTCAAAAAGTAAAGTCATGATAGAAGGAGAACACTCACTGGAATTTAAAATTAAAAGAGGATTAAGACAAGGTGACTCACTTACTTGCATGCTTTTCAATTTGACACTGGAGAGTTATAAGAAATAAACACATAAACTTGAGGGGAAATATTACTAACTTTTTAAATACTTCAGGAGAGAAAATATGGTTCCACAACCAACAGGGACGATATACAGCTAACCTCTACAATACCTTGCTTATGCAGATGAATTGCCTTATTGGGTAAAGAAACCTCTGACATTGCTAGTTTTTTCACACAACTAGAAGCATCTCGACCAGCAGGACTTGAGGTCAATGACAGTAAACCCAAGTACATCGCAATGACAAGAGACAATCAAAAAGATAGGACCATATATTAAAATCATAAATCACAAATTTGAAAATGTCAAAGCATTCAAATATCTAGGAAGTACAATTGATTTAAAAAATGACCTACTAAACAGAAATAAAGGAAAGAATATCAGGAGGCAACAGGGCATTTTATAGCACCCACCATTTACTTAAGAACAAAACAATATGAAAAAACAAGAAAATAATATACAAAACCATAAGACCAGCTGCAGTGTATGCAAGTGAGACCTGAATGCTGACAAAGACAACCGAAAATATACTAAATACTTGGGAACGTAAAATTCTAAGGAAAATCTATGGTGCTATACAAGATGAAACAGGGTGGAGGACATGTACTAACCATGAGATATATCAATTGTATGAAGACCCACAGATAGTGACGGAGATAAAAGGCTAAGGAGAGATCTGAATGGAGGGATGTGTTGAAGCCAGCTAAAGCCCTCCATGGGCTGTAGTGCCATTGGGATGGATGGATGAAAAGTGTTTCCTGCAAAATGACTGAAAAATAATGACAATATTAAAACAAAAAAAAATATTAGCTCTATTCATATTTTACGATGTCTTAAGTATTTCTTTCAAAATAACTATTTTGTATTAAATAGGTTAAATAAGATCTAGATGTAGTGATAAATCTCATCATCTTGACATCATATGTGATACATATACATGACTTGATCATCATATACATAAATCATACAGGAATGGACTGGATTTCTAGATGCACTAAAATTCTACATCATGCAACAATACAGGATTACAGGCAGCACTTTGGCTTTCTTACTGTCACTAATACCGTAGTCTAACTGTAATACTTGATCTAGATTCAGATCTAGACTCTAGTAGACTGTCACTTAGTTTACTCATAGTCATAGTCACCATATAGATCTAGATATCATAGTTTCGGTCAGACGTGAAGACCACCAGCAGGAGGACGGTGGATGGGAGTGGGCATGGTTCGATAAATTCAAACGACAGTCCAGTGCACAAACCGCACGACCAGGCAGCCATCCACAAATACTACATCTAGAGATATAAATATATATAGAGAGAGAGATAGATCTAGAAACTAGAATCTATATATACTAATAATGTAATATAGATCTAATATAATTATATAGAGAGTAGTTTATTTAATCCGGACATTACATGAATTCGGACACTAGCTGTTTGTGTGGTCATTAAATCTTTATTTTGATATTTAATATGAAACTAGCATGTCCATTTCCAATGATTCTGACCCAATTTCCTTCCATTTAGTTGTCTTTTTATGTAAGAAAAAAGAATTTCAAATGTCTACATCAGGTTTTTGTTTTTCCCTATGTTACCCGGAGGACTTTACCTCTTCCTAGGGTTAAGACTATATTTTTTGGTTTGCTAAGTCTATGCTAATGAGCCCGGCAATACTTATTCTGTTTTTTGGAGCTGTTTTATTTGATTCATAAGCCAAGTTGTTTGATTTTATACAACAAAAATAATAGGGTGTTGGAATTAAATTACGATTTTCTTTACCAAAATTTATTTCAGACAGCCAGTTTTGGACATCAATGTTAATGATCTTATATATTATATTTGTTTGTTTGTTTTTTTCATAGAGAATAAATGGGCAAATGTTTGTAGTGAGCTTGATACATTGAATGTAGTTAAATGCCTAGATCTAGACCTACTAGATAGATTTATGGAGAGAGAATATATATTGTTTGTTTTTTTCATAGAGAATAAATGGGCAAATGTTTGTAGTGAGCTTGGTACATTGAATGTAGTTAAATGCCTAGATCTAGACCTACTAGATAGATTTATAGAGAGAGAATATAGAGGATTCAGCTATTTAGGCAAGAATGGCTATCCTAACCTGTACTATACTACAAAAGATCATCTGTATTAGAAATTTATTAAATTAATTTAATAAACAAAAAACAAAAATTTAGTTAATGTTAATATAGAATTAAAATCAGAGTTTATTGATGCCTAAATATAGAGACTGTCTGAAATAAATTAAATGGTCTCCGGAATAAAATAATGTGGGTCAAATTTGTCTGCATTAAATGAAAACACACGGCCTCGTTGCCCTTAAATATAATAACAAACATAGGTTAGGGGTACAAATATAAGTAGTCATCCTTATTCTCCTTAAACTTAAACTAAAGAAGATTTTGATACTTATTTCTTTTCTATGTCGAACCATTGTCAAATAACGCGCTGTCAAAGTCAAACAAAGTCAAATTTTGGCCTATAGGTGTCCAAATAGCATAAACTACTCTAGATCTAGTTTATAAAAGATCTATTATAATTTATTATTATTTATATAAAATATATTACTATAGATCTAGACAATCACAATAGTCATTATTATCATAATAATAATAATAATAATAATCTTTATTATCCATAAGGAAATTTGTCTTACAATTTGTGCATTACACCAAACAAAAAACATTATAACTATAAGAAACCAAAGTGTACATACACACCAGACTCACTCATAATTTACATGTGACAAAGTTTATACCAGATTGTTCTTATTTAATGATTTGATTGCCAGGGGAACAAAAGAGTGTTTGTGTCTGTTTGTCTTTGCTATCGGTGTCTTGTATCTCTTTTGTGATGGTAAAATCACAAAATCCTGACACAAAGGGTGATTCTTTATTTCGAGGATCTTGTTAGCTTTTTTAGAGATGTTTGTCTCAAACAACTGCCCAAATGGGGTTTGTTTTTTGCCAATGATTTTGCCAGCAGCATTTAGGATTCTATAAAGTTTATTCCTATTTTTAATGCTCAGATTGCCATACCAGGCAGTGATATTGAAACTTAAAATATTGCAGATGTGAGCGTGATAAAACATAGCCAAGGCCTTTTTGCTAACATTAAACGAGGACACCTGACGCACCAGTAGTTAAACTGGGTGATTTTAATAAATGCACCTTGAAGGGTGACCTACCCACCTTCTATCAACACATTTCATGTCCGACAAGAGAGCACAGAACTCTGGACTTATGTTATTGTAACATCAAAGGAGCATTCACATCTCGTGAAAAGCCACCACTAGGATCATCGGACCACAAAACAATACAACTGCTGCCTACTTACCGTACAAAACTTAAAGAAGGAAAAATCATTCAAAAAAACGTACAAGAATGGACTCAAGACAATATTCTCAAACTACAGGGATGTCTAGACTGCACTGACTGGAATTTGTTTAAAGAGACCACTTCCAATCTGGAAGAATGGGTCGACGCAGTGACAAATTACATCAAATTCTGCGAAAACATGTGTGTCAGCACTAAGAGCATCAAGATATACCCCAACAATAAACCATGGGTCACTGCAAAAATAAAATGGGAAATAATAAAAAAGAAAAGAGCATTTATGAGTGGCGATGGACAGACAAGGAAAATTGCTCAACGAAATCTCAACGTCGTTCTTGAGGAAGGGAGGAGAAACTACCGCACCAAGCTGGAAGACTCAATTAATACAAGTGGCATGAGACAGACGTGGGGCATCATGAACAAAATGGCAGGAGCACAAGTCAAAATTAAAAATAATCTTGCTACAAGAGATGAAAAAACATTGGCCAACGAGTTAAATGATTTCTATTGTCGCTTCGACACGAAAGATTTTAATTATCTAAGACTCAAAACCCTTGAGGATGTCAATGTTAACAACTATTTTGAATTATACTATGACTATCTCACACTATCTGTCTATACTATTAGTCTGAGTATAGTCACTATAGACTAGTCACTAGACTATACTTAATTATAATACTAAAATAGTATGACTATCTCACACTATCTGAGTATCCGTCTATACTATTTGTCTGACTATACCATCACTATAGTCACTAGACTATACTTAATTAAAATACTACTATTTTATACTATATTTTTTCATACTAAATAAAATTATAATATAGTTAATGGACCTTATTCACTAATTGTAAACAAACATTTAGCCATGTGATTATCTATATCCTCTATTACTATACAAAGTATGCCATCCGTAGTGGCTGTCACGTGATACATATTTTTTATTGTTTTATCAATATTACAATATTATGCCGTGGCTAAATGTGTTTATTTACGATTGGTGAATGAGGTCCATTAATATTATTTATACTATATTTTTATATTATATATAGTACTTATAGAGTCTATACTTTATTAAATTATTATAGTATTAAATTATAGTTACACTACTAACTAGTTATAGATCTAGACAATGTAGTCATCTAGTCAGTAGATCTACTTATACACATTATAATAGTATTATACCATTTAGTCAGTTTAGTATAGATTTCTATAGATCTAGATCTAATCTATCTCTAGAGATCTATATATTATTATATTTTAGATCTAGTCTATATTAACCCTTTCACCACTAAACAGTTGTCAGAAACTATCTATCACCGAAGACAGGCTTAGAGAAGGGATATATAACTATAACTCTGATGTATCAGAATTTAAAAAAATCAATTTTATGACTAATTTCACAGGAAAAAACTAATTAGATTAGATCTAATAAAACCTAACAAAAAAGTCAAAAACATTCTTTTTATAATAGAAAAAAATACAATAGACCTAGGGTTCACATTCAGCATCATTGAATGATTATAATGATATTATTATTAGATCTAATTATTATGATGATCATTCACTGGTGACTGATTCTTTCATCATGTTTTAAGTCATAAATAGGCCTGCAGAGCTCAAAAACATTAAAATATCACGTCATATTTAGATTTAGATCTAGTTGCCTTCCAATCTCCCGTTTCACTTTCACTAGATCTAACATATAATATTCAATACTGAATTCTAATCTAGCTGCCTAGCATCAATTTTTTTTATTCATTTTCACTACTAAAAAAAATCGTTCTGAACTCAAATTTGTCAAATCATCATAATGAGACAAATTCAACAAATTTATACAAATGGCTCTAGAAACTCTAGATTAGTCTAGATCTAGATCTAGTCTAGACCCTGAGTAGTCCTAGCCTAGTCCTAAGTCAATACTTAGTAAAGTTAAAGTAGACTATAACACTATTAGTAAATAGTATTAGATCTATATTACTATATTTTACTATATAGATCTAGATCTAGTAGTCGAGACCTAGATTCTAAAAGTTATTAAAAATAAAAGTAAAACTAAAAAATTCAATTGAAATTCTAAATTAAGTAAATTACTTACCCCAATCATTGTTTATATCCATATATTTCATATAATATATAAACATTAATATTCCCATTAGAATCTTATTCTATTAAAGCCTACACGTAAGCCTAAATATGTTCCATTTTAAAGGCTAGCAAAAAAAAATAATTTTCAAAAAATCTTAAAACTCCATGCTGTAGAGATATAGTCCTGGTCCCTGGTGCTGTTATTCATTTATGTTTAATATATGTATGTAGAGATATAGATCTAGATAAACATCTAAAAATAGCTTCACTATCGCTCTTCTAGGTCAGAGTTAGTAAAGGTATAAATTTTTATTTAAAAACTAGCAGTGCATGCGTAAACGAAACAACCCAAAATCGGCGACTTTAGTCGGCGCCTTCGACATTGAGGTCACGCTCTAGTTGTCCAGAAGGGCGTCGGCGCCGTAGGCGCCATTAT
Source organism: Biomphalaria glabrata (assembly GCF_947242115.1). Classification (NCBI taxonomy): domain Eukaryota; kingdom Metazoa; phylum Mollusca; class Gastropoda; family Planorbidae; genus Biomphalaria; species Biomphalaria glabrata. The sequence goes on along the minus strand of NC_074726.1, from coordinate 31,910,061 downwards.
CCCATTGGTGGTTAAAAAGGCTTTTTTCTAACTACCAGGCCTGGACGTGGGGCTCTTTACCCCTGTTCTGTCTGAGGGCTCCCAACGGTAGACGGCCATATCGATTGACTGGGCCAGACCGGACCGTGACGTGTAGGCTACACAGCGCACCGTTCCTGGGCCCCACTCGCTACAAGTGGCTGAGAGCAATGCTAACTGAGGGGAGCTTGTCCCATATTCCTATACTAATACTGTAACCGCCACTGTTCCGTACAAGGACCGCCACTCCAGCTAACGGGACACTGATGACGGCCCCCTTGTGGAACGGCGTGACGGACTTTTTGGACTGGGTTCCGGGCGTTTTTTCCATCCCAACCCCCGAGTGAGAGAAAAAAACAAAACAAAAGCTCACCCAGGGAAGCCCGGCCGGGCCTGGTTCGCTACACGTAAGCTACTTAGACTATCTAGTTTCCACCACTAGACGTTTCCTCCGGAGGGCCACGCTGAGGCGACGTGTAGCTGGAATTTCCTCCGGCTAGTTGACTACCAGTAGCGGCGTATCCCGGCCACTCTAGTTGTCAAATGGTTAAATATTGACTCTATAGCTTGCCATGTTTGTGTTTCAGGACGTCAATAAGATAAACTTCTTGCAGAAGTAATCTTTTTTTGTAATTCGTATTTATAATTTTAAGTTCTCACTTTCTGGTCTTCGCTTTAAATGCTCTAAATTTTAAATTATCTCGAATTATGTAATTTGAGATCGATCTAAGTAAGAAGGAATACTAATAAAACAAATATTGATCAATAGTCTAGGCCAGGCCCTAGACTATGCTGACATAGTTTGAACGTAGAATTTGTGTACGCTATTAACTTACCCACATTTTAACATGTTCAGATGATTCGTTTAAAAATGTTTTTTCATTGAAAAAGTCATTGTGATAGATAAATTTAGATACAGGGATTTAAGTTTGTAATGAACATATTGGTTTTCAGAATACGCACATAGATTACTTTGAGTGATCTTGCTCCTCGTCAGCAATGCAAATTACCTGGAACAAAAAGGTCTTTTAGAAGTACTGGATACACTATCTGGACAAGAATAGGAACATAAAAAAGGCAAAATATGAAAATACTTTTTAAAAAGCTTTTCTATGGTATGGGGAAGAACTCCACATTCGCAACTATAAATTTCAATATTGTAAAAGGAAAGTTTCCCTTTCAGACCTTGCGATCTATTGGGCTGATGATGTTAAGGTCATCTGTTTCTATGGCCAACACTTAACGAGCAGGGTGTCATGAGGCCAGCACAATGACCAACCGCCTTTACTTTCCCAAATTAAGTCAGGTCACCATTATATTTGGGTGGACCGAAATTCAAAATCCCAGTCTTCACCAAGATTCGGACCCAGGACCCAAGGTTTGGAAGCCAAGCGCTTAGCCAATCAGCCACCACGCCCCAGTACAAATTTGTTAATTTTGTTGTTATTGATTCATGTATTTTCTTCGCCAAGGAATAATTGTGCAAAAGTTTCACTCAACTTGATCCAAGAATGAGAATGGGTGAAATGACATGTTCAAACTTTTTACAGACAAGATTTGGTATACGCTTTGTAAAAAACAGGTCTATTGTGTATGTGATGTGGTTTTTTTTTAAAGTTTCTGACACTTCTTTTGAAATGAAGATCATTCATTCCAGGCCAAACCACATGCGTGACGTCGGGGGGATGACGTCATTGACGACGAGCATTGAAGTGCATATCACTCGAACAGGCGGCCACCAGGGGCGTAGCTAGGAATTTTCCATCGTTGGGGGGCCCAGGGCTTGACCTCTTTTGAGGCCTCTGTATTTTGCGTAATATTTTTTTTATGTAAAAAACACACTAATTTGGGTGCTTTCTCAAATGGGGGGGGGGGGCCGTGGGGATTTTCAAATACTCCCCCCCCCCCCCCCCCCACATTTTTTTGTACAAAGCTTATATCAACTCTGTCTGTATGGTCAAAAAGTTTTGTAGTTTTTTTGTTCAAAAAGTATTTTTTTTATGTGTTCTTGTTCATATATTAATTTTTAAGATGGGAATTTCAAGTCACTGTCCACTGAAGGAAAACCTAGATCAAAGTCAGCGCTATTGTGTCTCTAGTGCAGTGTTTCCCAAACACTTCGCACGTTCTGAGTATTTAGCGAAACTTTTCGCTTATTTGTTTTTCACTTGGTGGCCTTAATATGGATTGTGTATGTGTGTGTTTATATTGTTACGATCTTCTCTATTAGGCCTTCTGCAAACACTGCCAACAACACAACACATCTAAAACAACTTGACTACAAAAGCTTCAATAAACAAAGTGGCGGTTTAATGACAAATTACATCAACAACAGCCAATGAACACAATTGGCTACACTAACTGAAATGCTTTTCTTCACAACAGAACTGCCTAACTAATCCCTACAAGTCTCTCTAGCTCGTACAGCTACATCTTCGAGGACTCTCAAGGTACTGCACAGTTTTTCTCTTGCTGTCCTGGACTCAACTGTCCTTTCTTTACACTTTAATAACACACTCTTACATAACACGCACAACAATAGGAGGTTTCTTACCAAGGGGAATAACTCTACACACAAACACATACACATCAACACAATGTCAACATCTCTAATTTTTTCTTTCTCTCTTTGTGTTTCTCTTCCTCTCTCTCTCGTCGTTTGGTATGCTTTGATTCTAGTATCCTCCCTTTGTTTCTACAAAACTGTATAAAAAAAAAATTGAAGATAGCATTAGGGGCACGAATATTTGTACAATGGGCTGAAGGTGACTAAAGATTCTCTCTTTCTCTCTTTAGGCACTGGAAAACATTGAAAAAAAAACATAACAAAAACATAAAAATAACATTTTTAAAAAGCACCAAAAAATAAAACAACAACAACAAAAAAAAAACAATGTTACAAAGACATTAAAAAAAAAACAACTAAAAAACAAAACAAAAAAAAAAAACGGACAGAAGCGAGGCTCACTACCCGATGTTCGCCTATCCGCTTCCACTAACATTTCTACCTAGGCGCCACCTTAAGGCCAGGGTGATCTGGAATTAACTCGGTGTCATTGAACCAGCTGTCTCTGCACCATTTGTCGTGGCGCCTTTATTGACCTCAACCTATCCCTTGGTTTGTTAGCCCGTTGGGGCACCACTCACGATCGCTCAACCGTCTTCCTCCATCCCTGTCTATCCTTTCAAAGACAAGCCCCTCCCATTCTTTTATGTTTGTTTTCTAATCGTTTTCTAATCGCTCTGTCTGCCTCTTCTTTTTCCTGGTATTGTTCTCTGAAAGAAGGACTTTGCAAGTACTGAGGACATAATGGTATTGCCATAATATATTTTTTAACAGTGGTCAGCAGGCCTTCATTAACCTATTATAATGTCTTGAATTACTTTCCTACGCTCTTGCGCGCGCTCCATTGGCTTCCCGTGAAAGCGAGAATCGATTACAAGGTCGCCACACTTTGTCATCAGTGTATATATAACAATGAGATGCCCTTGTACCTTAGCGAACTGATTACTCCATATGTCCCCCAGAGAGCCCTGCGCTCAATGGACTCAACGCTTTTAGTAGTGCCACGTTTCTCCCTCAAAAGCTACGGTCTGCGTGCTTTTTCAGTTCACGGCCTACATTTTGTTTGTTAACAGCACTTTATAAATAAAATTATTATTATTATTTCCGACCCAGTGCAGTCTTGCCAATGTTGACATTATTTTGACGAGAAACTCGTGCGCTAATGGACACACACGATGGCTGTGTAGAAGCACGGAGATAGTTTTGGGCTGTATGACACGTTGCGGGGTTGATTGCAGACACTTGGTAGGCCTACTAGATTGACACGTGATATGACGTAATTATCTTCCTTTTTGAAGTAAAGTTTGTAATATGTAAGATAATTTTTATCGACCCAATCAAATGAAAATTGTTTGTCTAGAACTGACCATCTCAAGTAACTACTGTAACAATAACAATATAGATGCACGATATAGATACACATACGAACAACATTCACACACGAAAAACACATACACACTCATAACCAGCGCTTTATAAAAATAGACTTCTATGAATTCTCGATGACAGAATGTTTATTTTAAATGAGGCTAAACATGGCGGGCTCCCTTTAATTATTGTTAACGAAAATCATGTAAAAATAATTGGTATTTTGGTCATTTTCAGCTCTTATTATGAAAAGATGACCATTATTAAATGTATTTTTTACATATTAATTTTTTTTTCAATGTTATCATTAAGTAAAATACGTGCAAAACATGGTGAACTATTTGAAACATGTCAAAACTAAAAATCGATTTTTTTCCTCAAAACTATCATTTTTGAGTGTTTCTCCTGCCCTTAAAGTGGCCAAGTAGACCCAGTTGCGAACTGCATATTTTGCCACAAAAGCAGGTTCTCTGGGGTCTAAGTTCTTTTTTTTTGCGTCGACTGCGCCTGTCTTATCTGATGAATTACAGACGTTACTTCAAAAGAAAATATAATTACGGCCTGTGAGAATACAGTTATGCTAGTTAATTAGTGGTTTAGTATTTGCTAAGTCATAGCTTTTCCTGGCTGATTCAGACAACCCATTCCATGCTCTAGTAACACTATTGAAAAAGGAGCACTGGTACACATTTGTCCTAGCATATGGAACAAGTAATGTGTTTTACCCATCTGTCTTTCTGAGTATTTTATTATGTTTTGTTTTCAGACAAGATAATTTTTATCGACCCAATCAAATGAAAATTGTTTGTCTAGAACTGACCACCTCAAGTAACTACTGTATTCATAATAATATAGATGCAAATACGAATAAGATTCACACACGGAACACATACATACTAACAACCAGCGCTGTATAAGTTAGACTTCTATGTGCGTCTCGATGACGTCAGATGACCTTTCGTGTTCCTTTTTTTTTTTTACATTTTTATCATCACTGACATATATATATATATAGAACACTAAGGCTTTTTACATACGAATGACAAAACAGTTCATAACGATACAGTACACACACACACACACAAGCTGACCTATTCTATGGCTGTGCAGCTGGATGAGTCAACCTTGCCTGGTATTGGTAATGTTGCATTAATTTTTTTTGGTCGCATGGACATATGGTCATTTTATTAGGATCAAGCTTCACTCCCCCCCCCTTATATTATTTTCGAGCTCTGCCAAGCGCATTAAATTAGATCCATTGATTTCTATTTCCAATAGACTTTTAGGCTAAAATGTCTGTAAAAGCTAAGAAACTTTTAAAAGGTAGATTTAATTGAAAAAAATTATTTTGGGTAAGGATGATTTTGGTAACAGGAATTTCTATTGGCACAGATAAAGGCAAACAATTGAAGACAAGACCTCACTAAATGTAGCAGGCCTATATATAGCTGGATAGTCCATAAATTAATAAAATTAAATTAACCATTTAAAAAATGTTCCACTTAATAAACAAACATGCTCAAGCCAACATATGTGAAACACAAACATACATATGCAATAAATAATATATCACATTTATTATTGTGCATAGTGGGAGCTATGAAACTACGGGTGGCTGCCTGGTCGTGGGATATTGTCTAGTGATATGTGGCCTGGAAAATCCCGGGACAGTACTGCTAGTTCACGCAAGTATGACCTGTGTTGTGGTCATGTGATCAAGAGCCTTCACGGCCGAGAGACACGGTGTGTAACGAGAGACAGTTGAGTCCAGAACAGTAAGGCAGTAAGGACTGTGGTACCTTTGGTACCTTCGAAAATGTAGCTGTACGAGCTAGAGAGACTTGTTAAGTTAGGCAGTTCTATTGTGTTAAAGCATTTGAATTTGATGTAGCCAATTGTGTTGAATTGGCTGTTGATGTAATTGTCATTAAACCGCCACTTTGTTACTAGAAGCTCTTGTTGTCAAGTTCTTGAGTTAGATGTGCTGTGTTTTGTAGTTAAGTAGTGTTTGCAGAAGGCCTGGTAGAGAAGATCGTAACAATACTTTAAATGACCCTAGTACAATAAATATTTATACTTTAAATGACCAGTACTCATTGCGCTATACATTTAGTATCACACCCATAATTCTTGCACAGTTGATTTTCTACAGTTGAGGGCATGGTATGATACCCCACTAAGAACCAAACCAACTTCCACCGGACTCAAAATATATGAGCCACACATGAATTAGACTGGTTGTCAAAGGCTATTTGAGATGTATGCCATTAGGAAGCAGATATAGGTAGTGGATTGCTTATATCCATTACCACTTCCAACAATTACAACTTTGCGGACCTTGAGAATAATTTATTGCTTAACTATGCAATGTGATTCTGACTGAATGAGAGTGGATTTGAATGCCTGGATCATATAATTTCAACTGTATAGATACAAGTCTCATATTATTTTCATTCATGTGTCAAGAGAAGCTCAATGTATAAAAATTGTATTTTATTATGACTAAATAGAAATTTTTATAAAGTATTTTTTACTTCATTTTTATAGTGGTAAAAAATATAATTATCTTAAAGTAGTTAAAGACTTTATTTTAGTGATATGAACACAAGATGTTCTAGATAGTGATCAGAGAAGAAAGTTGCTCACTAACATATCTAACATTGTGTGAGCCTACAAACAAACAAACAAAGAGGAGAACAAACACAAAATAATAACTAGAGAACCATTTGAAATGGACATTGTTTTTATTGTTAAATGCTTTACAACTTATCTGTAAGCAAAATTAATCAGAAATTTGACATAAGAGTGCTGCACCTTTGGCTATCCAGTAATCTTGTGTGTTGCTTGAAGGAAGGTGGACAGTTACAACAAAGTTAGTAGAATGTCCTGCCAAAGAAACAAGGAAAGCAAAGTTAAAACAGTGGAGTTCAAATATTTATAGATCATACTATACACCTAGGGTGCAGCAGCTAAAAAAAACTTTTATTTTTTAATTATCTCTAAAATGTGAATATAATAGACCAGGGCAGAGGCTCCTAACATCATTGCATAAAGAATGTTACTGCCTATTATTATAAAACTACATCTATAGGGTTATTAAATCAAAGCCTGAAGCTATGGTCTTGGTTAGGAGATCTTGTCATCCACAAAGAAGCCCCTCACCTGGCAGCTGCTAATTCCAAAGGAATGACAAAAAAAAAAAAAGGATATATAATATTATAACGACAGCTGTACCAAACTATACAGGCCTTTCCACCTCATCCTGGATTTAACTGTTTCCTATTGCCTTCACAATGAATCGTGAGACACTCAATCATGAATCATCTAGATTGACACCTTTGTTCTTAATATAGGGTTCTCAAAGACCTTCTAGAACAGGGGTCTCAAACAGGTGGCCATGTGGCCCGCGAAACAATTTTGTGTGGCCCGCGGCCAGGTCCGCGAATTAAAAAAAAATTAGATAAAATTTACAATGACCACATATAAGCCGTGAAATGATTTACAACTGCACAAATCAGTAAATGAAGTGTCCGCCCACTGCAAGCGAAGATTCTGTGAAGACAAGCTTTGTTGTTAGCGAGATGATAGCAAATGCATCACGACCATTCACTGAAAGCCAGATTGTAAAAGAGTGTATGCTACAGGCGTGTGAAATTATCTGCCCCGAGAAAAAGAAACTCTTCGAAGGCATAAGTTTGTCTGCGAACACAGTTGCAAGCAGGATCACCGAGTCAGCGACAAATGTTCAACTGCAACTGATTGCCGCTGCAAAAGACTTTGTAGCATATTCCATTGCACTGTACGAGTCTACTGGTGTAACAGACACCGCATACTGTGCTGTATTTATTCGTGGGGTCGACGAAAACTTGAACATTGTTGAAGCGCTATTGGACTTACTAGTAATGAAAGGAACGACGACTGGACGAGACGTGTTTCAAGAACTGGAAGCTTGTATTGACAGGTGTGGGCTACGGATGGTGCACCAGCAATGTGTTCAGAGAAGGTTATTGTTTCAGAGAAGGTTATTGTTGTTGGATTAATGGTAGAGAAACGGTATCAGCTCAGCTTGGCCGGACTTTTAGCAGCCATACACTGCATTCTGCACCAAGAAGCACTCTGTGGCAAAAGTCTACAAATGAAGAACGTGATGAATGTTGTCGTGAAGACGGTGAACTTCATACGTGCACGGGGTCTCAACCACAGACAGTTTGTGTCATTGCTAGCTGATTTAGAAACGGAATACGGAGAGTTGCTTTATCATACGGTCAGATGGTTGAGTCGTGGAAAAGTGATTTTTTGAACTGAGACGGGAAATAGCATTGTTCATGGCAATGAAAGACGGAGACACACCTCAGTGCCCCAATGTTTTTGTCAGATCTTGCTTTTCTTACTGACATCACGCAACATCTCAATGCACTCAATTCACAACTACAGGGCACAAAGCATCTGATTATCATGATGTTTGACCACATCAAATCATTCAGATACAAGCTGACTTTGTGGGCCACTCTTCTGGCAGATGGAAAACTGGCTCATTTGTCTTTTCTACAGAGCATTACGGTTGAACCACAGCGCCTGAAAGACTACGTAGACATCCTCTTCAGACTACTGGAAGATTTTGAACACCGCTTTCATCAATTCACTGCTCTCGAACCACAGTTTTTCCTTCTTGCCACTCCGTTCGCAGTTGAAATGAAAAACGTACCAGAGAAAGTCCAGATGGAACTACTGGACCTGCAGTGTGACACTGTTCTGAAGCAAAAATACGCTGATGTTGGTGTTCCATTTTTTACCAGTTTCATCCCAGAGAGAAGTTTCCAAACTTATTCTGCGCAGCTGCTAGAATTCTAGCGATGTTTGGGAGTACGTACGTTTGCGAACAGTTTTTTCCAGAATGAAGATTAACAAAACAGCATTACGATCAAGACAGACTGATAAGCATCTGAGAGCAACCTTGCGGCTTGCCACTACACGCGACTTCAGGCCTAACGTCGTTGGTCTGGTCTCTGCCAAACGCTCTCAGCTGAGTGGACAGAAACATGAGTGACGAGCCATCTGCAGTAGGTTTTTTTTTTGGTTTTTTTTTTTTTGGGGGGGGGGGGGGGGAGGAACTACAGTTTCTGCTTTTTAATTAGTGACAGAGTCAACGTCAACTTATTTCAGCAAACTAAACTGCCTGTGCAAGTAATAAACTACACTAAATGTAATTAATAATTATAAAAACTTTATTTTAGCATTTAACTGCAGTGACAGTAGTGTTCGTAAAATTTAATGAAAAAACATTCTCTTTTTGTGGTGCGGCCCGCTGAATGGTTGTTACTTTCCACTGTGGCCCACATGCTGAAATGAGTTTGGGACCCCTGTTCTAGAAAGTGATTGATGATCATAAGACTATCATCATCAATTGCATATGTAGTATTCAGAATACAGATCATTCCTGAAGTGTCATCCCTCATCACAGTAGACCACTTACCTAGTTCTGGCCTGTGCTATCAGTGTCAGCTGATTGCACACACAATTACCCCAAAAGAATCAATAATAACAATATTCTAAAACACAAAAACACCCCTAGATGTCAGCCAATCTGTTTTGTATGCTGCAATCTTACACAAATAAAACACTTTTTAAATCTACTTAATATTAAAAACCAATCTATTGAATGGTCAAAGGTAATCTTAGAAATGTCAATGTGAACACATTTCATCATTAACCCTAATAAATTATTGCCTATTTTAGCCTTCTATTATAATATATAAATATAACTTTATGCTTATTATTTAAAATCAGAAAAAAAAAGTGTAAAATAAAATTAATTATGATGAAATAAGAACATAAAAAAATAGACATTAAAAGCACCAATTAAAAAATAAATGCTCAAAGCAGGCACTGAAGCCTGATCATAATTTTAAATTCAGTAATTTCTACTACTAAATGGTTGATTTTTTTTTTTAAGTTTCTTATTTTTAGCATTTTGTTAACATCATTTCTCAAAATAGTACATCTCTTGTTTCAGTCAACATATAGGAAAGAATAGGAAACATGTCTAGCTTTCTATAAAGTACAGTTGGTCCAATCCATACTACATCAAAGAAAGCTTCTAATCAAACTTAAACTTAAACAAACAAAGAAACCAGATAAGCCTACTATACCAGTATTGAAATACATAATCTGATTGGACAACCTGAAGTCATTTTCTGGGCAAACATGTCATCGGCCATTGTATAGAAGTAATGGCATATTGCTATTAGAAATACACTCAGCTCATAATCATAACATAGGAGGCACGGTGGATGACTGGGGTCCAGGGTTCGAAACCTGGTGAAGACAGATTTTAATTTTTTGGGATCTTCTGGTGCCTCTGAGTCCACCCAGCTCTAATGGGTACCTGACATTAGTTGGGGAAAAGTAAACGCGGTTGGTTGTTGTGCTGGCCACATGACACCCATAGGCCACAGAAACAGATGACCTTTACATTATCTGCCCTATAGACCACAAGGTCTGAAAGATGAACTTTACTTTACTTTATAATCATAACATATACACTTTTTCAGTTCCCTTGAATGTATCCCAAACAGTGGCATCAAATAGATCTATACCTAACTATTGTCAGGCAATCACAAAAACTATGTACTGAGCTGAGATCTGGACATATATTAAAACTAAGCTGTAAAGAAAATGGACAGCTTCAGGAAACCAATCATGTTAAACCAATGGATGTACTAAAGCTAAAAAAAACAACAGAAAGCAAACAGGAACTTATCAAATACCTCAAATACAATCTTTACACTGGAAAACCACTAGAAAGATCACATGCACTCTATATACTGTGACTAGCACAGCCAAAATGCAAACACCATTATTGATTTGATGAAACCAATGAATAAATCTGAGAGTTCCTGAAACACAAACAACACGGCTAGAAGCCTTATAGTAATACTATGACATCTTATATCTCTCTGATGCAGGTCTATTTAACACACAGAGACTGAAGACTAAAATATTTCTGCATTAGAGATTTGCTATGGACTGATGCTTGCACCCTGAATGCCTCAAATGAAGCAGATCTTATGCCTGTACACATTTTGGCTTCACAAACACAGTAGGCATGGAACCAGAAATACTATGACCATAAACTGCCTGATGTCAGGTCATTGATGGACAGGTTGAGCAGTATGCACTTTGGATTGTCATCAACCTAGTCCTGAGTTCAAAGCCTGCCAGCTGGCCGTCATGCAGGAGGAATGAGCTAAGGGGTAACAATCTCCATTTCTAAAGGAACATCCAAAATGTATAAAACAAAGAGTCAGCATGCAATAATGTGTCCAGTTGGGGAGCACTGTAACAATATATGCTAATATAGATGATTAAACAAACTTTGTGTTACACATGCTAGTGCAGCATTTGGTAGACTTCAAGAACAAGGAGGGCCAAGGCGAGGACTCAGCATCAACAAAGCTGAAAGTCCACAGTTCTTCCCTCACTTTTATAAGCCATGGTCTCTATAGTCTTGACACATTCAATAGCTGAACTCTTTTTTGATCTGTGCCTCCTAAGAAAAATTTCACATGTAATAGTAAGATCCTATAGATCTCAAATAAACAGTGTCCATACTTAAAAAAAAAAATTCCAAACTCTGCTGGGCTGGGTATGTAGTAGGCATGACTTTAGTCAATTTCCTAAAAGAATTTTTGAATGAATAGCTGTGCAAATGAGGATGTTCTCAACACAGAAATGATTGAGACATTCAGGAATCCTCTTCATATTCACAGAAAGACTAATTGTACTAGCTACAGAAAGACTAATTGTACTAGCTACAGAAAGACTAATTGTACTAGCTACAGAAAGACTAATTGTACTAGCTACAGAAAGACTAATTGTACTAGCTACAGAAAGACTAATTGTACTAGCTACAGAAAGACTAACTGTACTAGCTACAGAAAGACTAATTGTACTAGCTACAGAAAGACTAATAGTACTAGCTACAGAAAGACTAATTGTACTAGCTACAGAAAGACTAATTGTACTAGCTACAGAAAGACTAATTGTACTAGCTACAGAAAGACTAATTGTACTAGCTACAGAAAGACTAATTGTACTAGCTACAGAAAGACTAATTGTACTAGCTACAGAGAGACTAATTGTACTAGCTACAGAGAGTCTAATTGTACTAGCTACAGAGAGACTAATTGTACTAGCTACAGAGAGACTAATTGTACTAGCTACAGAAAGACTAATTGTACTAGCTACAGAAAGACTAATTGTACTAGCTACAGAAAGACTAATTGTACTAGCTACAGAAAGACTAATTGTACTAGCTACAGAAAGACTAATTGTACTAGCTACAGAAAGACTAATTGTACTAGCTACAGAAAGACTAATTGTACTAGCTACAGAGAGACTAATTGTACTAGCTACAGAGAGACTAATTGTACTAGCTACAGAGAGACTAATTGTACTAGCTACAGAAAGACTAATTGTACTAGCTACAGAAAGACTAATTGTACTAGCTACAGAAAGACTAATTGTACTTGCTACAGAAAGACTAATTGTACTAGCTACAGAAAGACTAATTGTACTAGCTACAGAGAGACTAATTGTACTAGCTACAGAGAGACTAATTGTACTAGCTACAGAAAGACTAATAGTACTAGCTACAGAAAGACTAATAGTACTAGCTACAGAAAGACTAATTGTACTAGCTACAGAAAGACTAATTGTACTAGCTACAGAAAGACTAATTGTACTAGCTACAGAAAGACTAATTGTACTAGCTACAGAAAGACTAATTGTACTAGCTACAGAAAGACTAATTGTACTAGCTACAGAAAGACTAATTGTACTAGCTACAGAAAGACTAATTGTACTAGCTACAGAGAGACTAATTGTACTAGCTACAGAGAGACTAATTGTACTAGCTACAGAAAGACTAATTGTACTAGCTACAGAAAGACTAATTGTACTAGCTACAGAAAGACTAATTGTACTAGCTACAGAAAGACTAATTGTACTAGCTACAGAAAGACTAATTGTACTAGCTACAGAAAGACTAATTGTACTAGCTACAGAAAGACTAATTGTACTAGCTACAGAAAGACTAATTGTACTAGCTACAGAAAGACTAATTGTACTAGCTACAGAGAGACTAATTGTACTAGCTACAGAGAGACTAATTGTACTAGCTACAGAGAGACTAATTGTACTAGCTACAGAAAGACTAATTGTACTAGCTACAGAAAGACTAATTGTACTAGCTACAGAAAGACTAATTGTACTAGCTACAGAAAGACTAATTGTACTAGCTACAGAAAGACTAATTGTACTAGCTACAGAGAGACTAATAGTACTAGCTACAGAGAGACTAATTGTACTAGCTACAGAAAGACTAATTGTACTAGCTACAGAAAGACTAATTATACTAGCTACAGAGAGACTAATTGTACTAGCTACAGAGAGACTAATTGTACTAGCTACAGAGAGACTAATTGTACTAGCTACAGAAAGACTAATTTATAAGCTACAGAAAGACTAATTGTACTAGCTACAGAAAGACTAATTGTACTAGCTACAGAAAGACTAATTGTACTAGCTACAGAAAGACTAATTGTACTAGCTACAGAAAGACTAATTGTACTAGCTACAGAAAGACTAATTGTACTAGCTACAGAAACGATTGAACACAAAAATCTATCTTGATATTTAACCAATCTTGTTATGAACAGGAAAAAATGTTGTATATCTATATACAGAGTAAATCAGTGAGAGATGTACAAAGAAGAAACAAGTGAGAGCTAGATCTTAAAATAAACAAGTTAGGTCTTGGAGAAAATAAACCTGTGAGAGCTGTAGCAAGACTTAACCAGACATGCCCATGAAAGCTATGGTAGGAGTTAACAAAAGATAGAAAGTGTTTTGTGAAAACATTGATCCCAGCTGTAAAGAAATTTGTTAACTTGTTACCTGTAGTGGAAAGTGTGCCAGCTCTTGCAGCAGTTTTGTAGAGTGGCGCTGGATAGAGAGATAAATCTGGTTCATAGTCTAGGCGAGGATCCATGTGCATGACAGGCAAACTGGATATCATTTAGAAACAAAGAATTAAAGATGACTCAATTTGTATAGAAATAATGAAAGCAGTAATTTCTTTTTTTCTGATTTGTTCCCCTCAATATGACTATCAAAACAGAAAGTTGTTTCTTTTTTTTTATATTATGGTCAATTGATGGAGGTCATAAATAGTCCTAAATGTTTCAAACTGCATAGTTCTTTTTACACTTTTATTAAGGTTAGCTTGAGGCCAGTGTCTTATGAAGAAAGCACAGATCTGAGCAACATTTTTTAGAACTATTCTACTTGGGTCTGTGTCGCTGGTTCAGATTTTCATCTTCCAGGGAATGCATTTCTAAATTACATTGTCCTATGTAGTTGAGTTATTTTTATTTTTTTTTCTTCAGGCTGAATTTTTTGTAGTGTGTATAAGAGTCATGTTCACATAAATTGTGATGAGACTAGGACACTCTTGGTTTCATTTCTGTCATCACTTTCTCTAAGTCTAACAATATTTGTTTGCATTATTTTGGATCTTCCATTTTGTCAGTCATTTTTTTTATAGTTGAAACATGTTTTCAAACTTGCTTTTTGAACTTCAACAAGCACTGAGACTTCAGTCAGTAGAACACAAGACAAATTCTATTCAGTCAGTAGAAGACAGATGGCTTCTAACCAGTCAGTAGAAGACAGATGGCTTCTAATGTCAGTAGAAGACAGATGGCTTTTTTCAGTCAGTAGAAGACAGATGACTTCTATTCAGTCAGTAAAAGTTAGATGGCTTTATTCAGTCAGTAGAAGTTAGATGGCTTTATTCAGTCAGTAGAAGTAAGATGACTTCAGTCAGTAGAAAACAGATGACTTTTATTCAGTCAGTAGAAGACAGATGGCTTCTATTCAGTCAGTAGAAGTTAGATGAGATGGCTTCTATTCAGTCAGTAGAAGTTAGATGGCTTCTATTCAGTCAGTAGAAGACAGATGGCTTCAATTCAGTCAGTAGAAGACAGATGGCTTCTAATCAGTCAGTAGAAGACAGATGGCTTTATTCAGTCAGTAGAAGTTAGATGGCTTTATTCAGTCAGTAGAAGTTAGATGGCTTCTATTCAGTCAGTAGAAGACAGATGGCTTCTATTCAGTTAGTAGAAGTTAGATGGCTTCTATTCAGTCAGTAGAAGACAGATGGCTTCTATTCAGTCAGTAAAAGTTAGATGGCTTCTATTCAGTCAGTAGAAGTTAGAAGGCTTCTATTCAGTCAGTAGAAGTAAGATGACTTCTATTCAGTTAATAGAAGACAGATGGCTTCTATTCAGTGAGTAGAAGTTAGATGGCTTCTATTCAGTCAGTAGAAGTAAGATGACTTCAGTCAGTAGAAAACAGATGACTTTTATTCAGTCAGTAGAAGTTAGATGAGATGGCTTCTATTCAGTCAGTAGAAGTTAGATGGCTTCTATTCAGTCAGTAGAAGACAGATGGCTTCTATTCAGTCAGTAGAAGACAGATGGCTTCTAATCAGTCAGTAGAAGACAGATGGCTTTATTCAGTCAGTAGAAGTTAGATGGCTTTATTCAGTCAGTAGAAGTTAGATGGCTTCTATTCAGTCAGTAGAAGACAGATGGCTTCTATTCAGTCAGTAGAAGTTAGATGGCTTCTATTCAGTCAGTAGAAGACAGATGGCTTCTATTCAGTCAGTAGAAGACAGATGGCTTCTATTCAGTCAGTAAAAGTTAGATGGCTTCTATTCAGTCAGTAGAAGTTAGAAGGCTTCTATTCAGTCAGTAGAAGTAAGATGACTTCTATTCAGTTAATAGAAGACAGATGGCTTCTATTCAGTGAGTAGAAGTTAGATGGCTTCTATTCAGTCAGTAGAAGTAAGATGACTTCAGTCAGTAGAAAACAGATGACTTTTATTCAGTCAGTAGAAGACAGATGGCTTCTATTCAGTCAGTAGAAGTTAGATGAGATGGCTTCTATTCAGTCAGTAGAAGTTAGATGGCTTCTATTCAGTCAGTAGAAGACAGATGGCTTCAATTCAGTCAGTAGAAGACAGATGGCTTCTAATCAGTCAGTAGAAGACAGATGGCTTTATTCAGTCAGTAGAAGTTAGATGGCTTTATTCAGTCAGTAGAAGTTAGATGGCTTCTATTCAGTCAGTAGAAGACAGATGGCTTCTATTCAGTTAGTAGAAGTTAGATGGCTTCTATTCAGTCAGTAGAAGACAGATGGCTTCTATTCAGTCAGTAAAAGTTAGATGGCTTCTATTCAGTCAGTAGAAGTTAGATGAGATGGCTTCTATTCAGTCAGTAGAAGTAAGTTGACTTCTATTCAGTCAGTAGAAGACAGATGGCTTCTATTCAGTCAGTAGAAGTTAGATGGCTTCTATTCAGTCAGTAAAAGACAGATGGCTCCTATTCAGTCAGTAGAAGTTAGATGGCTTGTATTCAGTCAGTAGAAGTTAGATGGCTTCTATTCAGTCAGTAGAAGACAGATGGCTTCTATTCAGTCAGTAGAAGTTAGATGGCTTCTATTCAGTCAGTAGAAGACAGATGGCTTCTATTCAGTCAGTAGAAGACAGATGGCTTCTATTCAGTCAGTAAAAGTTAGATGGCTTCTATTCAGTCAGTAGAAGTTAGAAGGCTTCTATTCAGTCAGTAGAAGTAAGATGACTTCTATTCAGTTAATAGAAGACAGATGGCTTCTATTCAGTGAGTAGAAGTTAGATGGCTTCTATTCAGTCAGTAGAAGTAAGATGACTTCAGTCAGTAGAAAACAGATGACTTTTATTCAGTCAGTAGAAGACAGATGGCTTCTATTCAGTCAGTAGAAGTTAGATGAGATGGCTTCTATTCAGTCAGTAGAAGTTAGATGGCTTCTATTCAGTCAGTAGAAGACAGATGGCTTCAATTCAGTCAGTAGAAGACAGATGGCTTCTAATCAGTCAGTAGAAGACAGATGGCTTTATTCAGTCAGTAGAAGTTAGATGGCTTTATTCAGTCAGTAGAAGTTAGATGGCTTCTATTCAGTCAGTAGAAGACAGATGGCTTCTATTCAGTTAGTAGAAGTTAGATGGCTTCTATTCAGTCAGTAGAAGACAGATGGCTTCTATTCAGTCAGTAAAAGTTAGATGGCTTCTATTCAGTCAGTAGAAGTTAGATGAGATGGCTTCTATTCAGTCAGTAGAAGAAAGTTGACTTCTATTCAGTCAGTAGAAGACAGATGGCTTCTATTCAGTCAGTAGAAGTTAGATGGCTTCTATTCAGTCAGTAAAAGACAGATGGCTCCTATTCAGTCAGTAGAAGTTAGATGGCTTGTATTCAGTCAGTAGAAGACAGATGGCTTCTATTCAGTCAATAGAAGACAGATGACTTCTATTCAGTCAGTAGAAAGGAGGAAAGAGTTACAGTTAAATATTGAATACAATGAAAAAGTAGATATTAATTAAAATACATTTTGTTTGTTATATCCATTACAAGACACACACTGCAATACATGTCAAGTGTGTAAGTGTGTGGTTTTACAGGCTATTAGTTTGCCCCATGTTGTACTATCTAAGAGTATTTAAGTATTGGTTCATTTTGCTAGATGATATGTAGCTGAATGAAAGTTGTATACAATACTTACTTTGCCTGCATCTGGCCTTTCAATTGGTCACCAACAGTCATGTGATCCCAGTCCCAGGCAAAACCATCCATATAGAGTCCATGTACAAGCACTCCATCATCAGGAACATCCAACTGAAAATAGATAGGATTGAATATAAGTTTACTAGTTATGCTGTTTTTTTTTAAAAATTAAACATGTTTGGGAAACATTTAAGTAAAGTAAAAGTTTCCCCCTTTCCGACAATGTTTTCTACACGGGCAGACGATGTTAAGGTCATCTGTTTCTAAGCCAACGGTTAACGAGCAGGGTGTTATGTGGCCAGCACAACAACCAATGGCCTTTACTTTCCCCAGAGTTGGGTGTACCCAGGGGCGCCCTAAAAATCCTGAAATTCAAGATCCCAGCCTTCACTGACATTCAAACTCTGGCCCTCAGGTTCGGATGCCAAGCCCTTAACCATTTGACCACCACACCCCCTGGGAAGCATTTAGTTTCCTCATTATGTTATGATAAAATTGAGATCTGACAGAGGACGAGGAGGAGAAAACAACAAAAGTTTAAATAAATTTCTCTAATTTTTTTTTTAATTAATGGGAAATAATTTCATTGAATCAAGTGAAATTCTTTTTATACTTCCTAAATTTCCATATCAAGTCTGATCATTTGTTAGTGTTTTTAATTTTGAAGTTCTATATTTTGATTTCGTAAACTGATTTAACCATTGTTTTAAAAATAAATATTGATTTATTAGAGAAATAATTTGATTTTAACTTAGAGTTTACATTTTGATCCATAGGTATTGTTTCGCCCTTTTTAACTGTACGCAACTGCTCCATAACTAGTGCTTCTTCTCTAGAATATGGCAGGAGAATGAACTTGAATGAGAGATGATCAATAGGCTGGTTGTACTTTCTAGCAAAATTTTGAAGAGTTCCAGTCAAGAAACCTGTAAATAAATAGAAGATATAGTCTTCAATAAGTTTTGATTTTTTTTTTTTTACTGTTTAAAAAAAAAATGCTTGCCAACTAAGTACAAGTGGAATCTTTTACACATTTTTTCTTCCACTTCCCATTCTTAAACCAAATTGAAAATGAGCACAGTTATTGATTGTTGATGACAACACATGAATCAATCACAAAATTAAGCAAATAGTTAAAATGTTTGTTTTACATGTTTCGGATGTTCCTTCAGAGTTGAAGATAGTTTACTTCCTAGTCCAAACCTCCCGCAGGACGACGGGGGATGGGAGCGGGCAGGATTTGAACCCTCGACCATCGATAAATCCGAACGACAGTCCAGCGCGCAAACCGCACGACCAGGCAGTTAATTACCAGACAGCAGGCTTATTGTGAACAAGACAGCAGTAGGTCTGTTACAAAGGCAGAAGGATACATAATTTGAGATCTAAAGGAAATCTACAGAGGACAGACGTAGACTACTGAAAGAGAACCTAAACGGATCACAGCAATGTCTACAACAATTATGTCTGCATTGGGTGTGGCAAAATATGTAGGTCACAGCTAGGACAGCCTAGCCGAGTGAAATGCTTCACTCCCCCTTGAGACTCAAATACATGCCTTCTCATTATTAGTCCTAAATGTACTAAGCAAAGTGAGATAAGCCTTGTGTAGAGAATAAGGTGACACATTTTTTTTAAGACTGTAAAACCTTCTATTTTTTTATCAGTACTTGAACAGCTCAGTGACTAGTACATTAGCCTTCCATCCTAGATACTTGAGACCTCCATTTCAAATACAGAATCAAGCAACTTTCTTAGTTTAAAAAAAAAAAAATTGGTTTTGAAAGGGCAGCACCAAAACTTTCTCCCAGATTCAACCCCTTCCCCAACAGAAACTTATTGGACCATAGTGCACTGAGCAAGCTATTAGCATTAAAGTGGCAATAAACAAAAACAACTAATTAAAGTATTTCCAAATGCACAAGTTTATTATTATTAGTCTAGCTCTGTTAAAAATTAATTAGATTATTGATTCAAAATAAGTAATGCTATTAGTTTTTTAAAAGTACTTTTTATATTTTACTTGTTCCTGACATGGTTTTGACACTTTAGTTTTAACAGCAATCACCTGCAGTTGCCTTAAATCAATGTGATCATAAATGGGAAGATCAAAACTCATCCTTTAATATAGGGCAATAAAGTCATACCCAATCATATTATGTTACAACTTAAAAATAATACTCCAAAAAGACAGTAATTTATTTTCAAACACATTTTCATGACGTTTATAGGACACATAAAACTTTGTGAAAAGATATTGTAAGTATCTGACATTTAGATCTACAACTTCCCAACAAAATTACAAACCTTGTGGAAAGAAGAAGCCAGACAACCAAAAAGACTTAGGAGGTCCATTATTGATCCAATTGTCAATAAAACAACACCTCATTATCAGGTCTTTAACCCAAGATGCTAAAGACTTTAACGAAGGATAAGCGTTTCTGGCCCATAATTCTGGGACCTGAAAATGAGTATCAAAATGTGTATCAAATATACTAAAGTGCTTCTAAACATATCGTTAAAACTATTTGATTATTATTGTTACATAAAACACATTAGTGATTTGAAAAACTCTGGATTAGTTTAAACCATTAGTAAGCACAGTGGATTTAAGATATTCCATAATTTATTTTCATTGAAGTTCTAATAATTTATTTTCCTTGAAGTTCTATTTTTCTTTTTTGTTATAATATGTGAGATGTGTGGCTGAGTAACAAGAATTCTGTGGCAACCCATCGAGAGGAGGGGGGGGGGGGGGCTGAGTTTTATTCCAAACTTGACCAGACTTGTGTTTGCTGAGTGCCTGAAGGCAACCCATTGTCTCCCCCTGATCCACAAAAGGAATTGGACTATAATTCAAGAAGCTTGCTATAAAGCAAGAAACTTGTGCTTTACAAACAGAAAGAAATAACCCTAACCAAATTAAAAATCTATTGAAATTGAGTAAGTCATATAATTTACACAACAATGATTTTGTTAGAAAAAACATAATGAATGGAAAGTTGATCCATACATGTGTCAGGCTGTATTTTAAAGCCTTGCCTTATCTGTCCTGGCCCCCTGACACAGTTAATCAATTATGTCAAACAAGAAACACCACTACAACAATTCATATATATTGACTTGATGAATGTTTAATCTTATGATACATTGAATGAAGAGTGAGGACTAGAAACTCAAAATACCTAAATAAATGAAAAGCTACCAGTATCTTGGAATTCCCATATTGACATAATAAAGAAATCAAACAAAAAAGACTATAGTTTATCATAAATGTTTGCAAATCAGACAGTAATATCACAACAAAATTCTATTTCACCTTAAACCACTATGCAAAATTGCATCTTAATTTGGGGGATCCTTCAACATGTGATAGATAAAGAATCTAAAAGATGTCATATAGAGCTATGAGGAATATCACAAATGGATACTTACATTAAACTAAATTAGCACCTTAGGATATCACTAAACATTTAGAGGAATTCCAAGACAAAACACTAGAAAAGAAACTACAGGTAGTAGTAATACCTAAAACACTAAATTGTAGCTTGCAAGTACAATAACATTACCTAATATAATAAATACTCAGAGACACAAGGCTAAAGACACATTTCTTATTCCATATGCTAGAACAAATTAATATAAATAATCTTTCTTTCCAAGAACAATTTGAGAATGAAAAGGAAGGAAGGAAAAGAAAAACAATGAGTTAAAAAAGAATTTTAAGCTCTTTTTCACATGAGGTATTTGAAGCTGCAAATACCTCGGAGCTAT
Source organism: Biomphalaria glabrata (assembly GCF_947242115.1). Taxonomy (NCBI): domain Eukaryota; kingdom Metazoa; phylum Mollusca; class Gastropoda; family Planorbidae; genus Biomphalaria; species Biomphalaria glabrata. Next base: position 31,888,674 of record NC_074726.1, on the reverse strand, counting down.
TGTCTCAGATGAGGGAAGAAAACCCAAACTATTGGCCCGAAAAGCACAGTCCACAGCAGCCCTTTCAAAACTTAAAATAATATGGAAAGATAAGGGCTTAGCCCTCGGCACCAAAATCAGACTGATGCGCTCTCTGGTCATGGCCACATTTTTATATGCTTGCGAGTCGTGGACGTTGAATGCAGAGCTTGAGAGGAGGATCCTAGCAATGGAATTGAGATGCTACAGAAAGATCCTAGGCATCACATTCAAAGACCGCATCACAAACCAAGAAATCAGAGACAGGGTTACTGTAGCGATTGGAGCCCATGACGACCTGCTAACTATTGTAAAAAGACGAAAGCTTAAAACCTTTGGCCACATTACAAGATCTACGGGACTCGCAAAGACCTTCCTTCAGGGAACAGTGCCAGGGAGAAGAAGAAGAGGCAGACAGAAAAAGCGATGGGAGGACAACATTAAAGAATGGACGGGCCTGCCATTGAGAGAGGTTCTAAACAAGACAAAAAAAGGGAGGAATGGAGAAAGACGGTCGACAAATCTTGCCTGGTGCCCCAACGGTCCAACAGACTAAGGGATAGGTAAAGGTAAAAGGTAAAGGTAAGGTAAGGTTTCACATGAGCCAGTGGGTAACAGGATGAATTCAGGTTGGAATTATTATCTTCTTTTTTAACTAAATTTGTATAAGAGAAGCTGACGTTAAGTTGAAGCTTCCAATAAAATGTGTGAAGTTTTTCGGGAAAAATAAAACTAAAATTTAACAGATAGATCTACGTTCATTCTAAATGTAAACAATAAATTACTTACATGGTTATTTAAAAAAGCATTGTATACATTCTCCAATTCCTCACTCATCACTACGAAACCTTTGATGGCTTTTTTCAGTTGTTCTAATGATGTCTAAAGGAGTAAAAATAAATTTGAAAAAACTTGACCAAATTATCTCTTAAAATGAAGCTCTGACTTACTATCATTTCACCATTATCACGAGAATTCCAACAGTTATTGCTGGGTATTTTCTATTCTGGTATCCATTGAATAACAGTTTTTTTGCTGTTGTTGTTGAGCTTTGTAAGTGCTGTTCTGAGGTTTTTAATACAAGAGGAATCAGAGTTTTGCAAGCTTTGGAGGGTTGTTTTCGCATCAGTTAGAAAGACAATCTGACTGTGTGGGGAACTGTGTGGATGATTTGCTAGCATGGTAGCAGCTAGTGCTCCCCTTTCTGCTCTGTGACTGTCAGAGAGCTCTCCAGTGGCAATGGATTTTTCTAGTTTTCCTCCATCTGGCCATTCGATGAGTATTCCAGCTCCTCCATTTGTGGTGGCTTTATGGGATGAGCCGTCCCTGTAAACTCTGATCCACTGATTGCTAGGATAATTGGTTTGTAGAAAACAGTTCACTATTTCCTTGAGCTCTGTTGATCTGTAGTCAGATTTTCTTTTTATGTTTTCAATATGGTCCCTTATAGTAGGAAGAGGGCTTTTGTCCCAGGGTGGAGATTCATTATAGTGTATCGAGGATTCCAGAGTAATTTTTTCAAGTTGTTGAATGCATTGAAAGCCTAGAAAATTGAATGGAGCTACCAACTTGCTTTTACAAGAAACGGCCAGTTAAGAATTTTTGATTTCACTACATGAGATATTGAGGGCACGGTGGCTGAGTGGTTAAGTGCTTGGCTTTGTGATTTTTAGGACGCCCCTGAGTCCACCAAATTCTAATTTTAATTTAATTCTAATCCAAATTCTGACTTTAGTTGGGGAAAGTAAAGGCGGTAGGTCATTGTGCTGGCCACATGATACCCTGCTTGTTAACCTTGGCCAGCAAAATAGATGACTTTGACATCATATGCCATAAATATTGCAAAGTTGAAAGGGGAACTTATTCTATGTCAATATCATATCATAAGCAATCTTAATTCGCCTCGTGAACTATTCGTTAAATAAATCTAGACTTAAGATTTCGTTTACATAAAACCTTTTATAATAACAGTAAGGTCTTTGTATACAATAATATAAAACATACTCATTAATTATTCTATATTTAAATCTTATTAACATGTACCTTGATTATTATAAGCAGTTTATTGAATCTTTCAGTTTCTTGCATCAACACTATGGTTAAAGAGTTTATGCGACCTTTGGCGTCAGGCTAGTGAATAAAGAAACAATATTATGCAATCAATTTGTCAATTACTACTAAGCGTATCTAATATTATTGAAAAAAACAACAACATGGTTTTTGATATTTTAAAAAATATTGTATGCACTATTATGTTGTTTTTCTTTAAATAAGAAGCTTTTAATAATGTAGTAGTTTTCACATTCAGCCAGATGTAAGACTGACTTATAACAATTTTGTTTCACTCAAATGTCATAAGATGTAAATAATAAAACAATGACTTAAAATTTTTCAATGTTTAATACAGTCATATCCAAAGAGCTAAATTGTATACAGTTAAGTCATTTGGCTATTACATGGCTGTATCATTAGAGTCATAGTATTTATGTTTTTTAAAGCAGTTAAAATAACTGAAAACAAGCTGGGAAATCAACTGGTATATCATAATCTTATTGTTAATCTATATAATTTGTTTGTGTATTTAAAGTCATGGATATTTTTTTTCCTGCTTTTTCAAGAACACTATTTTTGTAAACTATCACAAAGCTTATAGATATATATTAAAAAATTAATCTTGCTTAATACAAAATAATGGCCATGCTACAGGTTTCTTTTTTTTTTACAGGTTTTTCTACGATTTGCTTAACAGAGCTATGATTCTACTGGTTAGCTTGTCTATTAAAACTTGTACATTTTAACAATTGTCCTTATATATGTTTTACTTATTTCGGATGTTCCTTCAGAGTTGAAGATAATTACTTCCTAGTCCAAACCTCCCGCTGGATGACGGGGGATGGGAGCGGGCAGGGTTTGAACCCGGGACCATCGATAAGTCCGAACGACAGTCCAGCGTGCAAACCGCACGACCAGGCAGCCATATAGGGCAGATAACACATGCAACACATATTTCTACAAATGTAAATAAGGTCTTAGTTTCTTTTTTCTTTTTTTTTTTTGAGTAATGATGCTTCTTTTTTTTTGTCTAGTCATTGTCAATATTCCAGTATACCAGAGACTCATATCCACAAGTTGTACAGAAGTGCTACATCAAAACAATCTCACTCGTACAATAGCAATCTAGAAACTAAGCAAAGTTCAGAACTATGACAATAAATGTTAGACTTGGAACTTATATTAAGAACAAAGAGAGCAATCGATTATGTTAGGTATTATTGCATGCTAAGAGAGCAATCTACTGTTAGGTATTATTGCATGCTTAGAGAGCAATCTACTGTTAGGTATTATTGTATGCTAAGAGAGCAATCTACTGTTAGGTATTATTGCATGCTAAGAGAGCAATCTACTGTTAGGTATTGCATGATAAGAGAGCAATCTACTGTTAGGTATTATTGCATGCCAAGAGAGCAATCTATAATGTTAGGTATTATTGCATGCTAAGAGAGCAATCTACTGTTAGGTATTATTGCATACTAAGAGAGCAATCTACTGTTAGGTATTATTGCATGCCAAGAGAACAATCTATTATGTTAGGTATTGCATGATAAAAACTAAGACACTACTATATAAAGCTAGACACTAAAGCATCACAAGAACTAAAAGACTATCATGTAATACTAGGAACTATGGAACTATGGATCACTAACAATATTAGAAACAGAAAGGCCTACTAAGAATTAAAAGGATGGCCCAATAAATGGGAATATGGAAATCCATTGCTGGTGGCCCATACTTCAATAGGGGTGATGGGCTGTAAGTAAAGAAAGTACTAAGAATTAAAAGGATGGCCCAGGATAAAGGAATATGGAAATCCATTGTTGGTGGCCCATACTTCAATAGGGGTGATGGACTGTAAGTAAAGTAAGTACTAAGAATTAAAAGGATGGCCCAGGATAAAGGAATATGGAAATCCATTGTTGGTGGCCCATACTTCAATAGGGGTGATGGACTGTAAGTAAAGTAAGTACTAAGAATTAAAAGGATGGCCCAGGATAAAGGAATATGGAAATCCATTGTTGGTGGCCCATACTTCAATAGGGGTGATGGACTGTAAGTAAAGTAAGTACTAAGAATTAAAAGGATGGCCCAGGATAAAGGAATATTGAAATCCATTGCTGGTGGCCCATACTTCAATAGGGGTGATGGACTCTAAGTAAAGTAAGTACTAAGAATTAAAAACTACCATTTTTACTTGGAACTAATAATATTAGTACATACTGTAAACATATTGGGATTCACTCTTTCAATATCCAGTTCGTCAATCAATCGATCCAGGACAGCCTCAGCAAGTTCATAAGTAATATCATCATTAGACATCCCACCATCAGCTGCTACGATTCTCGGTTGAACATCAAGTATTGTAGCTAGATAAAAATTTGTTTTACTCCTTTAGTTCTGCATGAACAAAAATTTTTGTCTTAAATTCCAAACATCTCACCCTTTTTTTGTTGATTTATTTGAATAAGAAGAATCAATTGATTTATTAGTGCTGCTAACAAAACAGTAGGCTCAAGGTAATAGGTGAACAAAACAGATATATAAAGCGAGAGTTTCGAACTGGTTTGAACATTCTTCTTGAACATTATCAAATGTGGTTCTCCTGAGATCAACAAAAAGCAAGTTCTAAATGACCCTGTATCTTTTTAGGGAGAAAAGTGGCAAAGGAGTCTGTCCATAGAGCATAAGACTCACTGATGGCTACAATGTTGTAAGCCATAATAAAGCAGTGTAAAAAAGATTATATGACAATTTATTATATGACAATGATTTATATTCTTAACTAAAGTATTTCAAAACAAAACCAGTGTAAGTGTATATAGCAGTCAATTGCGACTGTTACCAAAACAAACACAGACTTACCAAGTAAAGCATTGGTTTCATTCAACTGAAAGGCTATGTTTGCATTCTCATGGAGCCCAAAGATTTCTGGCTCATCTATAAGTGGTAGAGATTCAATGTAAGCCTTGACAGTAGCCAATGTCTTGACAAGAGGTGGATAGTAAATACCTTCAAAAATAGATTAAATTTAAACAATTACCTTCCATGGCCCATTGTATTTAATACAAAACAACATAACTTTTTTTTCTCAAAGACATTATTTCTTATGAGGCTGATGACTTTTGGTAAGCAATTACTTTGCTTTTAATTACTAATGAATAATACATTTTAAACAAAAGAACAATTCCCTCTCCCCCATACCTGAAATAAATCAAGGTTAAGGGCATGTATAAATCTAGTCAGAATATATAAAATTCTAATTAGATGATACAGATGCAGACATGGCAATATTAAAAAAAAGGGTAGCCTAGACTAGAATACTGGATCTAGATATTAATACAAGTAATACAAGTTTCAAAGATGTCAAATGTTCTTGAAAAAGTTCATGTATTTATTGAACTCTTTGACCTCCAGACAAAATTTAATTGTAAGAAATTTATATTTTGAAAAATTATAATGGTCAAACAAGTTTCAAGTGCGGCCAATTAGCTAGTTATTCTTTTCCCAAAGTTATACTTAAACTGTTAAATTTGTTAGAGCTATTTTTGAGATCTGTGTCCATCCAAGTTTGTCGTTTTTTTTTAACCCTTTTGCCAGCTGATAAGAGGAATAGTAAAATAAACAATGTATCACGAGCTAAAATGTTCCTCACCCTGACAGACTAAAACAGTCTTAATCAAATCTACTTTCACTATGTTAAATCTTTGCTCAAGTTGCATAGGATTCTGAAGTCAGATTAGAATGGATTTAATCTAATTTGTTATATCAATTTTGATTAGGCTCATACTTCAATTCTGTAACTGGTTATAATTTATGTATGTTTTTTGTTTGCATATTTTTGAAAAGGAATTTTGCTTTGATCACTTCATGCAACTATTTTAAAATGCATGTTACATGCCTCTCTATGACATGCATCTTAATAGCAATACAGACTTTTTTGATCAGTTGTCAATGCTTCTAAACCTGCAGCTTCTCTACAATCAATAGAGATCTAAATAATGTTGATGTGCCATAAACTATTAACTATACCAGCACCTTAACCTAGTTAAATCCTTTTACAAATTATTAGTAGAACATTATACAAACTTACAGATGAGAGAAATCAATTTGGAATATTTGTATTTTACATCAAAATATGTTGATCTGTGTTAAGGACAATGTGTGTATGTGTGTGTGTACTGACTGAAGTAATACTTGTACGAAGACGAAGATGCTACTTTCAAAGGTTAGATCACAGAAAAAAAGGAAACATACTCAATTTATTTTAGTTCTAGTTTGAAACCTGCTAATAAACATCAACATCTGCCACAAATAAATTAAAAGGACTTCCCTTATAATGTACTTTATATTGAATATACATTACAATTACCTGATTCTGAGTATTTATATTTTGGTTTTAAGGTTTCAGGTCTGAAAAAAAACTTTAAAATTGTCCTTAGACATCTTTGATCTTGGGCATCTGTGACTCGACCACCATAGGTAATCTGTGGTGATAAAAGAAGTTTTAAATCATTCAACTAATTGTGTATTATACTGTACAAAAAAATAATCATTCATAAATGTTAACCTAAAATTTGAAAATTAACGAATATAGATTAATGTATGAAGTCTTTTATGGATGTATGTAGTTTGAAAATTGTGGTGGTATTTTATTTTAAAATGTTAAAATGCACAATTGCATTTTAAGAAATGTGATAATAATTCAATGTGAGCCATCTGTGGTCTGATGACAAAATGATACTTTTCTCTCTTGACTCAATTTAGCCCACTTCTGTTACTCCTTTAATCCAGCTTGGTCTCAAAGCCTGATATTGCATGTCTAGCTGCTGAGCAAAATCCATATAGAATATATGATATAATGTGCACTGTTTTGTCATTTTCGCTCCACATGAAGTGGGCATACATGTCTGGTCAATTCCAATTACAAAATTATTAATTAAGTTGTCTCAAACTATTACAATAATTTCCTTTAAAATTTTTCTTTTTAATTACACGTTTATAACAAAGTCATGAAAAGTCAAGAGATAAATATTTTTGGCTTAGTGTTTTAGAAAGAAACTAAAATATTTATATCTCATGCGCAAATGACAATACACACAATACTCTACCTCTCTTGTTATATAGATCAGTGTCTCCCAAGGGATGTAACCATCTTTACAAAACATTTCCATGTTGAGCAATGCACACTCTCTATCACTATCATTAAAAGCGTACTAAAATAAAAATAGATACGACTTATTTATAAGAAAAACTGTATACACACATTTTTTTTTCTAAAAAGATAATATTTTGAAATGAATTACTTTAGGAAAGTGAAGAAATGATCATCCAGAGAGGACTAGTGACATTCAGAAACCCTATATAAAGAAAGAGAGAGAGTTGCAGAGTCAAGACAGTCTAGCACAGTGGAGTCCAGTACAAGATCAGAACAGTACAACAGTTATTCAATTAGAAATTTTGTGTTGCCAATAGTACACTATTTGGTATGTAATACATCAGACTCAATAAAGTACACTATTTGGCATGTAATACATCAGACTCAATAAAGTACACTATTTGGCATGTAATACATCAGACTTAATAAAGTACACTATTTGGCATGTAATACATCAGACTTAATAAAGTACACTATTTGGCATGTAATACATCAGTCTTAATAAAGTACACTATTTGGCATGTAATACATCAGACTCAATAAAGTACACTATTTGGCATGTAATACATCAGACTTAATAAAGTACACTATTTGGCATGTAATACATCAGACTCAATAAAGTACACTATTTGGCATGTAATACATCAGACTCAATAAAGTACACTATTTGGCATGTAATACATCAGACTCAATAAAGTACACTATTTGGCATGTAATACATCAGACTCAATAAAGTACACTATTTGGCATGTAATACATCAGACTCAATAAAGTACACTATTTGGCATGTAATACATCAGACTCAATAAAGTACACTATTTGGCATGTAATACATCAGACTCAATAAAGTACACTATTTGGCATGTAATACATTAGACTCAATAAAGTATCACCCTATTTAGAATCTGAGTTGCCACATTCTCGCAAATGGTGGTAGCTGTTTTGATTTCAATCAAGAAACAAAGGAGAGAGACACAACAATATCATTATTGTTAACTGTGTTAGGTTCATTATGATTTATTAGTTGTTTAATTAACAGGTCCATATTGCTGCATGTTTTGATGCTGAATATTTTCTTTTTTAAAAAATAAAAGAAATATTTATAATTTATATGTGTGTTTGTTATATTTTTGTGTGTGTTGAGCATTTTTTTTTTTTTATATTCATGAGCCACCAATTTTAGAACTTGCATTGCCAGGATGGTCTGTACTGAACAAAAACACATTTTTCTTCCCTAATTGCATTTTCTATTTTAAATTGAACAAATCTAGTCTACCATATATCACAGTAGCTACTCCCATAATACAGCCTCTCATTACTTTCAAACATTGATTATCTCTTTATCTCTTTCTCTTTTTTTTTTCTACACAGCACAGGGAATACATTTTTCTAATACATAACTTCCTTTACCAGTTGATTAATGTCTGTCAGGAGTCTTTTTTTCCAAATAAGATTTAATAACAATATTATATAAGTAATCATCCAGCTTCAATTACTTCTGACTCTATACTGGTATAGTCTTTCACAATTGTTATAAGGAAAGGTCAAAAAAATTATTTTCAATATACCAGCTAGATGAATTTTCTCGAAAAAAAAAAGGTTGTTAGACAATAATAAATGTTTAACAAAATTTTTTCCTAGTAACCTAGAGAAAAGTTTTTAGTTTTGAATATCCAGCACTAAATGAAAGTTAATATCTTAACACAGTCAGATGCCACATGCCTAATTAACATTAATTAAGGCCAACTCTCGTCAATTTATTATTTTATATCAGCTTCATGTCATAATTAATTTAATGGGACAAGCCTTAATAAACAAGTTGATTCTTTTGGAAAAAAAAAAAAACAATTTCTAATAATAGCAAACATTAAAAACAATAATAATAATAATAGCAAACATTAAGTTCTAATAATAGCAATAGAAACACAGAAGAAAAAAAAAGAAACCCTTATTCTCTACCCCAAAATTCTTAAGCTTTTTCTTTAGGGCCTCACTGGTTTTTTTTTCCAGCTATTTTTTAACATAAATAACTTATTTTTTTAAATAACTTCATGACACATGTGGCTGAGATTGCTTTTCTATTTCTTTTCATTGTTCATATTGTAAGGTTTTCTTTGCTGGTAGTGGTAATGGCAATAAGCACTATACTACTACAGCATTCATTTTCATGACTGACGGATTATATATATATATATATATTACTATGAATAAAGAGAGGACAAAAGCAATTAAGAAAACTACATGACAAATGTAGAGAGTATAGATTCCCTACTCATCATGAACTGCCAGGTTTCTTTTATCCACTTAGTTTGCAATCTTAGGTACCTAACCCTGATTAAGTGTTGCCTGAAAAAGTATTTTGAGCACTAGTGCTAGCTCGTGGCTTAGTTCTTTAAATGAAGCTAATATGAGTTTTCTTTGCCTCAACTCTTTTCTTCTGACCCACACATAAGTCAGCTCTGCAAAGATCTCTATCTGCAGCTGGGCAGATTAGGCCAGATCTGACCATATTTGACAACTGAGTCAACAAAAAAAAGTTAGCTGTGATATTCATACTCTCCTGCCTTGACTACTGCAATCCCGTGCTAGCAGGGGTATACAGGACAACAACATCATTCAGCTAGAGCAGGGGTTCTCAACCTGTGGGTCGCGACCCCCCTTGGGGGTCGATTGACAATTTGCCAGGGGTCGCCTAAGACCATCGAAAATATATATTTTTTTTTTCTATTCTTCTATTGCTGTGTGTGTTAGGGGGGGTCGCGTTAGAGTGGGAGATTCTAAAAGGGGTCGCCGACTTTAAAAGGTTGAGAACCGCTGAGCTAGAGCAAATTCAGAACAATGCTGCATGAATGGTCCTATGAAAAACAAGAAGTGATTCTGCTACTGCTCTCTTGTGTACACTCCATTGAATGCAAGAATTGACTACAAAACTAAGAATGTCCTTTTACTTTAGTGAACTGATCACTCCATATGTTAGAGAGAGAGCCCTGCAGTCCATGGACTCAATGTGACATGTTTCTCACTAAAAAGTTACAGTTTGTGGGCCTTTTCAGTGCTTGTCTAAAGGTTTCGAACTCACTCCCCATTGATCTCAGACAAACAGCTTGCTTCACTACTACATTCAAGAAGAACATTAAGACCTATCTGTTCAAAACTTTTTTTTTAGATTAATGGGTCATTTTAACACTTGAGTTTATGTCTGTTATGTAATAGCTTTAATAGTATCTAAAAAACAAAAAAAATTGAATGGGTCCTTACACTAATAGATAATATTCCAGTTCTTAACATAACTCTTACTGTAATATTATGGTTCTACACTCTAACTGTAATATCCCAGTTCTACAGTCTTAACATGACTCTTACTGTAATATTCCAGCCTAATGGTCCAAATTTTTTCCTCTCAAGAATAACAGCATGAAAAAAACAAATGCCAAAAATGATCTTCCTCCAGTCCATTCCCAGAGCTGTTATAAAAAATTTTTTAAATTTATATAGAAACAATAACACAAGTTAAGTCAGTCATTATTATTACTAATCTTTAAAATGTCTTTTTTTTGTCATTTTTAAATTAAAAAATCAATCAACCTACACTATAATAACAAATATAACAAATATGGAAAAGCTCCAGACCTTTGTTAACAGATGCCTACGCCGCATATTAGGAATTATGTGGCCAGAAAAGATAACTACTATCGATTTGTGGGCGAGAACTAGACAAAAGCCCATAGCCCAAGACATCACAAAACGAAAATGGAGCTAGATAGGACACACCCTGTGAAAACCAGCTACCAATGTTGCAAGGCAGGCACTTGACTGGAACCCACAAGGAAAGAGGAAAGTGGGCAGACCCAAGCAAACCTGGAAGAGGTCAGTCATCAGTGAAGCTGAGGGTACTGGAATGACATGGCAGCAGATTAAGAAAGCTGCTCAGAACCGAGTTCAGTGGAGAGGTGTGGCTGCGGCCCTATGCTCCCCTGGGAGTGCACAGGATTAAACCAACACTATAATAATCCATACACAATACATAGTGTAAATAACATTATTACTATTAACACAGAGGACTACATTATCATCTCTCAATACTATCATAGTGTTGGAATTTATTGTTAATTATTAAACAATTTTTCTAACAAAAAACAAAAAAGTCTTACGGTGGTCTTCAAAAAATGAAGTTGACATATCTATGAATGCCCTTCTTAGATTGGCTCTAATGCCCTTAGGTGGCTCATTAGTGACTTTGATACTATTCTGAAGAACACTGACAGGGAAATGTTTGGCAGGCATTGAAGACAGATAGAGTCTAAAGTTACTGTGTAAAAGTGAACTGGTCTCCTGGATATTTTTAATAATGTCTTCCATGGCATTCATCCATGAAGCGGCTAAATGGCAATTCTGAAAAGAATTTTATCAGTTAAATTTAAACTAAATGTTTTGGTTTAAATAACTTTTTAAAGCAAAAAATGTTAAGTCTTTTAAAAATAATACAATCAAATTTTTTATTAATATATTTATAAATCTGGGAAAAAAAAATCTATGTTTATACAAAAATAACAAACATTGGTTTCTGTTTAGTCAATGGCTAGGAGAGATTATAATATAACAGTTACCTATTTACTTTTTGAAAATGACAATTGGAAAGGTCTAAGAAAAAAACAAAATGCTAGCTTCTGTTCCTTACCTGTACAAAAACCCATTCACCAAATTTGGTTGCATTCTTGATCATTTTATCTGCCACTGGACCTTGACCTTGGCCAAATGAAATTGATTTCACACTATAAGTGAATAGTTAAAATAAGGAATCAAACCTACAAATTACTTTCTAAATGTGATAAGGATTTAATAAAAACAACCAAAATGTAATTAAGCAATAACTAATCATACATAAATAAAATTTAGCAAATGTCATGTCTTTCGTTAGCTCTAATAATAACATAATAATTAAATTTCCCTCAGGAGAAATTCAGAGAGAGAGACAGACCCGTTTACATCGTTTTCGTTGATCTTACTAAAGCCTTTGATATGGTCAGCAGAAGTGGCCTTTTCAAACTCCTAAGGAAAATAGGTTGCCCTCCCAAACTACTGAAGTTCATTGAGTGCTTTCATGAGGAAATGAAATGTACTGTCAAATTTAATGGAGCCCAATCAGCACCTTTTGAGGTTAGCAGTGGTGTCAAGCAGGGATGTGTGCTCGCACCTACTCTGTTTGGCATATTCTTCTCCTGTCTACTGCATCATGCGTACAACGACATCAAGGAAGGTGTGTTTCTCCATACAAGATCCTCTGGAAAACTATTTAATGTATCAAGGCTGCGGGCAAAAACCAAGGTTAGGAAGCTACTTATCAGGGAACTCCTGTATGTTGATGATGCAGCTATTGTTGCTGATTCTGATATTCAGCTTCAATTCCTAGTTGACAAACTATCTGCTGCTAGCCAGAAGTTAGGCTTAAACATTAGTCAAAGCAAGACTAAGATACTAGTCCAGAACACAAATACTGCACCTCAAGTAAACATTAATGGCCAACTACTAGAAATTGTGGATCACTTTTGCTATCTCTGCTCCATCATATCCAACAATACTCTACTGGATAAAGACATTAACAACAGGATAGCCAAAGCAATGGCCACCATGTCACAGTTGCAGAAAAGAGTGTGGGACAACATATTGCTGACTAACAATACTAAAGCCCTAGTCTACCGGACCTGTGTGTTGAGCACCTTGCTATACGGAAGTGAAACTTGGTCAACTTACTCATGGCAGAAAAAAAGCTGAATGTCTTCCACCTCCGATGCCTAAGGCGGATCTTTAAAATAAGGTAGCAAGATAAGATAACCAATAAGGAAGTGCTACAAAGAGCAGGATGCCAGGACATGCACTCTGTTATCAGCAGCAGATGCCTTGGCTGGCTTGGCTACGTTCGTAGAATGCCAGTAGATCGACTTCCACAAGATATTCTATATGGTGATCTAATAGAAGGCAGGAGAGCCGCTGGTCACCCAGTTTTACGTTATATGGATGTATGCAAACGTGACATGAAGCTCTTCAAAATCAACACAAGCAGCTGGGAAAAAGTAGCAATGGATAGATCTACATGGAGAGAGAGCATAAAGGAAGGGTCTCGGATAGCAGATGCCATACACTACAGAAGCAGAAAGAAGGGTGATAATGCAATGGCACCTGGTGATCACATATGCCCAACCTGCAATCACAGCTGTGTATCAAGGATTGGCCTCTTTAGTCACACAAGATGTTGCAAAGGGAAAAGATCGTCTCTCCTGACGTAAAATGCCACAGAAATTTCCCTCAGCCAGCTTGCTCCAAATTAAAAGTTATACAAAGAAGAATTTATTAAATATATAATTAAACTGTATAAAGATAAAACAAATAAAAAATTGATAGGTTTCAAATAAGTAACACTTCTATCCTTCTGATGGTATTTTATCGTATCATCAGAGGGATAACATACCATCAGAACTTATAAAATACAATGGCTCAAATATAACAAAATTTTTAGGACTATCTGCCAGAAAATATGGGATTAAAAAAAACATTGCCACAAGAATAGAACCAAATTTTTTTTTTATTCCACTGCTCCAGAAAGAAAACTTGAGACAATAAAAAAAACAAACAAACTATAGAACGATAAAGTCTAATAGTTATCCAAGCAAAATAATGCTAAAAATAATTTCAACAGACTCAAAAGTTGAGGAGGTCCTTTGCAAAGGTAGAAGCATTCTTGAACATATATTTAACATTAGACTGTTAAAGGAGAAAATGTCTTAAACAGCTAAATAAACTGGTACACGACTTCACAGATTTAAAAAAAAAAACGTTTGACTGGTTTTGGCATCATGGTATGTGGCAAGGGATGAGGGAGATCAGCTTGGATAAAAACATTATCAATAATATCAAAGCCCTATACCCTAAGGTAAACAGCTCAATACTTCTGAACAACCAAGTTGGAGAAAGTTTTAGGACATCCATTGGAGTGAGGTAAGGATGCATTCTCTCTCCAGCTCTTATTAACATATTTCTGAAGCATATTATGATGGAAACTCAAGAAGGATTAACTCCTACTTGACCATATGGGCAGCCTTTGTTCATCTCAGGTTTGAAGACGATATAGACCTCATTGGGGAAATTTCAGACCAGGTACAAGATATTATGGTATTTATGGTAGAAAACTAATTTAATGAATATATTTATTGATATTATTCTGTATTTACTTTTCATGAACTCCCATATCTTTAGCAAAACGTAGAAATGATGTCATTGGATCTGATCCTGGAGAAAGAACGAAGACCAGTGGAGTAGTCTTAGACATACTTTCATAGAGTTCTGGCAATGTGACAGGAGGACTTTCAACAAATTGTTTCCCTAAACATTCAGAAACAAACTCTGTCACTGCAAATGTTGTCTAGGATAAAAACAGAATTGACTTAATATAAAAGTTAACAATAAATCTAAAAAGGATATAATTAATTTTTATTCACATAAAACCCAAGAAAAATATCTTCGTTGAACAAAATTTACACACAGTGCTTTATAGTTAGAAGATTATTTTGATCCTAACTGCTACTTTTTTCTATCATTTTCAATGGATCAACAATCTCAATAATGCCCCAAGATATCTATTAGCATTGAAGGATAACCCTGGTATCATCAATTTAGATTAATCTAGATCTATTCAATTAGTCTTTCTACCTCAACATTAAGTTAATTCATGTTACAGAGAATATCAAGTCCTTTTAAACATTTGAACATTGTGATTGTAAGCATTGTTTTTAATTCATCATATTGTAAAAAGCCAGAATGAGCCTTTAACTGGGAAGGAGTTGCTAAGCCAGAATGAGCCTTTAAAATGTTTTACATATTTCGGATGTTCCTTCAGAGTTGAAGATAGTTTACTTCCTAGTCCAAACCTCCCGCAGGACGACGGGGGATGGGAGCGGGCAGGGTTTGAACCCTGACCATCGATAAATCCAAACGACAATCCAGCGCGCAAACCGCACGACCAGGCAGCCATCCTTTAACTG
Organism: Biomphalaria glabrata; assembly: GCF_947242115.1. Classification (NCBI taxonomy): domain Eukaryota; kingdom Metazoa; phylum Mollusca; class Gastropoda; family Planorbidae; genus Biomphalaria; species Biomphalaria glabrata. Next base: position 31,873,410 of record NC_074726.1, on the reverse strand, counting down.
GGAAGGAGTTGCTTAGCAGGCCATAGATCTAGATTATCCATTTGACTGTCCTAACCTAGGGATCTACGATGCGATGTGATTTTACAGAGAACCTGTGCCGCAGAACATAGATCTAATTTTTAAACTATGACCATGGTAAGAAAACTTAAGGATATGGCGCAAGATCCTTTGATCCCATTTGCCAGTTTCACAGTTAGAATAGTAGGTCTATGTACTGGTTTGTAAGACGTGAGTATGATGCTCTTTCATTTGGGCACACAACAAAACTTTTAATTGAAAACTCACCCTTTCCTCATGGAAAACTTTAACAAACATTAATTTTTGAAAAGCTGTCAGGCGATCATTCCAATTTCCATTAACTCTATCTGGAAGAGGCAGATCACCATCGTTATATTCAGCGGGATCCAAGACAGCGTAGAGATAGCGCTCCGGAGGAGGATTGGCTCGAACCTAAAGTTTTTGATATAAAAAAAATCATGCTTTCTCAGTTATAATCTATACAATTTTAAAACGCAGAAACTTTCACAAGCTTCTTGCATTCATAATATTGTAAAACCTAGACCTAAAGGCCCAAGTCAAGCTGAATATAAAATACATCCTTGTTAATAAAATGAGCCTTTTTAAAATTCTGTTAACAGTTATTGTAAAGAAAAACACTTTTTTCTCTTGCCTCCTGTTAGGAACATAATAGTACAATAGAGTCAAAATACACTGAATGACTACACAACACACATCTCTAATATTTGCTGAACACATTCTTATGGATAGTTACAAGCACACGTTTACATAACAACAACAACTGATACATTAAATCATTTTCATAACCTTCACCCCAGACCCCCTTCGGTTCAAATTGTGCCTAGGATTTACAAGGAAAGAACTAAACTAATCATAGACCAAAATAATTGTTATCTTGTTCATTTTCTTTATTTCCAACAGTTATTGTATAAACTTTATGTCCATTGCTTACATAGATTGATAAATCATTATGTAAAATGGGAATACCCACTAGAGAAAGTGAAATAAAAAACTTTATTTTCGTCACAAGGCACTATTGTTTTGTTATTGTCACAAGCACTACAATTTTTGTGTGAAAGATGCCAACTCACTTAATTGTTCCTAGTTGGAGGCTCAAATTTACACTCTTGAATTTAAAGGTTTATGTCTGCATCTTCTGCCTGTTGTTCCTTATGTCTGTATCTTCAAGGTGTTTTTCTTATGTCTGCATTTTCTGCTAATTGTTTCTTGTCTTAATCTTCATGCTTGTTTCTTTTGTCTGCAAGCTTGCTGGTTGTTTGTTAAGTCTGAATTTTTGTGGGCGTCTCCTTAATCTGCATCTTCTGCTTTTGTTTTTTTTTTTATGTTTGCACTTTTGCGGTTGTTTTTTCATCAGGTAACTGGCTTAATCAATAAAATGCATTTCGACCTCATGAATATTATCATCATAAGGTTCAACAAAAGCTGTTGCATTTTTGGTGCAAAGATAGCAACTATCTGCTCTTTATTTTACGATCTTCATTTGGTCCATGTGTTCAGCTTTTTAAGATAGCAATAGAGCTTCGTGAGTGATTTTGTAATCAGGAAATCCTGATATGAAGCCAAGAACTGACCAACCCAATAAATGTGACTGGACTCGCCATCTGAGTCTAATTCAGTAACACGTGAACTAAAATACAGAGAGCTGTACACAGTATACATTAATGATTTCAACGAAAGATTTTTATTATAGGTTCATCCAAATGTGTTCAGACTAATGTGAATTCTTTAGGGCCATAAGAAATATAGGGGTCTTATTTTGATTGTTCATCGCTTTATGTGTATTGGCTCACCAGGCTACATACTATTACAGAAAATGTGTTTGGCTAGCATTACAGAGTAAACAGAAGGGGTAGCAAGAGTCTCTTGGGCACAGTATTAAAACAATGAATCTAGAATGACAAAACTAAATTTAGTCATCCTGTATGGAGGCCCCATCAGTTTCTTTATCAAATTGCAATATACTGCAGACAATTTAAAAATTATAATCACAGAATTAATGGGAAATAAAATAATGTAATAATTCAAAACATTAAAACACATTTTTTTTTTAAGAGATTGGTAATGAGCCTGGGCTCACGGAACCCATTTGTGCCATGGTTACTATGCCACAAACTGTAAAATATTTTGTATAATTTAAAACCACAATAAAACAATTTAATATAAGACAAGTGATTAAGGCATATTTCTCATTCCAAATGCTAGGACAAATTCTAAAAAGTGCTATTTATTTCCTACGCCTGAAATGGGTTGCCTAAATCAGCCAGAAAAACAATGCCTTTGCAGAGTTAAGTCTCTCATTATTATGTACAAATAGATTAAAGAGACAGATTTCAAAGAATGAAACGATCTTTTTTGAAGATGTCCTAATTATTAAGATATGTAGCCTTCAGTTTGATTGAGACTGATTGTTTTAATATTTTTTTATATGGGTAATGCATTTTGTTACCATTATTATTACCTCAGGGCCTTCATCCAGTCTTATCCATACAGGTGTTTTATTCAAATCATAATGGATGTAACGGAAGTCTTCAAATGTGTCACTCATCTCGCAGGCCATTTTCCAAACATTTAATGGAAGCCACGTTGTGTTTTCTGGTTTGGGGACATTTTGCTGTAGAAAATGTAATGGCTTTTAATTACAAAAAAAGAAAAAAAGTTTTTATTTTGATAGAAGTTGTGTGTTCTATAATTGTTTAACCTACCTCTTTCAGGGAGTCAGTTACACAGATCGGGTCTTAAACAAGGAAATCCTATGCCGAACTGGGAGTCGAACACTTAGTGAGGTTGTGACTGAGCGTCGCATGAGGTTTGCAGGACATGTTCTACGTCAAAATGAATTACGCACACCAAGAGTTGTGATAACATGGAAGCCAAAACGAGGAAAGCGCAAACATGGACCTCAGAACAGTGGACACCAGGTGGGAGGAGGCTTCAGACATTTCCAGTGACAGATCTTTCTGGAGACAGCTTGCCGCCCAATGCGCCGAACGGCGCGGGAGGACCTAAGTCTAAGTCTTTCAGTGAGATTCTAAATAATCCATAAATATGTCAAGTTGTCAGTGGTGACAAAGTGTGTTGATTCTCAATGGTTATATAAATTTAAACTCTCAAATCTAATTGATTTGAATAAGCTACATTCTTTAAGATGTACAGAAAATTCTGTGGCATTCAGCATTTTACATCTCTTGAAATTTATAATCCTCCCTTTGTAACTTCTCTTCTGCATAAAGAGGCTAATCATCGATACACAGCCGAGGTCACAGAAAATCACTACTCCATACAAGTGTACTATTATTTAAAACTTTTTATTCCTAATGTATATAATAAAATGATAACATATTTATATATCTCTAGGATCTCTAGAAAGTCATTTCATTTCTGTGAAGGCATTTCCTAAAATAAATGAAGTTGAAATAAGAGAAGAAGAGAAATAATAATCAAAATGTCTAGTACCTTCTCTATACCTCCAATAGGTCCACGGAGAAAAAAATTCCACTCCAAGGGAGTTATTTCCCCTTCAGTTTTCATAATCTCTGAGCAAAGCAAAAATGAAAATACAAGCTTGTGTTTTTCAAAGAGACCTCTGAAAGAAAATCAAAGCAATCACTAGAGGAATATCTCATTTCACATGTCACATTAATCTGTAAGTAAGATCAAAGTTAATTTAGTTAATGAATTCTTTAAGATTTACAATATAAATAATGGGTACTTGACATTAGCTAAGAAAAGGCTAGCTTCATAACACCCTTGTTAACCATCAGTAATAGAAACAGATGACCTTTGCATCATCTGCATCTGAAGGATGTGAAAGGGGACCAAGCATACTACAAAATAAAGCATGACCCACAAAACAAGATATACTAGAGGCACTATGAGATACATTTAAAATAAAGCATGACCCACAAAACAAGATATTCTAGAGGCACTATGAGATACATTTAAAATAAAGCATGACCCACAAAACAAGATATACTAGAGGCACTATGAGATACATTTGATTATTTTATGGCCTCCTTCAGTCATGAAACAACTATTGGTCTCATGTAATTGAGATGAATACATAGGCTATGATTGGAACCATGTCACACACGCAGCAGTCCTCCCCCCCCCTCCCCTCGCAACCAGCTGATCTATCCAAATGAAGGTTAATGCCAATAAAGTTAAGGAGTAAATTTTATCGGCATCCCAGACTCTGCCAGGGTGTAGCACTGTAAGCTGCCCAAGGGTCACTGACTCTTGATTTTTCTTCAGGGTTGACTCCTGAAAACTTTCCCCATGTTTGGATATAGCTGCAATGAGTAGAGATTTGAATTAGAGTTTTCCTTCTCCTAGGTGGGTAGCCAGCAAGCTAAGGAGCCCCTTCCTGCCTGAAGATTACTTGTTAAAGCACCAGTGCTCTTCTTTACAGATAACAGTTCAAGCCGGATCCAATATCTTAGTTGGACTAGTTATCAGAGGCTATTTGAGACGCATGCCACATGCGATTGGAAGCATTTTATAGGCAGTGGAGTGCTTATTTGCATTACACCAATTCCAGTAATGTCAATATTACTGAAACCATGAGACATAATGCAGGTAACAATACAAGAATTACCTAGAAACATTCTTGTAAATACATACTGTAGTCTCTTCTAAGCAAATGTCTAGTCGTGTTTGAAGGTCATCAGACTTCTCACTGGTTGAGATTGTATTGTTAAATAGCTGAATAAAATTTTAAAATAATAAAATGGTTAAGATGTTTCTGACTAAATCCTAAGCATTTGAAACATTGGAAAAATAAAGGCTAAAATTCAAATTAAACTCAGACATGATTGCCTAACTTTGGACTGGACCAATTTTCCTTTCAGACAATCAGATGATGGGGAGGGAGATTTTTTTTTTTTTTAAATTTTATTAGTAATGTGGGTGTAGGGGAGAAAACTACTCTATTCTAGCATCATTTCATTTTTCAAATTTGTTTCAGATTTTCTAAAAAATACACCAAACTAATTTCTACTTCATACTCATACAGATGGCTCCTCGGTCCTTTTGACTACTGCCTAGTCCTGTTTTCGAACCCTACCAATTTATTACAGAGGCACAGATGACAAAAATGTTGACACCTTGTAATTCATTCTTTTAATCACAAAGAAACAATGGATTTTACAGAAGAATCCCATCTAGCCTTGTCAAGAACCATAGCTGCAGTGCTAAAATTTGTTGCAGGTTGGCGTCATTATCATCTTATATACCGTCATTGTCATCTAATATACCATCTAGCAAAGCATTCATGGATAATAAAGATTATTATTATAATCGGTTTACAGGGGTAATGTTTAAAGTGGTTCTGCCCATCAGCAACACAATACACAAAGAAGCTAAACATTTTAAAATGAATTTTCTAAATTAGTTAATAATGACACTGTATTTCAAACTTTAACTGTAAATAATGGATATTTTGGATAAGACATATACTGATTGTCAAAGAATATGAGAAAAAAACACATGTGCTTATACATGAGTAAATTATCTGTTTTTATTGTTATGACTATCTATCTATCTGCCTGGAAACACTGGACTCAGATTGCTGGGTACTTTATCAACTCTAATAAACTATGTCAAATACTGTACAGTTGGAAGTTTGAAAGACTGCACAAGCACTTCACTGTAGAGAACCTTACAAAAAGGTACTGCTCTACTTAATTGAATCATACTAGACTATCTGTTTTGTCCAGAACTGAACTGAACCTGGACTCTACCAGACTATCTTGACTCTGCCACCTCTTCTCTTTATAAAGGGCCAATGAAGGCCTTCTAGGAAATGACAGAATGTCCCCAGACCTTTTTTAGACAAATCACATGACCACATCACAACCTATTTTCAAGTAGAGTGTTCCTGAAGGGCCATCCCTCATCCTGGTTTAATGCTAGCAGTAGATGGCTTCTGTCACCTGTGTGAGCGTGTCATATGCACATCTAACCTTACCCATATCAATAAGTTCATTTATAACAATATCCTTTTTAAATACTTGCAAAATGTATATGAAGTAAATATGGGTAAAGTTAAAAATTTTACATTTATGCATGGGCCCACTACAATTTGAAAGAGACCAACTTTGGGTACTAAGATCAATACTTATTGGTTTAGGAATGTAAATTACACATACTAATGTGATGATTTTATTGGCTTATCCATTCCTTTACCTGTTTAAAATACTTGAGAGAGAATTGATACATGGGATCTACTTCCCCCATGTCAGACACCACAAAGTACATAACCGAACCCCTCTCAGAAACACAGCGATATTTCTCCCGGGCCACACTGATCTTTTCTTCTGTTGTCTCGGATTCAGCAAGTCTTTGTTTGATAACTGTTGAGGTGACCTGTCAAGAAACAATTCAATCTAAGTCTTTGATAACTGCTGAGGTGACCTGTCAAGAAACAATTCAATGTAAGTCTTTGATAACTGCTGAGGTGACCTGTCAAGAAACCATTCAATATTTTTCTTTAAGTTGATCAGAATTAAAAACTAGTTAATACATGTCTGCTATACATTTTACATCTGAACTTAGTTCAACAAGTGTATCTACACTGTTACTTGATGTTTTTACTTTAAATTGGCAACTAAAACCAATTTTTTCCCAATAGCAGTAAAATTTATTGGTAGACACCCTCATGATATAATTTTCTGGTAACATTGTTAGACCCATTTTAATCTTAGAATTTTGTTTAACTTTATGAACATTGTTTTTTCTTGAACCAAGTCTAATAAAACATAATGGTATTTTTTCTGTTTGATTTCTAGTCTTCTACATCTTTGTTTTCTAAATCACATTATAATTATATGATCATTATTACATATTAAACTCTGCTAGCGGAATTATAAAAAAAATTATTTTAGTGCTGTGTTACTTCTGCCAAGAGATATAAGGAATGAGAGATCCTCAAGATGTACTTGGGACATTTGATTGATGCTTTAATGGTCATAAACACCCACATTACCAATGGAAACAAGTGAAACTCACACATGTGAAACTCTCACATTTCAAGGCCTATGTGATACTTGCCTTAGAATCATTCAATGTATTGATAAGTACTTCATTGTCCAATATATTTCCTTCCGATTCAAAAAGTAACTTCAGAATTTTATCTTCAATAGATTTCAGCTGGTTCTTATCAGCATTGATTCTCATGATGAGTTCATTTCTTTGTTCTTCCAAGTCTGGTCTCTCTAAACTGACAACATCACTACAACCAATAGAAAGAAAAACAACCTTTTCATGTCTGACCTATTAAATGTAACTAGTTGAAATTTTTACTGCTCCTAGTTAAAAATTAGTCTATTTAAAAACAGATTGTATTCCCAAAAAAATTATATATTTTCATAATCAAAACAATAAAACAACATTTACATAAAAGTAGATTTTATAGTAATAATAAAAATTGTAATGTATTTAGTTTAACCAATCTTATTTTTTTTTTTAAAATCTTTTTAACAATTCGACTGGTTAATTTAGTCTTGAAAGAATGCTTTGGATGTTAAGCCAGAGCTAAAATAAAATGTATGTAACAAGAAAAAAAAAAATAGATGCAAAAGAAATTTTCAACCTAAGAAGTTGATCTTCAAGGCCTTTCTTGGTGACTGTGAAATTGACAACTGTTACTTTGATGCAGACTTCTGGCAAGTAATGTGGATTAGACAGTTTGGTGGTCATATAGAAGCGAAAGTTTCGATCATAGTCTATATCGCTATCCCCCAAGCGAATCAACACACGCCCACCCTGAAAAAGACAACGAAAAAAAAGATTAAAAAGTAATTTTTATTAAATCAGAATGTTGGCCTAAAACTCTATACATTGGGTATCAATTTGAAAATTTAGTTTTTAACTGCAAGTTCTATCCTTCCAATTTCCTTTTAAGCTCATTCATGACAAATTCAATTATAATTTCACTCATGTTGATTTTATTTATAATAATCTCATTCATTACTAGTTGATTCATCATGATTCTATTTATGGTCATTTCATTTATTATAATATTATTCATGCTAAAATTTGTCCTTATTATTTAATTGATGGGAGTCAGGTAGTGTGATATGCTGGCTGGACTGTTGTTCGGATGGTCTCAATAGTACCAGATTCATAACCTACAGTTCAGCGAGAGGTTTGGTTAGGATGAAATTACCATCAAATCTGAAGGAACATGTGAAATATTTTACATGTGAATAGACTTCATTACTTTTAGAAATATTACAAGATAAACTAACTTTTGTTTTAATTTTAAAGATTACATCCAAATAGCTGTTCATTGAATATTTCCTGTAAACATGAGACACGAGTTAAGTAAAAGTAAAGTTGCCCCTTTCAGACCTTGCTATCTATGGGGCAGATGATGTTAAGGTCATCTGTTTCTATGGCCAACAGTTAACAAGCAGGGTGTTATGTGGCCAGTACAACGACCAACCGCCTTTACATTCCACAACTAAAGTCGGGTACCCATTGGAGTTGGGTGGACTCAGGGGCAAATGAACTCCATCTTATATTTTCTTATATTTCCAATAAAATCTATTGTGAGCCTAAACATAAAACTTAGTTCATTCCCTTAGAAAAGGAAAGAAAAATTAACATAGTTATAATGAGAATGATATTCGAGAATGTTTAAAATATCATTATCTAGATTTCAATCTACAAAGGAATATGGTAAGCAGACAAGATAGGATAAGATGATCTGTTCTCTGCTATAATATAACAAGTAGGCTCTGACCAGAAAATAATTTTCTAATTGGAAATACGTTATGACTACATATACTCTATTAAAAAAAAACCAGGAACATTCCAAGACAACCACTAAGGAGACCAGATACAACACTAAGAAATTCATTGAAAGCATTGGCAAATGGGGAGGGGGGAGGCATTCCATAAAATCATCCTTAACCTTTTATGTATTATCATTTTAGCCTCGCATTTTTTCATTCACAGTTACCTACAACACTATACTATTTATTTTTGTACAAAATATATTTTGATAACTTCAGCAACCAAGATTGGTGTTCTAAAAGATTACAGTAACATTTTTTTTCGTCTCTGTTCAACAATACATTTGCATCTGAACACTCTGCATTAACACTGTTCTGGGCATCTCTTTGAGAATCCTGGGATTAAAGCAAGCAATAGCTTTACTTCACACAAATACCTAATTAGGAACACCAAAAAACTCAAAATTTTTGAATCTACTCTTATAGAGAAACATGTTAAGTCCTTAGAAATGAAGCATTTTCATAATGTCAAATTTGATAAAAGTGACCTTACTTATGAATATATAACTGAAAAAGTCAATAAGGTTACATAAAAGGTTCAAATACCTAAAGGAGTTTAAAGCTTGATATGTTACTTGTCATGTAAAGCACTTTAGTTATAGATGGAGAAATGAATTGAATGTTGCACTGACCAAACCCTCAAAACAAGGGTAGATTACGTAAAGTTGTAACAAGTCAGGAGACATAACTCCATCATTAAACCTTTTTGCTTTTACAAACACAGCTTTTACACACACAGAGAAAATTTTGGTATACAGTAAAGTGTTTAAATGTTTAGTTGTAATAGAAAAATGTTACCTGTATAAATGTTTGTTTTAACAAGACAGGTTCTAGTGCTGGATCCAAAGCTTCACCAACATCCTCCATCAAAACAGGTAAACCTGCTCTTATGCAAGCTTCCAGTGTTCTCAGAAAGTTGGAATTTGATAATTTAATAATTTTAAGCTTATTTAGAGCCTCTCTATTTCTGATCCATCTATTGGCCTGAAAGAAGTGTCAACAATAATACTCAGCTTTAATCAATACAAGTACATACTAGAAACATTATTTGTTTACTTAGAAACTTTACCTGTTCTTGTGGGTCAATCATCAAAGGCCACCTGCGACCTTTAGTTACAAGAACAGCGTTTTCAATTGACACAGCATCTCTTGGCAGACCGTCAGCATTCCATTGTCGAATTTCATATATATCTGCCAAGACTGACACAAGAGTCATATTTTCTGTTGCAGGTATTTGAAGCTCAATCAATCGTTTAGTCCAACCTGTAGAAAAGTTTTTGTATCCAAATTATTAAATACATTCAAATGTCTTATAATGAATCTAAGTATTCATGCTAGATACATCAGAGTATTTCAGTCATATCAATTGGTCGTTGTGGTAATATTTAGGTTATGTTATGCTACTTTCTTAAAAATGTTCTTTCTTAATATAAATATTTCTAAAAGTTTTTAACAAATAATTAAATGTGAGAAATACAAGATACAGTTAAGTTAATAATAGTTAAGTAAAGTTCCCCTTTCAGACCTTGTGGTCTATAGGGCAGATGATGTAAAGGTCATCTGATTCTGTGGCCTACAGTTAACGAGGGTGTCATGTGGCCAGCTCAACGACCAACCGCCTTTACTTTTCCCCAACTAATGTAGGTACCCATTAGAGCTGGGTGGACTCAGAGGCACCCAAGGATCCTGAAATTAAATATCCCAGTCTTCACTAGGATTCAAACCCCGGACAACGGTTAGGAAGTCAAGCCCTTTACCGCTCAGCCACCGCGCCTTCTAAGTTAATAATAATTGAAGTAAAATATTTTGTTTCTAACTACTAAATCATATATCTGAGAGTAAAGCATAACTAAATAATGAAAAATCAAGCTAGACCTAGTAATATTTTCAAGAGTTATGAGAACAAGAAGTTTGTATAATTTGATGTTTGGCCAGGAAGGTATACAGTCTCAAATGATCAATTCAAAAGCAGAAAGCAGGAGGTTTGGACTAGAAAGTAGATTATCTTTATCTTTGAAGGAACATCCGTAACATGTAAAACATTTTATAAACATTTTTTAGAAACAGCCTTCACCATTTTCAAAACCTAATTCATTTTGTACTATTCATATTTTCTTATTGAGGATGATTAGTTGTCATGTATCAAGATTAATGGGCGATTAGGAAAACTTACAACTGAAATGAATCAAAAGCTGCTACAAAGGTCTAAAAAATGTATTTATGTATCCAACACAAGACTTAAGCTAGTCAAAAAACAATCAGTTAATATGGTATAAGCAGACATTGCATTAATAAAGGTTTCGTTTTTTAAGTTTTGGACATTCATTCAGAAATTAAGATTATCATGTACCAATCTAAACTTCTTGAGAACCAAAGCAGACAGCAGTGGGAAGGGTTCAAACTGATGACAGTTCTAAAGGCATACCACACGACCAGTTTGCTCTCTTAATGGTACTAGTTTTCAAGGGTGTCTGTATCTAAACATTTTAAAAGTACATTGTTTTTGATGTTTAGACTTACCTTCTACAAGTTTTTGCCTGTAAGTAGAAGTAAAGGCTCCATAGTAAGCTACACAAGCTGCTGCTATAAAAACATCTCCTACTACATTTTTCAACTGTACATCAAAGTTGGCAACACTTTCCTCCCAGCGAACCTATAAGAAACATGATGTAGAAAGGGAATAAATACAATGGCCTCCTTCAGTTGCAAAATAACTATGGAAATGAGAAATGAGATGAATGCCTGGGCATTAGTTATGGTTGGAACAATGTAACCCAAACAGCTATTTTCCAATTTCTCTGCACAGCTGATGAATCCAAAGGAACAGCAACTGCTGATACAGAATGCGAAATGCGGTGGCGCAGGCTCTGCAAACTGCCTTGTCTGCTCCTTATTTTTCCTCAAGATAGACTCCCAAAGCCTTTCACATATTTGGGTATAGCCGCAAGGCAGCAGAGGTTTGAATTCAGTTTTCCTTCTCCTAGGTGGGTAGTCAACCAAGGCTAATGAGCCCCTCCTGCCTGAAGCTTACTGGTTTAGGCACTGGTTACACATTTTCCCCAGTTAGTGATAACAATTCTCCCATATCTAACATCTAACGGGTAGAGGCTGTTTGTCAGAGGCTATCTGAAAGCCATTGAAAGTATTTTTTAGGTAGTGGAGTGCTTATATCCATTACCACTTTTAACAACCTTGCAGAACAGAGAATAAATATTTCAAGGAGTAGAGAATAAATATTTCAAGGAGTAGAGAATAAATATTTCAATGAGCAGAGAATAAATATTTCAAGGAGCAGAGAATAAATATTTCAAGGAGCAGAGAATAAATAGTTCAAGGAGCAGAGAATAAATAGTTCAATGATAAAGATGAGAAATAAATGAGTTTTTAGTAATGTCCCATTTCTTATTTCAACATGAAATCATGAGATTGAGATGTTGTTTTGGGATTCAAAGATAGTTGAGCTACTGAAATGTATATTTTTTAAAGTAGAAATATGAAAAAAAATCACACCAAGAAAGTGACAAAATCATTGTAGTCTCACAATTCTTTCCAAGATTGTGTGTCATGCATGTCTCATCTCCAATATGGAAATATGGTTTTAGTGAATGAATGCACATATTTTAAAATCGTTAATTTATTCCTCAAGGTGATATTTTTGTTTGATCATTTCAATTTATCTTTGATATTATAAAAACTACGCCCAGTAGGCCAAGTCTGACTAAGAATCATATTTTAATGTTATAATAGTTCTCATAGATTTTAAAATAACCTACTTGTTCATCAGCTAAGGCTGTTGTCAGTTTGGAAGAGCGTTTCAATCTGGCGGCAGTCACAGCCATGTTTCTTTCCAAACTTTTTTTTTCAGCCATACTCTTGTCAAAGACAGCCTGAAGATTTTTAATTTGTTTCTCCACTTCAGCCAGTTGGTCTTGTTTAGCTTTGAGGACACTTAAAACCTCATTGAGAATGTCTTGAGCCTCAGCCAGTCTGACAAGGAAGAGATAATACATCTTGTAATAATAATATGCCAACTATACATATACTTCTGTAATAAAACTATATATATCCCATGTTCAAAGTGACATCATTATGATTTAGTACAAAGTTTACTAAGTAATGACCACTAAAGTTATATTAAAATAAGTCTAAGAAAACAAATATAATTGAATATTTTTTTACTTATACCTAGAATGATTTAAAAAATAGCAACGCTTTGACTGCTAATTATTTAATGCTTTGACTGCTAATTATTTAATGCTTTGTCAGCTAATTATTTAATCCTTTGACTTCCAATTACTTACGCTTGTTTCTTTGGCTCAACTTGTTTAGCTACAGCAGAGTAAACATCAATTGCTCGAACCCATAGGACTAAAGTTTTACAAGCCTAGACGAAGAATAGATTTATCAAACAACATTCCATCATTACTCGGTGGTCATAAGAATCTTCAAAACATTATATCACAAATATTTTCAGATAAGTAGTTAATGATTTAAGATTTACATTCACTATGAAACTTTTCCATAAACAATGTAATTACAAAATATAATGTCTACTAAATAAAAAAAACAATAATGCATCTATAGACATTTTTTTTTCACACCAAATACAGAAATTGTTTTTCAGCTTAGAAGATTGCTGGTTGGCAAATAAAAAAGAAGAAAAAAAACAAACAAAACAAAACAACATTCAATGAAAAGTGGAATTGTTTTGACATACTATGGGCTTAACTTATCAGACAGATCATTTTATTAGTACAACATTTGTGGGTGAATGTTAGACTGTGTTACTCTTCAAGTCTCTGATCCAAATAAAAGAAATGATTTCACATTCACATTTTGTTGTGTTTTTTTTTAACACCAGATCTTCTGTAGAATATTAAACACATGACTAGCCTAGTTGATCTAATTTTAAACATCTATGTTAATCATCCCTCTTTGCTTATGATGCTTTCAATATAGACAGTATCATCTCTTTCTACTAGGTTTTCTCCTTGAAGTTGTAGTTGTGCTTCTATGATTTTTAAATCAGTTTTCTCCACTTCTATAATGATCTTGTTTCATTTGAAATGAGCATGTTGTAGTTTTTGGAGGCAGATATCATCTTGTGAAATCTAGATCCTCCATTTTTTTTTTGTCCATTGAATGCATGTGTTGCCAGCTTTTTACTTTTTCATTATTCAGTCTAATCATAATCATCAAACTCCATTAGAGTGAGGGCTTGAGAGGCTCAAATCCTCTCTTGCAAAAGCCCTGGCCAGAAACCCTGCTGTCTTGCGAGTGCATAAATGTCGCCATACAGGTTGAGAATTTTGGGTTTCCCAGACCTGTCGAGACGGAGATCAGCAAATCTGGGGCAGTCAAACAGAATATGAGGCAGGGTTTCCTCTTCTTCCTCGCAGCGGGGGCACAGTGAATCAAAATTTGGCCATAGCCGCGAGAAATATGAGCCAACAGGACAGTAGCCTGTCCTGCACTGTGCTATAATAGCTTGCTCAGGCCTGGACAGCCAGCCTCCACCACGGGGAGTGCAGTCAGGGCGCCTCATGTGCTCCCAGACTCCACAGGCTTTTTGGGACTCAGTCTAATGAGTTTTTAGAAATAATTTAATGATTCCTCTGACAAATAAGTTACCTTTGAAACTTTGGCTACAACGTCAGGTACAAAACTTGGCATGGATGTATATTTCCTGACTTGAGCCAGCTTGGCAGCTGGGACATTTTCTTTGTCATATTCATAAATTTTTTTAAAGAAGTTTGTGTTTGCCAGCATGGCTTTACAACTCGCCCAGTCTGTCCTGAAAGACATTATTGCATATGCAATCAACATTTAAGTGCAATGAATTACTGAAGGTCACAGTCATTAGACATTCACCAAGTATAAAACCTTAATGTTTTGTTTATTTATTCCACTTACTTGTTGCCTAAGAGAATGGCAACAGCTACTAGAACTGTCTGAACAAGTTCTGGAGGTTTGGTAAATACTCGTATCTCAGCAATGTCATTTTTGTCTAGTGCTAACAAAGCCTGAAAATACAGATCATAGTCATTCTTATTATAATATATCTGAGTGATAGATTTTCTGTGTTGTAATTAATCTTGAACATGATGTTAGTATATGAGGTGGAATCATACAAGACTGTCAATTATTTTCTCACAGAATGCCACAGTTTAATTGAGCTGAACAACCTAGACTAACTAACACTCTGTAAGGCAGTGTGGAACAGCTGGGAAGAACAGCATGCCACTGCAAAGAGCCTACAGCTAAGCAGCTAGAGCTTATGAGTTTATTAAAATAAATTTACTGTTCCTCCAAACGCTTCAAGAGTGATAAGTAGCAATACTTCATTTGAATAGTGGTTTATAATGAAGTTTTTTTGTGAGTGTCATTTGTTCATATATATACTCTTTTTAAAGTTTAAATTTAACATCAGCTATTTAAAATCTAAATAAAGTGGTTTATTTGAAGTTTAAAATTAGCAAATTATTTTATGTTTTTAACATTTGAAAAAAAAACAGGATAAAAACAAGAAAAATCACAGAGACATTAAGGTAAAGACAAAAGCCAAATATGATTAAATCAGTGATCTGCTAGTCACAGATGACTGCGCTCTACATGTCTTAAATTAAGTGGGTCTTCAAAAGAGCTTGATCCTCTTCACCAAGGCAAAAAACTTGTTCTGAAAAAATGTTCTGTACTAACCTCCTCCCAATAAAATAGCCAAGGAAGACATTTTTAAAGATGACCAGAAACTAATAAATGTGAAAGAGTTTGTCTGTTTGGGATGTAGATGCCAGCCTAGATGATGAGGTATACTTCCATGTTGCTTGCCACAGACTTTAAAAAACAAGTATGGTCAAGAAGACTATTCACTTCTACAAAATTAAAAATTGACAATACTGTAACCCTGCTATGCTTCAGATTCCTGGAACTTATGTTCCAGTCACATCAAAAAGCTGATCTCCTCCCATCTCTAATGCATAAGAACTTCACCAGTTAAAAATCTTTGACTACATATGAGATTTTAGGATGTTACAGCTGTCACAGACAGTATTCATGCAACAGCAAAATTGCCTCCCCAAATGTTTAATGGGGAGCTGTGTGCTGGAAAGTGCTACCAAGGGGAACAATCAAGTGATATATAGACAGCTCTCTAGAGATGCCACAAAGAATATGAAATAAAAATTCATGACTGTGCAAAGCTATTTCTAATTGCTCCTCGTGGCATGAAGTCGTGTATGGCAGTATTTTGAGATTTGAGACACGGAGATTATGGTCATCAGTAAAAGATAAAAAAAGGATCAAAGTGGGCAACTCTCAACATACCCAACCTTCACATGCCTTGTGTTTTTCAAAATGAAGATAATCTTCCATAGCAGTCTTTGAGTTAAAAGAAAATGAGATTGCGCTCATTTTGGATTACAAAGGAACAATTACCTTGCCAAGTAATAACAATTTATGACAGAAAATTTAAAAAAGTATAGTAGTAATACATAATATACTCAACCATAACTTATAGATACAATAACACAACATAATGAAATACTCCAAAAGACACAAAGATATAGAAACATTTCTTATTCCATCTGGTAGGACAATTGGTACAAGTGCTTCTTCCCTATTGCTATTGGAGCAAAAAACATGTTGCCTGAATCAGCCAGGAAAATTAATGATTTAGCTGAGTTTGAGTCTCTAATTACCTAGATTAAAAGAATGCTGAAGATGTAATTATCTTGTTTAGAAAGAATGTCTGTAATTTATAAGATGAAGAAATAAAAATGTTTTACTTTCTCTGCAACTTCCAGCGCAGGTAGCGCCTCGTTCAAGTCTCGCTGAGCATCATCTGCTATAGCCTGAGTTTCTTCAGCAGTTGTTTTCGCTTTGGCTTCATCGATAGCCACATGTTTCTGAACCTGATTGACAAATTGAAAGAAATCCATACATATCAAATATTGCTTAAACTGATTAGAGCTCTGAAAAATACACAGAAGCAATTTCTGAACCTAATCAGAACATAGTAAAATATATCAAAAACAGCCTAGAATCTTATTAGTGCACTGACTAGAGGTCTTATGTTCTTAAATAATGAATGGTTGCTAAATCAAATTTTAATTTGAGTAATCACTAATAATTGTTATTAGCAGTGAATTAGTTTACACTGCTATTGCTCAGTACCAGGAGAAAGAAGAAAAGGCAGACAAAGAAAGTGAATGGATGACAACATCAAAAAGTGGACAAGCCTGTCACTGGAAGAGATTCTACTTAAGGCGAAAGACAGAGAGGAATGAAGGAGAATGGTCAACAATTAAACAGACTAAGTGATAGATGAAGGTGATGTTTTCCTCAAGATCTCATGGTCTAGAGGTGCAGACTTTTCAGTTATTTGAAACAAGAACATTAATTTTAATAGCCTTAAATTTCAATATAATATAGAAAAAAACAGAGCAATTAAGATTTTTGTTTCCTTCTTATTTCCTACAAATCAAAGATTAAATAGTCCCAAACATAGTTAAGTCATAGGTCTTCAGACCACAACTATAATTTATCTACATTAATAATGTCTCCCCTTTTTTATTTATTGATTGAATCACGTACATTTGCATTTGTATCTTTTTGTGTTAGGCACTATTCAGACCATAGTGTTTTTTTGTTGTTTTTTTTAGATACTCCACACCAAAATAGCCCTTAGTTCATCAAATCTTAAAATTTAACATTAAAAATACAATTAGTAAATATAAAAAATTGAAAATATTAAAAGTAGAATGATAAACTATGTAGAATTTTATTTTCTTAGCCAACACATTTAAAAAGGAACATCAATACTATATCACTACTAAAAATCAGTAAGTTTAAAGAAAAAATTATATCTTGGCATGATTGTTTCTTTAAAGTAAACTCTATTAACATAGACTGACTTCTTTACTTAAGCTTTGTAATACTATTTCAAATATAGTGATATATATTTTTGGTGCTTAAGCTTAACAAGAGTTTGACAACAATCACCCTATACTTTTTTAATAATTACCAAGATAATTGAATGATGTATGTACAAACGTAATACATTATGTTATAAATAGAAAAGTCCTATTTTCAAATGTCAACTTACAACATTAGCTTTCTCTTGATCTATTTTAAGTCTTTCCATCAATGCAGCAGTATCAGCAGACTTCTGTTTAAGTTCAGGCTCTAAGGCAACAAGTTCTTTCTTCATATTGTCAACCAAATCATTGGTCGAAAACAGCTTGGAAAGTCCATTAGCTACCCTCTCACGAGCAGTCTTAATATTACTACAAGAAATGTATGCAATAGAAGCATGTTAAATAAAACCAACATGAATATAGCTAGTAACGTTTTCTACAGCCTAATCTAGTATGTTAATACTCTTTAGTTGATCCTGATTTGTGCTTGCATTATAAGATATCTGAGTAACAAATATATTATTCTTATTATGACTAAAGATAATCCTAGCATTAAAACATGTCTATAATAAAACTAGTTGATGGTTGTGGACACAAATTTTACCATTTGAACTATTAACTATCACTTTTTAGTACAACTGCACTATAATAATAGTAAAGCTTTCTCTTTGAGACCAAAGATTAATGAGGAGTACAGTATTTTACATGGCTACACAGTCCAAGCTGTGACCTGCAACTGCACTATAGAATAGTAGCACAAAAAATGACTAAATTAGGATAAGCATTAAGAATTAGCCACCAGCAATATATATCAGTGCATCCAGAACCAAGGAGATGAACCATTTAGTGACAGTCATAACTTAGATAGAAAGATCAAACTTCCGTTATATCCAGATTTAGCTTACTATATTTACAGCCATCAGCTCTACTACAACTTAGCTATTTTTAACTAACCTCATTTGACAAATCTAATAACTTATTCTAAACCAATAATATATACTTATGTCAAAGTCAAGCAAAAGAACATTACTTTAAGGATAAAAAAATAGAGAAAGATTAAAGGGCTGAGAAGAGTCTCTCTGAAAAGGATAGATTTGTGCAATGGTCGAAAAGGATAGATTTGTGCAATGGTCGAAAAGGAAGAGCAAGATTTAGTACAATCCAAGATAAATGTTTTTTTTTTACATTAATAACATCCAAAAATGTGAAATAAGTCTGGCTTTATTTAATAAAAAAATATTTATAAGGAAGAACTGACATTTTTATTTTGAAATATTAGAACAATAGAAGGTAGTTTCTATTCTAGGATTTAATAGGAAGTGCAATTTATGATCACTTCTTTCAAATTATATTTATTTAGAAGAAATTAGTGTACCTTGTTTTCTCTTGTACCATGGTAATGTACAGGTTGATCAGCTCAAGGTAGGAAGTGGGTGTGGTGTAGTAACGACGCTTTAGCTCGGTGAAGAATCTCTCTGACATTTCTGTAACACTCATATGAATTTCTACACACATTTTAGATACATTGTCCTGTAAATGAAATACTCAAACTATTACAAAATTTGTGGGACATGATAGTCAAGTGATGAAGCACTTGGCTTCAAACAGATGAGAGGGATTCAAGTTTGAAAATCAGTGAAGACTTGGAGTTTTAATTTTGAGATTTTTTGGAGGCCCCTGAGTGCACCCAACTTTAATGGGTACCTGATATATGATTTCTGGATGCCCCTGAGTGCACCTACTCTAATGGGTACCTGATATATGATTTTTGGATGCCCCTGAGTGCGCCTACTCTAATGGGTACCTGATATATGATTTATTTTGAGGCCCCTGAGTGCACCCAACTCTAATGGGTACCTGATATATGATAGGTAAAGAAAAGGCAGTTGGCATTGTGCTGGCCACGTGACACCCTAGTTAACCTTTGGTTATAGAAACAGATAAGCTTGTTTGTTTAACATGTTTCAGATGTTACTTCAGAATAGAATATCCTTATTTCCTAGCCCCCACCTCCTTCAGGTTGACAGAGGAAACCAGTGCGCAGAGTTTGAACCCGGGACCATCAAGATGACAGTCTGGAGTAAATACTGCTTGATCAGGCAACACAAGTTTTATTCATCTGCCTTTATAGATCACAAGTTCAGAAAGAGGAACCTCTATATAATATGTGTTTAGGGCAATAAAATAGCAATGTCAAACCTATGTAATCAAGTCCTTTTGATAAAACACCAATGTAAAATGAATAAGAACTTTCTTGTTGTAATGGTTCAGATGCTACACTTAATTGTAACTTGTTGACAAAATATTTTGCTACAAAATATTCAAATTTGTTTTGCTCTAAATTAAACATTTCTTGTATGTCTATTTGTATTAAGTGTCAATATTAATATTTTTTTTAAGAACAATTTTAACTATTGAGTTTTGTTTGTTTACTTAAATAGTAAACATTATTTGTTTGAAGATTAGTTTGCTTCATATTTTTTAAGTGGTAGTTTCTAGAAAAATGCAAGTCAAGTTTTTCAATTGAAGACTTGAGTGAATGTTAATGATCATAGATATTTGAGAATCACATTTTCTTTCTAATGCTCAATAAAATAATAATTTAGTGTAAAACTTACTTTGATTTCATCTGAACATCCTAAAGATACGGTTTTAAAGAAAGACTGTGCCACTCCTAAAAGAGCTTCTTTCGGCCATTCAATGAACCAGTCTATGGTGCAACAGTTGACCAAAGATGGAAACATCCGGCATCTTGATCGAAAGGCAGAGCCCACCGGAGACATGCACAATACTATGTGCAGATTATTTCTGGAAAAAAATACAGACCGATAAAGTGCAATTAAATTTAAAGGACAGCTTTACAGAAAATAATATTAAACAAATTTATTATGTCTGGATTAAAATATTACAACAGTACAGAGTCTTAAAGAATTTATTTCTCTGAAAAGTTTTCTTCATAACCATCGAAATAATTTTTTTATCTTATCAGTCTACAGATATTCCTTGTTAATCTAGTTATGCACATTAATTTTAGACCTTAACACTTTTGTAATTTCAGCTCTTTTGTTTTCTTTTTAAGAATGTCCAAATGAAGATCTAAAGGGTAAAAGTGTTGACTCTATCACAACATGATATCTATACTCTAAATTCACTTTAATTGCTCTCAACAAATCTGCAACTAATAGTTCATTCTTGAGTGCCTTCTAATCATCTTGTCTTACTTTTTTTTTTATTTTGTAAAATAATGTTTTACATGTTTCGGATGTTCCTTCAGAGTTGAAGATAGTTTACTTCCTAGTCCAAACCTCCCGCAGGACGACGGGGGATGGTAGCGGGCAGGGTTTGAACCCTCGACCGTCGATAAATCCGAACGACAGTCCAGCGCACAAACCGCATGACCAGGCAGCCATCCTAACTTTTAACTTTTACTGTGACTGTTCATTCGTCAAATATATATTTACCTATGCATGCACAAATTGTTAACTTCTATCACATACAAAGATTATATTTTCAAACTTGGAAATCCAAAACAGGATTACAATTTACAATGGCAACCAAGCCCCATGATGACCTTCTGACCACTGTTAAAAAACACAAGTTAAGACTGTACAGTGAGATTCTCAGGGCTCGCAAGAACTTGTCCGCAGGTAACAGTACCAGGGAAATAAAGAAGGTGGTGTAAATGGAAAGGATTGGGAGGACAACATTAAGGAATGGATGGGGCTGTCTACGGAAGAAACTCTAATCCTGATAGAGAGAGAAATGGAGAAAAACTGTCAACAGATGTTTATGGTGCCCCAACAGTTCAACAGACTGAATGACAGGGTAAGGTGAAGATGACCATATGTATGTAGTGCTACACACCAGTCAAGTGACAAGCACAATTCTCTGAACATATGTTTATGGTGCCCCAACAGTCAGACAGACTGAATGACAGGGTAAGGTGAAGATGACCATATGTATGTAATGCTACACAACAGTCAAGTGACAAGCACAATTCTCTGAACAGATGTTTATGGTGCCCCAACAGTCAGACAGACTAAATGACAGGGTAAGATGAAGATGACCATATGTATGTAGTGCTACACAACAGTCAAGTGACAAGTACAATTCTCTGAACAGATGTTTATGGTGCCCCAACAGTCAGACAGACTAAATGACAGGGTAAGGTGAAGATGACCATATGTATGTAGTGCTACACACCAGTCAAGTGACAAGCACAATTCTCTGAACAGATGTTTATGGTGCCCCAACAGTCAGACAGACTGAATGACAGGGTAAGGTGAAGATGACCATATGTATGTAGTGCTACACAACAGTCAAGTGACAAGTACAATTCTCTGAACAGATGTTTATGGTGCCCCAACAGTCAGACAGACTGAATGACAGGGTAAAGTGAAGATGACCATATATATGTAGTGCTACACAACAGTCAAGTGACAAGTACAATTCTCTGAACAGATGTTTATGGTGCCCCAACAGTCAGACAGACTGAATGACAGGGTAAGGTGAAGATGACCATATGTATGTAATGCTACACACCAGTCAAGTGACAAGCACAATTCTCTGAACATGATGACAATGAACTAATGACTTTCTATGAACAGGTGCTAGATATCCTCCACCCACACATTCAAATGAACAAGGCAGTTTCCAAGGGTAAAGGATTGAACAATTTTTGGTTCCATTAGCCATGATATGTTGGATACTTATCTGACACACTGAATGCAACAAAAGCTACATGTACCTGACAGTGAATACAATAAGCCTGTAATGACACAAGATGCATAGAAGTTGAGGTTAATCAGGTTTTTCCTAAGTGATGTGACGAGTAAGAACAGAGTAGGATTACGAACTAGAAGAATAACGGACAAGACGCCTTAGAGGACGACGCTAGGCTAGCAACAACAGAGGACTGTGCCCTTTTTATTGTTCATTAAATTGTTGAAGTTATCAGCCTGCGTTATCAAGTATATTATTTATTCATTCTGTTGTTGTGTCTGCTATGAACTCACATGCACCATTAACATATATAATCATCAACAAAATAGATCATCAACAAGCCAAATGAAACTGTTATAGGGGGACATTGAAAAGTCAAATGAACGTGAAAAATGGATAAAGAAAAGTCTAATGACCAGGTACAAGTTCAAAGTTCAAACATACTTGACACACTGGATACAGTTAGGTCTAGAGTAATTTATACATGAAATATAGTAAGGTCATAAGTGCCTGAGGGTTAAAACAATAATGTCAACTGTACCTGACACACTGGATACAGTTAGGTCTAGAGTCATTTATACATGAAATATAGTAAGGTCATAAGTGCCTGACGGTTAAAACAATAATGTCAACTGTACCTGACACAATGGATACAATAGTCATAGATAGCATCTTTATTTCCTTCAGGAATTCCTGCCTCTTTAGCACCTGGTCTGCAGCCTATTATCAACCTTTCATACTTGTCAGGTTCAAACAAGTTTGGAACTTCTCCAGAGTTCAACATGTTGTTAATATCTTCTAGAAATTCTTATACCACAATCTGTAAGATGACAAAACTCACATATTTTTTTCTGTCTTTATGTTGTAGTATAGCTAGCACATTAAAAAACTATTGAGCAGTGGTGCACGTGTATGATTATTGATGTTTATGGTCAATTATATTGAAATTAGTGCAAGGGAAACATTGATGACATGGCATTTGACCACCATCTTTTGTAAGACAAGTTTTGTGGATGTTATTTGTTGTGGCGAAATTTAGAGGGGATTTCAATCTGCATCATTGTGACCTACTTGTAAAGTAATGTTATCTAAACAAATTAAGTGGACACCCATAAAGGCAAGACACAGATAATTGGTAATTGTACTGAGAAAGGCTTCAAGATAATGAATTGCTTTGTTTTGGAAAAAATTCCAAGAGGATGGGAAAAGGGTTGCATTGCAAAAAAAAAACAATTTCTAAAACTAGTTAAAATGTAGATTCTATTGTTGCTAATTGAAAAAAAAAAAAAGAAAGTGCATAAACACTAAATATTTAATAAGACATAATAATATGGACTAATTAATTAAAATAAGTACTATATGCATAGTTATATACAGGATTTTACAAATCAAGTTTTCATATAAATCTAATGATTTTAAAAATGTTTGTTATCTTTAATGATCTCAGTATAGGCATAAAATGAATATTTGTATATGTAATAAAAATTTTTAGGTTATTTAAATATAAAATATTTATGACTATGAAACTGATCAAATAGACAGTTTACACCAATCTACTTTTATCTACCATTCTATCATCAAAATGAAGAAACTGCATATCCTGATCAGGGACTGCTGTTCACGACAATAAGGTGCACACCTACCATTTGCAAGAAAGATCACAAAAACTAGTAAATGCTCTGGTTGTTGCATGTCAAGGGTTCAGACTTACAATAAGTCTCACCAAGACTCAAGTCTTGCACAAGAAAAAGCTTCTGCAGCAGTGGCAAGACTCTCTAATTATGTCTGGGAAAATACCAAACTGACCACAGCGACCAAAAAAGCTGCATAGTGTGAACTCTTCTTAATGGTAGTGAGAGCTGGTCAACAAGCATACATCACGAGAATAGATTAAACAGTTTACCCTTGCACTGCCTGTGACACATAATGTCCTTTTCCTGCAGGGTTTGTGTCTCCCATCAGGAAGTTTTGAAATTAGCCAATACACACAATATCTATAATATTATGACACAGAAAAAGACTAAGTTGGCTTGGACATGTCACTTGCATCCCAAATGGAAGTTTCCTAAGCCCAACCACTATGCCAAGATTATGGAGTCTCACCCAAGGGATGCCCAAGACTAACCAAGCAAGATTTGATGATCACAGGCTTCAATGAAAGTATGTGGGAGAAGAATCACCCAAGATTGGACATACTGGTACAAACATCACCCAAGATTGGACAGGGTGAAGGTAGACTGTGCACACTGGTACAAACATCACCCAAGATTGAACAGCATGAAGGTAGAATGTGCACACTGGTACAAACATCACCCAAGATTGGACAGGGTGAAGGTAGACTGTGCATACTGGTACAAACATCACCCAAGTTTGGACAGCATGAAGGTAGACTGTGCATACTGGTACAAACATCACCCAAGATTGGACAGCGTGAAGGTAGACTGTGCATACTGGTACAAACATCACCCAAGATTGGTCAGCATGAAGGTAGACTGTGCACACTGTTACAAACACCACCCAAGATTGGACAGCATGAAGGTAGACTGTGCATACTGGTACAAACATCACCCAAGATTGGACAGCGTGAAGGTAGACTGTGCATACTGGTACAAACATCACCCAAGATTGGTCAGCATGAAGGTAGACTGTGCATACTGGTACAAACATCACCCAAGATTGAACAGCATGAAGGTAGACTGTGCATACTGGTACAAACATCACCCAAGATTGAACAGCATGAAGGTAGACTGTGCATACTGGTACAAACATCACCCAAGATTGAACAGCATGAAGATAGACTGTGCATACTGGTACAAACATCACCCAATATTGAACAGCATGAAGGTAGACTGTGCATACTGGTACAAACATCACCCAAGATTGAACAGCATGAAGGTAGACTGTGCATACTGGTACAAACATCACCCAAGATTGAACAGCATGAAGGTAGACTGTGCATACTGGTACAAACATCACCCAAGATTGAACAGCATGAAGGTAGACTGTGCATACTGGTACAAATATCACCCAAGATTGAACAGCATGAAGGTAGACTGTGCATACTGGTACAAACATCACCCAAGATTGAACAGCATGAAGGTAGACTGTGCATACTGGTACAAACATCACCCAAGATTGAACAGCATGAAGGTAGACTGTGCATACTGGTACAAACATCACCCAAGATTGAACAGCATGAACACACATGATCACACAGATATTCACATACATACAGTTTGACAAACACACATGATCCCACAGATATTCACATACATACAGTTTGACAAACACACATGATCACACAGATATTCACATACATACAGTTTGACAAACACACATGATCACACAGATATTCACATACATACAGTTTGACAAACACACATGATCCCACAGATATTCACATACATACAGTTTGACAAACACACATGATCACACAGATATTCACACACATACAGTTTGACAAACACACATGATCACACAGATATTCACATACATACAGTTTGACAAACACACATGATCACACAGATATTCACATACATACAGTTTGACAAACACACATGATCACACAGATATTCACATACATACAGTTTGACAAACACACATGATCACACAGATATTCACATACATACAGTTTGACAAACACACATGATCACAAAGATATTCACATACATACAGTTTGACAAACACACATGATCACACAGATATTCACATACATACAGTTTGACAAACACACATGATCCCACAGATATTCACATACATACAGTTTGACAAACACACATGATCACACAGATATTCACACACATACAGTTTGACAAACACACATGATCACACAGATATTCACATACATACAGTTTGACAAACACACATGATCACACAGATATTCACATACATACAGTTTGACAAACACACATGATCACACAGATATTCACATACATACAGTTTGACAAACACACATGATCACACAGATATTCACATACATACAGTTTGACAAACACACATGATCATACAGATATTCACATACATACATATGTAACTCTCTCTCTCTCTCTTTCTCTCTCTCTCTCTCTCTCTCTCTCTCTATATATATATATATATATATATATATATATATATATATATATATATATAAACTCTTTTGCCAACCTGTGTATCAGTAAATAAAAAAATTGTGGGTTTATTTTGAATGCCTGCTGTATCATACAATTTTTTCAGGTCATCATGGAATGAAGAATAGTCATAGCCTCGAAAGAGCTCAATCTGGAAGCAGCGATAGTTACACATGTGGGCAGACAATCTGCACACAAAAAAAAAAAATCACATACTTAGGTGTGTTTTTATCTACTAGTATATATAAATGTTCTTTTAAAACTGAAAAAAAATGATTATTTTAATTCAACAATCTGGTAAAAATATTTATACATATTTATATATGGAACCTTGTTAATGACTGTTTTCCTGTTCCTCCCACTCCAACCAATAAAGCATTGCCTCTTTCTTGTTGAATCATCCTGACTAGTCGAGTAATATGTTCCAATGCATCCATAAAGAACATAAGACGCATTTCTTTAGGTGATGTAAGGTTAAGGTCATCTAGATACTGTCTCAAACAGAAGGAATTTCTACATAAGTAAGTATTAAAAGCTTTGTAGAGTTCTATATATTTTAATTTAGTTGATTTAATAAAATATAGAGGTTAGACTATGAAGTGCTTGATGATAACTTTTGAAATGGTTAAAAACATTATACCTATGTAATTATTTGAATATAAAACTAAGTTTCTAAATGTCTAGAACTTTATCGTTTTATTTTGATATTTTTATATGAAATTTTCATTACAAAATATAAATTTTAGAAATCATTAAATAGCAGTTTGTTACCTCCCGTTTGTTCATGTCAGATATCTCCTCATAAAATTTCTCTTCTGGTGGGCATCCCATCTTCATGAAATTACCAAACAGTAAAGGATCTTTGATAAATGAATGCGGATCAAAGTTCTGATGAGGGTCAGATGTTTGGAGTTAATTTTAAAAATTAAAAAAAATTGACATTTGTATTTTAGATAGGATGGCCAAGTGATAAAATGATGGTCTAATAAATAGGGTAGTAAAATCTTGACAATCTCAGTTCAGGTCAGGAGAATGAATGAGATTTAGGCTGGTTTGTAGCTTCATTATTCATGCTTATGGTAGTGCGCTATGGCCCAATCTCTTTCTTTGTGCTATCTGGGAGAAAATTTCTGTGCTGCCTTCAGGAACCCAGAAAACACAACTCAGCTCTTAGTCTGGAATTTGAGCCCCTTTGATGGATAGCACAGCAGTTTAAGCTATTCCACCACTCTTCACAGATCCTCTCTCCCCCCCACTTTAAATGAAATATAGATTCCATTGCACTGATCTAACTAAAAACTATTAAACATGTTAGTTATGGAGTGCGTGCCCATGTTTGTACTGACAGAGAACTGTTGCTGCTAAAGTCAGATTTCTACAGATGAGTTGGTAAAAGAAGCTTAGCAGCTGATGAAAGAAGTAGGAGATGAGAGACAGAATGTGTGTTGATTGTAGGTGTTGAAACATTTTCAGAATTTATTCAGAGTTTTGTATCAAGTAAGCTAAATGCTTACTAGAACTACAACACAATGACAAGCTCATCAACAATGGAATAAACTTCTATACAAATATTCATCAATCTGACTGAATGTTCACATTGTAATATGAATAGGAACAAGACTGTTTGCACTTTTTACACCAATTTAAGAGCATTGACCTAAATGTTCACATTTTAAAGAGTTATTAATAAAGATTAATTTGCCTTTATTGATGCTATTACTTCTATTGATGATTGTATTTATTTCAGTTCTAATTAACATTACTGATTAGATTGGAAACAATAATTAAATAAATTAAAAATAATGATAACAGTAATTTAAACATAACCTCATTGAATGTTTTGTACAGAATTTCTGCCATAAGATTGTGGAAGAAAAGCTTGTCTTCATTGTTAATCAGTCGATCATGGAACACTCTTTGAGTCTCGTGAATAAATAGACGAACAGTTTGAATTTTTTCACGGAAGATTCCTGCATCAGCCTGCAATATACCTACAAAACAATAAAATGTCATTACAAATTTGAAAATTCTAACAGAAAATGAAATTGAGATTCTAGCAATAAAATTACAAGGAAATGGTTTGTTAAAAAAAAAGTCCAAACCATTTTTGTGAGACTTTGTAATCTATTTTTAAAAAATTTGTTTAATTAACCCCCGGCTTTTGTTACTGTAAATTAATGTAGCTCTAATTAAAAAATCTGTGCTTTTATTGTGGAACTATTTAAAGTTGTTTGATATGAAATTGAATTTATCAACTTCTTCATTGAAGAGCTGTTTCTCAATAATGTTAGTTTACTTTTATTTGTAATCAGAACCAGTCTGCATTCTAGGCCTTATGGTCACTCTCGAGCTTTGAGGTGATAATAATTTTCAAACAACAATTCTTTCACTTAGACATTCTAAAGCTTTGTTTTCTTTTCATAGTTTCTGATTCACAGTACTAGTTGAACAATATTTTCAGTGGTATTTTAAAGCTATTTTCATATCATCTTGCAATTAATTATAATTATATCAACAGTAATTATTATAATATGGGATATTGAAAAGGTGAAAATTTCATGAAATTTTGTTGTTTAAATGCTTAGTAGCAGACAATTTATAAAGTAGAATGCTGACCTTGGACTACTTTAGAAAGGTCTCTCAGATTGAAAACGTAGTGAGATTTGGCAGGCGTAGGAAGTAGGTCTGAGCTCATTCTAAAATAGAGTTCAACAGCTGAGTTAACTATTGGTTCAGCTAATGTACGGGCATTGCGAGAGAAGTCTAGTAAAAACCCATTGATGATTGCCTGGAAGTAAAAGTGAAGTCAAACATAATAGGCCCAATAACCTAAACTATGTTTTTATTATTAAGTAAATACTTTGTTCAATGACTAAAAGAGGCCAACAAAGTCTTTATCAAATTTATTTTAATTTACTAGTCAAAAAAGTTATATTTTATCTAATTATCTTTTTTTTTTCCACAAATAGTTGAAAACATTTTATATTTCAATAAATTGTAATTTATTTCAATGTGTGTTACAGGACAGACATTCTATCTGAATTGAAGACTAGAACATCCTAGTCCAGACCTGACAGGAGTGACCAACATGACAACATTCACAAATACTAAATGACCAGGCAGTTTACCCTGACATTTGAGAATGCAGTCAATACAATTTACAATCACTATTTTTTAACTGAAAATATATATTACACTCAATATTAATATTTTAAGTATAAAATATCAATACCATTAAAAATTAAATTATAACATGTTTAAGTGAGGCCCTTGTTAAAATGGTTGCCTGATGATACGGTAGGAGCTCTGGACTATTGTCTGAATGGTTCCTAGTTCAAACACAGTCACCATCCTCCACTACCTGAGGGAGGTTTGGGCTACAATGTAATAATCTTTTAATTTTGAAGGAGCATCGAAAACACATAAAAAGCAAAAACAAATATTGTACTAAAGAAAAGTATCCATAAAAAAAACAACTTACTAAAAACATCTGTTTTAGGCTCATTTCAGTTGGGGATGGGATGGTGAACATGGAAAAATGTCGAAATAACCTTGGTGACACAGGATTTCTACCGCCACCAGGAGGCGAACAGGCAGCAGCAAGGGTTACATCCTGTAACAGAAAAAATTGTTTGAGTCAGTGCACAAAGCTGTGTAGCAGTGCATCAGCATTTTTTTTCTTTTAAAATGGACTAAAAGAGAATTTGAAAGATTATTTCATGGAATCTTGAACACAGGATTAAATATGTCCACTTTGCTGATTGTCAGTAATGATTTCTCTGGTTTGATGATAGATTATTTTGTGAAAGCCTATATATCTCCACACCTGTACCTTCTTGTCAGCACTAAATTCTCTATATAATTCTGATAATATAACTTCTGGTAGCCCAACTTTCACTTCAGAATAGATTCAGAAACAGGACTATCATTTCAAACCAAATTTCTTAAGTGAAATAAACACTCAAAATATCTTTAAGAATGTTAAATATTAAAAGTGCTACTTGAAACTCTTTGCTGAGTGAAAATATTTGAATTAAATTGATCATCTGAACTTTTGTGTTGCAAAGCCTATTTATTCTCTTATCAAAATCTATCCCATCATTTAATGACATTAACACACACACATATATACTTTTTTTTGGGGTAAGTTTCTACAAGGCTGGAGGAGTAAAGATGATAAAGACACTTTTTAAGATTTGCAACAGGATCTGGCAGTCAAGAGACTGGCCCAAGCCCTGGTTTCAATCACTCATCATCACCCTGCTAAAAAAAAGGCTATTTGCAACTCTGTCAAAACTACCATGCCTCATAAGCCATCCCAGCAAAGTCCTATTAAAAATTATATTATACCATCTAAAACCAATAGATGACAAAAATTTTAGTAGGACAAGCAGGTTTTAGACAAGGTCACAGCACAACAGAAAAAAAATCCTAAGCTTCAGGATACTCTGTCAAGTCTTAATAGATTTTAAGAAAGCTTTCAACATCAAAGGTTACAAAGGTACTGCAAGCATTAAAGGAAGAAAAATTACTAACTTGTGCTTTGCTGAATACATAGATGGTCTAGCAGGGACTAGCTTACTAGTTGCTCAAAGACAAGACTTCCACAGCATAGGGTGTGCAAATCAATGTTGAAAAAACACTAATTATTACTCTAATAGCCAACAGACATTAGTATTGGAGGCTTAAAGAAAGTTGACAAGTAAATTTAAATACCTAAGAGCTATTGTTTCAGATAAAGAAACCAAAACTGAACTACTGGCCAGTTCACAGGAGCACTTGGTTAACTCATAGCAATTTAGAAAGACAAAGGTATAGCCCTCCACACTTAAATCAGACTTTGGCCATGGCCACATTCTTATATGCTTGAACTGCAGAACTATAGAGGAGGATCCTGGCCATAGATATATGCTACAGAATGATCCTAATTATCACATACAAAGACTGAAACATAAACAAAAGATTAGATACTGGATCACAATGACAATCGGGCCCAGAGATGACCTGCTAACCACTGTCAATAACAGAAAACTAAAACTTTATGACCATATTCCTTTATGACCACAAGGTCTTCAGGGCTCGCAAAAAACTTTCTGCAGGGAACAGAACCAGGAAATAGAAGAGGCAGCACAGAAAGAGATAGGAAGACAACATAAAAGAATGGATGACCAGTCATTGAAAGAGATTCTATTAAAGGCAAAAAAAAAAACAACCAGAGAGGAATGGAGAAAGACAGTCGACAGATCATGCGTGGTGTCCCAACAGTTAAACAGGCTAAGGGATAGGTGAATTCTTTAAATGATATTTGCAATGACAAAATTGAATACTTTTATATTTATGCCTATTTAAAACAACTTTATAGTCTCTTCACAGCTTGTCAGTCCAAGGTGGAATTAGTTTTAATGATTTCAAAATTGCAGTCAAAGAGGGTTTCCAGTATGAGCCATTCTGAATCTTTTAAAATTATTTAACATTTTATATCATGGCGAGCCAGTATATTAAGAATGCTACCCTCTAAATACAGACATGCCTACCCCCCAAGACCCAGAATGTGGAACACTCAGGTTGAAAATGTGGAATTTTGGGCCCCAATGTGGAACATAAACACGTTTATGTTTGTCAGCCATACTGTATGCAATATAAATAAAACTTCAATTATATTACTTTAACAACAATACTAGTTTGCTTCTTATAAATTAGATGTAAATAGTATTTATATAATTAAAAGTAAGAAAACCTTTAATTCATAATTGTGTCCTTTGTTTTGAAATCAATAGTTCTAACTCCTATAACTATATGATGAATTCTAAAAAAAATGTATTCTAATGACCAAGACTCAAATGTTACTAGATCTATCTATTTTTTATTTGTTACTACTAGATCTACATCTAAATCTAATGACTAGATCTAGATTATTCTAGATCTACTTGATTATCTATCCTTTCTAGGGCTCTACTCTAGTCACTCTAGATGTCTCTAGTTGTAGATCTAAAATAATTTAAGAGTCTACTAGTCTAGGCCTACATCTAATAAGTCCTCTAAGTCTAAGAACACAGATTATAATAATTATATTATAGATCTAGATTTAAATATTTATGTCTAGATCTATGGACTTAAAAATCTAGAGATCTATCACCTTCTAAGTCTATTCTATTTAGTATTTCTAGATAGATCTAGAATCTAGATTTAGTATCAAGTATCATCTAGTTATCTAGTATTATGATTATCTAGTGCTAGCTGCCTAGACCTAGAAACTAATTTAGACTATGGAATATAGATTAAGTAGATATATAGCCTTATTTAGGCCTTAGCCTTACACTGTACAGTGTCTAAGTTAATTAATTACATTTAGGTCTAGACTCTAGATAAAGTATTAAAAAAATAATCATTTTTCTTAGATTACTTAGAAACCTAAGAAACCAGTTCAAGTTGTCTGAGTTGAGTTAGAATACTAGAATAGATCTAGACTAGACCTAGTGACAATCTAGTCTAGCTAGACTAAGACTAGTACTACTAGTTACTAGATCTACTACTTACTTACTAGTAGTACTAGTAGTAGTAGTAAAAAGTAGTAGTAAGTAGTCTAGTAGACTAGTCTAGAGTTAGATCTAGATCTAGAGTCTAGAGCCATTGTCTGATTTGTCATTGTCGGGAAAAGAAAGGGATTTGAATGGAACATTTGGGCAATTTGGCTTATTAATTACTTATTAGTACTTGCGGTCCGCACTTACTAGATTCTAAGAATTCCTCTAGTATCTAGATTCTATACCTAGACTACTAGATCTATGTCTAGATTCTAGATCTATGGTCTATGTCTAGAATCTAGATCTAGCTCAACCATATCTAGATCTAATATCTTCGTAAATTACGGGTCTGGAAGGAGATGAAAAGTAAACAATAAACACAGACCTATATATATTTTATTTTGCATTCAGTATTTTCATTTCGCACTATTAATAAATAATGAAAAATCGGCGATTTTTTTGTGTGTGTGTGTGTCGGAATTCAGACTTGGCGGAACAAAAAATCGTGAATGTGGAACGGCGGAACATGTGAGCTTTTTTGATGCTTTTGCGGGACGGTCCCGCATAATATATTTAAAATATATAAAGGGTAAAAAAAAGTGGTCCACATTGCAAGACTCTCCCCATTGTTCTTTGGCTGTTGTTATCATGCCAGGTACATCAGTTTACAAGAATCGATTACAAGGTCGCCACACTTTGTCATCAGTGTATATAAAAACAATGAGATGCCCCTGTACATTAGAGAACTGATTACTCCATAAGTCCCCCAGAGAGCCCTACGCTCAATGGACTCAACTCTTTTAGTGGTGCCATGTTTCTCCCTCAAAAGCTACGGTCTGCGGGCTTTTTCAGTGCACGGACCCAAGGTTTGGAACACACTCCACATTGATCTCAGACAGACAACATGCTATACCACTTTTAAGAAGGACATTAAGACCTACTTGTTTAAAACTTTTTTAGATTAGTTTTTTATTTCTATTGTCGTGTTTGTGTTTGTAATGTTATTACAGCGCCTTGAGCCTACATTTTGTTTGTTAACAGCGCTTTATAAATAAAATTATTATTATTATCAGTTTCATCAAAAATCTTCAACTCATACACATGCACTCAAACAGTAAACATTTTGTTATCCTTTATGAAAAAAAAAACGTTTGCAATTATTTTTAGCACCTGAATCTCTTTCCAGGTCATTGTTTCTCTGTCATATAAACCATCAAAGTCTAGATACTGTCGTAAAAGTTCAATAGGTGGCTGAGAGCCGTAGGTGTCAAGTTTGGGCATATTGAGATCGTCAATAAATATGACCAATCGTTTACCTTGAGGTGCACCTGTACACAGAGAAAAGCATGACAGAAGGACATTGGTATGAATAATGAGCATTGATAAAAGTTTTGAGCAGGAATTAAGATGTAAGTATACCGGTACTTTTCAAGAGTTGTATGTTACTACTATGGTCTTGTATGTCAGCCATTAAGGATAGGATGGCTGCCTGGCCATGCGGTTTGCGCACTGGACTGTCATTCAGATTGGTCCAGGGTTCAAA
This sequence comes from Biomphalaria glabrata, assembly GCF_947242115.1. Classification (NCBI taxonomy): domain Eukaryota; kingdom Metazoa; phylum Mollusca; class Gastropoda; family Planorbidae; genus Biomphalaria; species Biomphalaria glabrata. The sequence continues at coordinate 31,838,766 of NC_074726.1, read as the reverse complement.
CCCTGCCCGCTCCCATCCCTGTCATCCTGCAGGAGGTTTGGACTAGGAAGTAATTATCTTCAACTCTGAAAGAACATTTTACAAATATGTAGGTAAAGGCGGGGCTTTAAGTCAAAAGGGCAGGTCGTCACAAATCCTCAAAAACATAATCTGATGCGCTATCGAAAATGTAAGACTACAGTTGAGATGCTTATAGAAACATATATAAATGATGGTCAATTATAGCCCCTGCCACTTCTTTGTTCCCAACCTACATCTATTGGACTGTATTGTTTTTTTAATTGTTCTAAAAGTGGAGTTCAATTTTCTGAAATTCTGTAATTAAACATTAATACTACTGAAACATTAGGTCAGTTTTAAGCTATAATGTCACCATGCATTAGTTAAACATTGAAATTGTTCTTATTCTTAATTTCAATCAATCAAAAAGTTAGTTAATTTAATGTATTAAAAATTGCTCTAGGACATGTTGACCCCCAATCATGATGAAGCACGTGGAAAATATTAAAAGTACAATTAGGCTACAAGCAGATACCATGTCACTATGCTGTCATTACTCTGAACTACCTAACAGCACAATGTTATGTACAAAACAAAACTACAGTTGATGTGTGGAAAGCAAACAAGAAAAAAGAAATGCAGGTTAAATTAAGACCTGACAAGTTTTCTTGAAAGAACTTGAAAAAAACATTTAATGGTGCAACTGATCACTGCTTCAGAAACATTTCATGAGTTTACTAGGTAGACCTGAGAGAATCAGGAAAAAAATAACTAAAAATACACAAAGCATAGACTAAAAATCATCTTGCTGAGTTAATTGGGTCAGGGCATTATAAAAAGAAATGCCAAAGCTGAAAGGGAAAAAAAATTGTTGTAGCTGCTATTGGAACTGTCCAAAACAGGATATAAAAACCACTCTTTCACCACCAGCAGGTATATTGAAAGGACAAAGTCTATTTTTCATACTGCTTTTAGCCACAACCATGATCCAATTATGGTGATTTGTGTGTGGGTGATTTGTTACCCCAAGCCATGTAACTTTAAAAAAAAAAGAAAAAAAAAAGAAATGTAGCCTATTTTGTTTGTTCTACTAATTGTTTGAATGCATTTGTTGCAATGTGTGAAGTGTGTTACTTATACATAGATGTAACCCATCCAGACATCATTTGTTATACAGATGTAACCCATCCAGACATCATTTGTTAAACAGATGTAACCCATCCAGACAATCATTTGGGGCAGGGAACCACTCTAGATCCTTAAAGCATAGCTGGCAAAGCGTATCAAGTGAACATAACTTTTTTAATATGTGTTTCAAACATTGAAGATGTTATAGAACTCTATGTGTGTTAGTCATTAAAGACATATATGTTAGTTTTTAAAAGTTTTTTGTTGGTCATTAGAGAAGTGCATATTAGCAGTTGAACACAAAATGTTTGTTAGTAGCGAGGAAGAACATGATCTCTTTCTCAACTTGCGCTCTTCATGTAAATTTTTTTTTTTGCAATAAGCCCCTGTCGATTCTTTTTGCACATAAGATCAAAACAGTAGCCTATATAGCCTGCAAACCTTGACTCAATTGGTAGGGTTTTGAAAATATAGAAGATTATTTTATTTTAAGTAATCAATTTTTAGCATAAAATGATATTTAATTTTATAATTACTGAAATTAATTTTAGTACTAAAAATATCTTGAGAGAGTAAATAAAGAAATTAATAAGTCAGGATATTAACCAAAAAGACATACAAAAAAAAAAAAAAAAAAAAAACTGAGATCAGACATTTAGTTTAAAACATAAGACTGTATAAGAAGTTAAAATGTTACAGTTATAGACAAAAAAATAAATTTACCAATAACATTTTTCTTTCGTTTCTCCAACTTCCCTTCAATAATTTCCTGAGTTCTTCCGCTGCTGGTTTGTGCAGAAAAGTTAATGTAAACTGGTACGTAGTTCATTCTCTCAGAGATGCGATCAAGTAAATCTCTTACTATCACAGACTAGAACAGGTTGGAGGAGACAATATATTCATTCTTTCAGATATGCAGTCAATTATTTCAATTACACAAACATTAACCAATCAAGAAATATTCAGAAGTTGCAACATTTTTTTTTTAGTTATAGTTTAAACAAAAACATTAAATCAACATCTTATAATCATATCTTTAATGAATGGTAAATTGGTAAACTAATTTCATACTACCTTGCCCACGCCTGTCCCTCCTGTAAAGAGCACTGGTTTTTGAACAGAAAGTAACCGCTCTAGGAAGTAGCCATAACGTGCTGTGTCCACAGTGGGCACCATCATTTTAAAAAATGAAATGGATATGTCAAATCGAAAGGATGAGACAAGACGTTCCCACAGATCCATTCTCTTTGAGTCCACCTCAATGTAATAGCTCCATAAAGGATATGTTCCTGGCAGCTGAAAGGTTATATTAATAATAGAGAAACACTCCATCTTGCAAATAATTTCAATGTTCATAACTTCAGTATTCTTTTTAAGGACAACATAACATCAAATTTAAACAGAACATGTTGTCATTTCAATAGTACTTCAGCAGTGCATCTAGAATGCACTACATCTAGACTTCTTTCCAGCTACTAGATTACTCAATGAAGTAAGCTATAAGCAAGCATCAGTATTCAAAATGCACTCAAGACTCACGTCTCTGTATCCAATCAAAAAAACTATTTTTTATGCTTATAAAGAAGACTCCTTGGTGTATGTTTTGTTAATTGTTTTCTACTATCACTACCAATGTAGTCTTTTACTAGATGGGTCTAGTTTTTAATAAAGTCAATAGGTTTAGTGAGTAGAAGAAATATACCCAGTTCTTTAAGGTCCAAATTTGTTGTTATATTATCCAACAATGAAATCAACTCTGAGCCAGTTCAGCACTAAATTGTCTATGATGTATAAATAGAATATCTGATTGAAACTATCAACACATAATATTGTTTCAGTTACCTTGGAATCTTGATTTTCATCAAATTGTTGTCATATAAACAGATCAAAAGCATCTCTGTACTCATCATTGAGGTTACCCCCAAGAGCCCAAAGGTAACAAAACACAAATATCTGGCACAGAAATCGAAACATCTTGGAGGATTCTAGTGACCAGTCAAATTGACCAAGCTTGTAGAAGAAAATGGCTTCAAGCAACTTACAAAATGAGTTTATTTTGCTGATATCTACCTGGAAAATAAGAGTACAGATCTAAATGTTGAGAATTCTTAAGTCTACATTGAAACTAATTTGTTCTTACTGGTATGGATATAGTTCTTTAAGATACTTTGTATTTAATGCAACATCATTTTTAAAAAGCACTGGAATCTTTCTTGGCACCCTGATGGGTCAACCTTAGCTAATAGCATCTGCATGCTTCTATCATTACATTATTCACTACCTTCCATCTCTATCCATTTAACAGTGTAATGATATAATCTTGAAATTCAAAAAGGTGAATACACATTATCATATACACTGCACAACATTCTTTTTTCTGGTGATACTCCACATGGGCAGACTGTCAAAGTAAAAGTCTTTTCTGGCATTACTATACAAAAATATCTTATTCAATTACAAATCTATATCTTAAACTAAAAATGAAGAAATGCAATCAGTAGCAAGCACCTGCTGACTGTCGCGGGTGAAGCTACGGCAAGATCCTGCACCTCAAAGATCATGTGGATGTAAGGTGTAAATTTGATTCTCTCACTATTGGCTAAGCATAACATTTTGTTGTCGTCTAACACTGTGTTCATGTTCTCTATCCATAATGCATTCACAGGGCCGTCACATACTATCCACTGATGATCTTTGGTTGTGTCCTAAAGAGTTCAAAATAATGCCAAATGTATTCACAGGCTAGTCACAATAATATACATTTACACTTCATACTCATGTGAATAATGTAACCTACTATTACACTTATCGTTAAGTAAACAATATATTCTAACACTTATCTTAATGCAAATTTTCAAACTAAATCTAACTGCTAAACTCTTACGTTGACACAAAACCTGACAGTCAGTCCCATCAGCCCATCTTTCCACTCAAGCGTTTGTTTGTCCACACCTCCATATAATTCATTCATAGTAATAGATTTTGGATTCATAACATACACATGAACTGGTTGATAGAATTCATTCTGTACACCTTGATTGTACAAACTGGTCAAGGCTTTTTCTAGAATCTAATGAAACAAGTCATCAAAACTTTAAAACATTTTTTTGCTTACATAGATAGGGTTTTTATTGATTTAGTACCATGAAAATGAAGAAGAGGCAGACAGAGAAATCAATGGGAGGACAACATAAAAGAATGGATGGGCCTGCCATTGAAAGAGGTTCTAACTAAGGCAAAAGTCCGAGAGGAATGGAGAAAGACAGTTGATGAATCTTGCCATGGTGCCCCAATGGTCCAACAGACTAAGGGATAGGTAAAGGTAAATTGATTTAGAATTAAAATACATATTATACCTATTCTAATGTTATGTCTTTTCCAATGTAATATCAGATCTGATGCTTAATCTAATGCCTTAATAAGGTTGAAGCACAAACACTACACAATACACATTCACCAAACTTTAGGCATTGGCAGTTAATCTTTTCATTCACAATAACTGAATATTTTATTTTTTTTTAAATTGTGTAAAAAAATATTATGAACAGAATGAAAAGTGTTTAGGTTACAAGCTAAATAGTTAGGAAGGAACTGCACCAAATAACTAGCAATGAGTCTGACTACCCTACAAAACATCAGGGGTAGGTAACAAAGAGCTCAGATCATTTAAACAACTGCACAACAAAGCCTGCCAGGTGTCAAAATTTGTATTGATTCTTTTTACTTTCCAAATAACTGTCTTTTATTTTCTTTTTTCATTTTAATGATGCTGTTAGAATATTTTCAAAGAGAATTTGACAACAGTTAATAATTGTTTATTTTGGTTGAGTAAAAAATTTCAGATAACCCTTTAGCAGCTGTATGCATTGTAAAACATAATTGCCTTAAAATATCAATGATTCTTAACCTACACCTACATCATGAAAAAATTCAGAAAACTCAGAATCTGTCCAAAATAGCTAAAACAACACATGTATTTTTTACATCTAACAGTCCATCTTTAAATGTTCTAAGTGTAAAAGATAGTCTTTAATATATTTTAACTCTTTCTCTCCTACTGACGATACCAGCGTTGATTCCACCAGAATGTGGTCAATAATTATGGAGAGAAAGAGTTAAATTTGTTCAAATTGTTATACATAATTCCAAGGGAGGAACCTTTTTTATTTCTTGTCTTTGTCTCACTGGTGCCACAGAGAAAGTTGATATTGAATGTGTTTAATTATTGATTGTTATTAACTTTCAATGTATAGACCTAAGAAACAAGGTCATTGTACAACAAAGGGACATAATGTGGATAGATGACTATATATTTTTTTAAAATATTAGCTTAGCAGATCATGTACTTTTGATGGATTCCTTATTAAACTCTGCTTTTTAGGCCCTGGTTCAAACTTTTCAAATGCAAGAACATAAAGTCATTACTTTAAAAAGTAAAAAAGTTGTAGAGAATTGTGTGAGTCCCAGAGTGAATGAAAACTTACACGTTTAAGATTTACATACCTATACACTACAATTAGAATGGCTACAAATGTAATACAATACCCTGTAAATTGTGGTCTTTCCACCCCCAGTTGGTCCAACTAACATAACACCATGTCTGACAATCATAGTCTCCAAGAACTGTATCACTTTCACAACTTGCGTGTCCACCACTTGGAGCTTCATTTCTAGTTGGATGTTCATGATCTCATCTTTCAGCTGGCCATAATCATGTTCTGGTATGTTCACACCAGGAAAAAGATCTGAAAGTATGCCCTGCAAAACATTATAAAACCACTCAGTGAACACGTTTCATAACTATTTCTTAATACTTTTTTTTTATTCCACCCAAAAATATAATTTTTTAAAATTTTAGATTTATCTATAAGAAATATTCTGGTTAATGCTTGTGATAAAACCATAACAAAAACTTTCCACAAATGAATTGATAATTCATAGATAACAATATGTTTGTCTAAAAACTAATTAAAAGCTCAAGCTCCATGTAAGTAAATACACATTATTAACATGCAATATGAGTGATTATTTAGATTATGGCACAATAATAATTTACAGTTTTTACTATTGTATGGTTCAGTAAGCTTATAATCAGAAGTAGGGCCTACATGAATAGATGTAGTGGTTTATTAATCAACAGAGTAATTTATCCATTCATCAAATGGTTCACATTTATTACAGGGCTGAACACTGTGGTTTTAACTTCATCTTTCTATTGTTTTGACATTTGTTAGAAGAGTTTATATATATAGCTGTTAGTTCTTCTTCTTCTTCATCGTTCTCATTGTTATGTTGGAGTGTTCATATGACTAGACCAATACATGAGATGAACTGCGCAGTGGTTTCCAAATCAGGGAGCTCTCCATATAGTTTTCTTTCTATTGGGGTGATTTGGGGCCAATGTCTTATACGGGCCTCTTGGTAGAGAGAGCAGTTTTGGAGGACGTGGTCGGCATTTTCTGGTGATACTCCACATGGGCAGATTTCACTGGTTCCAATTTTGTGCTTCTGGAACATGTGTTGTCGCATTCTCTTGTGTCCGGTCCTGAGTCGAAAGATTAGGCGTTGGTCTTGTCGGGATAGCTTATAGTAAGCGTCATCTTTCTTGTGATTTGGATGGGAGCTCGTCCATTTCTCATTTATTTTATCTACAATTAATTTCTTCATTTCTTCTGGACAGAGTGCAGAGTTTACTTGTGAGTTTGTTCTCCCACTCTTGGCGAGTGTGTCAGCCTTCTCATTTCCTGCTAGCTGTTAGTCTTTTATAACAGTTCAAAGCATAAACAAATAATAGTGATACTTATACTAATAATAATAATAAATGAAAAAGTAAAAACCGAGTTACTTGAAACAGTTTAGCATCATTGAACAAAAACTTTGGAAGATTGCTATCACGAAGCGCTCGAATCAGAACTACATCTTCCGGTTTGTCAGGATTCTGTCTTTTTAAACTGCCAGCCATAACCAGGACAGATTTAACAGCTCGCATACCTAAAACAAAAATGTGTACATTATCATAAATTTGCTTTTTACCTAAATGAAACATATAAGCACATTTTATTTGAGTGTGTACATGTCTTTAGCTTTAGGATATAATTATTCAGGAGTGTCTACTATTTTCTAGGACATTATTATTTATGAGTGTGTACTTTTTTTCTAGGAAATACTTATTTAAGTATGTGGGAAGCGTGGTCGAGAGGCCAAGTGCGCTTGAACTTGGCTTGGCTTGGCTACCTAGAAGGGGGCTCGAGGTTCGACACCCGACTCGGGCAGAGTTGTGTTTACTGAGCGCCTAAAGGCAGCACGGAAAACCAACTCCTAGATACCCCCTCCCCCCACCGGTCCACAAATAAGATTGGACCAAAAGCGCTCTGAGCATGCTATAAGCATGAAAGTAGCGCTATATAAAAGCTATAATAATAATAATAATAATGTGTCAAGGTTATTACCAAAGTCATAATAATCTTGTTGCGAGAGTTGTTCACTACACAGTTTGTACATTTGAACCATTTTCTTGGCTAATGTTCTGGAGGACTCAAATCCTTCTGAGTACAAGATAACTTCAGCAATCAGACCTAAAACAAAAGAAGCAATAAAATATGGCCAGATTTTTCAACTGGAAATAATTTATCTACAAGGAGTCACTTTGTACCGGAGTGACAATAAACTACATATAAACTTCATCTGTAAGTTTATTATATATCATTTTTATCAACACTGATGGCCTTAATGGAAAAAGTTTCATTGGTCTTACAGCAGAAAATGTATCAATACTGAAATGAGATGAAAAGAATTATCCCAAGTTGAATAGAGAGACAATATAGCATATCTAGCATAAGATCCAAGCCATCTCAAATGACAGAGGCTGAGAAAGAAATTGCATGTGATACCAGAGATAAAAGTAATAAAACATTCAAAAGGATCACTCAACTTTAAACTGGTTCATAGGTTTAGGTTCTATTTTTGTTGTCTTATAAATTAAATACATAAATAAATCTCCGTAGGAGTCAAACTTTGGCCCGAACCATGCAAAGTACAAGACAATGGCCTGCTCTGCACAATGAACAGTTTGTTCAGGCCTCCATGACAGGCATCACATGTACTTGCAGATTTGGGCCTTTTGGGATTTTTCTAAACACTTAGCCATTGTTGTACTTTTAGCTTTTGAATACTACTAAGGAAAAGACCTTCTAGATGTTTCATCCTCTTACCATAATCTGGTACCATCATTGATATAGGTCTAAACAAAGCCTGTAAATTATAAGGTAATTCTGTCCGTCCAGCGTAACCAGGATTCATAGTGATGAAGGCTGCACATGTATGAACCAGTTTGATCTCACGCCCTTCAAACATGAACCTATTGAGCTATAGAGGGAGACAACATAGAAAACTTTGTTCTTACCAGTCTAGTAATCTAAAGAGAGAGACAATTTTTTAAATTGTTTTTAACACCAATCAGGTTAACCAATTTCATTACCGAATCCCTTTGACCGTAACCTACATGGAAACATACATGCACTACATGCAATTACCAAGCTTCTATCTAGGGGTTTTAAAAGTTAGAATAAACGCACCCACCTCTCAAACCATCACTAAAACAGAGGTAATGATAATGAATAGTCAACATTAAATTGGAAATAATGATTATGACGATCTCAGGAATATATTAATATATGGTGTGGTGTAAAAAAAAATATATATATGAAAGTTTTAAATTGCAACATTAGAAAATACAAGAAACTGCTTGACACATAGAATTTGGAAAAATAAGTAAAACAAAAACACTGCCCATGATGAAATATTGGTGTGTTATTCTGATGAAATATTGGTGTGTTCATTTGATGAAATATTGGTGTGTTCATTTGATGAAATATTGGTGTGTTATTCTGATGAAATATTGGTGTGTTCATTTGATGAAATATTAGTGTGTTCATTTGATGAAATATTGGTGTGTTATTCTGATGAAATATTGGTGTGTTATTCTGATGAAATATTGGTGTGTTATTCTGATGAAATATTGGTGTGTTATTCTGATGAAATATTGGTGTGTTCATTTGATGAAATATTGGTGTGTTATTCTGATGAAATATTGGTGTGTTCATTTGATGAAATATTGGTGTGTTATTCTGATGAAATATTGGTGTGTTCATTTGATGAAATATTGGTGTGTTATTCTGATAAAATATTGGTGTGTTATTCTGATGAAATATTGGTGTGTTATTCTGATGAAATATTGGTGTGTTATTCTGATGAAATATTGGTGTGTTATTCTGATGAAATATTGGTGTGTTATTCTGATGAAATATTGGTGTGTTATTCTGATGAAATATTGGTGTGTTATTCTGATAACTCTTTGAAAGATTGATTTTGTTTCGCTTTTTAAACCAGAGTTGCTGATTTATTCACATTTACATACACACTTGTATCTACTGATTATAATATGGAAAGTTTGCAGTAGTATTTAGTATAAAAATTCCAATCCCATTATTCAAAATCTACAACTTAGAGAAGTCTATAGACTTGTGAGGAGCAGAATAAGTTGAATAAGATTATAGGAATGAGGTACATTTTCTCACACTGATCTTTGTATTTTATAATGAAGGACTTATTGGAGTTAATATGGTGTCTTTATTTACTGTGCCTTGTACAAATGAAGTTATTTATTTCTTAGTCTGCAACACTTTTCATAAATAATACTGCCAAAAAAACTAAGCCTAACGATGTTTGCCACTTTTTCTAGAGAACAATGTTTTAGTCTGATTAATTACATTGATTATTTAACTCCCTTTCCATATAATATTTAAACAAAAACACTCTTCTTTTAGTAGGCAATAATGGAGATTAATAAAGGACTAGATTGAAACACTAGAGGCAAGCATGTAGGCCTTGAGTTTTATGTCAAAAAAACAAACAAACATGTAGTCCTTGAGTTTTACGCCAAAAACAAACAACAAAAAAACATGTAGGCCTTGAGTTTCATGCCGAAATATAATCTAATAAAGGTAAACTTTCATCTGGGTCGTTAGACCTAATAAAAACACGAGAAATCTTCATTCAGAAACCTAGAACCTAAGTATTTACTTTCATGCACAATGTTCGATATGAAAATATTATTTTCTCATTAGATTCCTTTGCTAATAATTTTTTTTGTCTTTATTACAGCTTATTCTATATTATGATAACCAGATCTAAGTAATTACATTTTGATAAAAGTCACTTTATCTTGATTAGTCATTATTTTATTTATTTTCAGGTAACACTTTTTAATCGACACTTTCTTTGGTGGTAAGACATGCTTCATATTTGCTGCTTTAGCTTCATGCCTATGTTACTTTTGAATCCTGCCTTATCTACTTTTGATTCCTACCTTAGCTACTTTGGCATTTCTGATAGTAATAAGTTGTTGAGCAATAACAGATAAAACTTCAATATTGATTCGGTTGAACTCATCAAAACAGCACCAGGCCCCTGACTGTGCTAGCCCAGAGAAGAATCCTCCCATCATCTGGAAGAATACAATGGAAATTGAAACTATCAGTTATGTTAAAATAACATAAAATTTTAACATCTAATAATTGCTCAATAAAACAGTATTTAATATAGCTGAAGAAGTCAAACCATAGAGTAATCATTATCATCATTGACAGACCTCTGTCCTAAGATGACTATGGCTATCCCATAGAGCCTTCCTTGTTAGGGCTATAGTGCCCATGCATACTATGTAGAACCTGGTAGTTCCAGTCTTTTCCATTTAACTAGCTAGGTCAGCTGAGATCATTGCTACATCATTGCTGCATTACTGCTACATCATTGTTGCATTACTGCTACATCATTGCTACATCATTGCTGCTACATGGCTGTTCAATGAATGTCTCTCTACCACTTCTCTATACATGGTGAAGTCTAGATCTATGTCCATGTCTTCCCAAGCATTTATATGCTCTTCTATTCATATTGTTACAATCTCTCCTCTACCGCCCAGGCTCTCTTCAAACTGCACCACACGACACAATGAACTCAAAGAACCTCACAACTCATCAGGGCTCCAAAGTAACAGTAGCAATTTAATTTCAAATACATTACAAATACTGTACGGTTGGCAACAACATCACACTAACTCGTCTGGTCACATTGCGAGGTAACGTGAAGTCCAGTCTTTCTAACACACTCGCTCTTATATAGAGTCTCTACTGGCCTTCTAGAATGGGATGGAACGTTCTTGGCCACTCAGAATGATCACAATCGCCATGACTTGCGTGCGTAATATTTACACACAGGTCGTTGCCGAACTGGCGTGTACAGTCAGTCACTGGTCACAGTTGACCGCTCATCCTGCGCTGGACTGTGGCGATTTGAGTAGGCTAAAAACACACAGCACTACCCCCAACTGTGTCACCACCAGGTTTACAACAATATGATTTGATGCATTCTGAAAGCTTCATTTGTACATGATGATCACACCTTTATCATCAAGATAGTTAAGCAACTATTTTCTATTTAAAAGTAGGGATCACCACAAAGGTTTTTTTTCCTTTTGATCACATCCACTTGGCAGAGGTGGGGGCTTGTTTCACATACATTGACCATGTTTTGTACTCAGAACGCATGTATTGTAGACTTGCATCTTTTTGGGGTGAGTTTTAGTTTTATCAGACTTGTGAGCCTAGTCTAATGAAAATGGAAGCAGCCTTCCCTTCCAATAGCATATTAAGGATTACATGAAGTTTAGAACACTAGAGCATCGCCAATAAAAACACACAAAAAAAAAAATATAAATCAAGAGAGGATTAATTTATTTCTGGTATAGAATCTTAAAATATATTGTGTTAATATAATTATCTAAGTCACTGAGCCTTGTGGAGTCTTATGTCATTCAGTTCTGTAGTGTTTATGTCACCCAGTCTCATCAGTCACAACAATATGTAAGCCATTAGCCATGGTGTTTTTCAATGAAAGTAAGCCTCTTTATACCATTTAGCTATGGTTTGTCTGCCCCTCAGCCATGATGTCTCTGCCTAAAGGCAGCACGGAAAACCAACTCCTAGATACCCCCTCCCCCCACAAATGAGATTGGACCAAAAGCGCTCTGAGCATGCTATAAGCATGAAAGTAGCGCTATATAAAAGCTATAATAATAATAATAAGTCAATGAACAATTTGAACTAAATATTCAATATTCACTAATTCAAATAAAGTCTTTATAAAAGAAACATAATTATATTTAAGGTCCTAATCACCTTATAATCCAAGCTGTCTGAACAATTAAACACTACACACCATATAGCCAAAGCTTTAGCCAAATCTTTAGTTGTTTCAGTCTTTCCAGTACCAGCTGGACCTGCAGGTGCTCCACCTAGATCAAGTTGTAGGGCTCCCATAAGGCAGAGATAGCATCTGTCCTATGAATGAGCAATGTGGCATGAATAGAAAACTAAAGATAGAGATGGTTGCTGTTTTAATGCATTAACTAGAAAGATGATACTTATCCTTCTAGGAGGGAGAAAGAATTTTGTCAATGTCTCAATGATTGTGATTGTAACTAATTGTCAAAAAGTAACATCTGGCATCACTTGCAGACTTTGAGCTCCCATTCTACTAGATTACTAATGAATAAGGTACTAATATGTTAATCATAAAATCTTCAGGCTAGTTAAGCAACTGAGAATTTACAATTTAAAAGTAGGGATCTACATAAAAGTGGTAGCTGTTGTTTTTTTTAAACTAAAAGCATTGATATTAAGTTTAAAACTAAAAAATTTATTAGCAATTAATTCTGTTGTGTTCAGTAAATTTGTTAAACGTGTTTGCCCAGTTAATAATCATTGATGTAATAGATATGTCAACTTAGCTATTCAAATATTTTATCTTTTTAATTCAATAGAAATATCCACTTGAATCCTCAAATAGTCAGCTAGGCATGTTCTGAAAATTAGTCAGGTCATGTCATATTATTCAAATGTTTTATCCTGACATTAATTCAAATGTTTTATCCTATCAATTGATCAAACAAATATGCCTGTCACTTGGAAAAATATAAATAGTCCAACGATATCCATATCAATAAACTTACAGTCAGAGGTGTAATCACTAGTCTAGGACAGGCTCCAAGGTACTCATAGCCATAGGTGTAGACAGCAATTGACATGCAGACAACACAGTTGTCCACTTCCATATTCCAATAATATCTGAGTTGTTTTTGCCAGTCAAAACTTAAAAGTTCTGATACCTGTCAACACAAGTTTTGTTGTTTCTTCATTTAACAAACAAATGAAAGAAGGCCAAAGAGATTCATGAATCTAGTAGATCAAAAGAAATGCCACATCAAAAAACTTGGCTAAAGAGATTTTAAAACTGCCAGCAGCTACAACTTACAACTTGAAATATTTATAAGATATATTTCCTCTAGATTGTAAATGTTTTGAATGCACATGCAATGTTTCCATTCATGTGCAGAAAAGAAAATGTTTTTGTTTTGTTTCTAGCATTATACTGATCCCCAGAAAGATTTTTTATTTATATGCAGATGATAATGACACAGACCTAAAGAGACTAAAATGAGTCCTATAGTTACAAATGTAAAAGAGGTAAAGCACTGTGCTACATTTCATCACCATTACCGAAACTATTCTTTATTTTTAAAAACAAAAAATTTTCCCAAAAACACAGTTTGTAAAAGCGAAAGAAATGAAACTGTAACTTGTGATTTTCCTTTCTATCTTTTTAAAAAGAAGATCTTGTGTTTATTTAAACGAAGTTTTTCTAAATGGTCTTTTTTTTTTGACCATGAAGTCTTGAGTGCTGATTAATATAGGCATAATTAACCACATTTGGGACAATTAGGATTTTGTCTTTTTTACAATGGATTACCATTTTTAAAATTCCATTTGACTCATTAATTTGTAAAGCTTTGATTTTTTTTCAGACATACTATTTGTAAGATATTAGCTATAGATATTACATTCTAATACAAGATTTTAAAGCTTTTGGTAATCTCAGGGCTGCATGTAAAACATTTCTGTTACCTCAAGGGTCACACATAATGGTCTTTCTTTTTGCACAGCATGGAGGGATAGATAGGGTACTTGGGGCACTATAAGGTGTTGTCATTACAGATTTTACAATGAATACATTTCATTTAAAAATATTTTTAATGCACATTTCACCAGTCATCTTTTAAGAAGAGGTCTTTGTTGCATGAAGCAATATGTATTTTCTAATGATGTCAAAAAAATTGATTTAGCCATCAAATGGAATTTAATAATATTAGGAAGATGAAAAAGTTCAATGTCAAAAAATGTCTGACCTGTTTTTTCACCATTTCTGAAATTATGTCCCGTGCATGAACATTGATTGTAATAAGAGCGCAGAGTGTAGCTCGTGCCAGTTTAGGAAGTTCTCCTCTCACTGCCCCAGCTAGAAGATTTAACTCCTGTTGATAGAAAGTGATTTTGAAAGTACTGATATATTTTAAGTGCTGATACATAATGGTAGAAAAGATAAGTTTTGTGAAATATAAAATCAAATAAAAATTTTTACTGTAAAGCTTCTTTGTTCGAAGTCCCTCATTCCCCTGATAACTGTTCGAGAGTCTCTAAGAATAGCTGTGACATCACGGGTCCACATCATTTGACATATTGTTAGAACAACCTAAGAACAGAATTGATGTTGAAGAACAATGATAAAAATGGTTAGCTCTATCATATACAAAAGTCTGAGATCAATATGTGTCTGAACTCCAACATAGCAGCAAATGAATTCATTAAGTTTTTCCAAAGCGTAGGACAAATACAAATTAATGAAAGTAGAAATAAAGATGTAAACTCAGAAATCCAAGATAAAATTAAAGAAAACAATCCAGCTTACTCCTTGGGAATGACCACTAATCTTAAAATGAAGGAACTAGATGAATCCCTAAAAGTCCTCAAACCAAAACAAGCCCCGGGCCCAGACAAAATATCAAATGACATGCTTCTTCACTTGGGTCCTCAAGCCAAAAGAAAACTGCTACAATTATTCAATGCTAGCTGGAAATCTGGCAGAATTCCAAACATCTGGAAAAAAGCCATTATGATCCCTATAATAAAGCACGACAAACCAAGAAATAAACTGGATAGCTACTGTCCCATCAGCCTCACTAGCTGTACTTGCAAACTGATGGAAAGAGTGATAAATAGAAGGCTGACATGGATCCTTGAGTCAAATAACCTACTCACTGAAGCCCAGGCTGGCTTTAGAAAAGGCAGATCAACAGACGATCAAATTGCCTTCATCACACAAGAAATAGAAGACGGCTTTCAAGAAAAGAAACCAACAACAATTGTGTGGGTTGACTTAGAAAAAGCATTTGACAAAGTCTGGGAACAAGGTCTCTTGCTCAAGCTAATCCAGCATCACATATCCCACAGAATGTACAACTGGATAAAGGAATAACTAAATAACAGAAAAGCCTTAGTTTGCATGCAAGGACTAAGAAGCCACACAGTGGGTATAAAAAATGGCGTCCCCCAAGGAGGAGTCCTATCCCCAACAATTTTTCTAATATTCATAAACGATCTAAATCAAAACCTACCCAAAAAAGTTAAAAGCAGCATGTATGCAGATGACCTTGCCTTAATTAGCACAGAAGAATATGTAGGAACATCGAAATTTCGATTACAAGATGCTCTTGATAAACTCAATAATTGGTCCAAAGACTGGGGCATGTCCATTAACACAAAAAAGACAACATATACCATATTCTCACTGTCAACAAAACAACAAACAATAAAATTAACATTAGATAAGGAAGCTTTAGAAAAAAATGACAGCCCTACTTATCTTGGAGTCACCTATGATCCGAGACTAACCTGGAAAAACCAAATAGATAAAACACAGAGTAAAGGCATCCAGAGACTATCCCTCTTGAAAAAATTAGCTGGCACAGATTGGGGAGCTAATCACAACATCCTGAAAAAGACCTATACCAGTTATGTAAGACCTGGACTAGAATATGGTGCCACAGCATGGGGCTCAGCAGCCCAACTGAAAAATAGACAAGGTTCAAAATATTGGTTTAAGGATAATGACAGGAGCAATCAAAACAACACCCATTAGAGCTATGGAGGAAACCGCTGCCCTGATCTCTCTGGGTGAAAGAAGAGAAATAAAAATCCTTTCCCAATTCACTAAATTGGAAACCTTTGAAAGGCACCCACTCAGAACAAAAATCCACAAAACTGGCAAAAAAAACATCTCAAAAGGACCAATTTCATACAGGAATCTCTAAACCTAAAAAAGAAACACCAACTTGAAAAAATTACTCTGGAATCCTCGATACACTATAACGAATTTCCACCCTGGGACGAAAGCCCTCTTCCTACTATAAGGGACCATATTGAAATCATAAAAAGAAAATCTGATTACAGACCAACAGAGCTCAAGGAAATAGTGAACTGTTTTCTACATACCAATTACCCTAGCAATCAGTGGATCAGAGTTTACACGGATGGCTCATCCCATAAAGCCACCACAAATGGAGGAGCTGGAATACTTATCGAATGGCCAGATGGAGGAAAACTAGAAAAATCCATTGCAACTGGAGAGCTCTCTGACAGTCACAGAGCAGAAAGGGAAGCACTAGCACTAGCTGCTACCATGCTAGCAAATCATCCAAGTTCCCCTCACAGTCAGATTGTCTTGCTAACCGATGCAAAAACAACCCTCCAAAGCTTGCAAAACTCTGATTCCTCTTATATTAAAAACCTCAGAACAGCACTTACAAAGCTCAACAACAAGAGCAAAAAAACTGTTATTCAATGGATATCAGCCCATATACAACTAGAAGGAAATGAGAAGGCTGACACACTCGCCAAGAGTGGGAGAACTAACTCTCAAATAAACTCTGCACTCTATCCAGAAGAAATGAAGAAATTAATTGTAAACAAAATAAATGAGAAATGGACGAGCTCTCATCCAAATCACAAGAAAGATGAAGCTTACTATAAGCTATCCCAACAAAACCAACGTCTAATCTTTCTCAGGACCGGACACAACAGAATGCGACAACACATGCACCGGAAGCTCAAAATTGGAGCCAGTGAAATCTGCCCATGTGGAGTATCACCAGAGAATGCCGACCACGTCCTCCAAAACTGCTCTCTTTACCAAGAGGCCCATATAAGACATTGGCCCCAAATCACCCCAATAGAAAGAAAACTATATGGAGAGCTCCCTGATTTGGAAACCACCGCGCAGTTCATCTCATGTATTGGTCTAGTCATATGAACACTCCAACATAAAAATGAGAACGATGAAGAAGAAGAAGAATTAGTTATTAAGATTTACGAGCAAAGTAATCCCTCTTACAAAAAGTTGAGAGGGATTGTCTTTTTTTTTACAACTTTTTTTATGTTACTTGCATACTTAGAATGAGAACAATACACTGACCTAGACAAGAATAGTGAAAGAAAGAGGGACAGAAGGAAAAAACAAGAGAGACATAGAGAGAGGACAATGGAAAATTCAAGCTAAACTAAGCAACAAGACCTAAAAGACAGTGAGTGGTCTATGTCTAGCAGAATAAAACAAACTAAATGTTGATGACTAGCGTACTGATTAACTATTGATAAAGATTTTGAAGTTAAACTAAGTCTAAACTCTGGAGCTAGTAAAATGTTTTTAACATGTTTGTCCCAAATAATGATCTACAATAAATATTCAAAATTCAATACATTATTTGCATAGTGTCTGCATGTATGAATTCAATAATTAAGGAATAAAACTAAAACTAAATGAGTTTTTTTCAGTCAAAAGGTAATTCTTTAGCTAAATATGTACATAAAAAAAAAAGAAATGCACAAAAATAATTTGTTAATTAGAAAGCAATTAAACTATTTAGTTTTTATCCATGACTCTGAAAGTTCTGATATAGATTTTGTTTATTTATTATTCATACTAATAAAGTAACGGATGCATGCATGTGTGTGTGAACAATCTATTTGTATTGCCCTTATTCTTCATCTCTCAGATATATATAAATATGAAAATAGAGACTTTATTGTACAGATGTCCTTGTTGGAATGAAAAATGTGGAATGCTGAATATACACGCATTAATTGTCTGTCATCATTTGGTCCTTAAAACAATGAAATAAAGAAGGCTACATTTAGATACCATATTTCAAGTTGCTAAGAACTTATTGTATTTGCCTATGATTTTGTCTACCCTGACATAATCTAACACTTAGTCCCAGCTGTTTCATGTCTTTGAAAAATGTTTGTTGTGAGTTTGCCAAAGACTAGTGATGCTCAGTTTCCATCATCATCATCATCACTCCTATGAGTTCCTCATAGAACATAGAGCCTTCACAAAAACATGCCACTCTCCACAGTCTCTTGCTAGTTTTTTGATGGTTTCCCAGCTCTTCCCGTCTTCTCTGCTTCTTCAAGTACACTGCGTTGCCATGTTCTTTTTGGTCTTCCTCTGAGTCTTGTTCCCAGGGGGTTCCACTCTAAGGCCTGCCTAGCTCTGTTGCTGGTATCTTTTCTAAGGGTGTGACCAATCCATCTCCACTTCCTCTCTAAGATCTGCACTTCTATATTTTTCTGTCCACTCATCTCCCACAGTTTGGTGTTTTCTACTTTGTCATACCAGTGTATTTTTAGGTTATTTCTCAGGCATCTGTTGATGAAGGTCTGTATTTTTTTTGTTGTGGCTTCAGTTGTTCTCCATGTTTCAGAGCCATACAGTAGGACAGCCTTGACATTAGAGTTAAAGATTCTTAGTTTAATCTTGTTTGAGATGTGAGGAGATTTCCACGTTGGTTTTAGCTGTGTAAATGTCTGACGCGCTAGATGCACACCTGATGCACATACCATGCTGTGGTGTGACAGCTTGAGTGCCTCAATGACCCTCAGAGCTATACTGGCGGGAGCTCATCACTCCTGGCATGTACTACCAAGCCAGACAAAAGGTGCATCCCCCTCCCCGGGACACAGGGGTTGTGCGATAGGCTAACAACCTGTCCATTGAAAAAATAGTGTTATAGAAACCAGAACAAAAACACAAACATTGTCAGAGGCGAAAGTAGAGCTCCACAAAGGAGACTTATGAAGCTATGCAGGGAAAGTCGAACGAATCCTGTGAGGCTGACCACTCTACTTAAACCAATGAAAAAGAAACACTTCCTTATTCAGAAGGCAGCATTTAACTTGGGAACATGGAATGTCCGTACTTTACTAGAACCAGGTAGATGTGCTCAAATTGCAAAGGAAATGGCCAACTACAAACTACATATCCTGGAAATGAGTGAATTTCGATGGAACACATTCTGTGAAACAAGACTGCAATCAGGAGAAACCCTTCTCTTCTCTGGAAAGGAAAAAGAAGATGACTTACATGAAAATGGTGTAGCAATACTACTAAACAAGGAAGCTTTCAAAAATCTCAGCTTCAGAAAGAATAATTAGAGCCAAATTTTAGTCTAAGTTCAAAAATGTTCACATCATTATGTGCTATGCTTCCACCAACCTTGCAAGTGATACTGACAAAAATACATTTTATGACCAATTGCAAAGTATAGTTGACAAAATACCTACAAGAGATGTTTTGATCCTCATGGGAGACTTGAATGCCAAAGTGGGAAGTGACACAGAGAGAGAGAGAGAAAAGTATGGGCACCCATGGACTTGGCATTATAAAAGAAAATGGAGAAATGTTTGCAGACTTCTTCACATTTAATGAATTAGTGATAGGAGGCAGCATTTTCCCCCACAAAAAAATGCCACAAAGTGACATGGGTTTCACTAGACAATAAAACAGAGAATCAAATTGATCACGTTACCATACGGCGGAACTGAAGAAGTACATTACTAGACTTTACCGCTTAGCCACCGTGCCTTCAGCTGAGGCTTG
Organism: Biomphalaria glabrata; assembly: GCF_947242115.1. Classification (NCBI taxonomy): domain Eukaryota; kingdom Metazoa; phylum Mollusca; class Gastropoda; family Planorbidae; genus Biomphalaria; species Biomphalaria glabrata. Next base: position 31,818,747 of record NC_074726.1, on the reverse strand, counting down.
TGGGAAGTTTTTTGTGTTAGGGTGAATAGATTGTGCAGGTTTTCCCTTATAACCCTCCACATCATACTGTGGAAGTCATGACCACCTGCAACCCAGCCATATCCTAGAAGTTTTGTAGGAGAAAAACGAAAAAAACCTGCATGTCATTTGCCAACATAACCCATGATTAAAGATTACTTACCTCAAACCTTTCTTTATCATGTGGTAGTCTAACTATTCATTTGTGTTTGTTTTGTTATAAGTTATATGCCATGAGAATCAAAGCCAATAGTGTATTTATCAATATTTTTGACTAAATAGCTGACAAAATTAAAATATTTTGTTATTCAATTTTTAAAAAATTTAGCCACATATCTCTTTGCAAGTTGATATGATTCAATCTTCTGTAAAATGACTCCCAAGCGGAGGTTACCTCATCAAATCTGTAGTATTTTTGTTATTTTATGAGAGGCTTAAAGTACAACTCTTTTAAAGTGCTATTAATGGTCCTATATTTAAGCAATGGCCTCACCTCTAAGTTAGGATTACCATAAAACTCATTCAGGAAGTCTATCAGGCTGTCAAGAGTTAATGTTGTAGAACAGACAATCACATGCTTCTTGATCTTAGATAGACCCAAACGGTAGTCTCCACCACAGTTAACTCTTTCCATGTAAGTGGCTAAGATTCCTTGAATCTAGAATGGATTTATAACAATGAACCAGTTAGAAGAAATGAGTTAAAATGTTTAAGTTCCATTGGAATGTTTGTAGTAAAGTATCCCTTTACTTAGCTAGATTGGGAGACTTGAGTATGATTACATGGCTTGATATAAAAACAAAGGCCAGGGCAATGGTTAGAATCATAAAGAGTCGACCCAGCCAAATGTCAGGGAAAAATTCTCCATAGCCATCAGTGGAGAACATGACAACAACAAAATAGAAAGAATCCAAAATTTTGAAGTTTGTGCTGCTGCTTCCTCTTTGAATGTATTGAATAGTGCAGATACTTAAGGGAAGGAAATCAAGGAGAAAACTTGAAGTTAACTCAAGTGTCAACTTATTTATATTTATGTTTATCACTGACAGAAAATAAGGCAAGCTATTGACTCTAGAAACTGGATCAGAGAATACATGGTCACTTAATTTTAACTAATCATATATTCAAATAAACTCATGTAACTCTATCAAAAACTAAATTTATAGTGCAATTTCTAGGCTATATTTTACATTCTGTAGCACTATATGGCTATACAGTACATATATTACACAGTATACAGCACAATATCTAGGCTATATCTAGGCTACAAAGCACAATAATTAAATATTAGTATATAGATCTATATATAAAAATATATATCTATTGAATTGGATACTAGTAATGCAGATGAATGCCTGCCTGTTCATGTGGTCATTGATCATGCTGTTTGTTGCTTTTACTTGTTTCTGATATTCCTTCAGATTTGAAAATGTATTACATCCTAACAAAAACCTCCTAAGAATTGCAAGAGATGATGACAGGCAGGGTTTGAACTGAAGACAATCAAGAACAGCAACCAGGCAGCCATCCTGTCATCAAGATGATGTTCCAAGTTTGAATCCAGCTCATCCCCTGCCATCCAGCAAGAAGTTTAGGCTCAGTTGAAGAAATGTTCATTTCTGAAGGACATGATAGGGTTAACTGTGTGTCATAACCTGACAAATTTGACACAGGCCAGTAATACAGTTAAGTGTAGAGTGTTGATGGACAAGGAACAGTACTGGTATGAATGTTACACATAAATATGACTCATGTTATGATCATGTGATTGAAACCTTAGGGGAACCAAACTATTAGTCTACAGTGAAGTCAGTCCGGGGATAGTGAATTCTCAAGTGAATTAGTAGTGAATTCTCAAGTGAAGTAGTATGAGTCCAGAATAGATAGAGAGTTTAGTATGGCAGTACAGCAATTTAGAGTTTAGTAAAGCATTTTTAGCCAGTCTATCCTGTAGACAATTGTGTAGTATTTATATTGGATGTTATTTGTTTGTTATTAAAGAACCACATTATTTTGGAAATCTTGTTGTCAAGTTCTTGAGTTGGATTTGTTGTGTTGATCAGTGTTTACAGAAGGCCTGTTGGAGAGAATCATTACAACATATAAAGCCAAACAAATAAATTTATTTCCAAAAAATATTGAGAGAGGATTTGTTTTTCAGTAGCCTCACATGGTAAATAAAAAAACAAGTGATGTTGACAAACAGTAGCACCATCTGCTAAAGTAATGTCACTGACATAGTTTGGTTTGTTAGGTGGAGATCATTCTGCCAGAAAATTATTGTGTTATTTCATTAGTGTGATGGTCTGGAGAATCAAAGGGAACCTTATGATACATTTATTTTTTTAAAGATGAAGATCATTGTCTCAGAATGTATTGGAAAAAATGAACTAATTGGTTCATTATTAAGAGTTGCAGACATAGGAGAATAATAATAAAACTTCCTTTGCTAAGCAGATCTTAAAATAGCCTATTGGCTGAAATAAAAGGAATGACTAGCAGCAGACAACAAGCATTCTACAGCACCCAGCACATACTTAGAAGCAAAAGTAAAGTGTATATCAATGAAAAGAGAAAAAAAAGTATATATAAACATCATAAGACCAGTAGCCATGTATGCAAGTGAGACCTGGGCACTGACAAAAACAACAGAAAGTCTGCTAAATACTTGGAGATAACAAATCCTTAGAAAAATGTATAAAAAAGAGCAGATTACATTGGGAAGATTACTCCAAAAGAATGTCAGACAACAGATGAAACGAAAAAAGTATACCAACAAAAAACAAAGGGCAGAACATAAATAAAATGGATTGAAGATATGGCGACAGATCTACAACAACTTAGAGTTTCGGCATAGAGATAAAAAGCTCAAGAGAGATCTGAATGGAAAGATGTTACTAAACTATAAACTACATACTAAATTTAAAGCAACGATATTTTAAGTTTTAAGAATATTATCGACTCATGATTCTTGTTCTTGAAAAGCATACTCTCTGAAGAAGCTTAAAGGAGAAGGTGACAACAACAAAGACAGTTGACAGCCATTTTCTGATTCTGGGACTTAGAATAAGACTACTTAAGTTAAAGATCTAGATAGATTCAAGTCATATCAAAGTTATCATAGTAATCTTGATTGTTATAGACATAGTTAAAGATCTAGATTGATTCAAGTCATATCAAAGTATTCTTAGTAATCTTAATTGTTATAGACATAGTTAGATCTATGTCTTTATGAATCATATTATTGTCACGTTGACTATCATGAATACCGTTGCAGGCATTTCACAGTAATGAGTCTATTCAGACTCTATTGACTAGATCTATAGGATATAGATGTAGTGATAAACCTAGTTATCAGGACATCATAAATGTGATAACATGATGTTAAGGTGACATTACATATAATGTCATAAATCGAACAGACTTAGTCATAGGTCAGACTAAATTTCTAGATGCATTAAGATTCTACATCAGGCAACAATACAACATTACAGGCAGCACTTTCACTTTCTTACTAAGTGTTATTGTAATACTAGAATACCTAGATCTAGTACTAAGTAGTAGACTGTCACTTAGTAGTCATAGTCACCACATAGATCTAGATTTCTATATGAGTGTTTCTCCAGTACTGGTGCCAAAAAGTGTCACATTATGCTAAAAATTAAAGTTGAAGTTTTTGGTTTCATTTCAACTGTATTCACTTCTTCAACCAGTTCACTTTAAGAATTTATCAATAGAAAATGAATTGCAAGATGTAGATTTTGACAGCAGTGTCTATTCAAGGGGTACCCCCTTTTGTGTCACAGGTGCATCACCGGGACACCACTTGATAATTTAACAACGACCAATTGATAAATTCATTGTATTTTAGCATAATAGAACTGTCTTTAATTTCTATATTTCTAAATATTAGTCTTTAGATACTAAAATTTATGCTTTTGCATAGAAAAAGTGGATTTGAGCTCAATTCAAAAATTGGGACACCGTAGCACCTGTGACACTACAGGTTAAAGTTTTTTTAAAAGATATTCTGTGAGAATATAGAAATTATTTTATTTTTGCACTAAAGTGATCCATTAGACTTATTATTAAGTTTACTATTCTAGTCATAAAGTACCCATTTGTAAAAATGCTGCTTTAATTTCACAAAATGTTGCTGGTGCTTCATGGGACACCATTTTTTTAAAATAATGTTTATAAGTGTACATTTTTGTCTTATCTGTGCACAAGTCAATGATCGTTATTATTTTAAATTATTGACAATATATATTTTATATCTTTTGTTAGTTTTAACACACAGAAAAGGGTTTTAAAAAAAAAAAAAAGAAAAGAAAAGGCATAAAACTGTACACAAATTTTATTTGACAAATTCAGAAATCAAAACATTCCACACTCAAACTATTGCCATTTGGTATCAACATCACTTCAGTAACAATCATGTCTGCTTACACTAACTGTATGTCCTGCACTTCTGGACATACAAATATATTTTTTATTTCTGTGCAGACCTGCCTACCAAAAAAAGTCCAAATGCGTAATGCTGATGGTCAAAATGCGTATTTTGGCACCAGAATGCGTAACACTTACGCGAACCACTATTTTGTCATATATATATATATATATAATATTAGATCTAAATGTCATGATTAGATCTACAATCTAAATCAATACGACAATAGAGATGATATCTAGACTAGATTTGGATCTATGTCTATATAATGAATATAATCTACTCTAGATCTGGGCTCAAGAGTATTACTGATGCCGTGGATCCGCTACAAACGTAGGTCTACTCCAAACTTTCGTAAGCCTACCTTCATCCTTGATCTATTCTATATTAAGACTAAGAATTTAATCTAGTCTAGATCTAGACTAGATGGTAGTAGATGTTATCGATCTAGATCTAGTCAATCTAAATCATACTGCAACTAAATTGGATCTAGATTGTAGAGTAATGTAGAGACTCATGACATAACGTAATCATCAGTCGTAATGTCTAGCTAGATCTATTCCTGTATAACAAGTTATCTAGATTCTAGATCTAGAATCCAGATATAGATCTAGACTAGATATCTACAATGTCACTCAATGTGTTTTGAATCGATAGCACTTCGATATTTTTTTTCTATACAAATGAATACAGGAATCAGGGATTCAACATAATTATTTTCTACTAATGAACTTACAAAAAAAAAGTCACGTTGGTGTATCAGCTAACTGACGGTACCAACCCGCCACTCCCCCACTCTCGCGTTCTTCATTTCTAGACTAAATCTATGCTTTTAAGAACCAATCAACGTATAGATCTGAACACAATGTGTTCCCCCACCTTTTCTGTTCCCTCCCCCCCCCCCCCTCAACAGGACGGCTTAGCGTGACCTCCGTGACCGATGGTAAGCTAGGCCAAAGGGGGTGGGGGGGGGGGGGGAAGGATACGAAATGAAGAACGCGACGGGTTGAAAGCGTATTTGCGTACTGACTGTCATTTTTGGGAGATTTTGTGTAACGAATACGCATTTTGCGTAACGGTAGGCAGGTCTGTCTGTGCCTTTTTAAAAAATTATTTCTGCGCTGATCATCCAGGACTTCTATCACAACACCTGTAAGAAAAAAAATTACCAGCAATGTTGAAAAGTTAATACTTCAATCTAAAACATACTTTGAACTTGTTTATTGAAATTAAAAGGTACACAGTGCAAAAAAATTATACCTGGATAGAATATTTCCCCATACTTGACAATCACACAGCTATTTACAATGTACTTTTGATTAGTGAAGGAATTTGTTTGGGCCTGAAAAAACAACATGGGGCTGAAATACTTAATTTCTAAAGTGAGTCTAAAATTATTTAGCAGGGTATATTATTAAAAAACAACTTATACAATACAGGTAACATAAGATTCAATGAAAATTTTTAAAATGTTTATATGTAAAAGCTCTTTACCTTTGAATTTGAGCATATGGGACTGGCATCCAAAGAGTCTTCAAGATTTGACTGAGATTGCACTACTGAAGAAAAAGAAACAATTTCATTTAGAAATCAATTAGGTAATTTTAAAATGAATAATGTTTTTTCTCAGATAATTGTAAAGTGCTATTTAAAAATAAATAAATACAAGTACTTACCATTTTGTTTCTGAAGTTTGAACACCTTCCAAGATCCACATATTTCATCATGCAGGCACTGACTGCCATATGAATTTCTGCATGGAAAGCAGAAACAGCTTCTATTTCTGTAAGCAATAGTGTTAGATGTAATACCTCTCACTAGGTCATTGAAAGATCCTTCTTTATTTACTGGTCGCCACTTTGTTACCTTTCGCAGTGTACCATCACCCTCGAGTGATGAAGCTGGATTTTTTTAATGTCAGCTCTGTGTCCTTTTTTGATCAGAAATTTATTAATGCCCTCTATATAAAGAAAAATCTTCAAACAGAACTCACATAAGCAAGATTGCATCTTATGTTAAGTAGCTTTTGCATGAAACGTTTTCCTGTTTGAGCACTAACAGATGATTGAGAGGGATCAGTTCTTGAGACATCCTCTCTACTGTAAAAAATGAATATTGTTTCCAAGGCATTTTGTGCAATGCAATCACTTCGTTTTTTTTTCTTGCAATTTGTTCTGATTTGCACTTGGACATAAAACTTCTTGGAAGACCAAAATGTTAGAAATGAGTAGCACAACCTCTGAGTTTCTTGTACTTACTAAGGATACTGCAGAGTACATGTCTATGAGCACTAGACATCTGACTTTTTTTTTGTTGGTGGAGTGTAGTTAGGTTTTGATACTTTCTTTAATGTTGTTTAGAAAGATGAGCTTTCTTCTCTCAGGTAGGCGCAGAAAGCGTATGTCATTGACAGCTTTACTTTTTCTTGGGGAGCATATTTGTGTGAGACCATCAAAAACTGCAGCATATTTCTTGGGTGATCTAGGCAATTTCATCAAAGCCCTTGAAACAGCCATTCTTTTTGCCACTGGAGTCTGGAATCCAGTACCTAGTGATTCATCAACCTCTGCTGAGATTACATTAAGTGGACTATTAGCTTGCTGTTTTCTTTCTTTGCGTTTTCTGTTTATCCAAGCTTCTTCATGTGGGCTTAACTAGGCCCTGTATGCAGCTTTTCTTAACCTTTCCTTTTCTCTCCACTCTAAAACAGCAACACGGCCCAGGCTTTGATGCTTGTAAATTTAGAGTCTTTCTTGGCTTGTAGACGCCTCGAAACTCTAACAGATACTCCATTACTGAAATCTGTAATTTATAAAAATGTATAAGTATCAAAATAAATAGATCTATTATATATAGGCCTACTAATAACTTTCATAAACATATATTATATATTGGTGCATTATTTTAATCTAGTCTAGTAATGCCCATAATTGCTTGATAGGGATAGACTCAATCAATAGTATAGGACTAGTACTGTTAATTATATTAACTTAAGTTAAGACTGAAAGAACTGAATACAATATAATTGAATATACTGTATAAAGACTATAAACAATACAATGGAAATTAAGTGCAGGTTAAACCAAACTTTGTTTTAGATATAATCTACATTTTAATATAGAATAGGTCTATAATATAGATCTAGATAATTTTCTAGATACTTGTCAATTTAAAGAAAAATATATTATTAAATCTAGAATTAGATTCTAAATCTAGTCATTAATGACCTAGTCTAGAGTCATTAGTCTAGATTCATAAAAGATCTAATGATTTCTAATCTAATAATCTAGTTTAGATCTAAATCTAGTCATTAATGACCTAGTCTAGAGTCATTAGTCTAGATTCATAAAACTGATAAAAGATCTAATGATTTCTAATCTAATAATCTAGTTTAGATCTAAATCTAGATATTGAATTATATCTAGACTGACTAGACTACTCTAGACTCTTGTACTCTACTCTAGGTCTAGATCAAGAGTAAATCTAGCTATAATATAATGAATTACATAATTAGATCTAGGTCTAGATCTAGAGTAAATGTAGATAATGAATTACATAATTAGATCTAGATCTAGAGTAAATCTAGATTTAGGTCTAGAGGTCTAGTCAGTCTAGATTTCTAGATCTAGAGTTTAGCTTTTTAAAGTTTTAAAGACAAGTGTCCGAGATGCACCTCAAACGAAAGATCAAATAGTTCTAAATCTTATTTACAGAATAAGTAAATTTTAATTATTTAATATTTCTTAAACAGTACCGCTTTATTTCTTTTAGATGTAGCTAATATTATCTGACACTGTAAAATCTTTAACAAAGTATCACTAAAATCTATTTGGACTTAACAGACGTAAACTAGGACACCATTTGTAAATAAACGGAGTAGTGTCCACTGAAATGCCCCAAACGATGTAAAGTAAAATTACAAAAAAAATATAAAATGAAAGATGTCAAAAAAAAATGTTCATTTCAAATGATTATGAAAAAAGTTTATTACATATATTAAAATCATTTAATCTTAATTGAAACTTTCCATGAATACAGAAAACTTAACAAATCCTGAACTCGTATTAGACGCTACATGTGACGCCACAATTTATGCATGGAAAAATCCAACACGGGGTCCCATGGAGCACCTCAATGCCTTATCCAATTTACTTCTCAAAATAAAAACAAATTAATTATTTTAAATCCCTACACATGTCTACTATTACATCAACATAATTGTTTTAGAAATATAAACTTTTTGTTTAATAACAGGCTTTAAAATTTATTAACTTTACGATTTAAGACTAAATTGTATTCAAGACGCTTCACGTGACGTCATGATTGAATGGTTAAATTTAGTAACCTCGTAATAAAAAAGCACTTCGATTAGGATATTACAATCAAACTTATTTGTAATAAGCTTACATTTCAGAAGAATAATGAAATATCTACGTACCTGATGGGTTGTTGATTCACAAAAGATCACAAAAAACAGATTAAATGATTAAATTAATCTGTGACTCACTGTAAGTGTTACTCACTGATGAGTGTGAGTAAGAGATTGTCTCTGACTCTTAACTTAACTCAGACTGTCACTGTTAGTCACTGTAGTTACTTGTAACTTACAACTTTTAAACTTATATTGCCAGTGAGTCTATCTGGGCTATCATTAGTATCATCATCATCATGCTATGCCTATCATCTATGCCATAGGGCCTATGCGCCTATGGATATGCGTATGACATGGTCTTCATCGCCATCGATTTATAAACAATAAATGTATGAAATTTATGAATGATTCAGGAAATACTAGAGTAGATTCTAGTAACTATATAAATCTAGATTACCATGATGAAATATCTAGCGTCTATATACCAGACTGTAAATTAAAGTCTAATAGTCAATAGAGCTAGCTAGTCATGTTAGTTTCAGACGTCAATAATAAAAACTTGTAGCGGAAGTCATCTTTTTTTCTAATTCGTATTTATAGATCTAATGGGAGCATCCATTGTCTTCTGAGACATGGGGAGCCATCATTTATAATTTTAAGTCCTCACTTTCTGGTCTTCGCTTTTTCTTTTTTTTTTTTTTAACTTTAAATGCTCTAAATTTTAGATGATCTCGAATTAAGTAATTTTAGATCGATCTAAATAAGAAGGAATACTATCAAAACAAATATAGATCAATTGTCATTCATTGTTTGAATGGCTGCCTGGTCGTGGATGGCTGCCCGGTGCGTGCGGTTTGCACGCTGGACTGTCGTTCAGATTCATCGAGGGTCCCGGGTACAAACCCTGCCCGCTCCCATCCCCCGTCGTCCTGAAGGAACATCCGAAACATATAAAACATTATACGAATGATTTGTGTACGTTGTTAACTTCCCCACCTCTTAACATGTTCAGATGATTCATTTAATTGAACAAGTCATTGTGATAGCTAAGTCTAGATATAGATCTAAAATCTAATTTAAAAAAAAAACAACAGGAATTTAAGTTTGTAGTGTACTTGTTGCTTTTCTGAATAGATTTTTGAATGATCTTACTCCTATCCAGCAATGCAAATAACCTGGAACAAAAAGGTCTTTCAGAAGTACTGGATACACTATCTGGACACAATAGAAACAAGAAAAGGGCAAAATATAGAAATACTTTTAAAAAAAAAGCTTTTATAGGAGGAAGAACTCCACCTTCGCAACAATAAATTTCAATATTGTAGAAGATATTTTATTTTTTCCATATCAAAATAATTGATAACCAATATATAATGGACCTCATTCACCAATCTCTTCTATATAATTTACGATCTCGTGTTTAATTCATGTTGGTTGTCACGTGACAGTTTTTTTTCCGTTGTTTTATCAATAAGATCACGTGATTAAATGTTGTTTGTTTACAATTGGTGAATGAGGTCCATTGGCAAATTGGTTAACTTTTAATTGATTCATGTTTTTTTAGGTAAAAAAAAATAATTGTTTAAAGTTTCAACTTGATCCGAAAATAGATGTGGGAGAAATAACGTGCACAATTATCTATGGGGACGAAACCCTACATATTTAGCATATCTGTGACTGTTGAATGATTAATTTCCCTTGTTGGCATTAAACAAAATATTTAATTACCAGTACTTAAAAATCTTATCTTATCTTAATCTTATATAATACAGACGTTACTTCAAAAAAGAAGATGATTACGTCCTACGCGTCATGCATTTAGTCATGCATATTAACCAATGACTTAAATTCTGCCAAGTCACTGGTTTTCCTGGCTAGCTCAGGCAACCCATTCCATGCTCTAATAGCACTAGGGAAGAAGGAGTATTTGTACAAATTTGTCCTAGCATATGGGACGAGGAATGTGCCTTTATCTTTGTGTCTTTCAGAGTATTTTATTAAATTTTGTTTTTGTATTTGAAGATTATGATTCAGTGTTTTATGTATGATTGCTACTTTACTTTTGAGCCTTCTGTCCTGAAGGCTTTCTAAATTTAGTGATTTACTAAAGGTGTTACTCTAGTCAAATGTGAATATTCGTTTGTTATGAATCGCACTGCTCTATTTTGTGTCTGTTCTAGTTTCTTAATGTTTTCTTGAGTTGAGGGGTCCCAAACAGAGGATGCATTGATTAATTGGTTAATTTTTTGTTATCGATTCATGTATTTACTTCACCGAGGAATAATTGTGCAAAGTTTAAGCATGATCCAAGAATGGGTATGGGAGAAATAACGTGTTAAAACTTTAGACCAGACAGACAGTGAGTTGATATAAGCTTTGTAAAGACAAGTTGATTGTGTAAGTGATCTCCCAATTTAAAGTTTTGTTTTTTTCAAGTTTCGTACACTTATTTTGAAATGAAGATAATTCATTCCAGACCAAACCTCATGCGTGACGTCAGGGGATGACGTCATTGACGACTAGAATTAAAACGCATATCACTCGAACAGGCGGCCACACATTTTTTTTTACTAAGCGTATATCAACTCTCTCTGTCTGTCTGGTAAAAAGTTTGTACAGTTTTTTTCTAAAAGTATTTTTTTTTTATTTTCTTTTTCATATACTAATTTTTAAGACGGGAGGGTATTTCAAGTCACTGTCCACTGAGAGCAAACCTAGATAAAAGTCGGCGCTATTGCATGAGCAACTAAACGTGTGTCGCTAGAGCAGTGTTTCACAAATTGTTTCCTTAAAGCAGGGGTCTCAAACACGTGGCCCGCGGGCCACAAGTGGCCCCCGCGAAACTATTTTGTGTGGCCCGCGGACACTTCCGCAAATTCAAAAAAAAAAAATAGATAAAATTTACAATGACCACATAAAAGCCGTGAAATGATTTACAACTCCACAAATCAGTAAATGAGGTGTCACTGTCGCCCACCGACCGCTTAGGCTTTCAGAAGAAGCTGGGTGAACGGTGGTCTGATTCTAACCGCTGGCCGCTAGCGAGTCAGCGACAAATGTTCAACAGCAACTGATTGCCGCTGCAAAAGACTTTGTAGCATATTCCATTGCACTGGACGAGTCTACTGGTGTAACAGACACCGTATACTGTGCTGTATTTATTCGTGGGGTCGACGAAAACTTGAACATTGTTGAAGAGCTATTGGACTTACTAGTAATGAAAGGAAAGACGACTGGACGAGACGTGTTTCAAGATTTGGAAGCTTGTATTGACAGGTGTGTGCTACCGTGGGAAAAAACTTGTTTCAGTGGCTACGGACGGTGCACCAGCAATGTGTTCAGAGAAGGTTGGTGTTGTTGGATTAATTGTAGAGAAACGGAATCAGCTCAGCTTGGCGGGACCTTTTGCAGCCATACATTGCATTCAGCACCAAGAAGTACTCTGTGGCAAAAGTCTGCAGTGTGACACTGTTCTGAAGCAAAAATACGCTGATGTTGGCGTTCCAGATTTTTTACCAGTTTCTTCCCAGAGAGAAGTTTTCAAACTTATTCTGCGCAGCTGCTAGAATTCTAGCGACGTTTGGGAGTACGTACGTTTGCGAACAGTTTTTCTCCAGAATGAAGATCAACAAAACAGCATTACGATCAAGACTGACTGATGAGCATCTGAGAGCAACCTTGCGGCTTGCCACTACACGCGACTGCATGCCTAACGTCGATGGTCTGGCCTCTGCCAAACGCTCTCAGATGAGTGTACAGAAACATGAGTGACGAGCTAACTGCAGTTGGCCTAGTAATTTTTTTTTTTTTTTTTTGGGGGGGGGGGGGGGGGGGGAGGGAAATACAGTTTCTGCTTTTTTATTAGTGACAGACACAACGTCAACTTATTTTAGTAATCTAAACTGCCTGTGCATGTTATAAACTACACTAAATGTAATTAATAATTATAAAAACTTTATTTTAGCAATTAACTGCAGTGTTCGTAAAATTTAATGGAAAAACATACTCTTTTCGTGGTGCGGCCCGCTGACTGGTTGTTACTTCCTACTGCGGCCCACATGCTGATATGAGTTTGAGACCCCTGCCTTAAAGGAACACTTCGCACGTTCTGAGTATTTAGCTGAGCACTTCGCTTATTTTTTCTATTCACGTGGTGGCCTTGTTATGGTGTTGTGTATTTATATGGTGATGGTGGAAAGAGGTTAGCGGTTGTGAATGATGCAATATTGGTGGCATTGACGTCACTTGGTCTTAGTTAGGACAGACGACTCAAGAACGGAAGACTGAACGGTTGATTTATTGTAGTGAGTTAGATTTTGTTAAGAAATATGAATTATTACTTAAGTCTACTACATCTATTTCATTAATCACAAATTGATTTTGTTTATATTATAATTAAAATGTTATTTAGTTTGTTCACAAAAGGAAGTTATTCAAGTTATTTGAAGTTTTTAAGTTAAGATGCATTACGCCTAACAACGGTTTAGTTGTCTTCCAGCAGTCTGGTGCTACAAGTCAACGACCGGTAACAACCGTGACCTCCGTGACATATCGAAGGCGCCGTAACAACAGGCCTACTAGTTAATTAATTATTCTAGTAGTCCGCGGAACACCCATTCAGGCTTCGCGGAACCCTACAGTTCTGCGGAACACAGTTTCGGAAACACTAATCTAGAGAATGCTGACCACGTCCTTCAAAGCTGCCAACTTAATCAAGATGTCAAACAAGTTCATTCAGAATATTCAGATTATGTTATGTTTTCCCTTTTTCTTATTCCGAGTTCAGAATTTCAAATCGGGTATTTAATTTATGTGACATCAGTATATGTGAATATTAGAATATCTCAATATGCGTCCTTTGTTTGGGTTGGCTGCCTGGGCGTGTGGTATGCACACTTGACTGTTATTCGAATGGTCCCAATGGTCCTAGGTTTATGCCCTGCCAACTGCCATCCTGCGTTGACCTGCTCGATGTTTGAGCTCGGATAAAATTATCTTCAAATCTGAAAGAACATCCGAACGTAAAACATTTTGCAAACCTTCAACTGAAGAAAACATGAAGACATTCGAACAGACGCGGCCTCGAGATTTATAGCAATCAAATATTCAGATCTGACTAGAGTGACGCCATTAGTCAAATCACGCAATTTAGAGACACTTTAGCACAGAAGAATGACAATAAAGTAGCACTAATACATTGAACCATAACTTACAAATGCAAAAATACAACTCAATAAAAAAGAAACTCAGACACAACGATAAAGGTACATTTCTTATCCTATATACTAGAACAAATTTCTTTTTCTCCATAGTGCCATTAGAGCATAAAATAGATTGCCTGAATCAGCCAGGAAAACCAAAAACCTGAGAGTTTAAGTTCCTAATTAACACGCGTGACTAGATTAACAAATGTATTCGATTAGGACGTAATTATCTTTTTGAGAAAGGTATGTAATTGATAAGATAAGAAGTATTCTTATAGCAACCCAGTTCATTAGAGTAGAAGTAAACAAGAGATTGTTACGTAAGACTTGAGACTGATTTTGGTACTTTATTATATGGATATTTGTTTAAAAGATGTCCGGCTAAATAAGAATTAGGATTAGATTAGGTGGACGTATGAGCGTTCTAAGAATCCACGTAGAATGCAATATTTCTGTTCTCTAAATGATTTGTGTATTTCTGGTCACACAAATGATTATAATTCAAAACCCATCTCCCATTCAATTCATCATTAGTGAGTGAGTTTAAGTGATTAAAGAAGAAGATGTAAAGGATTGATTTAGATGGCGTTATAATTTGGCTTTGTAGTATACAACAATTGAAAGCCGGACATTTTCACATTTTAGACCAGTGATGCCCAACCTAATTCGGTCCGTGGGCCATTTTAATTTTTAACACTCGTGTCGCGGGCCACACCACCGAAATGATCAAATAAAAAAGAAAGAAAGAAAATTGACTTGAAATCATTTTTATGTAATTATTCACACATTAATTGCTTGTTAGAAATTTATTCGAAAACATACTTCTGAATATCCGGCTGCATAGATGAGACACAAAGTCAGAGTACTGAATCCAGACTCTCGTCCGTGATACGAGGATTTAATATTGGTTTCGCCTGTTTCATCACTGAAAAAGTTTGTGCTTGTAAACAAGGTGACCATCCTTAACTCTTGTTTCGGGGGATTTAGACAAGTTTCTGCAGGCACCACGGAGTAGAAATCAATTGTCTGCATGGTTAGAAATGTATCAAGAAGTGATGTCTGGCTTTGTAAGTCAATCAGTTCCAGTTACAGGGATGACAGGGCTCTTGACACATCAGCCGCTAATGGATTTTCGAAAAGACTTATTTCATTCTTTAAAAATGTGAAAATCGATAAATCTTTCAGTGAATAATCCTTCATTGGCCTCAGAAATTAGATCGTTTTTTTGATCTTTTTGGGTTAGACATATTAAGCTGCTTGTATTTTTGTAGATAGGTACAGGCTAGAACTTGAAAAGATGCACCTCTTCCCCTGCTGAATGAAGAGCTGCAGTGTTGTTCGAAAGCGCTTATGTCAGCATAAGACATGCTAAGAGAAATCAACTTGTAGTTTGATATTGAGTTCATTCCGATGTAATGTAATGGCTCATAAAATAGCCAAATCCCACAACTTTGTGTGGTAGTTCAGTTGAGATACTTGCTTTGAATGCTCTGTCTCAAATATTGATTTAAAAAAAACAACGTTTTAGTACCTTATCATATGCTCCAGGTTCAAACCCTTGTCACAGAGGTTTAGTTGGTGAATAAAGCAATGAAGCTGCAGACACTTGGTTCCATTTGACTCGACAACCTTTCTAATAACTCTTGCTTCCAGTCCACAGTGGAATCCAACCATACTTCTGGCGCCATCAGAAGTCACTCTCATAACTTTCTCCCAAGAAAAATATCCTTTATGATGGTTGAAACCTTTTTGAACAGGTCTTTGCGTGATGGTCCCATGCATCCTCCTTATAGCTATTAACTCCTCTATTATTGCAATATTGCTGCTTATACCGTAAATACCAAGAGTTAAGCGGTACCAGATATGCCTGTTTCATTATGTTTTTGTTTCTCTTAAAACATCCACAGTATCTTATCAAACAAATATGTTGACTCACTATCATGTTCCTAAAAAAAAAAAGTAAAGGTCGTTCACTTTTCCAGGAAGATTTCAAATTGAAGTTTAAAAGGTCATGGTACCAATCTATCTATGAAAGCGTGACTGTCCTAACATAGGGAAAAATACATTTTCATCTTTTATTTTCGGAAGGGGGAAGATTTTCTAAGCTCTGTGCTGACGTTTCGGCGGGCCGGATGGAACGACGTCGCGAGCCGGATCTGGCCCGAGGGCCGTATTTTGGGCATCACTGTTTTACACTATCACCCAGCCACACCCCTAAAATGAAGTCTCTTTAGTTGGCTACCCGGTAAACGGTTGCCTAAATAAACATGATTAAATCTAGATTGACCGGAAGTGTCTTTGTTCTCAGAGGGTGATTAGACAGAGCCCAGCTTGTGTGATATGCCGTAAAGATCATTAAAGTTTATGTATTTGATCTAGTGATTTAATTGTTTTATTTCGTTAACTACAGCTGATTCAGGGACACATAGAGACGTATCGAGACCTAAGGTAGATTCTATCGAGTTATAAGTAGATAAGAGTTATATAATATTATATAGGAAAGCTATGACATATTTTGGAGGCTCGTTTATCTAGTTACTTGACTTAGTCTTGGAAGACAGGCAGAACTGCGGTTCGTCATTGTGAAAAGGTCAAGGACCAAGAAGGCCGTGAAGTGTGTGCGCTCACGTGCAACGGCGGGAGAAAAAAAACTAAGTCAATCAGCCGAGACGAAACTAGGTCAGACACAGTGATAAAATAATTTGTTTTGTTTATATTTGATGCTACACACATAAACAAGAATGGCAGACAAATTATCACAGATAATAGCCGCTGGAAAAGAGATGGAATTGACTGGAACCGCTTTACAAGAGTGGGTAAAAAAAAAAAAAAAAAGAGAAGACAAAGATCGAGATGAAAGAGCTAAAGAGAGGGAAGTGAGAGCTAAAGAGAAAGAAGCTGATGTAGAAATACACAAATTGAGAGTAAGAGAGTTGGAGCTTAGGGAGACGAAAGGAGAACTTAAAGAGCATATAAAACCTGTATGGAAACCAAAGTTGCCACCTTTTAATGAGAATGTGTATCAAATGGATGCATATTTGGCCAGATTTGAAGTACATGCTCAAGCTACAGAAATACCTAAACCTCAGTGGGGAAGTCATCTATACACATTGTCACAGGGAAAGGCACTGCAAGCTTGTATCAACTTTTCTAAGAAAGATTTAGAGGAATAAGCAAGTGAAGGAAGTACTTTCTAGATATGATGATATATTGACGGATGTACCAGGGAGAACTGCAGCAATTAAACACGACATCATTCTCAAAGACTCTGAACCGGTGAAACAGAAACCGTATCCAGTACCTTTAGGGTATATGAAGGAAGTGGAAGAAGAGATTCAGTTGATGCTGAAATTAGACATTATATCACCAACAGAGTCACCTTACACAGCACCTATGGTGGTAGTTAGGAAAAAATCAGGCGCAGTAAGAATATGTGTTGACTACAGGAAGCTTAACAAAGTTATTGTGCTTGATTCGGAACCATTACCCAATCCAGAAGACTTTTTTTTACAAAGCTAGACCTGACCCGTGGGTATTGGCAGATACCTTTGGTAGATAAAGCTAAACCACTTACAGCGTTTAGTAGTCCTTTTGGTTTATTTCAATTTAATGTCATGAGTTTCGGGCTAGTCAACGCACCAGCAATGTTCAGCAGAATGATGAGAAAGGTATTGCAATAATCTACCCCATGTACTGTGCTACCTAGACGACATCTGCATTCATGACATTACTTGGTCAGATCACCTACAACATCTAGAAATGGTTCTAGATACATTGAGGAGAAATGGTTTAACCGTGAGACTATCTAAAGTGGAGATTGGTTGCAAGAACATTTCCTTTCTAGGATATGTAATTGGAGGACACTCACTGAAACCGCAACCTGAACTACGACAACGGATTATGAATCTTCGTCAGCCAACAACCAAGAGACAGGTCCGTAGTTTATTAGGACTCTGCAACTTCTATCGAAGATTTATAGCAGATTTTGCAAAGATGACTGAGCCACTCACAAACCTGACCAGAAAGGGAACACCCAATGTGATTAGATGGTCACATGACTGTGAAATATCGCTGCAGAAGATAAGAAGATAAAGAAGGCGTTTGCTGAGGAACCGATCCTGCGTCTACCTGAATGTCAGAAGGAATTCATACTAGCTACTGATGCATCTGCTGTTGCTATCGGGGAATGCCTAGCACAGGAATCACAGGGCATACTACATCCCGTTATGTATGTCAGTAGAAAGTTGTCTTCAGCAGAACAACGATACAGCACCGTAGAAAGAGAGTGCTTGGCAGTTGTTTGGGCAGTAACCAAGTTGGCCAGGTACCTGTTAGGCAGAACATTCGTACTCCGCACAGATCACGCACCCTTACGTTGTTTAAACACAAGTAAGTCGGTGAATTCCAGGGTAACTCGCTGGGCCCTGATGCTTCAGGACTTACATTTCGAAGTGCAGCATATTCCAGGTAAAGGAAACGTGGTAGCGGACATTCTGTCACGCTTATCATGAATATAAGCCTACGTGGCTTCTTACAAGCATGTGTTGCCTGATCAAAGACTGTGTGTCATCAACTAAGACTGTGTGTCTTCAACTAAGACTGTGTGTCTTTATCTTCTAAGACTGTGTGTCTTTATCTTCTAAGACTGTGTGTCTTTATCTTCTAACACTGTGTGTCTTTATCTTCTAACACTGTGTGTCTTTATCTTCTAAGACTGTGGTTCTTATACTAAGACTGTGTGTCTTAAATATAGACTGTGTGCCTATTACATTGATGTCTGTGTGACTACATTGAAATCTTTGTGACTATGTTTAAGTCTGAATGACTACATAACCGCCTGTGTGGCATATTCAGAGTCTTTGTGGCCTATCGAACGAACATTTTTGTTGTATTGTGGTGTAATGTTTACTATTTGTTTTATAATCGTTTTATTTAGTAATCTTTGTAAAAATCGATTATAATTTTAGGAGGGGCGAGATGTCACGGATGAATGTGTGTATGTATGTATGTATAATCTATTTTTACACTCTGCGCGATTGACCGGAAGTGTGTTTGTTCTCAGAGAGTGATTAGACAGAGTCCAGCTTGTGTGATATGCCTAGAGACGTATCGAGACCTAAGGTGAATTCTATCGAGTTATAAGTAGATAGAGTTATATAATAGGAAAGCTGTGACAACTACCATATGCCAAAGGCAATATTTTTTTAGTGAGCTGAAAGGTGGTCGAAATAAGCCCCCCCCCCCTATTTTTTTTCCCCGAAACGCTTGAAAGGTCAGCTTGCTTTAAATGACATAGAAGAGAGCCACTGGCAGCAGTTGACATACAAATAAAACACCAAAATTTACAATGTTTGAAATGTTCAGTTGAAACTGGAACATTCCAAAAACTAAAGCGGCCATGACCTTCGAACATTTGTTTTAACCAAACAGGATGAATAATAACAAGAGAGGGAAACAAACGCTTTTGTAACGTTTAGACGTAAAATCAAGAAATTCGCCCCCCCCCCCCTCCCTTTTTAAGGCCTACTAAAATACTTTGATAAACGCAGAAGATAGATTTCTTATGATTTCTTATACTGAAGAGCGTGACATGTGACCATATATCTATGCATCAGTCAAGCAGAAGACAGTGAAAAAAATCCGTGGCCTGGAGTGGGAACAATGTCTCCGTTATCTTCATAATTAGATTTACATGATGCGAAGTGAAAGAAGATAAAATTGCAGCACTGTCATGAGAAGAATGAATCTTCGGTTACATTAACAAATTTTATTTCTTTTTGAGCTCATTCGGAGGGCCCTGCTGAGTGATATAGCGCTTGGCTTCCGAACCGGGCGTCACGGGTTGAAATCCTGGTAAAGACTGGGATTCTTAATTTCGGGAAGGGTACCTGACATTAGTTTTGGAAACGTAAAGGCAGTTGGTCGTTGTGCTGGCCACATGACACCCTCGTTAATCGTAGGCCACAGAAACAGATGACCATTACATCGATCTGCCCTATAGATCGCAAGGTCTGAAAGGGGAACTTTACTAGTTCATAGGGCGTGTGAATGGGGGATATCTGGATTCCGGAGATACTAATTATGGCAGTGATGCCTAGCTTACGGGCCTCTGGCATCTCCGGCACGTAACAGGACCCCATATCTCAAATAGATCAAGGACTATTCAATTCTAAACACGGCACTGAGGTTGGATAACTATTGACTTATGGGAAGTTGGAAACCTCTATTATGTAAATGCTCTCGTGTCGTTTTACGGTGTGAAGGTACGCTATCATTTGATGGAATGGGTGATTCAATGGGGAGATGAATGGTTTATGTATTAATAGTTATATAGCAAGTGACCTAGCTGGGGGGGGGGCGGAGGTACCTCACCAGGTGACATCCGTCAGTGCTGACACCACAGTGAATAAATTTAACTTTTGCAAAAGAAAGCTACAAATATTTTTTTTGTAATTTATTCCTACTTAATGTTCAAATAACAGAATGAACTGAACATTCCTATTAGTCATTGTGCAAACAAAAAAAGTGAAACAAAGGCCATTATGTAATCAAACCCACGACATTGTTGTTATTATCAGCTGTCACAATCCGCCTATACATGGGAGGTTACCCCTGCTGGATGTGAAAGTCGTTTAGAGGGTTGGATCACTGGCGAGCAACTCCAAACCCTAGTTTAGTCTCTTGACGACTGGAACATCTTATGTAATAGTGGAGGATTAACATACTCTCCAAAGAGTCACAACTCAGAACTTTGGGAATCACTGGTATAGCATGCAACCAGGTGCTCTCTTCTATGTCAGCCAAGGAAAGTTGAAAGTGGTCTTTGAAGCGTTTA
The DNA here is from genome assembly GCF_947242115.1 of Biomphalaria glabrata. Classification (NCBI taxonomy): domain Eukaryota; kingdom Metazoa; phylum Mollusca; class Gastropoda; family Planorbidae; genus Biomphalaria; species Biomphalaria glabrata. Next base: position 31,797,868 of record NC_074726.1, on the reverse strand, counting down.
TAATAAAAACAAATATGAACCAGAGTACAAAGCTAAGAGCATAGTCACCCGATGATAACAAATTTTGCAATCTTTCCAGTTCCCCCCCCCCTCTCTCTCTCTCTGACTCTCTGTAGCTCACCTCCATCAAATGACTAAACAAATATCTTCTTTAAATTTCCTTTTATTGAAAGTCGAGTCTAATGTTCGTTTCCGTGTTTGTCTTTTTTTTTAAATAATTGTTTATAATTTATAATGTTATAATAAAACTCTCTGCTTAAAATCCATAATAGAAGTTTTCATTGAAAAATTAAAGAAAATTGATATAAGCACGTTTCATTTTCCCAATTTATTTATTTATTTTTTTTAAAGGGGGGTGCGTGCCTTGTTTGACATTAATGTTTTGCATGTTTCAGATGTTCCTCCAGAATTGAAAATAATTTACTTCCTAGTCCTAAAATCTCGCAAGACGATGGGGGATGGGAGCTAGCAGTGTATGAACCTGCGACCATCGACAAGTCCGAACAACAGTCTAGCGCGCATAGCGCGCGACCAGGCAGCCATCCTACATGTATGCTAAGAATCGTTGTTTGTTTTTAAGCCAAGGATAAGAGGTCAGTTGGGGTCAACATTCCAAAGTCAGGACAGGACTGTATTTGACCAGTTATTCTGCTACACATACGAGTGTGTGTACACGTTGTTTTGTTTTATTTATTTTATTGTCACGTGAGCAGGAGACCTGGTCCCCAAAGAGGCAGGATGACCTGGGTACTTATCTTATATATAATACAGACGTTACTTCAACAAATAACATGATCACGTCCTATGCGTCATGCATATTAACCAATGACTTACATTCTGCCCAGTCACTGGTTATCCTGGCTAGCTTAAGCAACCCATTCCATGCTCTAATAGCGCTAGGGAAGAAGTAGCATTTGTACGAATTTGTCCTACCTTATAGGACGAGGAATGTGCATTTATATTTGTGTTATTCTGAGTATTTTATTAAATTTGTTTTTGTATTTGAAGATTATGGTTCAGTGTTTTATGTATGCGTGCGTGCGTGCGTTCGTGAGAGAGATAGAGAGAGAGAACCTATTTGTGGATCCTTTAAAGCGAGACATTGCCGATAATAATTCATTCTATAAAGGATTGCTTAGGCTGCTTTTCAAAATCATGCATTCTTTAATGCGTTGCATATATTGTTTTCTTTTAAAGAGCATTATATTCGTTTTCAACGTTTTTTTTAAAGATCATTTTCGTGTTAAGTAAGACATCTCTGTCGCGGAGCATTTTTAATATTTATATATAGATATATATCAAGTAGTGAGGGGCGAGTCGATTGTTGCTGAAATTATACTATTGGATAAACTGGCTTCTAGAAAAGAATTCATTTTATACAGTTTTCATGTTGTGTGGAAATCTTTTCGTCATGCCGATTCTTGTGGTCCCCGGATACAGTATGAGAAACATTGAGTTAAGTGCTATGTGAACTAATAGAGCGTGACTAGACACCTTTTTTTCAAATTTAATGAAAAACAACACAGCTAGTTTCTAAATACTAGCCACGCAAGCGAAACTCATAGGCCTATACTAAAATCTTAAGCTATAGCACATGACAATAAAAAACACGACCCAAAATACACATGTCAACATTGCGACTTGAATTGAAACATTTGATCGTATAGGATCATCATTCACATGCGCACTAACACAAATACACACACACACACAGAGATACAAACATATGCAATTATTTCCTATGAACATATTCATGTTTTGGTTTTGTGATGAAATAAGAGAAGAAGTACAGAAATTCATAATTGAAATGACCAAGCACTACACGTGCCCTAGACTGTTGAACCGTTGGGATACCACACATGATCTGTCGACCATCTTTCTCCATTCCTCTCTATCTTTTGACTTGGCTAGAATCTCTTTCAATTACAGGCCCAACCATTCATTTACCTTGTCCTCCCAGAGTCCATCGCTTTCTCCGTCTGCCTCTTCTTCTTTATTCTAATGCTGTTTAATGAAGGAAGGTCTTTGCAAGAAATGAGGCCTTGTGATTTGGCCATAAAGTTTTAGTTTGAGGTTTTTGACAGTTGTTAGCAGGTCGTCTTGGGGTCCAATCTGAGTTTTGATCTTAATTCTTATCTGTTCCTTTGTGATGCTGACTTTGTATGGGATGTCTAGGATCCTCATATATTAAATATATATCATCTAAATTTCACTTCTAGAATCTTTCTCTCTAGTCCCACAGTCAGCGTCCAAGATTCATACACATAAGAATGTGGCAGGGACCAGGGAGCGTGTAGGTCTGAATTTAGTGTCGAGGGTTATGCTTTTGTCTTTTCAAGTTGTTTCAATTTTTTGCAGGTGCAGCTGTCATTTTTCTCCACAACCTTATCTCCACATTTCTTCACATTCCCAAATTAGCTTTCTTATCTTCACAATTTCATCTCCACATTATTATATTCACATTCTCATATTAACATTCTTATCTCCACATTTTCATCTCTACATTCTCATCTTCACATTCTTCTTTCTATATTCGGTGTTTTAGTTTGTAATACATCAAATAAAATGTGATTGAAAAGTTATTGACTTTTAATTTAATGTATTAACTGAACAAAATAAATAAGAATTTTAAAACATCATAAATCATGCAATGCAACGCGCATTCCGTTCAAACTATTTCTGCATCCCTTGGGATTCGCGTAGGCTACCACACTTTGGAAAAACTGTGTTAGAAGAGACAATTAGCTGGCCGAGTCTAGATGAAACATTAAGGAATGTGTATGGCCATTTCAAAAAGTGTAACAATTACAAAGTTATTTTAAACAAGGTTACAAAGACAGTTGGTATGGAAACACAAATTCAAAATCAGCACCCGAAGTGGTCTACCCAGGCAGGTAAAAAGGCAGATTTCAATATTTTCAGAAAGAATATCAGAATAAAATTCTATCAAAAGCTAATGACAGAGAAGATTGGAAAAAGAAAGTTGACAGATCCTGTGTGGTGCCCTAACGGTCCAGCAGACCAATGTTAATGTCGCAGGGCTGAGCCGAAGGCTCTTCGAGCCCTAAGTTTGAAAAAAAACCTGCTTGGACGCCAAACAATAAAAAAAAAAAAAAAAAACCTGTGTGAACACACAGTTCTGTTTGGGAGAGACCCTAGACAATGCCTATGTAAAGCATTGCTGTTGACCGATGCGTTTGATCCCCGACACGTGGGCTAGATACACGGCCGAAGGCCGAAAATGCACCGGGATCTTCTGCCATTTTCTTTCAATGTACCAAGCTAACTGTGCGGGACCCGCCATTTATGTAACGGTCCCTTTGAGGAACAGCGCAAGGATTGGTGACAGGTTTGTGGGGACTTATTTACAACTCCGCCCGTGCAATGAGTGGACTCTCGTCTACCCGTGGGCATCCCCACGGGAGTTATGTTTCGCCATTCATTTAGCCTAGCCACTTCCTCAAATAGCCGTTTCCACGCGGGCGCCACGATGAGGCAGGGCAGCGTGCCCGCGCCAGCAGACCAAGGAATAGGTGAAAGTAAAGGTGAAGCTACATGTGAACGTGGACGGACAGACAAACCACATAAAACTAATAGCGTCGTTTCCCCTTTCGGAGGGCGACTAAAAAAAAAAAAGGGAGAAGACGTTGACCTTAATACCTTGTAGACTAGACATGTGTTATTGTCACGTGATTTAACCTGTGCTAAACGCGGGAAAATAAGGAAGATGATGACATTGACCTAATTCATGTTGGAGTGGGAATGTATCACATAACAAGAAAAAGAAAAAAAAATAAAGCTTATATTTAGAATAATTGTATCAATTGTTTTGTATTAGTTATGTAATCCAACTTGTAATAGATCTAGATTTTTCTAGACTAATATCAATAGGAAAAACAGTGATTTGGCAGAATTTAAGTCATGCATGACTAAATGCATGACGCGTAGGACGTAATCATTTTCTTTTTTGAAGTAACGTCTGTATTATATAAGATAAGAAGATAGTAATGATTGTGTGCGATTAGAAACATATGTGAGAAATAAAGTGTACAAAACATTTTACCAGGCAGACAGAGTGAGTTGATATAAGCTTTAAAAAAAAAAAAGTTGACCTCCCATCTTTTAACAAAGACATCGAAGTGGCTATATACATTTTTTTATCAACATTTGGTGCACTTGGTGATGGTCTTGGTACCCTCACTGACAGCGTGCTCGGCCAACTCACCAAGAAGAAGGAGACGGCCGGCAGACTGAATCTCGAGAATTGATGGTGATGTGTTTGTTGTAGTGAGCTAAACTGTTAGCTTCAGTGGTGGTGCCCCAAAGAGGTCATTGGGTTCATGATAGAGATATGGCTTTTGAGGAGATACCTAGTGTCACAGTGCTCTTGTTTCAAAACTTTGGAAATGTAGATGCTATAGCTTTCATAAGCTTTCCTTTTCTTTTACCACTGGTGCGTAAAACTCTAACCTTGCCGACTTTAATTCTTGGCTCCACTTGACGATACTTTAAGTGAGAGTTTTCAATCTGTGCGTGACAAAACTGAGAGTGAAGGACGAAGCGGTCCCTTGCGTGGAAATCGGGCGAGCACGCCACAGAAAACGAACGCGTCGAACCAATAGGAGTGCTGCTTTTTTACACTATTAATGTATATAGATCAAAGCTCTTCGAAAGAACATACACTTTTTAAACCAGGTTGACACAAAATGATTTAGTGTTGCTCCCATATGGTCTGCCTAGTGTGCAGTCGAACTACAAACCGTCATGGGCATATAATGGACCTCATTCACCAATCGTAAACAAACAACATTTAGTCACGTGATCATATTGATAAAACAACGAAAAAAAAACTGTCACGTGACAGCCACTGTGTATTAAAATTAGATCGTAATTTGTATAGAAGAGATAGAGAACCACGTGGCAAAATAGTGTTTGTTTACGATTGGTGAATGAGGTCCATTGTGATGTTTCGTAGCACGCTTTACATTTATTATCGTTTATATCAGTGGTTCCCAAACTTTTTTATCTCGTAGACCCCTTGCCATGTTTTCTGCTTTTCGGTAGACCCCCTGCCAGTGGCGTAGCAAGGTACCCTTGGGCCCGGGTTCAAGAACATCTTGGTGGGCCAGGGTTCAAGAACATCTTGGTGGGTCCCCTCCAGCCAATAAGACAAATTTAGTGTGTGACAAAAATGAGTAATCTAAATGCAAAGACATTCTAATGTAAAGATCGTACCTTTTTTAAAAAAATAAGTTATTCGAATGGATATTTTTAAGGTCATACGATGTGAATGAGTGGGCATTGCATCGTATTGGTTTCAAAATCACCACCGCAAGAAAACAAAGAAACAAACAAACTTTAATGAGAATGTATTGGCATTGGCATCATATTGGTTTCAAAATCAACCACCGCAAGAAAACAAAGAAACAAACTTCGAATGGATGGTTTTGAGGTCATACGATGAGAATGTATGGGCATTGGCATCGTATTGGTTTCAAAATCAACCACCGCTGGAATCCGCTATCGGAATAATTTAAATAGGCACTCGCTGAACCTCCAAGAAAACATTTAACATCTATATTTCATTTAGTATGGGGATCCAACCCAGGACTTGTGTGACAGGCTCGAGCTAAATGGGAGATGGGATAAACACGACTTGGTGTTGGACCGAATCGATGTTGGAAATCAAGTGCCAGTGCTTCTTGTGACTGAATTAGAGACAGTATTATAAGCGCACATTCTTAAAAGCACGGGATAAAATGATATTATTAATTAATATCTATTCGTTTTAAGACACATTAGGAAGTAATATGTAAGCATGTAGTTTAAATATTGGACTATTAGTGTTAAGTTAAATTTTAATTTAGGTGATGGTCAGATGTATACGACGTAACCACTGCCTGCTACACAAGTAAATATCACTCCAGTACTGCGAGGACTATAGGACATAACCACTGCCTGCTACACAAGTAAATATCACACCAGTACTGCGAGGACTATAGGACGTAACCACTGCCTGCTACACAAGTAAATATCACACCAGTACTCCGGGTTCAAGAACATCTTGATGGGCTCCTCTCCAGCCAACAATACAAATTTAGTGTGTGACAAAAAATGAGTAAACTAAATGTAAAGGCATTCCACTGTAAAGATTGTACCTTTTTTTTTTTAAAAGTAATTATGTCATAACGTTTGATTCAGATAGGACTGTATATAAGTAATAGTGTCTTAAAAATCAATGTTTTTACAACTTCTTAACAGAGTTAAACTACTTAAAAGTGTTTCAAATGAACAAACAAATGTTCTTCCTAAGTTCTAAGGTGGGCTCCAACTGGCCTTGAGGCATGGGCCCAAGCGTAATGAGCTCCTTCGCGCAATGGTTGCTACGCCACAGCTGTGGGCCCCTATTGCTTGTGGGCCCGGGTTCATTGAACCCCTTCGCGCCATGGATGCTACGCCACTGCCCCCTGCTTAACTTATATTGCATTTTTGCAAATTCATCAACTCCATTGTTTAAAACTAATTTCTAGCTGTAGTGGGTGTAAGAATGAAAAATAGAAATTTATCTTTTTTTATTCATAAAATTCAAATTTAAACCAATTAAAATAACAATTAATATTTTTTACTGGAATCACCAAAACACACTGGAAATGTCTTTTTTGCACGTCTATTATCCGTTGCTATGGATATTATGTTTAATATAGGAATTTGTTGTTCTATGACGTAACCATCAAACATTAAAAATTAATTAATCATTAGACTTGCTGCCCACCTAACAGAAGGAAAACTGAATTCAAACCTCTGCTGCGTGCAACTTTACCCAAACACTGGAAACGTTTCGTGGGTCAACCCTGTTAAAAATAAGAAGCCTACGAGCCTCAACCAGTTTGAAGCACACAGCATTACATTCTGTCAGAGCCTGTGATATCGCTTGTCCAAAAACTGTATGTATGTCGTTTGCAAAGAAGTACATAAGAAGCTTTTAATTTTATAGCTCATGCCTTCAATGTGCCATTGAACTGTATTATTGCTTAAAGAAATTGTTTTAATAATATCTGATGTAGGTTTGTGTAAAACAGTTTTTACAACTACAACGGCTGATAAAATCAATGTTTTACCTATAGTGTTTTCCGGTTTTTGCTATAAGTAAAGAGATATTGTAAGTCGCCTACAAACCATCATCTTCTCTATATGATGTCGAAGAGGGATTTTGTGAGTCTATTCTGAACTTTATCTTTGAGTGTTCGAAAGTTTTTCAAACCATTATCTATTTTGTCAGGGTGGCATCGTCTCAAACGATCCTCCAGCGTAATTGGTTTCATTTCGTCATAAAACCGCTTATTTGACAAGGAAAGAATGAGTCCCAGTTTTAAATAATCAACAGTTTTTCTTTTTTTGTTTAACATTAGTTACATGTAGACAAAATTAAGCTAGTGAAATAAGTATTGAAATTAAATGCTACAATTTTTCGTTTGAATAGCATGATACATATTTAAAGGATTAACTAAGGTACAAATCATAGATTAGTTTAGTAAATAATTACATTAATGGGATGTGAAAATTAAAGTCGCAACATGATTAAATGAAATTTATTATCGTAGACCCCCGTAGACATCTCATGGACCCCCAATTTTTTTTTTTACTTTCGTAGACCCCTTGGAAGTCTTCGTAGACCCCTGGGGGTCTATATAGACCACTTTGGGAATCACTGGTTTATATGATTGATCCCTGAAAATTTCTTCTCATAATTAACAAAGAGGGTTTTATTTTTTTATTAAATAAGACTTTAAAAAAAAATTCCCCTTTCAGACCTTGCTTAAGAAAATTGATGTCAGCTGGGTGGACTCACCAGGATTGGAACCCCAAGCCGGAAGCCAAGCGCTTTACCACTCAGCCACCACGCCTCCAAAATAAGACTTAAATCGAAATTATTTTTAGATACTAAGTAGATTTCAAATTAGATACATTGATATTGGGGCGATGTGGCTGATTATTTAAAGAAAAATTACGATGTTTTTTTTTAAATTCGGGCTATTGACATATTTAAATTCTGCGTAAAAAGTTGTGATAGTAAACATTTTAACTTTTTTTTGCTTCACTAGTCGACCGGCGGCGTAGCATACGTCGCTATTTTGCAGGGCCGGCCTTAGGTGACCGCAGTGGGCTCCGCACTTATGCGACAGCAGTACGCCCCGCACTTTCATAGGACCCGCGCTAATTCTAGGTTTACGTTGTGACGTTGGGAGTTTTGATACTACTCTGAACTTTGATTCTTCATCGTCGGTGAACATTCGTCCTGGCTAGAAGATACTAATGTTACCTTGAACAGTTTACAGAATCTTTGTCTTGAAATGGAATATTGATGAGGTCAATACTATTTCTATAATATACTATTGAAGTATTTAAATTTAACAATGCAAACGCGACATGAAACTCTTAAAAAATCGACACTAGCAGCTGGGAAAAAGTAGCAATGGATAGATCTACATGGAGAGAGAGCATAAAGGAAGGGTCTCGGATTGCAGATGCCATACACTACAGAAGCAGAAAGAAGGGCGATAACGCAACAGCGCCTAGTGATCATATATGCCCAACCTGCGATTGCAGCTGTGTATCAAGAATTGGCCTCTTAAGTCACACAAAAAGTTGCAAAGGGAAAAGATCGTCTCTCGAGACGTGAAATGCCACAGATTTAATCTGAACTATATCATTATATATATATATATATATATATATATATATATATATATATATATATATATATATATATATATATATATATATATATATATATATATATATATATATATATATATATATATATATATATATAATAATAATAATATATATATATATATATATATATATATATATATATATAATAATAATAATAATAATAATAATATATATATATATATATATATATATATATATATATATATATATATATATATATATATATATATATATTCATTTATTATTATCATTAATCACATGTCATTTTCATTGTATAACTATTGTTATAAACCTGGTGGTGAGACAGATGGGGGTAGTGCTGTGTGTGTTTTGGTCTACGCAAATCGCCCCAGGCCAGCGCTAGACGAGCGGTCAACCGTGAAGAAAAACAGTACACGCCAGTTCGGCAAAGACCCGTACACGTGTTGTAAATATTACACACACAAGTCACGGCGATTGTGATCAACCAGAGGTCAAGCGACGTTCCATCCAATTCTAGAAGGCCTATGGACCCTATATAAGAGAGAGTGTGTTAGAGTCAAGACACTTCACGTTACCTCGCAATGTGACCAGTACGAGGCGAAGTCAGAAACAATCACCACACTGGAAATTCAACAACTCACTTTTAACAGACACAAATTACCTTAAAAACATAACAACTTTAATACAAAACACTTTCGACACAACGGACCCAAACACTAACACAGAAGACCTTTGGGCACTACTTAAACGAAGCATAAAACAACAAACAATAATAATAGCCACTCAAAACAACAAGCAGCGCACACAACAAGAAAAACATCTGAAAAGAAAAACTCCAAACACTACAAGAAGACTCAATCGACATCGAGACAACATAAGAACTACAAACACTATTAGACTATAAATACACAGGGGCACAAAAAAAGATGCAGACAAAGAAACGTAACAGAAGGGCCAAACAAAGCCTTCCTAACCATAGAACAGAACATACAAAGAAAACGCAACATAGATAAAATAACAGACACACTAGGCAACACACAAGAAGATAATACAAATATAGCTGAGGCATTCAAACAACACTTCCAAAGCATTTACACGAAAGAAAAAACAGACGCAGAGGCACAAAATGAAACACTAAAATTTTGCAAACAACTAAAAGAAGAAGACAAAACCGCAATAGACACACTACTCACACTCCGCGACATAGAGAAAGCAGTCAACAGCCTTCAAAACGATAAAACATCCGGACCAGACGGCCTAACAGCGGAATTCTACAAAGCCTTTCTGCCCCTTATAGGCCCTATCCTTTTAACAATTTTTAATAATGCACAAGAAAATGGCAAACTTCCGCATCTCTTCAGTGAGGCTTACATCACTGTGCTAGAGAAAGACAAAAACAACCCAACATCAATAAACAACTACAGACCCATCTCCCTTCTCACAAAGACTACAAAATCCTAGCCAAAACACTAGCGAACAAACTACACCCAAACCAACACTGCAGCACACCAGGAAGAAACATAGATACAATGAACCACCGCATACGCGACATCATAACATACGCAGACATAAAAAACACACAACTAGTAGTCTGACCATCGATCAGGAGAAGGCATTCGATAGAGTAGACAACTTGCTATTCAAAATTCTTGAAAACAAACAGCACAGGAAACAAAATAATAAAGTGGATTAAGCTAATGTACGCTGACCCACAGAGCAGCGTACTAGTGAACCTCACCTTGTCTAACCCATTCCCTGTGGAGCGATCAGTTAGACAGGGCTGCCCCCTCTCCCCCACACTATACACATTATGTATAGAACCCCTCCTACAAAAGATTAGGGAGGACACAACAATAAAAGGCCTAGCAGTCCCGGGCGACCAAACCACCATCAAAATACAAGCATACGCAGACGACAACACTTTCCGCATGACACACACACAAACGACATAACGAACATAATACAACATTTTTAAAAATACGGCCAAGCCAGTGGTTCCAAAATAAATTTAGGGAAATCCGCCATAATGGGAGTAGGCAAATGGAAACACAGAAAAGATTTCCCCGAAAGCCTACAAGGCGGAAAGACCCTAAAGATATGCGGGATCACGTGAACGCCAAACCCCTGCATACCACATAGTGAAACATGGGACACACTCATCATCCAAAGAGCACAAAAGACACTAGATAAATACAAACACATAGGTATGACAATCTTTGGTAGAGCCCACATATACAACACACTAATACTCCCCAAAGTCATCTATCAAGCAACCACAACAGAACCCCCACCACAGTTCATACCAACACTAAACAAAATCACTCGCAGCTTTATTTTTAAGAACACAATAGCTAACGTAAAACACACAACACTAATACAACACAAACATAACGGCGGCATAGGACTGCAAGACCTCGCAACTAAAATTCGGGCTCTGAGGCTCAAGTACGTGGGGCAACTGGCCAGGGTGCCGGAACAGAACGGTTTTGCCATCTACCTAATCGGTCTACGTCTCCAGAAGCTGATACTAATACAGAACACTCACCCACACTACTCAAACACATACACAACACCTTTTCACGAAGCAGTCATTAGGAGCATTAAAGACAACAGCCAACACATACACAAAACAAAAGAAATATACACAACACTCATACGGCAGCAAGCAACACCCCTCCAAAAACGCATTAAATGGCATAATGGAGACGTAGACTACCAGACGGCCTTCAGAAACCTGCACAACAAACACATCTCTCCGAGGTCACGGGAGGTCGCCTACCGTTTGATCCTCAACATGACCCCGACCTCGGAGAGAAAAGGCACAAAGCAACCGTGCAAAATGTGCAGGACCGGAGAACTGGAAGATGAGGGGCACCTTTTCTTAAGATGCCCCGTCGTCCAAGCAGCAAAAAACACCCTGTGAAGGCTACTGTCCGGGAGCACTGGGGTGCCGGTGGACGTGGACAGGGCCATCACGACAAACCAGATTCCGGCAGCCAGGAGTAGGGAGGCGGACATCCTCGGCAACATAATTGCCGCAACATACAGACAACTGGTCTGGATGACAAGGGCAAATGTCTGGATGATAGGCAAAGAAAAGACGGCGGAGAGACTAGAGGAGGAACTGAGAAATGTGGTCGACCACCATATCCAGAAAATTAAAATCTAAGCCAAAAAAAAAAGCACGGCCTTCTTAGGTTTTCTTTTTATCCTTGTCATGATTGTCTTGTTAAAATTTCTATTTAATGAGACCATAATCCTAATTATACATAGACACGATATTCGTATTTAATACGTAAAAATAGAAAAACATCGAAAGGAGCGGGCCTCCACAAGAACAAAATTAATTATAAACAATTACACCTCCCAAATGATTTTTTAAAATGATTGACCCCTTTTAAAATAGTACTCTCTTATAAAAAGAATTGCTTTTTTTACATTTTTATGATCACAGACATAGACTTGCAGTGGAACAACATGATTGTAATAACCTTATTTAGAACACTAAGGCTTTTTACATACGAATGACAAAACAGTTCATAGCGATACAGTACACACACACACACACAAGCTGACCAATTCTAAGACTTCAGCTGCCTGGTATTGGTAATGTAGCATTATATAATCAGTAAAAAAGTTATTTATCATGGAAAATTTCCCTTAATTTTTTTTTCACACAAAAAAGTGTAATTTTTTCTGTTGATGATAAGTGATACTTTAAATAGTAATATCTTCTTTGTTTTTGAAGACTTTTATTATGTTCTAGGAAAGTATCAAACAACTGAATGATGGCTTTAAGCCCTACTGAACTATACAACTGCATAGCAGACATAAATGTTTTTATTGCAACTGACAGTCATATGGTTAGATTAGTAAATGTTTTATAATGTGGTTGGTTAATAGTCTTCAAAACAGAGATTTGCTACTTTGTATTTTAAGAGTCCTAATTTAGTATTTGAATGTACTAATTTGGAATAATTAATGTGATACTTGCGAAAGAAAACAAAATGAGTGTTAATGTGACATCGATTGTGTGCATATTAAGGTGAAATAAAGACACTTAAAACTGATAAGTTTTCTCAAAAGTTTGAGAAACACTGACCCCATTGATAAGTTCGCTAAGATTTCATATTCTTTAAAAGAACAAAAATTCTAATAGAACAAGAACAAGATCTACCAACATTAATTTCTAACAATTTTCTCCACCTGATTAATCCCCTTGAAACATCAACAGCTCAGAATGTTGAGAAATATTCATGAACTCATAATTTCAAAAGCATTCTCTTGGAGATAAAGAAGAATGCATTGGATGAAATGAACTTGGCTGCAGGTCTGTCGTTACCGGGCGTTCTGTAATCACGGAATATGAGATGAATCGCTTGAACTGTTAAGGTCGTGTTGACTTCAGGTTTCAACATTGAGACCTTGGTCAGGTGGATGTGAGGAGAAAGAAAGAAATGAGCATGGAAAGAAGGTGAAGAGAGAGAGAGAGAGTAAAAGTACAGTTCCTCTTTCAGACCTCGCTAACTATGGGCCATCTGCTACTTCGGACAACGGCTAACAAGCGACGTTATCATTAGGCCAGTACAACAGACTAACCGCCATTACTTTCCCCAACTAGTGTCAGGCGACAGGTACCCAGCGTCAGGTACCCAGCGTCAGGTACCCAGCGTCAGGTACCAAGCGTCAGGTACCCAGTGTCAGGTACCAAGCGTCAGGTACCAAGCGTCAGGTACCCAGCGTCAGGTACCCAGCGTCAGGTACCAAGCGTCAGGTACCCAGTGGTCGGACTCAGGAGGCCTAACTTTTTCCTTTACGGAACACTTTTCACATTCTGAGTATTTAGCAGAATACTTTGCTTATTTTTTAGAGAGATTAATAACGTGGTGGCCTACTAGTTCATTATTTCAGTTGTTCGTGGAACACCTATTCAGACCTTGAGGAACACTAGGGTTCCGCGGAACATTTAGGGAACCACCGATCTAAACTTAGGAGACGATGCGCAAAATTATATTGTATCTTTCAGAATCTTTTTCAACGACAAGATGGCTGCCTGGTCGTGCGGTATGCGCTCTGGACTGTTGTTCATTCGTCTCGATTGCCCCGGGCTCAAACCCTGCCCGCTGCCATCCCCTTCATCCTGCAGGAGGTTTGGACCGTGACCTCCGTGACCCCTATCGAAGGTGCCGTTAGGACTAGGAAGTAGATTATCTTCAACAGCCTGAAACGTGTACAACAAACAGCTTACGATTATGCTGGTTTAGGTGAATAGTGTCACGAGTCGAGTCTGTGACCTATTTCGACCAGTTTCTAGAAGCGAGGTCAAACCAGTGCAAGTGTCCAGCGTAAACAAGTTAATTTTAGGTATCCAATCAAAGAAAGAGGTTAAGGGGAAAAAAATGCACACGTCAGCTTCTAGAAGGTCAAAGTTACTAAAATAATTAGGGGAGAAGTTTCCATGATTCTGGAATGTACGATTAAGAAAGGTATAAATTAAGGGAAAGTCTTCTCTTAGTAAAGGTTTAGTTAAGTTTTGTGATATTAGCAGGTCCATTTAATTAAAGTTTTATTAGTTGAAGTAATATTATCTGAAGTTATATTATTTGGAGTTGAAGTTGAAGTTATACTAAGTGAAGTTTCATGTATCTTTAAGTTTTATTTATGAAGTATCAAGTCAAGTTGTCAAAATTGAGAAGTTAATTTTATGTGAAAGTTGAAGAAGTATTATTAAAGAAGTTTGAAAGAAAATACAGAGAGATGTTTCTTTCTTCACTTCATTGAGTTACCAAGTTTGATAATATAATCCCCGGCAAGTCTGATCATCACAAATAGTACCACCCGCCAATGAAATACCATTTTTGAATCGTCTGTAAGTTCTGCAAAGTGAAGAGACTCTACTCAAGAAAAAAAGGTTTGTCTCAATAAACAGTGAAGCGATTATGTTTAGACAAAGATTCATAACAAAAGAATATTCATATTTGACTAGAGTAACACCTTTAGTAAAAGCACTAAATTTATACAGCCTTCAGGACAGAAGACTCAAAAGTAAAGAAGCAATCATACATAAAACACTGAACCATAATCTTCAAATACAAAAACAAAATTTAATAAAATGCTCTGAAAGACACAAAGATAAAGGCACATTCCTCGTCCCATATGCTAGGACAAATTTGTACAAATACTCCTTCTTCCCTAGTGCTATTAGAGCATGGAATGGGTTGCCTGAGCTAGCCAGGAAAACCAGTGACTTGGCAGAATTTAAGTCAATGGTTGACTAAATGCATGACGCGTAGGACGTAATCATCTTCTTTTTGAAGTAACGTCTGTATTATATAAGATAAGAAGATAAGAAAATTGTAGACCTTGAACTAGAGAACTTCGGGGAAATGTAATGGATGATACGGTAAAGGAAAATGTGTATATTGGTGAATGTATATATAAACACTTGTGGGCATATGTATATGTATATGTATGTAGGTATTATGTACGTTCTAGTATATGCGGAAAGGTAGTTTGTGGGATATATATGTGTGTAGTTTTTAGTATTTCAGTAGTAAAAGAAGCGAAATATTGTATTTTATTTATATGCGTTTATCCTTGGAGTGGCAACAATCTCAGTGCTTCCTATTTATGGCCTTCGGAGAAGATAATAACTCAAGGAAATATTGCATGCTCCTCTTCCGTACAGTCGTGGCCCCGGGTCCACAACCGACCGACATAGTGTTAAAATTGGTAAAAAGTTTGTATTTCTCCAACACCCAATCTCGGATCAAGCTGTAATTTCGCAAAATTAGTTCTTTTACCTTACAACACAAGAATCAATTAAAAAAAACAATAACCAATTAGTTTGTTTGGTATCTCAAACAAGGGAAAGGAACAGTACTTGACTGAAGTGGTAGTATAAGCTGAATTTTCCTTTATATTAGGCTGCAGTCTCAGGCTTAGTAAACACAAACTTAAAATAGAAACAATAGATAACTTTACAATCTTCCATGTTCATAGAAATTTCGCTAGCTGAGTGGTTACCGCGTTGGCTCGATAAATCTCATAAAGCTTTAGCCGACAAGTTCAAATTCAGGTCGTTCCCTTCTTTTAAAATTTATTTGTATAAATGCTTTTCTATTATTAGTCTCAATTTTAAATCTATTACAAATTTAACAACACGACTGGTCCAAATGTTTTGCTAAATGCACATCTTTCGCACCGTCGTGGTCCCGGTTGCACAGCCAGACGAATAATGGTAAAATAATATAATAAAGTTTATAAATAATTTATTACCAATAGTTAAATAACTAATTGGTGGTTTTTTTTTTTTTTGGTAATTGTAATTGTGTTGTCAGGTGAAGAAATAATTGTGGAAATTTCAGCCTAATCCGCGATCAATGTCGAAGAAATAAAGTGTACATATATTTTACCATACAGACAGACAAACAGACAGACGGTGAGTTAATATAAGGTTTGTAAAATAAATAAAGCAAAGTGTTCCGTTAAATACTCAGATTGTGCGAAGTGTTCCGTTGAGGGAAAAAGTTTGGGAACCGCTGCTGTAGATGTCCTTGAAGTCAAGTTCAGTCTTCTTAGCTTGCACTGAGTTACGTCTGCACCAGTATGACTAACAGCTCTTCATCTCACCTCTTACCAGTGACCTCTGACCTTTCACCTGTACTTCTTAACGGCTCAAGCTTTTTTAATTTTCTCCCCTCCCCCTTTTTGAAAATTATGTTGTTGTTTTTTTGGTCGCTTGCTGATAAAGTTTCATTGTTGTTGTTTTGATGACGTCTAGATGAGAACTCTGTCTTGCTATAGAACTCTTATCCAACAAGGACATTAAGTACGTAGAAACTTGTCCACCATAGCTAGATTGTTAGGAAGTAAGGAAACCTCTTATACTTCCACACAAGTCCCAGAATACCTCAGAGGCGTAGGGCGAAGGAGTGTCGTCATAAGGTCCCTCCTCTCCTCCCTTCCCGCGTTTTTTCTTTATTTCTGCTCAGAGGTTCTCGACTCTTTCCAATTTGGTCAAAGGAAACAACTGGTTTGCAAAACACACACTGAAGAACATTGATGCGGCATTAGGCGGCAGCGATTGGGGCAACCGCCTTGTCTTGAGTCTGAGAGTGTGGCAACCGCCTTGAGTATCGAGTCTCAGAGTGGGGCAACCGCCTTGAGTCTCAAGTCTGAGAGTGTGGCAACCGCCTTGAGTCTCAAGTCTGAGAGTGTGGCAACCGCCTTGAGTCTCAAGTCTGAGTGTGGCAACCGCCTTGAGTCTCGAGTCTGAGAGTGTGGCAACCGCCTTGAGTCTCGAGTCTGAGAGTGTGGCAACCGCCTTGAGTCTCGAGTCTGAGAGTGGGGCAACCGCATTGAGTCTCGAGTCTGAGAGTGGGGCAACCGCCTTGAGTCTCGAGTCTTAGAGTGGGGCAACCGCCTTGAGTCTCGAGTCTTAGAGTGTGGCAACCGCCTTGAGTCTCGAGTCTTAGAGTGGAGCAACCGCCTTGAGTCTCGAGTCTGAGAGTGGGGCAACCGCCTTGAGTCTCGAGTCTGAGAGTGGGGCAACCGCCTTGAGTCTCGAGTTTGAGAGTGTGGCAACCGCCTTGAGTCTCGAGTCTCAGAGTGGGGCAACGGCCTTGAGTCTCGTGTTTGAGAGTGGGGCAACCGCCTTGAGTCTCAAGTCTGAAAGTGGGGCAACCGCCTTGAGTCTCGAGTCTTAAAGTGGGGCAACCGCTTTGAGTCTCAAGTCTGAGAGTGTGGCAACCGCCTTGAGTCTCAAGTCTGAGAGTGTGGCAACCGCCTTGAGTCTCAAGTCTGAGAGTGTGGCAACCGCCTTGAGTCTCGTGTTTGAGAGTGTGGCAACCGCCTTGAGTCTCGAGTCTGAGAGTGGGGCAACCGCCTTGAGTCTCGAGTCTGAGAGTGGGGCAACCGCCTTGAGTCTCGAGTCTCAGAGTGGAGCAACCGCCTTGAGTCTCGAGTCTGAGAGTGGGGAAACCGCCTTGAGTCTCGAGTCTGAGAGTGCGGCCCCAACAATAGGAAGACTGTCATTCATCCATATTATGAATACGCTATTACAGATAAAGTATTATGGATAAGCTGTTATAAATAAGTTATTACGGATAAGATATTGAGGATAAGCTATTGCGGATAAGGTATTGAGGATAAGCTATTACGGATAAGCCATTATGGATATTACCGATACGCTATTGCAGATAAAATATGGATAAGCTGTTATGAATAAGCTATTACGGATAAGGTATTACGGCTATTATGAATAAGTAAATTGCAATGATAAGACCTACATGTGTTGCATTAGATGTGAAAAGAGCAGTGAGAAATGCGATATGGTATATATAAGCTACAGTTACGAATCCTGTATGACCCTCTAGTGACACTCGCCCAGGAATCCACCTACTGCTAAGGCTGCCTCTGCATAATACATGAAAGTCATTATCTAAGTCATCATCAAAGTCATCATCAGAGTTACCATCAAAGTCATCCCCTAAGTCATCATCAGAGTCATCACCTAAGTCATCACCTAAGTCATCATCAAAGTCATCATCTAAGTCATCATCAGAGTTATCATCAAAGTCATCATCAAAGTCATCATCTAAGTCATCATCTAAGTTATCATCAAAGTCATCATCTAAGTCATCATCATCAGAGTTATCATCAAAGTCATCATCTAAGTCATCATCTAAGTCATCATCAGAGTTATCATCAAAGTCATCATCTAAGTCATCATGTAAGTCATCATGTAAGTCATCATCTAAGTCATCATCAAAGTCATCATCTAAGTCAGTATCTAAGTTATCATCAAAGTTATCATCAAAGTCATCATCTAAGTCATCATCAGAGTTATCATCAAAGTCATCATCTAAGTCACCATCTAAGTCATCATCAGAGTTATCATCAAAGTCATCATCTAAGTCATCATCTAAGTCATTATCTAAGTCATCATCAAAGTCATCATCAAAGTCATCATCAAAGTCATCATCAAAGATCATCAAAGTCATCATCTAAGTCATTATCTAAGTCATCATCAAAGATCATTAAATCGTTATTAAAGTCATCAACAAAATCATCATCAAAGTCATCATCAAAGTCATCATCTAAGTCATCATCAAAGTCATCATCAAATTCATCATCAAAGATCATTAAATCGTCATCAAATTCATCATCAAAGTCATCTAAACTTTTTAAAACTATGACAGATATAAACAATGTATAAACGAATGTCTACATTTTAGTACCACTAAACTCGTTGCACTGGACGCTAAAGTGTTTGACTACCAAGAGTTCATCCCATTTGTTTTCCAACAGTACAAATATTTCAGTTGAAACCAAAAAAAAGTAAATCCATATTTTTAAAATAGTTAAGTCAATGAAAGTGATAAGATCTTATTGTTCCGTTACCTCTGTTGATATAAGCACGGAATGTCCTTTTTTTTTTTTATTAGTCACAACGTGGTCGAGAGGCTAAGTGCGCTTGAACTTGGCTACCTAGAAGAGGGCTCGAGGTTCGACACCCGACTCGGGCAGAGTTGCGTTTACTGAGCGCCTAAAGGCAGCACGGAAAACCAACTCCTAGATACCCCCTCCCCCCCACCCACTGGTCCTCAAATGAGATTGGACCAAAGCGCTCTGAGCATGCTATAAGCATGAAAGTAGCGCTATATAAAAGCTATAATAATAATAATAATAATAACTAAAACCAAAAGTTTTTTTTTATGAAACATGAAAATATGTAAATTACTTAGAAGTTATTCTATTCCTTTTATTTGTACTCTTAAAAATGTGAAAAATCGAACATTAATTTTCAGTAAGTATGGACTACAGTTATCCTAGTCATGGTCATAAACCTGCACAGCAAACATATCCCACCAAAAGCTAGAGAGATAAGTTATATACTTATCTTTGGGATGACCCCTATGGTTAGAAAAAGGGCAAATGACCGTAAATGTAAATTATGCCGTCCTGAAAATGCTGATAATGAGAAACACATGTATTTGGAATGTCCATTATTCCTTAATGTTAAATGTACTGTAAGGGACTTATTAGAATCAAACTGTGGCAACTATGTAAATGTTAACTTGTCCATTGTTTAAAACAAGCTGCCGAAACTAAAAAATAAAATGATAAAAAACTATAACTTGATTATTGTTTCCGAATACAGGAATCTTGTTTGGGCTAGCTGGCTCAAAGCTCTACATTCAGTGATTCCCAAAGTGTTCTATATAGACCCCCAGGGGTCTACGAAGACTTCCAGGGGGTCTATGAAAGTGAAAAAGTAAATTGGGGGTCTATGAGATGTCCATGGGGGTCTACGATAGTGGATTTTATTTAAGCAAGTCATGACTTTAATTTTCACACCCGTTAATTTCAAACACGTATAAAGGTTTGTACCTTAGTTATAAATATTTATCTCCGCTATTCAAATGTAAAATTGTATTTCATTTCAATAGTTATTTAAATAGTTAATTGTGTCTACATCTTTAACAGAAAGAAATCTAGATTTAACAGCGTTGATTAGGTATTTATTTCCTTGTTAAATAAGCGGTTGTCTAAGTGCCTTTTTAATGACTATATGAAGCAGATTACACTGGAGGATAAAGTTCAGAATAGACCCACAAAAACTTTCTTCAACATCATATAGAAGGTGGTTTGAGAGCGTCTTACAAGATTTCTTTACCTATAGCCAAATACGGAAAACACTTTAGATAAAACATTAAATTTCACCAGCCATTGAAGTAGTTTTAAAACTGTTTTACATAAACCTACATCTGAAATTATGAAACGAATTTCTTTAAGCAACACTACAGTTCAAAGGCACATGGATGGGATGAGTTATAGCATTAAAGCTGCAAACTGCCTAATGGTCTTCTGCTCCATTTAATTACAAAGTGATTCTTGCGGAGTTATACATGTCTATAAAAGATGAACTTGTTCTGGGGGGAATCGACCTTTAAAAGTACAAGAAATAGTGCACTTACCATTTTCTGTTTTTTTTTTTTTGTTTTTTTGTTTTTGTGTTCCCAAATTTAATTAAGTTTCTTGTTTTTTTTACTTCTCAGCACGAGCCTCCTCTCATCTTAAATAGCTTCAGTTTGTCTCTCTCTCTCTCTCTCTAATTTTTCATTCTATCAAGTTCCTTCTCTCTCTCACTCTATCTTTTCTTCGATACCTCTTCTTTTCCTCTCTTTCTCTTTCTCCATAACTCTCTCTCTCTCTCTCTGTCTCTTCTTCTATATTCTTATTAAACACACACGCGAATTCCTAGACAATATTTTTCATTTGTAAGAGGACAAATATTACGACATCTCAGGGGGAGTTAATTTCTTATCGGATAGCATAGACATAAATAAATATATATGTCTATGTCGGATAGTTTGAACGAGACAAGAGGAGGTAATCTATTCAATAACAGGCTGATAAGAGAAAAGACGTACTATTCGTTGTCTGCTCTTAGTATCTGCCTTCCGTTATGTTTTGCTTTTTTAAATATCAACAATAGTTTTCTTTTCTTTTTTTCTTTTTATGAAAAAAAATAGTCCTTGTAGTAACAATGAATTTCAATAAGGGACAAATAAAACAGTCTTACTGGGTTTACAACATACTTCCGATTGGTCTAAAAGATGTACTAACTTTATTGTATTTACTTAATGAACAGGCAATAGATACTCAGCTATCGCTATAGCTACCATAGTCCTTCCCTGATGATAGCTGTAAGACTGCAAGTTTAGGGCCTCAGTTGAGCCACAATGATGATTATTACAATGATGATTATCACAATGATGATTATCACAATGATGATTATAGCTACTTACGCTGACAAATACGTTATCAACCGACTCCCATTTAAATTAATCTCTTGCCGTATGCGCTTGTATTCGGGACTGCATTTAAATTAGTTAATGAAATATGATTAAAATGCAGTCTATAATAATAATAAGGCTTGTCTTCGAGTTCGAAGATTAGCGAGGAATGCATTATTTTCCAACCCGCGACCTATATATTTTGCCTCTGCCATTTCAGGCATAACCATTGTCTTCCGGTGGTGGATTTAGATTTTCCTTTTACCGTCTACGTCTGTCACCGGAAGTGGATTTTCTTTTGGTCTCCAAGGTGTATCCCGCGGCCTTTGTAAGTGACCTCCAGCTGTCTCGTCCTGAGGCCGCTCGCAACACTGCAACCAGGTGTTCTCTACTATGTCAGTTAAAGCAAATTGGCGCCTAAGCTGGTTTTGAAAGCGTTTCCGTGGGGGCACCTTTCAGCTCACCAAAAAAAGACTACTTAGACATTGAAATAGACATAGAGGGGGTCTACGAGACAAAAAAGTCTGGGAATATGTACGGCATTTTCTTCTATTCTGAAGATCATGATTGGGTGCAGTATGTGATCACACAAAAACCAAATTGCGACCTGCACATTTTTCCATATCTGATGCAGACATTGGTTGGGACTATTTTCATTTAATGAAAGGTTTATATACAGATTATATAAGTGGGAAATCGCAAAGACCTGTATATCTATAAAGGCGGTAATTTCCAAAGTGGTCTATATAGACACCCCCCCCCCCAGGGGTCTACGACTTCCAAGGGGTCTACGAGAGTGAAAACATGAATTGGGGGTCTATGAGATGTAAATGGGGATCTACGATCTAACCAGGTCGAGACATACATTTATTTCCTATTAATGAAATTAACTCACAGTTACACTGATTTATATGATTTGTACCTTCGTTAATCTTTTCAATTTCAACCCTAATATTCCAGTGAATTTTTCAAATTTGTAACTGTTAACATCGTATTTAAATATCTTAATTGTGTTTTTGTGAAACATGGCCGAATCCAAAAAGAAATCAGCCTACCGTACATCCCACTTATTGGCGTAGAATTTTTGTTTGGTAAATTCATGTCATAAATGCTAAATTTTTATTCGCTTAATTTTAAATTTAAATTCCATTGAATATGCACGACTTAGAAATCAGTGAGAACAACGAACGCATATGAAGCTGATGAATTTTGAAAAATGCATAATCAGCTAAGCAGGGGGGTCTACCGAAAACTGGAATACATGGCAAGGGGTCTACGAGACAAAAAAAGTTTGGGAACCACTGTATTAAAGCAATGTTAAAGAAGACATCAGGCTGAAAAAAAAAATTGATTTAGAAAATATTCAAGACGTTGTCATATTTGGAGGCGAGGTGGCTGAGTGATAAAGCGCTTGGTTTTCGAACCGGGGGGCCCGGGCTTGAATCCAGGGGAAGACTGTGATTTTTAATTTCGGAATCTTGAGGATGCCTCTGAGTCCACCCAGCTCTAATGGGTGGGTACCTTGCATTAGTTGGGGAAAAGTAAAGGCGGTTGGTTGTTGTGCTGATCACATGACACCCTCGTTAAACCGTGAGCCACAGAAACTGATGCCCTATAAATCATCGGCCCAGTAAATAGCAAGGTATGAAACGGGTACTTCACTTTACTTACAGATGCAGACAAAGTCGTTACCACACGGGGTTACGTTGTTTTATTTTAGTCATCTTCTGCCTCTATATTCGGCAACGGCTTTTCTGTGGGTATCAAGTGTCCCGCGGCTTTCGTGAGATATAGACACATTCATAGATAAATCTCTGCGTTAAAATGTCTACACTTAACTAGTCCCTATATTTAAATTAGTGCAATGCCCGTGGCTCAAAGAGAAAGATGAAAACTTTTAAAAGGCAGTTTATTTGAATTCTGATAATAAACTCATCCCTCGCTACTGGTTTCCTTTGCCTATAACGAACTACGGTATTCTATGACGGCATATGCCAAGGAATTGGAAAGACATTCTTCACTTGGATATTCCCGACTGGGTATTGAACCAAGTGGATATACTCAGATCACAATCACACATAAATCTTTACTCATACAGGAGCAGCCTAGTGAAATATCCACAAACAAGGAACTGAAACCAGTGTTTGAAAAAAGATACCACAAATTCTGGTTACAGAAACAGATTCGTATTTCTCTATGGGTCATTATACAGAAGTTGTTTGACTGTTTATTTGACTGTTTATTTGACTGTTCATTTGACTGTTTATTTGACTGTTCAATTGACTGTTTATTTGACTGTTCATTTGACTGTTCATTTGACTGTTTATTTGACTGTTTATTTGACTGTTTATTTGACTGTTCATTTGACTGTTTATTTTACTGTTCATTTGATTGTTTATTTGAGTGTTTATTTGGTTGTTTATTTAACTGTTTATTTGCCTTTTTATTTACTGTTTATTTGATTGTTTATTTGACTGTTTATTTGGTTGTTTATTTAACTGTTTATTTGACTTTTTATTTACTGTTTATTTGACTGTTCATTTGACTGTTTATTTGATTGTTTATTTAACTGTTTTTTTTGACTGTTTGACTGTTTATTTGACTGTTCATTTGACTGTTTATTTGATTGTTTATTTGACTGTTTATTTTATTGTTTATTTAACTGTTTATTTAACTGTTTATTTGACTTTTTATTTGACTGTTTATTGGACTGTTTATTTGACTGTTTATTTGACTATTTATTTGGTGGAACGTGGATTGAGTGCCGATATGAACCTCATTACAAATAAAAGTAAGCCGACAAGAAATTCATGCTCGTGGAGATTCACGGTTGCTAGTTACAAAGATTGTGGCGGACAAGAAATGCATTTATAAAATCTCATCAATATCGTTCGAGTCATTTATTTTTTTTACAATTTTATTTTAAACAGAAAGTTACAATCTGAATACACATTCCTTCAACAAAATGTTTTATTTTTATTTATTTTTTTACATCTGTAACTTTTGTACTGTGCATTTATTTAGCTTTTTCACATAGGGGTCCATGAACAGGTTTTGACTGTATTGAGGTCTCGGGTCAAATTAGTTTCAGAACCTCTCGTCTAGGGCGATCAGTTTCCTAATGTTTGTGTTTAAATCCCTGAATCTCAGTTTTTCCCCTTAAAAGTGGTTGATTTCTAACGTTTCTTCCTGGCTGACAACTATTACACCCCAGCTCATTCTGCGGGTGGGCAGGGAGTGGTGGCGGTCAGAGTTCGAACCAGAAACCATCACAAATGCCTGGTCCTGGTCTGGATCACCTGGATTTGAACGTGAGACACTTGGGTTTCACCACTCGGTCAGCGTGTCATTGTTCTCGCAAGTCGACATGACTCCCTTACGTATTCTAAGTTTGTGGCAAAAAAAAAGAAAAAAAAAGAGGGTAAAGTGGGGGAAATTGGGGGGGGGGGGGGGGGGTGAACACATCACGTGACTGAACCATTCCTGGACAAGAACGCTCCATGTCACAACATGCTCAACGTGTAATTGCTTCAAATTAAGTACACGGTCCTCTGGCGTCTTCAGCTTCCTAAATGTAATGTGCAGTAATAATGCGAGGAAATCGAATATATTGCCAGTGTCAGAGACGTTCTAGCGATTAGCTCGTGGCAGTGGCGTAGCTAGAGTATTTGATGCCCGGTGCGGCAGGCTCTCATGATGTCCCCCCCCCCCAAAAAAAAAAAATGAAACAGTAAAACGTTCTTTTTTTTTTTCTCCAAAAGAAATGTGTATTCAATGTTCAAGTACGCTGATTCGATAAAAAAATCAATTTTACAAAAAGATAGCCTAGTGCTTGCTTTCTTACTAGCAATTTATCAATAATTTTATCAAAACCTTTTTCTTTGTACCAGCATTTGCTCAATAGACTAAATTGCCTTAATGAGTATGTCGTAATTCTGGATTAACTAAAGCTTAGAACTATTTCGCTTGCTTACCACAATCGTCAGAAATATGCGAATCAAGATGGTGATATTCGAGACTGATTCATCTAGTGAATATGTTTTTATCAAACTCAAGAGCTTAACGGATCCTTGTTTCATACGTTGGAGGCTTTCTGAAGAAACTGCGACAACCGTTGAAGTCTCTTTGTATCCATAGGAAATTTGTTTTTGTCAATATTGTTTGGAACACCATCAAGATTTTTTTCTCATCATGATTTCGTAATCGTCCTAAATCACAATAAACTCGCTTTGTGTTCTTGGTGACATTGACGCATTTGGTGTAGAACTAAGCTTGGTTCGAAGCACAAGTTATGTCAGGATTGGTTCTTATTTCTTGGATAATAGTTTCACTCAATCCAAGAAATTGCTTTGATGTTTGACCTTCTAATACTTCTTTAACTTGTTTGCGATGACCACGGAGTGCCAGATCTTGCTTTGAGAGAAAACAAATGATGTCCAAGATTCTCTTTGGATAATCTCTTCCCTCTTTCCCTATTCTTGAATTAAATCTTGCGCCTTGCTGCCAATACTGTTCCCTACAGTTGAACTACAAATTCCTTCCCAGAAAGCGATGACTGAATGTGAGCTCTGTTGGTCTCGTTACTTTTCAATGTTCGTAGATAACCTCCATCACACATTCAATGCAGTGTTGGATTTAAATGTATATGAGATGTAGTACTTGAGCTTGTTGAGAAGGGGAAGCAGGGGAAGCAAAAAAAAGTGTACTGAATAATTGAGTAAAAAATGTACCAACACAACTTTGTCCCTCTTATAAATACAGAGCATTGAACAGTGAAGTAAAACTGTACCAGGTATCTCTGAAGACAGTGTAAAAGTGCCTTGCCTTCATAGCTTTAAACATATGTAATTAATTGGATTTAAGGTAATAAACAGCTTACATTAAATGTAAGAAAGCATATAGGCGAAAAACTAAGCATCGAAACAAATACATTTGTTTCTGTTTTTTCATGAGTTATACAAATGTGTAGTTTTTACTGACAAATTTTGTCTTTAGCTTGATGCCCCTCATTACGTGATACCCTGTGCAACCCGCACATGGCTAGCTACGCCACTGGCTCGTGGTGTGATGTCACTGTGTCAGACTCGCAAACGAGGGAGGTTCTAGTAATGAAAGGAGCTATCAACTTGCAATAAAAGTAGTGGGGAGTGCTTTCCCCTTTCATAAACACTATGTAGTACAGAAATCGGTCGACCCACCAGGAGTTCACGCATGGCTGCTATTGACACAAGAACACTGGTTGCCCCCCATTCACCTTCACCTATCCTTTAGTGATGCCCAAAATACGGCCAGCGGGCCAGATCCGGAAAGCGACATGGTTCCGAAATGTCGGCACAAAGTGGAGAATTTTCTCCCCCTCCAAAACGTTAGTTAGGGCCCTTAATTTTTCTCTGATGGATAGGTTCCATGTCCTTTAACGTTTGTGCGTTTATAAAATGGGACTCTGAATATAAAATCTACCAGGAAAAGTGAACGGATTTTAACTTTTTTTGTGGAACGTCATAATAAGCCAACATATTTGATTCGTAAGAACGAAAGTTGTATTGAAAGTTCCACTTTCAGACCTTGCGATGAAACAAATATGACGTCATTCTTTAAGCCGCGAATAAAAGATAGTTAAATTCCTAGAGACAGGAGGATTGATGGGAATATTTACCAAAAAAAAAAAAAAAGACAAGAAAATGAGTCTGTGGTAAAGATAATTAGAATATTTCTTATATTTTAAGTAAACTTCAAATATCCCATTAAGTACTAGATCCACGGGTCACTAATCAAATAGTTCCAGGTCAATTTCATTCTGTTTGTGTACCTTTTCGGTCATTTGTCCCGCGACACGAGTGTCGGAAATTAAAATGGCCTGCAGGTCAAAAACCAATTGAATCGTTGGGGCACCACACATGATTTGTTGACCCTCTTTCTCCATTCTCATCTTGTCTTTTGCCTTTGATAGAATTTCATTCAATGACATGACCGTCCATTCCTTGATGTTGTCTTCCTATTGCTTTTCTCTGTCGTTGACTTATAGCACCAAACTGCTGGTAGACAACTAAACCGATGTAGCCGGTGAAATGTTATACATATAGCCGACTTTAGTAAAAGTATAAAATACTGTTCTGAACAAAATCTAACTCAATATAAATAGCCTTTATAAACAAACAGAAAAGTTATCTTTTAATTTTAGCAGCTATTTGACCAGAAAAAAAAAACATCTTTAACTATTATTTATATTTGTTGTAAACATTTCCGTACATTTTATAGATATATTTGACTTAGTGATACAGAAAATACACAAAAATTGTCTATCTTTGTTAGCATATTGTAACATTGCCTCCCTTACATTTACGTAATTGTTTTAGAATTGGAGCATTTTTATGAAAAAAAAACGCTTGCATAATTAATTTTATAAATTAAACGGTTTGCTTTTAGAAAACCAAAAGTAGCCGTTGCACCTAAACTTTTTAATCCGCATTTAATGATGTAATATTTATATTTTTCATATCTCTTCTAGTTTTCGAGATCTGAGTTTGACAGACGGACAGACGGACAAACGGACATTTTGCACGGGGGCCGCTAAAAACACGTCTTTTCGCTCTGGCGTCCTGGAGTCGTCTGTCTTTCCTAAGACCGCTGACGACAATGCCGCTTATCTTGCAACATTCACACACACACACACGCACGTACGCACGCACGCACACACACACACACACAGAGAGAGCACTGGCGGGGGATGGACAAAAGCCCCAACATGTCACAATCAACATTTTATTGTATCAATGCTATTTGTTTCCTAAAGAAGCGGCTTTTTTTTTCTGGCCTAACGAGCAGCAAGTCGTAACAATTACATAATATTAAAACACTTGGCTGATTCTAACTCAATAGCGACAACAACTGTACATAGACAGGGGGCTAAACAAAAGTGTGGAAAAATAATGTGCTTTCAAATTCTTGCAGTAATTTTTTTTTAAGGACCGCCTGTGGACCTTTAATAATGGGCCCAAGCCACAATGAGCCCCCTTCAAATCTTGACTGCTACACTAGAGCATTATTGAGAAACACTCCAGGAAGTCTTCTGTTCCTGTACAGCTAAAAGCCTCATTCACGAAGTCGAATCTGGTTATTGGCTTTTGAACTAATCACGTGCTTGTGTTTTTTTTTTTTTGTTGTTTTTTTTTTTGTTGTTGTTGATGGGCAGACGATACAACGATATCTCGAGGGTTCTAGAATGTCCTCTTGGTCTTGCACCTGTTGTGGGACTTACCTTCCTACATCTTCTGTTACTTTTTTTTGTTACTTTCTATCGCGTTTAAGACGTCACACTTCCTCAAGTTTCCCGCTTTTGGTTTTGTGTAGTCTGTTAGTCTGTTGGTCCGTCAGTCTGTCAAGTTTAACTCTCAGATGTTACACGTTTTAAAAAAAATCCGATTTCCCTACATGATAAATCTAAGTCTAGGGGGCATCTTGGTTTGGCTGCAATACCGGTATGTTATGAATACGAACCCCGTTGTAAACTGGACTCTTGATTGTCAGGACGTCATCCAAACTTTAATGATTACCTCCACTTAGTTTAGGAAAGTAAAAGAGTTTTCCTTCTATTTATTTTAATGAAAGAATCTTTGAAATATAGTCAAATCCGGTTAATCCGGACCACATCGGGACGCGATTGTGTTAGCTATTGCTGGTCATCCGATTAACCAGATTGGACTGTTAAATAAGATTTTTTAGGTACTTTGGGATTCGAATAAGCAGCTGGCCCGTTTAACCGGTGCGCAGATTAATCGAATTCGACTATAAAAGAAAATAGTTTTATGAATCGTTTTAGCACGGACATAAGGGAGGTAATTATTATTTTTTTTTAGATTGTACGTTATTTGATAGGAAGCAAGAGAAAAAACAATAAAACAAAATATTTTTAGCTTCTAAAAAAAGTAGAAATAGCTTTATATATTTTTCATTTTCACAAATAATTGCATCAATAACAGATAACATTTCTTTCAGCAGGTTAATATACAAAACTAACTTTAATTTCATATTTAAGTTACATTTAAAGTAGGTCCTTTGCGATTGTTTTAGATCAAAGCGAGTTGGCAAATAACTTTACAATAACCTTTAATGTCATTTACTGCACATGTACATGTTAATGTACAATGCTCATGTAGTTTTTCAAAAATAGGGTGTTGGGGGTCAGGGATATCTGATATTGTGTTGATTGTTCTGGAGTAGAGTATACTTGTATCATTTTTCTGTCTTAAGGGGGTTCAATTGGTTAGGTAGTATGTCTTTGATATTAAATAATATCTCTATTACTATTATTATATTTTTAGGTTAATCACTTTTCAATTGTTTATGATTTAATACTTGTGAATTATGATAACTTACAAATAAAAACATATTATTAAAAAAAAAAAAAGCCCACAAAAGAGGCAAGATGGCCCATAAAAGAGGCACATAAAGCCCAAAAAAGAGGCAAAGAAAAGAGGCCTAAGGCCCAATGATTCCTATGATGATAAAGCTAAAACTGAATAGCGCAAATTCTGAGGTTTCCTTTAAAAAAAAAATTAATGTCATTTAAATAAGAGAAATAAATATAATTAAATAATCCAATAGCCATCTGAAAAATAACCAGTGAAATACGCTTACGTTATGTAAATGGAAGAACGGCTTGCGGTCCATAAGAACAAAGCAGGCCTACAGCATTGAAGGCGTGGCCTTAACCAACATTTTTAACGATAGAGTATGGACGCAGGCTATTCTGAAAGCCATCCTCTATGAGCTGCTCGGGTTGAGCCAAACTAAATCAGGTCGTCATATCTGGATGTAGTTAAAGCAGTGGATATCAATTTCTGGGAAGACATAGCCCTAGTCCAGGGGTAGGCAACCTGCGGCTCGCGAGCCACATGCGGCTCCTTGGATGTGAAGCTGCGGCTCTCAAGTTTATACGCAAATATTATTTATTTTATCGAAACATTATAAAAAAATAGTTCCGAATCGTTTAACGAAAATTAGGCGCCGAGTCTATCTCTGAGCCACTTGTACTCGCCTGTCACCACAACCCTCCCCCATGAATTTGTTTGCTCACCTGTTTGTTAGTGAAGTACAAGTTCGTGTTGTAAGTAAATGTTGAACTTCTTTAGTTAATACCGAAATAAAAACATAATAATTATCTAATACATGATATGTATATTATATAATTTGTTGTGGCTCTTCTGACTCAAAAGGTTGCCGACCCGTGCCCTAGACTGCACTATGTGGAGAGAGATGTTAACTTCTGGGAAGACATAACCCTAGACTGCACTATGTGGAGAGAAATGTTAACTTCTGGGAAGACATAACCCTAGACTGCACTATGTGGAGAGAGATGTTAACTTCTGGGAAGACATAGCCCTAGACTGCACTATGTGGAGAGAGATGTTAACTTCTTGGAAGAAATAACCCTAGACTGCACTATGTGGAGAGAAATGTTAACTTCTGGGAAGACATAGCCCTAGACTGCACTATGTGGAGAGAGATGTTAACTTCTGGGAAGACATAGCCCTAGACTGCACTATGTTGAGAGAGATGTTAACTTCTGGGAAGACATAGCCCTAGACTGCACTATGTGGAGAGAGATACTAACTTCTGTGAAGACATAGCCCTAGACTGCACTATGTGGAGAGAGATGGTGACCAAGAAAACCATAAACAGTAAAATAAAACATTAGCCTCAGCTCCTGAAGAAAAGCGAGCCAAAATAAAATCAGTTGTTTTCTCTACAGCCTAAGTAATTGCCAGTATATGAACGGGAATGTCTTCCCAGTGAAGGGCCCTACTGTCACAAAGCGCTCAACAAGAGGAACTACCTCGATTTAGTTTTCAAGTCAATCTACGACAGCAGGAGGCTGGCATCACTATGGGCCCTCTTGAGAATAAAAATATCCAATAATAGAACCATAAACTTTAGTCAAAATTAAATCATTTATTTAGAAGCTGAACTAAAAAAATTGCAATAGAGATGACAAAGCTAAAGAAAAAAAAAACAGTTTAAAAAAACAGCCATGAAGAAGGTATGCATATCTAGGAAGTATTCTAATAAATAATAAGCTAATATTTTAATGGATATAGATTTGCGAATATTTAATATGAAGCGTCAATTTTGCAGAAATTTTAAATCCCCTTCTACTCCCCTTCACCTATCCCTTAGTCTGTTGAACCGTTAGGGCATCACACAAGATCTGTCAACCGTCTTTCTCCATTCCTCTCTGTCCTTTGCCTTGGTTAGGATTTCATTCAATGAGAGGCCTGTCCATTCTTCGATGTTCTCTTCCTATCGTTTCCTCTGTCTTTCTCTTCTTCTTCTTCCTGGTACTGTTCCCTGAAAGAAGGTTTTTGCAAGCCCTGAGGACCTTGTGATGTGGCCATTTTAAATAGAACCAATAGACCTGGAAACGCTCTGGGAACTCCTGGGTTTCTAACTAAAGGATAATATAACAGATCAGACAGAGTTACACATAAGAGATGACTGCTGGGATAGCCTCCCTGTTACGTGCGCATCTTAGTGTAAATGTGAAATGGTGCGAATGCGTGTTGAAAGGAGAGAAGAACCAAAAATGGAGGAATATGAACAAGAAAGTGTTTTCAGTATTAATAAAGATTAAAGTATTTATAAACTGTGATTTGTCGTTTCATGTCTAAAGAGTCTCATCCAATATGAAGACGTAACAAGTGGCGCCCAACGCAAAGGTAAAACCCACGTATCCCTCTATACACAGTGGATCTCCTGTCAACAGACAGTAGAGATAGTAAAGTCTAGATCTAGAGACAGGAGAACATTCTATTCGATATTATTAGTAATCGACTATGGCGGACAAGGCTGAGGTAGCAGCGTTGAAGGAAGAGGGAAGGTTGTTGGAGCATGGAACTATACTAATGGAACACCAGCTTCGAGTTTTTTACAAAGCCAAAGAGAGTCGAAGTGCCGTCGCGCATCATTTTTGCGCATGGTGCAATGTGGAGAAATCCATGATGATGCCAAAGAAGAGATTTACTCCGTCAGTCCCTTGCAATGGGTGTAAAACTTTCGTACGCTCTATTTGATTAGATGTGTAAAAACTTCATCCATTTTCTGACTATCTGATATAATAGATAAAATTTTCCCGAATAAGAGATCGTCACAAAAGTTATTTTTTTCGACCACCCTATAAAATGCCACATTTTTTCAAAAAAATAGAATCTAAATTCCGAAAATACAATCTTTCAGTGTTTCTGTGTTTGGTTTATTTACACTAAATCTGGATGAAGACCTGTCTACCGTTCCTCTAAATGCGTATTTGTTACGATATACTAAATTGCACGAAATAAAAATAAAAATAGGAGGCCTAATACAGTTTTGACACTCCAAGCTACGCATTTCTAATAGTTTTTTTTAATTATTATTATCGAAAGGACTAGGCTATAGACATACACGTCTCGTGGGAAACAAAGAAAAAGTTCATCTCGGTAATATTGTAGCCTAAATAAAATGACCAAAAAAAAACAAACAAACTATAGCCTAATCTAAAATGAAATAGATCTAGAGCTAGATTTTCTTGGACGAATGATACAAAATAAGTATAAATAATAAGTCATAGTCATATGAATCTGATAGATCTAAAACAAATAGGCCTACTGATAGTCATTCATTAATTAATTATTAGAATTACTTGACTACCAACTGGGTATTTTTATTGCCAAAATACAATGTATTTTATGTGCAATTATTAAAAACAACAACCAAAAATTAAGCGTTCGACGCAACTAGATCTAATATTAATAATATAGATTCTGGTTCTAGATCCAGAAAGCTACTTCTCTAATTCAGTTTTCTAGTTTAATTCTAGTTAGATCTAGATGTTTAAGTTTAGACCAGTAGATCTAAATCTAGCCAGGGTTTTTGTTATGGAATAGATCTATAAACCTGCAGCCGCCTACTGATCACGATATGGCAGATACTATTGATGAGATACTCTCTCTACTTCTATATAATATAGTATATATAGATCTACATCTAGATCTAGTAGATCACAGTAAAACTCAATGTGTACTTCCGACTTTAGCTCAACAAGTCTACTCCAAAGTATACTAGTAAAGTCACAAAGTGTAAAGGATCATTATATATTCAAATAAAAAATTTATAGGCCTAAATGAATCGAATAATCAGTCACTAATTTGACTAATCTAAATTGTTTTTTTTTAAATGGCAAGTGTTATTGATGACTTCTGACTTGTACACGAGTTGCAGAGATTCTAGCTTTTATTTTGATGACATGTTACGATATATCAATGATATTTAGATAAACGCAAGTACCTAGAGGAACAGAGAGAAGGACCATTTAATATAAGGCAAAGAAGTAAGGTGTTTATAATCCATCAAACTCACAGAGGACTTGTGTCAGCATTTCATGCATTTACAGAAGCTACAAACTATGCGACAAAAATGATAGGCTTGTCTTTGATTCCTAAGACTTATGAGGAATGCTATGTTTCCAGAGGCTACTCAGCCCCAGCTGTGACCTACATATTATGCCACACTGAGCACAGGCATAACCATTGTCCACCTGTGGTAGAATCAGTTGTTTTTTTTTTTTTGCCATCTACCCTCGGCAATTAATTTTCATTGGTGTATACCACACCTTTGTAAGTGACCTCCAGCTGTCTCGTTCTGAAGCTGTATGCAACCAGGTGCTCTCTTATTCTATTTCAGTTAAAGTAAGTTGGCGCCTAAGCATTTCTCTGGTACCTCTTTATGTGCATATGACATGTTAGGCAAATAGGTTTTGCCTATCGGAATGCCATTTCGGAAAGTATAGGTGCTTAAAATGAAACTCCAAATATCTGG
The DNA here is from genome assembly GCF_947242115.1 of Biomphalaria glabrata. Taxonomy (NCBI): domain Eukaryota; kingdom Metazoa; phylum Mollusca; class Gastropoda; family Planorbidae; genus Biomphalaria; species Biomphalaria glabrata. The sequence continues at coordinate 31,763,498 of NC_074726.1, read as the reverse complement.
ACTTCCAGTTACCAAGAAAATGAGCTTAGGTTTCAAAGAGACGACACTGGCACTTCAGCTAAGACGATCAGTAAAATTAATAGCAACTTTAATTGCAGTCCACCAAACAAGATAAAAAAAAAAACAAGTGTGGCTTCAATAGCATTGATGATATTTAGTTTACTTTTATCTCATTTACTAGTATTACTATTTCATTGACTATGGTTTTACTAGTTCCTGCAATTTGATGAAAAATAATAATTAAATTGTGTATAGTCTATATACAAATGTTTATAAGAGATCACAGCTTAGCTTAATTTACTTAATATTTTTAAACTATGATTTTGTGTTCTGACTCTACTCTAAATAAATTATATTTTATTTTAAGAATGCAAAGTTGGAAATTCTGTTCTGATGAAAAAAAATTATTAAACTAAAGTAGATGTTTATGGTTCTTTTGTATTTATTTTTAAATTATTTATTCATTAAAAATTAATTGCTCATTAACATTTACTTGAAGTAAAGATCAAAAACACAAATTCAATACATTATCAGCTCTCAATTCACGCAGATCACAGCCCATCACTTAAATGTATTTACTGTCAATTCTACAGACTATTCATTTCAAAATGTTGCTTTAAATTGTTATATGACACAATCAAAGTACTGGTACCTCACATTGATGTAGGACTAAAGCAGCTGAAATAATGACAAATTTTCATTCACTAACTTGTACTGTCATTTATTATCAGACGTGTTAAAACTAATGACCTGTATATATAATTGATTAAGCAGGAGCATCAACAAATCTTGAACAATAATTGTCTACAGAAAAACTTTATTCTTATCCAAACAATATACATTTACAATGTATTTAAACAAGTTAATTTATACAAATCTGTATGGCCTAAAGATTATGGTGTATTTTGAGCATTGTGTGAATACCAAGTTACATTATTACATGAAAATAGTGTACTCATTTTTTAAATATTCTGAAGTACAGGCATTATTCTGGGTAATAAAAATTAACAACTAATATGATACAATAAAATTGAAGCATTAGTCAAATAAAAAAAAAAAATTCACTCAAGATCTATGTGAACTCTATGCTTGAAAAAAATCATTTTGAAATTAATTTAAAAAAAAAAAAATTATGGTTCTTTAGTCAATGGAATGATAGCAGCAATTATTTAACAATTTCATGATTATCCATTAATCTCAATATACTTATGACTGAAAAATAATTCATAAAAGGTTTAGATACAACCATTTGAAATAATGATTATAATTTTTTTCTTAATTTGCTTAATTCAAATCTAATATAAACAAGATTTCCTCTGTCAAGAAACTTATGAGGGAACAACATGCATATTCTTCTCAGTAAGTTTTGCAAAGGGAATTAAGAATATATGATGCTGCTTTTTTTTGCCAACATTTTAAACCTTCGCACCAGGTTTTAGTTTTAAGGAGAATGCACCATATTTTATGTTTACTTTTGATAGATTCTTATTTTAATTTTAAAAAAGTAAAATTTCCCTTACATATCTTGCAATCTATGGGGCAGATGATATAAAGTTTATCAGTTTCTGTGCCCCATGGTTAGCGAGGGTGTCATGTACCCAGCACAACAACCAACCACCTTTTGAAAAAAAATCCCATTTCAGACGTCACAATCTATAGGGTCATTTGATTCTTTGGCCAGTGCATCATGTGGCCAGCACAACAACCAACCATCTTTACTTTCCAAAACGAAAGTCAGCTACCCATTAGAGTTAGGTGGACTCAGGGGCACCCAAAAATCTAAAAAAAATTTTAATCTGAGTCTTCACAGAGATTCAAACCCATGACTTAACCATTCAGCCATGGATCCCCAAACTGCCTTTACTTATTCCTTACTATTGCCATGTATCCCTAGCCTTTTGAATTCTGAAATTGAAAATCCCAGTCTTAATCGAACCCAGGAACCCTCAGTTCAGAAGCCAAGTGCTTTACCACTCATTCACTGCACTCCCTATTGTTTTAATGGGGCTCAGATTAATAGTTTTCAAATACAATATCAAACAGATTTAAAGAAATACTAAATCCAAACCTGTTGGCTGAATGACAGGATACACATAAATATGTATAGAGCTTACAGTATAATATATATATATCTTAAATTAAAATTGGTCCAAGACTTTTATTTTGCAACATGATGGGATTTTCCTTTCTGGTGGTTGTATGCAGGAGTCCAAGAATCTCATCTTTTCTCATAACAGAAAGTTATCTAGTTATAAAAATAAATAAAAGGATTTTAAAAAAATAAAAATATGTGTGACATATGTGTTGACCATGCTAAACGTATACATATGTTATTAAGTATAATTATATAATTTTGCCATTCTAAAAATAGTCTGTACCTAAAAGGAGCTACTGTGTTAATGTGTAGACATGGCCCTGACCTTAATAGTTATGAATTATTACTAAAGGTGAAGGCAGCTATTCAGTTAATTTGATGGACATTGCACTCATCTAATAGCAACTATAACATATATTATGATTTACATTTTCATGGAAAACTAGTTTTTCAAAAATACAAGTACTTCAGCTTATGAGAAAAGTGCATAGGGAAAAATTGCAATGCCTTACCTTTAGAGGTGCAACCAATCATCGACTTGTCAGGAATGCATGCCTTTTTCTTCCATTTCCAAACATAACTGTAATTATACAATTAGGCATATTGGCTAATTTCTTTTGAAAACATTAAAATTAAAAAATAATATTAAATTGAATACATTGTTGTATCAAACATACAAATTATCAGACATAACTTTGCCTAATTTCATCTAACAGTTTATTGTAAAGGAATGGCCTGCACAACAGCCAAGTTATATTAGGCATTCTTGAAAGATGAATTTGCTTAAGAGTGTTATAAAAAAAAAAACTAGAGAAAAATGTTAAATTCCATCCCAGATATTTGGATGTTGCTTGACCATGAAAATCACACTTCATAAAATATCTTTTAGATAACTAAAATAAAAATTGTATAGTAGTACTTACAATAAATATTGAATGGATGCCAATATTATTAATGTCTGCCCAGAGAGTAGAAATAGTATAAGTATGATCCTTGAGCCATTCTGATACATCATCAGAACTGGTTGGCATGGTTCTACTTGTTAATAACTGAAACATTACAAACATTTTTTTAAATTTATAATTTATCACAGACTAGAAAAGAAATGTTGCGAGGAAAAATACCAATGGTTAGAATACACCTGATGATACTTTTGTAGCCTTAAAATGCACCAAAACTTCATTCATTAAATCTGATAAGAAACATATATGTATCACACAAGTCAAAGTTGATCATCTTATCTTATCTTATCTTATATAATACAGACGTTACTTCAAAAAAGAAGATGATTACGTCCTACGCGTCATGCATTTAGTCATGCATATTAACCAATGACTTAAATTCTGCCAAGTCACTGGTTTTCCTGGCTAGCTCAGGCAACCCATTCCATGCTCTAATAGCACTAGGGAAGAAGGAGTATTTGTACAAATTTGTCCTAGCATATGGGACGAGGAATGTGCCTTTATCTTTGTGTCTTTCAGAGTATTTTATTAAATTTTGTTTTTGTATTTGAAGATTATGGTTCAGTGTTTTATGTATTATTGCTACTTTACTTTTGAGCCTTCTGTCCTGAAGGCTTTCTAAATTTAGTGATTTTACTAAAGGTGTTACTCTAGTCAAATGTGAATATTCGTTTGTTATGAATCGCACTGCTCTATTTTGTGTCTGTTCTAGTTTCTTAATGTTTTCTTGAGTTGAGGGGTCCCAAACAGAGGATGCATATTCTATTATTGGCCTAACCAAGGTTAAATAACATTTTAGTTTTATGTTCTTATTTGATTTATAGAAATTTCTTTTAATAAATCCTAATGCTTTGTTTGATTTTTTTGTAGTTTCATCAATATGTGGATTCCATGACAGTTTTTCATTTATTATATCAGAGTGTCATAGCAAATAATTAACTAGATATGTGAGTTTTATATTAAAGTCCTAAATTTCAGGGGATAGATCCATAATTGACACCACATCATTTATTATTTCATGAACTCATGGGTCTGGGCATGGCATGGAATGGAAACTATTATTTAATGTATGGGGTGTAGGCGAGGCATGGATTATAAATTGTCTTGTATAGATTAGATTGGGTAAAACTTCCAGTCGAAGGTAACTTTTACTGATAGATCTGGATCAATTATAAATTTATGGGATCTAGGCCTGCATAAATTTTATATTTATTTATATATTTTATGTACATATATAACTAGTCTAGAATCTATAATTATATCTTAATAATATTTTGTTGTAGATGTCATATAATATCTAAAATATTAAGTATAGATCAGTAGATTTAGAATTTTAGCTAGTAAATATTTTTATATTCCAAATCTAAACTGGATCTATATATTGTATATCTATCTAGAATTTAGATCTGTAGATTTAGTACTTTAGCTAGTAAAATACTTTTATATTCTAAATCTAAACTGGATCTAGATCTAATTATTCTAGAAGCTTAGATCTAGAAGACTAGTTGTCAAGATTTGACTACACTATGGCTAAGGCTAATGCACTAGCTAAGTAGGCCTACTAGATAGATCAAGAGACAGAGTACTAATAGACACTTGCCTCGTTGGGCCTCTCAAATCAGATACAGACTTTAGAGACAATTTAGGAAGGTGAATTTCAATCCAATTCCAACATCTACAAACTACAAGTTAGAGTCTAGCTAGAGATGCTAGATCTAGTCTAGAAGGCTGATCAATTAAAAATAAAATCAATCATTTCTAAAGTTTGTAAAATTATATTTTATAGATCTAATCTATCTATTTATAATATAGAAATCTATGTCTACTATAATATTTTAATATTTAAAATGATATGGCTGATGATATTAATTATTTTAATTGAGACATTGACATACAAAGTAACAAAATAATTAGATCTTATACTAACTCATAGCTTATACTGTATTGTATTAAACCTTCAAGTTTATGTTCCACTATCTTGACTTGACTACATTGACTAAAAAGGGCACTATCACGGTGACTATGATTATTTATAGATCTAGAATACTAGTCTAGATTATTATCTATGATGATGATGATTATCAACTGGTAGATCTATAAGTATAATCAGTATAAACTATAATCACTGCATTCGTTTCATTCACTGTCTGTATCAATAATAGTGTGATGTGAAAGTGAAGTCTAGATTTAGATCTAGATTAGATAGAATTGATACATTATAAATCTACTTTCTACTATAAAAAAGTATTATTATTATACTATAGATCTACAATCTACATCTACTAATTATAATTATACTAATATTAGTACAGGTACTAGCTAGATCTACAGGCCAGGCAATACAGCTATAGACTAGTATAGACTGTATAGAATAGATGATCGATAGATCTAGACGTAGACTAGATCTATAAACATTCATATTGATCTCATGTATGGTTTAGATCTAGAGAAAATAGAGTAAAAATCATGACTTTATTAGATCTATTGAGTTATTTTTTTTAAAAATATCTTTAAATATCTAGATCTAGAACCATAGTCTAAGACTGGGTGTTGTAGATCTATTATTCTAGATATAAGAGATCTATAAAGTTCGGTTTTTTAAAAATGCGCATTCGAAATTTAAAATACCCAGATTTAAGTATTAATATACCCATATTGGTAGGTCCGCGTTAATCATTTATTAGATCTATTAAAGCATGTCTATATAAAAGATATTATTATTTAAAAATATATTATTATATAAAAGATATAGTTGTGAATATTTACTAAAAAAAATTAAAATAATGAATTTTTTTTACTTTTGCCAATTAACACTCTGGCTGGCAAAAAGGATGACTCCTCAATATTGTGAAAAGACAATAACTGCATGAGTTGGTTTGGAATTGTATTTTGTAAGACTAACTTAAAAAAAAATATCCTTCAAGAGAATAAACGAAAAAAGGTTTGTCAGAAGAAAAGCTGGCTTGACTACGCAAATAATGGACCAGCCTCTCTCTCTTGATATCTTGTTAAGAACATTGGTGACCGGGAAAAGTGGAGGATTTGGTTACGCGGGACAGATGATAATGATTTCATGTACATAAAAAAAATCCAGATTTTGTGTAAAATACCCAAATGTGAAAGTACTGAAAACAGCTATTTTAATGGGGTGGCCTTAAAAAAATAACTTTTGTGACGATCCCTTATTCAGGAAAATTTTATAAATCACAAAACATTGTGAGAAAATGGATGAAGTTTTTAGAGATCTAATAAAATAAAGCGTAGGAAAGTTTTACTCTCATTGAAGGTCAGTCCAAGTGACTGGAGGAGTAAATTTCTTCTTTTGCATCCTCCTGAATTTCTCCATATTGCACCTTGCGCGAAAAAAGATGCGCGACGGCACTCCCCTAGTAAAAACTAGGAGCTGTTGTTCCATTAGTATAGTTCCATGGTTGGAGCTTGAAGGGGCAGAGCTAAGAAAATACGTACAAGAAAGGTTGATGGAGAGGGAGAGATTAGCGATGGAAAGAGACAAAGAAAAGGAGAGATTAGCGATGGAAAGAGAAAAAGAAAAGGAGAGATTAGATAAGGAAGACAAAAGAGAAAGAGAAAAGGATAAGGAGATAGTAGCAATTGAAAGGGAAAAGAAAAATGAATTAGTTGCCATTGAAAGAGAAAGATTAGCGTTTGAAAAAGAGACAGCAGAGAAAAAGTTAAAAACAGACCAAGGAAAAGAGGATGATAAAAGAAAGAGTGACTCTACAGGGAATAAACTGGCAAAAAATAAAGGTTTGATATTCAACGAAGACAAAATGGACATAGACATTTTTTTGAAGAAGTTCGAGATAGAAATGAGAGAACTGGAGTACCCTGAAGACAAATGGACATTCTTATTGTCGAGATCATTTACAGCGGAGGTGCCTTCAAAAATATGTATGAACCAGGGTAACTACAGCATTGTGAAAGAACAACTACTTCGAACTTTCGGGAAAACAGAAGCTTTCTATCGCCAACAGTTTGTTAATTGTGAGATAGAACCAGAGGATGATCCGCAGACCTTCTTGGACAAAATGAGCAGCCATTTCGATAACTGGATAGAAACCGCTGAGGTAGAAAAAACCTTTGACAGTCTTAAGACATTTCTCATGCTGGACAAAGTGATGTACGAGTGTCAGGAGGAATTAAAAATATTTCTGTTGGAGAGGAAACCGAAATCCATAGAAGACATAGTAAGACTGATAAGGGCTTATAAAGTGGCACATCCCGAGAAGAAATTATCTAGAGGCAGTGATATAGAAGAAATAGTTGCCTTTAACAGAACATGTGAGACACACAATAACTCTCACAGAACAAGGGAGACACAGGATAGACAGTATAGAAGTGGTACATATGAAAGACAAAATGATAGCCGCAACGGAAGATATCAAGGAAACAGACAGGAAAGAAAGGACTGGGAGAAAGGTAGAATAGAGCAAGGCTTATCATTGTCATCTGATACTGGAACATTGGAGATTTTTCAGACATTCGTAGGGAACAAGGCAGCCAAGACCATCAGGGATACAGGGAGCACTATTATTGGAGTGAATAAGAATTTAGTGGAAGACCATGAATATACAGGCGAATCTAGGAAGTGTGTTATGTTTAATGGGAATATTGTACAATTACCGATTGCTAAAGTTAGTATAGACACACCGTATTTTAAGGGGACAGTGGAAGCTTGTGTTGTAGATCAGGGTGAGATAGATTTAATTATTGGGAATATTCATGGGGTGAAAATATGTTCAGCAAGAGAGATTGAGAATTGGAAGAAATATTATGGGATAAAGTCTACTCAAGGTAGAAATGGGGATGTGGAAGAAGACATAAGATATCATACATCAGATGACATGGGTAGCAGAGAGCACGAGAAGAAAGAATTAACAGATAAGGTAGAAAGCAATGCAATAGGAATGGGTCCAAATCAAAGTAAAGTAAGGCAATCAGTGGTACAGAGAAAGCGACTTAAACCCACATATAGACGTACAAGTCCATACATCTTATGCTTTAATTGTGGGAGAAGGAGGCATATTAGAAGACAGTGTCAACAGTTAATTAGAATGAAGGATTCAAGGTACAATAGTGAAGAGGCGTATACGAGAAAAGAGAGGGATATTAGCAGCCTAGAAAACAGTACAGCTAGAACATTCGGTAGTAGGATCACAATGGGACATCATTGCAAAGGAGGGAAGCGGAAAGGATGGCATGTCAATAATGTTAGAATTATATAGATATGATTTGTAAAGGTAGGAATGATGGACACTAATTATTGTTCTATTCTACAATGAATAAATATAGGTGTAATGAATTGGATATTGTTGTTACAATATGCATGGAGCAAGATAGACTTTGTTTGTTAACTATTTGATTGCGACTGGAATGATGGTGTTTTGTACAGGCATAAAATTATGAGTGGGGAGTTGTATTAATAGAAATATGATTACTTATAGATATATGTTAACATGTTGGAATTGTATTGGTATTAACATGACATTGTGTTTGATTTTGTTTAGTATTACATTATGGTTTTATATGTTACCGATTTTTTAAAAACTTGGAATAGTCTGATAATATATTCAGTGATTTGTATTTTGGACGTTCGATGTTCATCGAACTTGTTAAACAGGGGGGGGTGTTACGTGCGCATCTTAGTGTAAATGTGAAATGGTGCGAATGCGTGTTGAAAGGAGAGAAGAACCAAAAATGGAGGAATATGAACAAGAAAGTGTTTTCAGTATTAATAAAGATTAAAGTATTTATAAACTGTGATTTGTCGTTTCATGTCTAAAGAGTCTCATCCAATATGAAGACGTAACACTCCCTTCATTTTCTCTCTCGACAGGAAATGATTCCCTTGTGTGACGTAATTTGACGCTTGCTTGCTGGAGGTCTATCACGAGATGCAAACCGGTAACGAGATTTGGCGCCATCTTGATATTTTCTTATCTGGCCATCGAAAGGTAGAAAAATCTCTGGGTGATTCGGTTTCTTACGGATACATACAACTGTGAAAGACATTGATTGTTTTTAAGTTTGACTGTTTCACTGTCTTTCTCTGTTTCACCACTTTGTTTAAAGTAAACATTTATATATATATATATTACTCAGTGCTTTTTTGTGACGGTACGCACCGGTACGGCGTACCGGCGTTTTTTTTCAATGTAGGGAAAAGTTTTATACTTTTCTCGTATTCAAACATTTATTATTAAAGTATTAATAGATTAAGTTAGGCAATCCATCACAGAGTACAGGCACCTATTTTTTTTAAAAAAAAAAAAACATTGAATATATCTATATCTATCTATTTCATACAAACACATCCTTCTCTCTCTCTCTCTCTCTCTTTATATTTGATTGGATCAATAAATTTATCTTATCTTATATATATATATATATATATATATATATATATATATATATATATATAGAGAGAGAGAGAGAGAGATAAAGACACCCTCAGCATCAACACCATCTTCCCCTCAACATCACTCATCCCTTATTCTGTTAGACCGATGGGGTACCACTTATGATCAGTCGACCGTCTTTCTCCATTCCTCTTTCTTTGGCCATGACAAGAATATCTTTCCATGCCAGGCTCGTTCATTCTTTATGTTGTCTGCCCATCGCTTTCCATGTCTGCTTCTCCTTCTTGTCCAGGTCCATGTGTAACTACTCTGGTTGACTTGGGAGATGTAATGAAAAGTTATTGGAAATATTTTCTGTGTCTGGATTTATGATATTTTAATCCGATTCTCCTTTCAATTACAATAACACATAAGACAAACAGGTTAGCTTGTCACGGCACAAAAGTCTGGCCACAAAACTGAAATCGTTCATAGTTCATGGTTCTATCTATCTATCTATCTATCTATCTATCTATCTATCTATCTATCTATCTATCTAATCTATTTATCTATCTATCTATCTATCTATCTATCTATCTATCTATCTATCTACTTTCTACCAAGTTTGCTCATGCAAGCCACCACATTAATCCATGAGAGTAGGCATATTAAAGAATATTATAGTTGTACGTATAATCAATTAGCATTGTATATTTGTTGGTTCTGTTAATGCCAAAAGTTCAACACCACACTCAAGAGTTATACAACACGAAATTGGTTTTAAAGTCCATGTATTGTATTGCACCTTGTGACCGTCTGGCAAGGGTTCAAATCACTTTAGCGGCCATGCATGCCAAGTAACGTGAAGAAATATTCAGATTTGAACAACCCAATATTGTAAGTATGAACACATGAAGTCTGTTTTGGAAACAGTTTTCGTAGGTACCACGCTATGATACAATATGAGGTGGTGGTATAAGCTGAATTAGTCCCCTTTCCAAGGGAAAGAAATAGTACTTGACCCTTTATAGATTGTCGTCTGAGGCTTATTACAAATTTAATTACATGACTAATCCAAATTAATTGATACACTTAATATAAGCTTTGTTTGTTTGTTTTTTTTGTTGCTTTTTTTTTTTTGTATTTTGATTGTTTAAGAAAAAAGAGATTGTTGAGAAAGGTGTGGGGGGGGGGGGTGGAGGAGAAAAATCAGTATTGAGACGTTTAGTTTTTAGATTGCTGGACCTGGTATGAACTTCATTTGGTATCAGGTCTGGAAGGATTAGGCCTCACGGTAAGAAACTCTGCTGTTGTGCCGCATAACTCCCTTACAGGTCAGGTGACACTTCAGATACGCCTTCCCTCACCGGACACTCTCGCAAGACATGCACCACTGGTTCCTGTAATAACCCAAAGTGTCGGCGACGGGCAGCATAATGTTCCCGGAAGTGAACTATGCACCAATGGGTCGTCTCGGTTGGGGCGGTGCATGTGCCGCCAGACTCCATGGTTTTGTTGGATAAAAATGGACCGGCCTCTTCAATGATATTCCGCTAAGGATCGCTGCTGACAGAGAAGAGCTTAAAATGTTTTAAGTGAACCATCACAGCACCTCTACGTCTTAGCAACCCTACGTCACAGCAGCCCTTCATTACAGCACCACTGCGTTAAAGATTCGTTACGTCGTTACAGTTGCCTTTGTCGTAGCAGCCCAACGTCACAGTGCCACTACGTCACAGCACCACTACGTCTTAGCAACCCTACGTCACAGCGCCACTACGTCACAGCGCCAATACGTCACAGCACCACTACATCAGAGCACCACTACGTCACAGCACCACTACGTCACAGCAGCCCTTCATTACAGCACACTACGTTAAAGATTCGTTACGTCGTTACAAGCTGCCTTTGTCGTAGCAGCCCAACGTCACAACGCCACTACGTCACAGCGTCACTACGTCACAGCTCCACTACGTCTTAGCACCCCTACATCACAGCGCCACTACGTCACAGCGCCACTACGTCACAGCGCCACTTCATCAGAGCACCACTACGTCACAGCATCACTACGTCACAGCATCACTACGTCACAGCACCACTACGTTAAAGATTACAGCTGTCTTTGTCGTAGCAGCCCAACGTCACAGCGCCACTACGTCACAGCGTCACCACGTCACAGCGCCACTACGTCGATGCACCACTACGTCACAGCACCACTGTGGTGGAATAATTCCGCCGATCGGTCCGTTTGCACTTCCCGATGGGGACGATGGCCTGCGACTCCTAGGGGGTAAAGTCTTAGAGCCACAACGTGGTAAATATTTTGTTGGTATTGTATAGGCACGTAGACAGGCACTAGCAAAACGCAAAGCTTAATGATTTTGTGGAAGAACAAATATTTAATAAAGGATAATTAAGAAGAAATACAATCAGTGAGTAGGGGGGGGGGGGGGAAGTGTACAGAATGATTCAGAATTTTATGGTAACGTTTAAGATAATATCATCACTGGGATGTTGCTCATAAAAATTCGTGTATGGTTTGCTTATTCGGCTGTCTCTCACTTATCTGTTATTCAAGGTTCTACTTCGGGGTGGGGTAAGTTGAAGCTCCGTTGTGCTGGCAGCCAGTTGCTGGTTCCCTGCAGGTAGGCAGGCACTAGTATGACGAGGATGAGGATGCCACGCGGTGGGCTTACTCCTGGGACTTCAGCCTGGAATGCCTTCAGTTCTGGTCGAGGGGGATGAGTGACTCACTCTCAACGGGGATGTGTGGAGAGCGGCTGAGGACTGCCTTCAGTCAGAAAAACACGCCAGCCCTGGTGTGAAATGAGACATGAGTGGAGCCTGAATTATTAAACCATACAGGCTGGTTGGCGAGGGGCGCATCCTGGGTAGGAGCGTCTCCCTCAGGCTAACTAAGATACATGTCAACAACATTTTACTAGGTCTAGTGATGATTGCTGTTCAAATAATACAATAATAATAATAATAATAATAATAATAATAAAACCCACAACTGGACTGCTCCTGGACCGGACAAGATACACAACTTTTGGCTGAAAAAACTTACAGCCGTACATGCACCACTAACATCAAGTTTTAACGAGCTAATATCAGAACCGTCTTCAATGCTGTTAGAACTCACTGAAGGGAGAACATCTCTCCTCCCCAAAAAAGGGGATCCGAACCAACCATCAAACTATCGCCCTATCACTTGTCTGTCAGTGGTGTATAAACTATTAACTTCACTTTTAAAAAGTAAAATGTATAAATTTTGTTCTGCCCATAAGCTACTAGCAGATGAACAACAAGGTTGCATTGAAGAGTCGATGGGCTGTAAAGTACAGCTAACTATAGATGGTATTATATTGCATCAAGCTAATAGAAGAAAGAGAAATTTACACATGTGTTACATCGACTACAAAAAAGCTTTCGATTCAGTTCCGCATGATTGGCTTTTAAAAACCCTGGACATTCATAGAATCAACCCAAGAATAAAACAACTATTGAAAGTCTGTATGAATAATTGGAAGATAAATCTGCACCTTAATCGTGATAAACTAGGTTCTGTGCACATAAGAAGAGGTATATACCAGGGTGACTCACTATCTCCACTCTGGTTCTGCCTAGCGATTAATCCTCTATCTACATTACTCCAAGACTCTACAAACGGCTTTAGGGTTGACACTAAATGTACAAAATGTGTGTCCCACTTATTATACATGGATGATCTAAAACTATATGCAGAAACTGAGCAAAAATTACACACCTTAATCAAAACGGTAAAATGCTTTAGTGACGATATCTGTATGTCTTTTGGCCTGGATAAGTGTGGCATCATAAGCATTAAAAAGGGCAAGGCAACGAACACCAACATTGAATTTGAAGGCATCGAGGAATTGAACTCCGCCTCTATTTATAAATATCTTGGAATAAACCAGAATGCCAAGATAAACCATAAGAAATTAAAAGAGGACTTTCTTGGCAAATATAGGCAAAGAGTTAATAAAATCCTCAACACCAAACTGTCTGGCAGTAATCTCATCACTGCAATAAACAGCTGGGCCGTCCCTGTGCTCCTTTACACGTTCGGTGTGATCAAATGGACTGACACCGACCTACATGACATTGCCAGACTCACTAGAAAATTACTAACCAAGTTTCGATGCCTACACCCCAAGTCCTCCACCATAAGGTTATACCTGCCCAGGAAGGATGGGGGTCGTGGATTGCAGAACATCTTCAAATTGTGTAAGATGCAAGTTTTAAAAATACGATCAAAACTGCTCGCCTCCAGCAACAAATTAGTTTCCTTCCTACGGAAATACGACTCCGATGCAACCCCTCTGAACCTACACAATGCTGATGTCAATATCGGTTTGGACGACGCAGGGCATGAGATTCGCCAATGGGAAGAAAAAACACTCCACGGAAAATTTCCGGCTTCATTACATGGGGACAACATCGACAAGGCTGCTTCCTTAACATGGCTCAAAGCAGGTCATCTCTACCCTGAAACAGAAGGCTTTGTTACAGCAATACAGGACAGAGTAATCAGGACAAAAAACTACGAGAAGCATATCCTGAAACTCAATGTTGTCGACAAATGCCGAAAATGTGGAAATGTGGGCGAGTCGATTGAACACATTATGGCAGGATGTCCAGCCCTATCAGAATCAGCCTACCTAGGTCGCCATAACCAAGTTGCAAAGTTAATACACCAACACCTGGCTTTGACGTACAAATTGGTCGGTAAGGACACTCCCCCTTATTATAAATACTCTCCGCAAGAGGTTCTCGAGTCTACTGAACATCTGCTGTACTGGGACAGGCCTATTGTGACCGACAAAACAGTAGATTTCAATCGCCCGGATCTGCTGTTCATCGATAAAAAAGAAAAAACCGCTACCATTATCGATATCGCCGTACCACTGTCTCATAATTTGAGAAAAACTGAGATAGAAAAACAAAGAAAATATGGGAACCTAGGCTTGGAGATTAAGCGTCTATGGAAATTGTCCAAAATAACAATATACCCCATTGTTATATCAACCGAGGGGATAATAACAACTGACCTCACAGACACCTTCAAGGCCCTTAACATTCCTAGGAACATCTTCGTTGCCTGTCAGAGGGCGGTACTGCTGCAGACCTGCCACATCACCAGAAAATTCCTCAGTGGAAACTGTTAAAGGGACTACGATGAATTTTGTTTCTCTTTAGCGAAACTCGACCCTGGCAGCGCCAGAGAATGACTACTCGTTCATTTCTAACATAATAATAATAACAATAATAATAACAATAATAATAATACAAATACATATATAAATATACAAGGCAGGGGCATAAATGAGGAGGGAAACAGGGGGACCGTATTACAGTGTTGTAGCCCCTGTGACCTTATTGACCAACAGGTAAACAAGCACGCGGTCGCTCGTGACCAGAGGACCGTGACAAGAAGAAGGGAGGGGGGGTAGAAAAGGGCACATAACTATGCAGGCCGACAAGCCGAAAATAGTGGGGTTAGACGAGACTGATTCTCGGGCCTAAGGATGCATGGTAACAGCACAGTATGTGCTTAACAAAAACAAGCATAAATATATATGTATATATATGCGCACATATACAGGTACATATGCACAGGTAAGGAAATAATCTAGACGCGAGTAGGTCCAGATGAATATGGATATGAATAAATAACAAATGCATAAATAGACATTAGGATTAACTATATTGCAAGGTGGATGTCCACCGTTGGGAGTACAGTCAACATTGACGAGTAAATGAGGAACACATATTCATAGAGATTTACAAATATAAAATTTGGGAGCAAACAAGTGTTAACATGGTAATGATACATGAACGTAAATGTTACAGGCGAAGATACACTAAATAATAATGATAAAGTTTTTACAACTCACCCGCTTTGCCCTCACACAAGTTCCCAAACGAATCGTTGACTTGAGAGTCTTCTGACTTCTCAGTGATTCTGATCTAGTATGGCATTAACCTGAAACTTTCGTCTCCGGCATTTATAGGTTCCCGAGCGGTACGTTAGAGTAGTGACGATCCAATAGCCATCGAGTCTTTCGAATTTAAAATTGTTAAATTGGACGAATTGTTTCATTTGGGGCTCACTCATTTGACTTCTTTAACCCGCGACCTGGGGGGGGGGGGGAGGAGGATGAAAGCGGAACCATGTAACAATTATCAGACTGGATCATCGCTCGATGGCACAGCGGACGGGAGCGATTTGAATAGCCATGGGCGTTAGGAGTGTCGACTCAAAGGGATTACGTGGACACCAAATTTCAATGTCCATGGACTTTACGACTGTGTGTGTTTGTTCTGGCGTTTGGGGCGTAACTTTCAATTTTAATGTTCCTGGACTTAATGGCTGCGTCCGTTTGTTTCGGCGTTTAGGGCGTAACTTGGGATGTGTGTTTATGGCCTATAATATGGTGGTTGGATCTAACCTTGGTGTAATAGGATGTTTGTGTTCTACACTGGTCAGTTTAGTGTTGAGGGTAGGCTATACAATGCTAACTAGTGGTAAAAAAAAAAGGGGGGGGGGTAGTTCCGCACTGGTCACTTCTGTATTGAGAGGACGTATTTCGTCACAACCATTACGTCACAGCACCACTACATCAGAGCACCATTACGTCACAGCACCACTACATCAGAGCACCATTACGTCACAGCACCACTACATCAGAGCACCATTACGTCACAGCACCACTACATCAGAACACCATTACGTCACATCACCACTACATCAGAGCACCATTACGTCATAGCACCACTACATCAGAGCACCATTACGTCACAGCACCACTACATCAGAGCACCATTACGTCACAGCACCACTACGTCAGAGCACCATTACATCATAGCACCACTACATCAGAGCACCATTACGTCACAGCACCACTACATCAGAGCACCATTACGTCACAGCACCACTACGTCAGAGCACCACTACGTCACAGCACCATTACGTCACAGCACCACTACGTCAGAGCACCATTACGTCACACCGCCACTACATCAGAGCACCATTACGTCACAGCACCACTACGTCAGAGCACCACTATGACTAAGTCAAGGGATGATGATGACGAAACTTCCTTTTCTTATTCCAGGACTTGAACTCCAAAACTCCAGAACTTTGAGTGGGTATATTTGTCTTCAACTAAACATTTTACTTTATAAAAAGATTGTAATACAATGTCCTTGGTATTGGGTAACAAAGATATTTGTAGAAAATAGCACTTTCCATCAAAATTTAACGTTTTTTCTCTCTTAATGTGTCATATCTAGAAACACTAAAAATAACTTCTCAAAGATCTGCACTAATTCTGTGGAGCAATTTTCATTTTCATCTATTGATCTTGACCTATTTTTGACTCGGTGGTAAATATTCTCGACCTTGACATTGAAACAAACGTTTACCTCATTACAACAAATGAGTCGAGTCTCCATTAAATTCCAGGTGAATTTCTATATGGAACATGTGGAACGTGTTAAGTAAGCTAATTAAAGTCGCTAGCCTACTAGGAGGTCTGGCGAAAGATGTTAACTCTTTCTCTCCGTAATTATTTACCACATTCTAGTGGAATCAACGTTGGTATCGTCAGTTGGGAGAGAAAGAGTTAAGATTAAAACACAAACGCTAGCATGTAAATACCGTCCCAAAAAAAAAAAGTTATTCTATAATGCTTGTAAAAAGTTGTAAAAAACAAAAATTTAGCGAAACAAACATGTGGAGGTGATTTTCGTTTTCAAGTATTTTTTCGTTAATGTTTTTATTTCAACTTTCAGTCAGCCTTCCCTCTGGCCTAATTAAGTTCTACCAGAACATTCTTTAAAATCAATCAATGCAAAGACTAAAATATGTTTGTAAGGACGGTGCACTCTTAACTACTCTTTTGTAAAATAAAGTGCACATAATTACACCACTGAGGCCCAACCTACGGCCCGTGGACCACATCCGTCTGTCTGGCCAAAAATTTATTTCTCCGACTCCACTCGGGGATGAAGCTGACATTTTTTCACAATTATTACTTTAACTTGACAACACAAAAATCAATTTTTTTAAAAATAATTATTGTTAATGAATTATTTTTTTTTTGGTATTTCAAACAAGGGAAAGAAATAGTACTAGACTGAAGTGGTGGTACAAGCTGAATTATTTTGGTTGTCTGAGTAAACATGCAGATTAAATCCGTATATATTTCTCAAAGAAAATGTTTGTGTTCCAAAAAGTAGCATTAATTGCTGCTTTTTTTTTAAAGCCTTTTTTGTAACGTATATAATGTAGTGAACATTTCTCAAAATTCCCAGTTTTAGTTGAGTTGTGAATCATTGCACTCATATCTGAAAACGAAGACATTGCCATTATGACCGGAAATAATTTTTGTCTAAAAATGAGGATGCATCTTTAGCTTTGTATTTTTTTAACAAGCCCCCCCCCCAAAAAAAAAAATTCCTTAATTTTAAAACATTCTGCTGGTAAATGCAGTATCTACATCGCTAAAAACTGTCGACATTTGCTCTCAATGAGAGATAACGTAGGTCGAGTCAAATAAGATTATTTTATTCGTGTAGATCCGCTTATTTAGTTGATTATATATCTTGATCCCGGAAGATGAACTTCTTCTTCTCCTTCGTTCTCATTGTTATGTTGGAGTGTTCAGATGACTAGACCAATACATGAGATGAACTGCGCAGTGGTTTCCAAATCAGGGAGCTCTCCATGTAGTTTTCTTTCTATTGGGGTGATTTGGGGCCAATGTCTTATACGGGCCTCTTGGTAAAGAGATCAGTTTTGGAGGAAGTGGTCAGCATTCTCTGGTTATACTCCACACGGGCAGATTTCACTGGTTCCAATTTAGAGCTTCCGGTACATGTGTTGGAAGATGAAAAAACTCTATTTGAAATAGTCGTCATAGGTATGATTTTTCTTGGCTTTACCATGACATTGAAAAAAAATGAATTTTGATAGAAGTGAGGTTCTACATTCCTTTTTTTACATCCATGTTATTGTCTTATCTTATAAAATACAGACGCTACTTCAAAAGGAAGATGATTACGTCCTACGAGTCATGCCTCTACATCTAGTCATGCATATTCACCAATGACTTAAATTCTGCCAAGTCACTGGTTTTCCTGGCTAGCTCAGGCAACCCATTCCATGCTCTAATAGCACTAGGGAAGAAGGAGCATTTGTACAAATCTGTCCTAGCCTATGTGACTAGGAATGTGCCTTTATCTTTGTGTCTTTCTGAGTATTTTATTACATTTTGTTTTTGGTTCAGTGTTTTATGTATGCTGCTTTACTTTTGAATCTTCTCTCCTGAAGGCTTTCTAAATTTAGTGATTTTACTCAAGGTGCTACTCTTTCGCTTAATCTTTCTATAAATATATCTCTCTCTCATCTTATACTTCTTACAATTTCAAGTGTGTGTGTGTGCGTGCGCCTGAGTATGGATGGCTGCCTGTTAACGTGGTATGCGCCAATGTGAAGATTTGGAATTGATAGTCACTAATATGTTAACAAATTAGTGAAGATAAGGTCTGCCGATTGCAGAAATTCAGCAAAAAGATTTGACCAGTACACAAATTTGTTATATCTGTATTACATGTACTAGCCTGTGTACATTTTAAAAAAGGTCTAACAATGTATCAATAAATGTGAATCTTATTTTGTAAACTTTCTTTTGGAAATGCATAACGCATTTGAAATGTACTAATATAGAACTATATCAAGGCAATATATATATATATATATATATATATATATATATATATATATATATATATATATATATATATATAGAGAGAGAGAGAGAGAGAGAGAGAGAGAGAGAGAGAGAGAGAGAGAGAGAGAGAGATGTGTGTGTGTGTGTGTCCCTAGTTCTGTTCTTATAGTTTAGTACATTGTATTAGTTATAATTCACACTAAGAAGTGTAATACCATGTAAAAATTAATCCTCTTAACAGTAGGCGCGGTGGCTGAGTGGTAAAGCGTTTGTCTTCCGAAACGGGGCCCCTGGTTCGAACCTGATGAATACACAGCTCTAATGGGTACCTTACATTAGTTGGGGAGAGGTAAAGGCGGTTGGTCGTTGTGCTGAGCACATTACACCCTTGTTAACCATGGGGCTTATAGATGGCAAGATCTGAAAGGGGAACTTACATTACTTATAGATTTCTTAAGTAAGCTCAATACGCGTTATAGATGAGGAGGAAAAAATAGTGATTCAGTAGTGTACACCCGGTTAATCGAACCAGCCGGGTAATCGGAAAGAATCGTAAAGTATCGAAATCAACCCCATTCTACAGTCAATCTCCTGACGACTGTCCACTGTTTTACTAATTACCTCAATAAGCAAGGTAAACGTATAGTTGAGTTGCAGGTGCATATTTACATGGAACGGGTGAAATGATTTTTACTTAGCTGATTAACATTGAAGCTCATTAGATTAGAGACTGCTGAAAGATATTAAAATACAAACGCTAAAATGTAAATACAAAAAGATTTTTTTTTTATGCAAAAAGATTTGTAGAAAAAACAAACCAAAAAAGAAGCGGAACAAATGACCATTGTAAATATCCTTAAAAGTATTATTTTGTGAGTTATTTCTATTTAAACTTACTATCAAGATAGCCACATGACACCTTCATTAACCGTGTGCCACAGAAACAGATGACCTTTACATCATCTGCCATATTGATCGCAAAGTCTGAAAAGGGGAAATAAACTTTTCTTACTTTCAAGTTTTAGTTAGTTCAACTCGAAAGTTCTATAAAATCCATCAATTAAAAGTCTGAACATGTTAGTAGCAGACGATACAAAATGAACTACTGTTTCGTAAAAAAACATGTTCGTTTTATCTTATCTTATCTTATGCATTACAGACGTTACTTCGAAAAATGAAGATAAATACGTCCTACTCTTTTCATGTGTCAATCTAGTCATGCGTGTTCATCAATGACTCAAACTCTGCTAAGTCTTTGGTTTTCCTGTCTGATTCAGGCAACCCGTTACATTCTCTCATGGTTCATTACTCCTTCGTTGGTTCGTAGCTGCAAGCAACTGGCAAGACAAAACCAGTGTAGATGTTCTGTAAACAAAACCTAATAAAATACCCAGAAATACTCAAAACTAAACGCATATTCCTTGTCCCATGATAAGACAAATCTATGCTAATGCTCCTTCTTCCCTAGTGCTATTAGAGCATGGAATGGGTTGCCCGAGTCAGACCGAATATATATTTTGTGCTATAAACAGAGCATGGAGTGGGTTGCCTGAGTCAGACAGAATATACATTTTGTGATGTAAACAGAAGAGCTTAGAATGCTCAATATAATTTCCTTTCAGACCTTGCGATCTACAGAGCAGACGATGTCAAGGTCATCTGTTTCTGTGGCCCACGGTTAACGAGGGTGTCATGTGGCTGGCACAACGACCAACCGTCTTTATTTTTCTCCAACTAATGTCAGGTACCCATTAGAGCTGGGTGGACTAAGAGGCGCCATAAATATCCCAAAATAAAAAAAAAACAAGTCTTCACCTAGATTCGAACCCAGGACCATAGGTTCGGAAGCCGAGCACTTTACCCTCAGCCACCTCACCTCCGCAGCGCTACATAGTGCATAAAAATGATCACCTAGACCAGTGGTCGCCAAACTCGTAATCCGAAAGAGACATATTTTTTAAATTACCGAATTTAAATTGATTGAAAGAGATAACTATTATAACTTAAGCTTCGCTCTCGATGAGATATAATTATTGGAATATTTAGAATTCAATGTACAATCTCCACCTTGCGTTTGCCAATATATCTTACATTAACTAACAAGTACATTAAATAAAACTTGTTGTCATACTTATATAAAACAATATTTATTTTAAAGTATAACAATATAAATAACATAAAAAATATCTTTAAAAAACAACACTTCAAATACTCTTCCTAGGTAAACGAAACGTAAGACAGCTTTGTTTAGTAATGTTTTTAATTTTTGGCACAATTTTGGTTTAACGTCTATAAGCCGATTTCTTCATTTATCTTTGAGAAGGTTGATGATGATTTGAACCTCACAAGTCCTCACTCAAATGATGTTGGTGATGATTTGAACCTCACAAGTCCTCACTCAAATGATGTTGATGATGATTTGAACCTCACAAGTTCTCAAATGATGATGATGATTTGAACCTCACAAGTCCTCACTCAAATGATGTTGATGATGATTTGAACCTCACAAGTCCTCATTCAAATGATGTTGATGATGATTTGAACCTCACAAGTCCTCACTCAAATGATGTTGATGATGATTTGAACCTCACAAGTCCTCACTCAAATGATGTTGATGATGATTTGAACCTCACAAGTCCTCACTTAAATGATGTTGATGATGATTTGAACCTCACAAGTCCTCACTCAAATGATGTTGATGATGATTTGAACCTCACAAGTCCTCACTCAAACGATGTTGATGATGATTTGAACCTCACAAGTCCTCACTCAAATGATGTTGATGATGATTTGAACCTCACAAGTCCTCACTCAAATGATGTTGATGATGATGATATAGATGAGATGTTAAAGCCAACTTTGTTGCCAATAGTTTTCTCAAGAAGAAATGCTTTTATTTGAGTCAACACTGACGCGAGATGCTTTACATCTTATCCCATTAGTAACCAACGAAACTTCTAACGCAGTGATTCTCAACCTAATTCGACCCGTGGGCCATTTTTTATTTCCAACACTCGTGTCGGGGGCCACATGAACGAAAAAAAAAAAAACGACACGAAATTGACCCGAAACTATTTTGTTACAAACTTGTGGATCTGGTACTTACATTAATTATTTTTTATGTTTATAAAAGCAAGAGCTTTTCACATTAAGTAAGTGCCTCTCTAACCGTTCTGCTTTCTCTTTTAATGGAATGGGTTGCCTAAGTCAGCCAGGAAAACCAATGATTTAGTATATTTTAAGTCACAGATCAACATGCATGACTAGATTGACACATGAAATGCGTAAGACGTAACAATATTATTTTTTGAAGAAAAGTCTGTAATCTAGATCTATAAGTAATACCAAAAAGCTTCAAACTCATTAGGCTAATATTGTATTGTTTATAGTTTTCAGACTACATACATGTATAAATAGAATACATTATGTAATCATACGAATGCATACATCCAGTTTTCGATGCCTTATCAAACTTTATATATTTTGTAGAGAATTAGGCTTACACATATAATATAACACATGGGCGTAGCCGGGAGGGGAGGGTCTTCAAACCATCACTTGCCTCAGACCCCATTGTCTGAAAGGGAAACTTTACTTACTGCCCCAGTGCAGTTTCCAAACTTCATGAGCGTAGCCAAAAGGGGGTTTGTAGTTTCCCTTCCCTCTCCAATACAAAAACTAAAGCATTTTACCATTTTCTACCAGTCGCTGGACTCCATTGAATAGTAGATTTGGTTTTTGATTTTTTTTTATAGGAAGAGTAGCAGGCTAATTGCACTGTAGATACCTCAGAATTGGCATTTTTAAAGCTTAAAATAACGGAAATAATGCTTGATTCGGGGCATCGCCCCGGACCCCACTGGAGGGAGCTCGCAGCGCTCCCCCGGACTCCCTAGCTGCCCTTTGGCGGTGTGTATTGTTTTTCCACTAATTATAGGAAGATAGTATTCTAGGGTATAAAAAGAGTTTGAAAGAATGAAAGATCAGAATGTAATGAAGATTAATTACATATATACACACACACTAATATATATATAAATTGCGGAGTGGGGTAAAAATTACCCCCGACCGAAAATATATGACATGCCATTTGTGGTAATGCCCGGGCCGATTTTGATACCCAGTCCGACCCTGCCCGCGAGCATCAGAAGATCTGCATACTCACTCTCTAAATCATGTAGATATTCTTTGAATTGGGTAATAGTAGTGAGCTTTATCTACAATGTAATTGATAATCTTTATTACCAATTACATTGCTTCTAGTTTCGCATGTTGAAATCGAGGTAATATTTTTCTAATAGAATCAGATGTATTTTTTTTAAAGTTTTCTGGCACTTTTGCTATATATCTACTCCCCGCGTTATTTCCGATAGTGGCAATATACCCAAAGGTTTTTCATAAATGCTTTTAGGGGAGATTATTACTCAAGAATTGCATGCATCTTAGTCGCGCCTTTGTCGCTCCGAGGGTACAGGAGTATTTTTTTTTTTTAAATGTGTACCTGTATACCTTTTGATGCTTTGTTGGTCGAATGAATTGAAAAGGAAATAACGCTACACATGTTTCTAGAGCTTTCTGAAATCATGTCTTCCATTTTATGTAAGTTTGCATTTTCAACAAGTTCCCTAGTCTCTAACAAAGCAAAATTGTAAATAATCCTCCGTGACGGCACTAAACCTTTTTCTTTTTTTTTTTGTGGTAGAGCCACAGTCAAGGAGTCGAGGAGCTGCAGTTTGCGTCCACTAATTTACACTGTCATCTCAATTCTTAAGAATGAGAATTAGTAGTCAGTATTTTATTATCATATTAGTGAAGATGATGGTACGACGACTTTTTTGTTCCTATAAATCTTCAGTGCAGTAATACAAATCTTTAATGTGCGTAGTATTTGTTCTACAAAGTTTACGTTTCGGAATAGGTCGAATAATGTATCAATAAATTGGAATGTTATTTTGTAAACTTTGTTTAGAACTAAAGCCGACCTTTTAAATGTCTTGAGTGAAAAATTATATTTCCTTCTTCGTTTAGCACTGATTTAAAATTGTGTATTTATGCTTATTTCTACACAGATCAGTGTTTCCCAAACTGTGTTCCGCGGAACCCTAGTGCTCTGCGATGCCTGAATATGTGTTCCACAAGCTACATATATTAATGATATTTTGGGATTTTCGGCACATCGGCACAATTTAGGCCATGTCGCGCCCATAATCCCTCAAGGCTCATTCTCCCTTCATATCTCAAAAGCTAAATCTCACACAGCCAAGTCACTAAAAACAACGTTCATTCACAGTTTAGTAAAAATCTGTTAATTCAGTAAAAATCTGTTGTAATTAGCGGGAAGCGTGGTCGAGAGGTCAAGTGCGCTTGAACTTGGCTTGGCTAACTAGAAGGGGGCTCGAGGTTCGACACCCGGGCAGAGCTGTGTTTACTGAGCGCCTAAAGGCAGCACGGAAAACCAACTCCCCCGCCCCCCCCCCCCCCCCAACTGATCCACAAATGAAAGTTGCGTGCTCTAAAATATTCCCCCCCCCCCTTAATATCCTGGTATCTGGGGTCCACAGACTACTGGAATAGGTCGAATATTACGAGTATGCTACTAAGGGAATGAGCCTCTCTAAAAAAAATAAGTAAATTGTTCCGCTAAATAATAATCATCATCATCATCAAACTCCATTTGAATGAGGGCTTGAGAGGCTTAAATCCTCTCTTGCAAAAGCCCTGGACAGAAACCTGCTGTCTTGCGTTGTGCATACACGTCACCATACAGGTCGAGAATTTTTGGTTTCCCAGACCTGTTGAGGCGGAGATCAGCATGTCTGGGGCAGTCAAACAGAATATGAGGCACGGTTTCCTCTTCCTCCCCGCAGCGGGGGCACCGTGGATCGAAATTTGGCCATAGCCGCGAGAAATATGAGCCAACAGAACAGTGGCCTGTCCTGCACTGTGCTATAATAGCCTGCTCAGGCCTGGACAGCCTCCACCACTGGGAAGTGTTGTCAGGGCGCCTCATGCGCTCCCAGACTCCACGTGCTTTTTGGGACTTGTCCCAGCACTCAAACCACTTATCCATTTCTGTTTTTTTTTTAATTATAGCCAGAGCATGATGAAAACTTACAGCCTATTCAGTTGGTGGAATTTGCCCTCCCTGGTGGGCAAAGGAGTCTGTTGCCAGTCACACCTATGTGACTCGGTACCCTCTGCATTATTACAGGAGTGCCATAGCGCTGCTTTATGTTGTGTGAGGCCATGATGACAGTGTCGATATTGGGTGCCCATGGTCCAGGGCTTTGCAAAGCCTGTAATACAGATTTTGAGTCAGTGACCACAACGATCTGTGTTGCCCTCAAATGTCCCTCGCCGAGTTGAGAGTCGATGACTTTTAAGGCTTCACAGACCGCTAAATAATCAGAATTTCCGACGTGTTCCGTTAAGGAAGATGTTTGGGAAGCACTGATCTAGATAATACTCAGAGTGAATCTAGTGATCCTCCTTAGATCAGAGTGATTATCAATTTTTTTTGCAAACAATACGAAACATCTGTGGGAAAACTCTGTGAGAAAGCGTGTGTGTGTTTGAGTGAATAAATCGTCTACAGATTGAAATGTCAAGAGTTTAATTAACACTAACTTGCTGAACAATTTAGAACGACTAGATCTAGACCTACACGTTGGCCTCTATTCTGAATCAATAATTATAAATCCTAAAACATTGTCCCAGTGAATATAAGAGCCAAAAAAAAGTATGTGTATGTTTTTTTCTTTGGAAAAAAAACGGGGGGGGGGGGGGGGGGTATAATGCGGTTTGTGGAGTTGTTGTTTTTTTCTTAATGACTGACAAAATATTTTTAAAAAAATGTGTAAAGAATGGACTAAGCTGCGAATCGGTTCTTATTTCTGTTCCGTGTTAAGAGCAAAGCTTCAATGATCTACTTATCAGTAATTTACGGGTACAAATATGTTTGTAGTACTTGGGGGCAACATGTGATTCAAAGAGTTGTATTTTTACTACGTAAAAGGATTGAAGAGACGTTGACGATTTAAATGTAACATTCAAACTAATAATGTAACACAATAATATAATAAAACTAAAGTGAAAACGTGAGAATTTGATCACAAACAAAAAAAATAGAACAAAGGAAAAAAAAAAGAAACATGCAGAAGAGAACATAAAAATTGGGGTAAGGTTATTAGAGATACATGGGAATTAAAAGTGTGGTGTTGTATGTGCAGTCATTGCTTGAAACTTTTGATGCAGCAACAACTGTTGTGAATGTCTGAGAGTTTCACTTACCTTACGGCTAATTGGATTACTCTTTCCAACCTTACAGTGGCAGACGTCAATTGCAGCACGATTAAGGAGATTAAGCATCATTGTGTGTGTGTGTGTGAGTGCATTAAGTGTGTACGTGTGTGTCCAGGGCCGGCCTTAGATAATTGCAGGCCTTATGCAAAGTGAATTTGGTATCCCCATATCAAATCGAAAAATAAAATAAAAAAAACAGCGAAAAAGAAAAGAAAATTAAGCAATTTATTTAAAACCTAGTCAGGCTGCCTGGCTAGTGTATACTAACAATAAGATTGGGCACAAGTTTTGCTATTTTTTCTTTTAAAAAATGTTTTAAGTCCTGTGCGATGCCCCCGCCAATTGTAGCCCCCCTAGGCCTTGGCGGCTGTCTTGTTTGCCTATGCCAAAGGCCGACCCTGATATATGTGTTTTAAGTGCGTGCGTATAATAATTAGTAATTTAAATAATTAAAAGTTCTTGGGACGGGTAAGATGCATTCGATTATATTTTTAAAAAGAAGAAAAATAGAAGAAAAAAATCTTCTGCATTTTAGCTATAAATTAAATCTAGAGAACGAAGAAGATCTATATAGATTCTAGTAGATAGACTAAATATATAAATTTAGATCTAGTTAAACTAGTAGATGTAGATCTAGAGATCTTTATTTCATTGAGCATCAAATGAAAACTGGAAAATGCTAAAAGTAAAAGATCTAGATCTAGTAATCGATCTAGACTCTATATGACTATATCAGTATATCTAGATCTACAATAAATCTCTCATAGATCTAGAGTCTATAATGAGTATGTTTATATAATTTCTTCATTATTTGTAAGATTTCATCAATACTTAATGTTATAGACAAATCATTTAGATCTAGAAGCTAGTAGACTCTATCAGTCTATGTAGTATGTATCTAATGATCTAATCTTGCCTACTCTAGTCTCTACATTTAATCATTTAGATAATAGATCTACAATCATCTAGATATATATAGATCTATTAATCTAGATCTAGAATCTAGTTCTCGATTCTCCTTATGTAGATCTACAAGCTCTCCCGACAAGTCAGTTGATCTAGATCTATCTAGATTCTATATATCTAGAATCTAAAGATAGATGTAGTCATCTGTCATGCGAATGAATTTTAAACTTACGAGGTTCAAAGTTAGTTTTTTCTTCTATTTTTGATTCTAAGAAGAGTCCTACCTTTGAGTAATAAATAATCCAATCTGCTCCAATAATCCGTGCTATTTCAATAATCCAAGTTGTAAGGAATATCCAATAGTTGAATCACATTAAATTATCCAAAAAAGAAATATTGTACACAAGAACACCAATAACAACAACACGTCTGCTTCCACTCAAAGTAGGTCTATTCTAGATCTAGGTGGCCTCAAACTATTAACTTCCGGTCAATGCAATGTTTTGCTTCGCTTGAATGAATTACGTTACGTGTAAAACTAATGTAGCAGTTGGAATTCGTTCAATATACTGATAATAAGGCGTGTCTTCGAGTCCGAAGATTAATTAGGTATGCAGTATTTCCCGTGGTTAACCAGTCCCAGCTGCGGCCTACATATTTTGCCACATTCAGCGTAGACAAAACCATTTTCCATTTTGGTGGATTTAGATTTTCTTTTCGCCGTCGACATCAGTCCTCGGCAGTAGATTTTCGTTTGGCCTTAAATGTGTGTCCCGCGGCCTTTGAAAGAGAAAATCCAGCTGTCTGCTTTCTTTATTATAAATATGTAATTAGAGAAATTTGTAGTGATGGGAACTAAACTAAATTTTTTTAGTTAAACTAAAACTAAGTTTGAACTAAAAAAAAGTAATTAAACTTTTAGTTAATCACAAATTGAAAAAATTAGTTTAACTAAACTAAGAAACTTTAGTTAAACTTTTACTAACTATTTTGACCTTTTTTAAGGATGAAACAGCCAAAAATGAAAAATATAAACAACAATCTCTTTAGCAAAATGTAATAAACATTTACTTGTGCACATGAAAAAAGATTTAAATGTCTTTATGGGATAGATGTAGATCTTAATAGAATCACTAGATTAGACTAGAATGATACTATTATAGAAAGAAATTAGAAGTAATTGTCCAAGTGCTAATATAAGTTACCTTTTTAGAAGTAATGATAAAACTGCATGTTTACTCGCTAACTAACTCTAGATTCTAGAATATTCTGGATCTAATATCTTCTACAAACGAAATGATCAGAAATATAATCTGGATCTAGAATTAGATCTAGCTACTAGAGTCTAGTAGATATCTTAGTAACTCATCTATCTAGAGATTTTAGATTATTATAATTATGATTATAACAAGATATGGGTATTTAGATCTATAATATAGGCTACTATAATATAATATACTCTAGTAGATAATACTAGATCTAGATCTAATAAATTCTAATAGATCTAGATAGTAGATATAAGTATAAATTATAATAGAAGTAGATGTAGATCTAGTCTGGATTTAGTTAATTTAATAATCTAATAAGTAATCTAGAATTTTCTAGATATATCTAGATCTAATCTAGACTCTAATTCTAGAATAGTAGAATCTCTAAACTAATAGATTTATATTATTGACTTATAATTTTAAATTTACATTTAGATCTAAGACTACTAAGAGTTAGACTCTACTTAAGACTAAGAGACTAAAATAATTAAATATAGACTATTACGACTATGGATCTAATAGTAGTAATAGACTAATACTAATACTAATAGACTAGACGTCACTAGTCTAGACTCTAACTTTAGATCTAGATCTAGATCTAGTCTAGATCTATCTAGTAAAAAGTTTTTAAATAAAAAGAGTCGACATTTCTTTTAGAACTATATAGTAAAGCAAAATTATTTGCCTGCAGCTATACAGGAACACACTGGTGTTTAATAAAAAAAAAAAGCAGCAAAATGTAGATCTATAGAAGCAAGGAATTATCAGGATTTATCAAGCAGCGAAACTTGCTAGAAATATAATGAACATATGTATTTTTTTTAAAAGGCGGGAATAGCGGCCATTATAGGGTAAAGGTCAAAAGGCTTTCTAGTGACCTGTGCACCCTCTAGTTTATTCTCCTCTCTATCCTTCATTATATATATTCTCCGAATTACATATATATCTAAATATTTATTGGTTTTGACCGTAGGCCTATGTATGTTAAATAAGTTTGTAAAATTTGTAATTAAACTTTTTAGTTTGTAACTAAAAAAAATTAATTAAACTAGGATTTTAACTACACTATTTTTTTTAAATTAAACTTTGGCCTTAACTAATTTTTTTTTAGTTAAACTAAAAGTTAGCAACTTTCCAGTTCACTCTTGCCCATCACTAGAAATTTGACAGTTCTCAAATAAAAAAAAAAAGAAACAAAAATGTTTGTAAAATGTTTTGTAAAATGTTTTACATGTTTCGGATGTTCCTTCAGAGTTGAAGATAATTACTTCCTAGTCCAAACCTCCCGCAGGACGACGGGGGATGGGAGCGGGCAGGGTTTGAACCCTCGACCATCGATAAATGTGAACGACAGTCCAGCGCGCAAACCGCACGACAGGCAGCCATCCTGTCGAGCCTATCTAGTATAGCAAGGTCTTATTTTTTTTTTACTCAAAAGACGTCTTTGTTTACTTTTTTTTTTTTTTTTTTTTTGAGGTTTATGTTCCAAAATTTATTTATAATTTAAATGGAAATAAAATTATTTTTTTTCCCCTGGTAACATTAATAAAACTCCCCTCTCCTTATCACAGGGTTCTTAGCGCTCCTAAAATCTCCTAAAAAATTAAAATTCTACTAAAAATTGCCAGAATTCTCCTAAAATGTTGTCCACTCTCCTAAAATTGTTACCCAATAATTTTTTAAAAAATTAGAATTTTGCTTATTTCTTGCTAAAAATGTGGGTGGAAAAAAACAACAACAGCGTAACTAGGCATTCTGATCGCATGACGTTACGGGCTGGCTGTGTTAATGAGCTGACCTGTGACGCGTTTACACCGATAGTAACCCCACGAAAAAACAAGAGGGGGGAGAACAAGTGGGTATTCACATGTCGCTACGGATGGCTGCGCGCTGGACTGTTAAACCCACACTACAAACAGCGATATTCTTGCGGACGTCGGTATGGACAGTATAGATGGACTTTTTATAGTCCGACAATTATGCTTGGCAGAGTTCGTCTCCCTTATGGGGGACGACAGTATGCCAAAGGCAATCTTTTTTGTTGAGCTGAAGTGGTCAGCGTAACAGAGATGTCCCGCAGAAACGCTTTAAAGATTGCTTAGGCAACAAATTACTTTAACTGACATAGAAGAGAGCTCCTGGTTGCAGGCGGCTTCGGAACGAGACAGATGGAGATCACTTACAAAGGCCGCGGGATACATATTTCAGACCAAAAGAAAATCCGCTGCCGATGACAGACGTAGACGGCGTAAAGAAAATCTAAATCGACACGCAGTAGACAATTTTTATGCCTGCGCTGGATGTGGCAAAATATGTTGGTCACAGCTGTATCCACGAGAAATTATGCAATCCTCTTTAATATTCAGACTCGAAGACAAGTTTCATATTTAATGTTATGTAAATGTAATAAAAAAGAATATGAGAAATAAATCCAACATTTTGCAAATGCATTTTTCATTTTATTTACTAGATCTAGATTTTATAAACTCCTAATTGTTATCAATATTTTTTTTTAATCTACTTTGTTTTTTCATTGCAATGTGGATATTTTTTTACAAAAACTCTTTTTAGTCTTTTAGTCAACATGGACATTTTTTGCTTTGGTCGCTAAACGAGTGTCATATCAGACACTAATATTCGTACGATGTCTTGACAGTGAGAAAGTATTCTCCCTTAAGGCGAGAGCCCCTCTATGTCGCTGGGCTATGATCTGCTTTGGGATCATGCTAGAACGGTGCATTTATTTCTTTTGGTGCCGATAAAATTTATCCCACGGAGACATGGATTAAAACATTATTTACGTGTATTTCCTGACTTTTCCGTTGAAAGTTTGAAAGCCTTACATATTTATTATGTGGGTCTACCCCTCCCCCTTCCCCTACTCACCCTGAATCATCTTAGAACTTGAATAGATTCTAGTTCTTCTTTTTGGCATAGTTTTCTGTTTTAAATGGCCTACCATAGCTTGGCTAAATCTGCACCCGTCACCGAATTAATGTGTAGTTCCACCTCCTTCGCCTCCCGTCCCATATACAGCTGTTTACAATTATTCGGTATTCGCGATAAGTTTTCATTGTTTGAATAATTAGTTTCTTTTCCTCTTCTACTAGTAATGAATCTCCCCCCTCCCCTCCCAATTTCACACTATTCACAAAAAGTGAAATTGTCATCTAGAACCAAATTACAATCTAGGCGAGACATACTGCAGTGGCGTAGCTAGAGTGTATGATGCCTGGTGCGGTACCTCATCTTGATGCCCCCCCCCCCAAAAAAAAAAAAAACAACTAACTAATTAATAACATTGCAAAACCTGTTCAAAATAATATGTATTCATAAATCAAATATTGTTAATTCAAAAAAAAAATCACTTTTACAAAAACATACTACAAATGAATTTTACGCGCTTTCTTGCTGGCAAAAGTATCAATAATTTTATCGAAATCCATTTTTTTCCACCAGCTCTTGTTCAATGAACAAAAAGGCCAAATTAGTGAGTCATCGTTGATCGCAAGTAGTTCTTGATCAGTTTAAGTTTGGAAAAACTTCTCTCGCATGTAGCGACGCTTACCGCAATAGTCAAAAATATGCGAATCATGATGACGATATTCGGGACTGAATCATCAGGCTGATATTTATTTATAAATTTCAAGAGCTCAACAGGTTTTGGAAGCTCGGAGGCTTCTGATGAAACTGTGACAAACCGTTGAAGCCTCTTTCGCTCCAGCAGAAATTTGTTTTTATCAATGTCGCTAGGAGTACTATCGAGATTGATTTCGACCTGAGGATTTATTAGCTGGGAAGGCGACAAAAATTCATATCTATCTGCTACATCATGAAGTTGCTCGAATCGGGTGATTATTTCTTGAACAATCCTGTCCAAGGTAGAATAAATTTCCCTTCGTAGCTCTTATTTGTGTGTAAGTACAGAGTAGTTTCTTTTCTCACCAAACATCTTTTTCTTTTGGCCAATACGTTTTTGAGGTTCTGTACTGATTCTCAGATCTGAACACACGCTTTCGGCAAAGGTAATGCTGGCTTCAGCGATGTCGATTACAACTTAAAAATGTCTCTAATGTTTTTAGTTTGAGTGAGCAGTCTCGAATAGACAATCCTTTTTGTTTGAAGGTAGAATTGCGCATCACTAATTTCAGTTAATACAGGAGCCCAAAATCCAAGATAGGTGAGAAAATTAAAAGACTGAACAGCAACAGCAATGAATAGTGACTTCTAGAATACGTTTTTGGACACCGTAGTTTTGACCTTTCATGACCGCAGCATTATCATAGCCTTGACCCCTGCAGTCCATTATGTCTAAGCCATCCGAACGCAGTTTCTCTAGAATCATCTCAGCGATTCAAGCAGCATGCTTGTCCTTTGTGTCGATGAAGTCAATAAAAGACTCACGAACCTGCACCCCGTCATTCTCCATGACAACGTACCGTAAAATTTGGGAAGTTTGATCCAGCTTTAAGATGTCAGGTGTACTGTCAAAAATAATAGAGAAATATTTGGCTTGTTTTACATGCTGTATGATTTGTTTTTTAGCGTGATCCCTCCAAGCAAGCGATGTGAGCTCTGCTGGTCTCATGTTTGTCTATTTTCGGGGATAACCTCCACCACTCATTGAATCCATCTTTGGATTTAAATGAAGATGATGAAATCTTAACAAACGTGGCCCCTTTACATTTAAGGAGGGAGAGGGCGGTACTTACGGCCTACGAGCGCTACAAAAGGGGCGACCTGGCTACCCACCACAATCTTAGTGCAACAGTGGAGAGAGAGGAACCGCATAAAAATGCGATCGTTCCTCCACATTGCGGCCAATTTGTCAAAATCATCTGGGCTCTCCACTGATAGAATTCCTATTAGAAGTATTAATACTTGCCCTCCGTGGAGGAGATTGCCAGCCCCACAAATAAACATGTCCCTTATAGGGCAAGAGGGAGCAACCAAGAGGCGATTAACACCTGCCATACTCCAAGACTTGGCATCAGCTACACTAAAGTCCTACCCATCAGATGCCATTTTCTGCTACACCGATGGGTCGGTAATGAGGGACCCCGATAGATCTGGGTATGGGGCCCTTATAGACTACACAGACTGGACAGACCCAGAGATGCC
The DNA here is from genome assembly GCF_947242115.1 of Biomphalaria glabrata. NCBI lineage: Eukaryota > Metazoa > Mollusca > Gastropoda > Planorbidae > Biomphalaria > Biomphalaria glabrata. Next base: position 31,729,724 of record NC_074726.1, on the reverse strand, counting down.
GATTTCTCCGTCTGAGCTTAAAAGGATTTGAGGCGCCAGCCAGACTAGCCAGTCTTGAGCACTGTTCATCATTTTGTTTACGTTACAATATTACAATTAACTAGTTAGTTAAAAAAAAAAAACAAAGGTTAGCTTATTTAAAAATATTGACATTACAATAGAATTATTTCAAAAATTAAACTATTAAGAATCATAAAGAAATGAATAAACTAAGACAATTGTTTAGAGCTAGAGTTTAGAAATATATTTGTAAACTCAATATCTAGATTAAACCAATGGACTAAACAATGAAGTAAAAAAAAAGGTTGGCCTATCTTCTTCTTCTTCTTTATATTACAGAGCATTGATCAGTGTAGTAACAACATGTACCGTGTGTCCGAAATAAATGTAGTAAATTAGATTCAAACTGTTCTATAGCTTACATTGTATTGAAGAAATAGTCTAGGAGATGAAACAAAATAGCGACATGACTAGTTTATAAATCGTTAGTTCATATTTAAAATACAGTAGTTTATGTTTGTTCGTGTCCATACAATTAGTCGTTTTTACTGAAAAGCTCAGGGAAATAGGAAATTAATACACACTGGGGGAATTTTGGTGCCCCTCTCCACTTGGTGCCCTGTGCGGCCCGCACCACCCGCACATTGGTAGCTACGCCACTGAGACATAGCAACACACAATATGAGAATAATGATGTCAAAAATTTAATAGTTATATATTAAAATATCAATAGGCCCTATAAAATTCTATAGTAGGATTTAGCTTCTGAAAAAAAAAGGCAGAAACAACTTTATGAATACACCGAAGTTTTCTTTTGTATTTTGTTTTTTACTGATTAAGAATTAGATTTTTAATTTTTTTTTTATAAATCTTAGTCTGTGTAATTTAAAATGCTCACACACCAGCAGATAATGAAAGCATCACCTAATTTTTGGTGTACAAAATTGACACAAAAAAATTATATCTTCACAGTGTTGCCTACAAGTATCTTGCGTATTTTTGTACGCAAATGGTCACGGAAATACGCGAGTACGGTTTAACATCTGAAAAGGAAATGCGCATTCCTCCCGCGAAAGCAAAAAAAAAAGTTTTAAATTTTTTTATAAAAATTTATAAAAAAAATTAATACAAAAAACAACAACAACAACAAACTAACAAAAACAAAAAGAACAAAACCAAAAACAAAAAGTTGTTTCAATCATATAGAACTATATAGATCAGTGCATCCATGCCGGAAGTGGATTATTCTTACCACGAGATTTTTTCTTTTCTTGTGCTGATGCGCGAAGATTTCAACTAATTATTACTAGAATAGATCTAATTAGACCTAGAATATCTAGATCTTGCTGATGCCAACAAAGTGGAGTACCTTTCAATGTGTCAGCTTATTCCTAGACTTGTTATCTAATGGTAAGTACTAGACTTAATTAATTTTTATCTATTTTGACTATATTACTAGACTCTATTATATTAATATTTATTTTATATTATTAGTATTATTATTAGACTAGATAGATCATAGTGATAGTCTACTACTAGATCTAGATCTAGACTAATCTAGAGTCAAATCTAGACTCCTAGACTAATCTAGAGTCTAGATCTAGATCTGATCTACTTCTAGATTCTAGAATCTAGATCTATAATTATAATCTATATATGTCTAGAATCTAGATCTATATTATATAGAATTTATAGATCTAGACTCTAGAGTCTAGATCTAGAGTAATCTAGACTCTACTCTCTAGTCATCTAGTCTCTCTGTCTCTAGACTCTAACTCTAGTCCTAGTAATAAGTAATTCCTACTAATAGTAAATAGATCTAGTAGTATTTACTACTAGATCTAGATTTAGTTACTAGAATACTAGATCTAGTATTCTAGTTAATTCTAGTATATAGGCTATAGCCATAGATCTGATCCTGATCATAGATTATGATAGATAGGTCTACTACTATTCTAACTACTAGTACTAGATCTACTACATAATATAGATATAGATCTAGTATATATATTTATATATATAGTTAATATAGATCTAGAAAAGTAGAACCAGTTACCAGTATCCTGAGTATCATGAGTATGACTATGCCGTATGAGTATAGATCTATATATTATATGAATCTAACTCCAACCTCACAAAGTATATCTTATTATCTAGATTGAAATTTTGAATCTAGAATCTAGATCTATTTATTAAATTCTTTTAGTTTTAGCATATTACTACAAGTAGTACAAGTAAGTACTAAGAGTCTAAGTATTAGTATTTTATTTATCGACCTAAAAAAAAGGCTAAATTTAACTGACTAGGTACATTGTAGCTTTAAAAATTGGGCAAATATAGGTCTAGTGACTAGTCTAGTAGTAGATCTAGAATTCTAGATTCTAGTATTTAACATTCAGGACACATTTCCATTTTGGCATGTAGGCATCTCTTGAGTCTTTATAATTTGTCCTATTGCGACGGCCTAGTTCTATTGGGAGATGGTATTACTACTTCTAATCTTTAAAATGAGTAAAGCATCTTTAAATGGTATTTTATTTCTCAAGGGTGGCCAGTCTTCAGAGACGACTTTAGCATTGGATGAGGCCCTGATCTGGTGTCTTTAGGGGCACGAATATTTGTTTGATGAGCTGTAGATGACGAAAGATTCTCTTTGTGGCGGGGCTCCGATCTCTCTCTCTCTATATATATATATATATTTATCTCTTTCCCTCTGTATCTTTCTCTTTCTATGTCTATTTTTTCTTTCCCTCTCTTGTTATCTTAAAATAATGATACACTCATTAGCCTAATATAACACTAAAGCACGCTAGATACACGAGACTCTTTCATAACACACTCTCTTACATTTACGTTTACAGCATTATTGCTCGTAGCCACTGAAGCTTCTATATGTAATGTGTTTATGTTGTCCACTTGTCTTTGTGAGAGATAAACAATTAGATAGAGCCATCGTTTGTCTAATACATGCCTAACGGCTGTCTGTGTCGGCTCTATTGAAGTTGTTAGTGAACGGATGCTGCGAGGGTGAGGCAGGGGCTAGCTGGGCTTTGACCACTGGGGTGGTAATTTGCATACGGGCGAAATGACTCTGGATCAGAAGAATGTTTTTTTGGACATTTCGATGGTCTAGAGGCTAGTTTCGCTTGGTGCGTTATCGCTAGGCGGTGGTGTCGAATCCAGTGTCACAGGTTCGAGCCTCGGTCGGCGCATGCCCTTATTTTCGTAGCATTTTAGTTCACTACTTTCTCTCTTAAAAACTTGGTCCCTGGTGCTGTTATTCATTTATGTTTAATATATGTATACACACAACACAGTATGAACTTTCTTACCAAGGGGAACAACTACACACAAACACATAAATAAAATGTCAACATGTCTATTTTTTCTCTCTCTTTCTTTCTCTCTGTCTCTCGTTGTCTCTGCCTCTCTCGTCTGGTATGCTTTGAGTCTAGTATCCTCATTTGGTTTCTAATAAAATTTATTTTTAAAAAATGAGGACAGCATTACTACAATAACACATTGGACGGGGCGCTGGGCGAGTATCATCGGGGCTCCAATCTCTCTCCTTTTCTCTTTCCCTCTTATGTTAGCTTAAATAATAATAATAAGGCTTGTCTTCGAGTCCCAAGATTAACGAGGAATGTAATACTTCTCGTGGATACGCAGTCCCATCTGTGACCTACATATTTTACCACTTCTAGGGCAAGTATAACCATTGTCCGCCGGTAGTCGATATAAGATATTCTGTATGCGACGCTGGGTACATCAAACTCTTTAACACACAACACACAATAGGAGCTTTCTTACCAAGGGGAATAACTCTATATACAAACACATTCACATAAGCACAATGTCAACATCTCTATATTTTTCTTTCTCTTATTCTCTCTTTGTGTTTCTTTCTCTCTGTCTCTCTCTCTCTCGTCGTTTAGTATGCAATTATTCTTGTATCCTCCTTTGGTTCCTACAAAAAATTTTTTCTTTCTGGTTTTCTATTTCCCTCTCGGTTAAGCGAATTTAGGAAATTTAGGCACCCGGATAATTAGGCACTTTTTTGACAAGACGGAAAATTAGGCACTGGAAAATAGGCACTCTTTAATTAGCGACCTTAATTTTGAAAATAATATTAAAATTTTAACGTATATTTCATCCTTAGACCATGGGCTATCGGTGACGTTATAAAAAAAAAATAGCATCTATAACGATTCTTACTGAATTTTCTTGATATAAAAGAAAAGCTGACAAAACGGGGGAAAATGACAATCACGAGAATGTGTGAAAAAAATAACTCCGGATGAAGAGCCATTATAAAATGATGATTCTCCTCTCATTTCTTCACCTCCTTAGCCCTCCCCCCTCCACGCACTTCCACTAAAAGGAGAGGATTTGTCGCGGGTAGAATGTTGAGCTAGGTCGTGAAAATGACGCAATGAGTCTCAAGGCTACACACTGGAGTTAAGGGCAGGGAACAGCATTGTCTACCAAGGTGTTAAAATTAGAGTGGGAATGGGGAGGAAGGTTTTATGCGCGTTACTTATAGGAATTAAAATATACTGATCAACTTAAGTAGTATTCATATTTTATAAACAGTCTTAATCTCCATTATCAACACTCCTTCTTTCTATTTTTAATGGGTAGCCCCTTTACGAAGATCTATTGTGTGAGTGTATAGGTGTGTTACCTCCTTCAAATATTATTTGTGGTAATTAATTTTTATTGAATATATATGTAAATTTATGTAATATAATATTTAATAGGTATATGGTTGGAAATTGCAAAACGGCTAGAAATCACGATCAAATATGTTTTGAAAAGACAGATGAGTTAAACATTTCTGTCATGTTTTTTTAATGGAATATTGGTCTCTTATAGATACTTAGTCTGCTTATGGCAGATTGTTGATGTTCCAATTTAACCCCGCATTCTCTATCATAAACCAAATTTAATATAAGGCCTATTTACTACTATTCCCACATTCCTTTTGTGTTCAGTACCACGTACAATTTTTTTTGCTCTTTAGAATGAAAAATAAAAAAGTCAAAAAAGGTTTCATACACACATTATTAAACAAACACTTACACACACACACACATATATATGATTAAAACAACAACAACAACATTCGTTTCCCTTTCAACACTGCCCAATGAAATGTAACTATCTGCATTTCCTTTATATTATTACTTGTATTACTGTTATTAACATTATGATGGTTCAAACTGAAATTCGTCTACCAAAGTTTCTGAAAGCTCTGCAAAGCCTATAAAATTGAACTCCCCAAACGTCCATTTGTACTATATGCTGATCTACTTTCCTTACACCGCCAGTGTGTAGCCTTGAGACTCATTACGTCATTTTCACGGCCACGTTCAACATCTACCCACGACTAATCCTCTCCTTTTAGTGGGAGTGCGTGGAAAGGAGGGGGGTGGGGGCTAAAGAACATTACGCGCGTTACTTCGAGGTTTAAACAAGACCAATCGTTGTTATCGCTATAACAATAGGCAATATGTCTCGGTTTTTATGTTAATAAACTAATACAAGTATTTAGTTTATATACAATAGTAATCCAAATATCTATAGTTCTCTCTTTTTATATTAATTAAAAATGAACAATTCTACTTGGAAGAGGTAGTTCCGAATTCCCCCCGAGTCACGTGGTTGTGTGTATCCAACGCGCACCGTGCTTAGTTTTAGTTAGTTTGTAGTGGGACTCTGAAGCGTTTTAAGTCAATATTTAGTGGTTTCAATTTACTCATTAGCGCTAAACTATAATTTGTTAATAACAGGAGAATCTAGAGATACATTTTTTAAATAGTTTCAACTAAAACAAATAGTTACGTTGGCCTATAATCTGCCATACTGAGATCAAGATTACTTGATCTACAATGAATGATTACACTTACAGTTCTTAGCATTCGGGTGACCAGTCCTAGAAAAAAAAATTAACACTTTCATCCCCCCCCCCCTTTTTTCCTCTGCCCAAAAGTAAACAAGCTTGAACTTGAGTAGAACACTAAAAGTTGGACAGCAGACCAATGTGTATTGGTCAGATAGCTCTAGGGCTAGTATGTAGTCGATATGTCGACTAGTTGTTATAAAAGATAAAAAGACTGCCATGAGTTTTCCTTGTGCGTAATAGGCTTGAGTTCTTTAGCGAACAAATAACACATCTGATAGTCAAGGATAAATCGAGATCTACTCTAAAAGTTACACAGGCCAAATGTGTCTTACCCCGCCCTTTCATTGTTAAATTTGGTTTCTAAGTAATAAAATGGATCTAGATCTGTTTCGTCGACGCATTTTTGAAACTTTAATGTAACATTTTGTGAATTTCTTAAAAATGCTAGAACTTTTAATAACATAATAATGCATCATGTATCCAACACAAAAAATAATTCTTAATGTTATCGATGTGCATAATGTATTATCGATTGACGGAATATGAAATACATATAACGTTAAAAAATAGCTGAAGTTTATGAAAATAACAATGTTTCAACTAATATGCATATTATCCCATATATAGGCCTATAAATATAAATAAATAAATAAATAAAAAATTAATAAAAAAATATACATGTATGTGTGTGTGTGTGTGTGCGTGCATGCGTGTGTGTGTGTTTTGTGTAGTTTATACCAAGCCTTTTTTTAATCTTACAAGAACGTTTGTAAAAACATCTTTTTCTGTATGCATCATCGGCAATGTGTTGACGCTTGCTGTGGACTATAAAGGAAATATCATTGAATGATTGATAATTTAAACCAGGGGTGGGCAACATTTTTCTACCGAGGGCCGCATTAAAAACAATTGGGGACTGGCGGGCCGCATAATTTTTTTTTTACTCTCAATTGAGGAATTACAAAAAAAGTTAGCAATATCTTGAACTAATTTTATGAATAGTCTTTTAAATTTTGGTATTGTCCTTTTACATCACAACATTTCACCACAAATGTACAATTGTACTTAATGTGAAGCATTTAACTGTTTACATCCGTGCATCTGTAACTGTAGAACTAGCCTACTAGTTTTTTTATTCTTGCGACTGCTGTCAAATTACAGTCAGTGAGCATCGGCCTGTTATAACACTTGATAATTTTGAAACAAACGAAATAAAGCGTGTTCACAGATAAATCAGGTTCAGAATAATGTGAAAGCTTCGCAGCAAAGTTTTCATAAGTATAGGAATGAAACTTCTGTGGAAGAACTCACTGGAATTACTCTTTCATGTCATATTTTGCTTGGAGGTATGTCATCCGGCGCTAAATCAGCTTCTGCATTAAATGGTGAGCTGATGGTATAAAAACTAGTTCCAATTCTTAAAATTTATTGTTAAATTCCACAATAAAGGAATCCAAATAAGTCTTGTACTTTCAACCATTTCAGTAGAAATAGTTTCACCTTTCAGCTAAGGAAAATGATAAGACCCGATTTCACTCGCCGCCTCAAGAAGTGGAATAACTTTGTTTGAAAAAATTTAAGATGCAGATACATTTCATTTGCAAACAAAACATTGCAATGTCTCCAATGATAAGCATGAAGTTTGTCTTCAACTTTTCATTAGAAATATTAGTAACAAAGTCACAGTCAATGCCCTTCAATGAACCTAACTATTTCTTCCTTGAGATTCCATATTCTTCTAGTCCAGCGGATGTAACCGAACATCGGAATGTTTTGTTTCCAAATCGTCAAGTACTTCTCGGAACTGCCAGTCATGGCCGGCAGATAATTGGAAGCCCTTGGCAAAGTGACAACAGTAAAATATTCAATTTATTAAAAACCTATTGTTCTTCAACAATAACATTGAGGACAAGTTTCGCTATTTCTTCTCTAAATAATAAAACAATAGTTAGTGCAAGGCCCTCACCAATTGGGGACCCTAAGCTGTTTGTCTATGCCTAAGGCTGGCCCTGTGCCAATAATAAGATCATTGAGAAATCAATTCCAACAATATATTTGATATTCAATGCTTTATTTAATTAAAAAGCCTGTTTTTCTTAGTCAAAGCACGAGCTCCGTTAGATGTTACACTTGCCATCTTGTACAAGCCGACCCAACACTTTCAACACAGTTTTTGATAGAATTGAATAAATACTGGCCCGTGTTTGTCTTTGACTGAATGCTTCGAAATATTGCCATTTTAGATAATCTTCGCTTACTTTAAACTTTTTAGAATGACGTTTAAAGACGATGTTTATTTTGCCCCTTCGTGATAAGTGATAAGAATCAAAAGTTTCAATAATTTCTAGATCTATAGATATTTACAATTATTTATTTAAATATTTTTAGCATTTTTATATGTGTAATGTGTGGAAACATCTGATCGAATTAGGCGTCGGCGGACCGCATAAAACACTTCGGCGGGCCGTAATTTGCCCACCCCTGATTTAAACCCATCCTTAAACAGTTCTTGGCCCTTTATGAAAACATTTGTAAAGTTATTTGAAAATTCAGGGAGTTCGTTGATGTACTTTATATATTTTAAAATGTTTGTAAGTGTAAAATTTCGTAAAAATAGTGGAGCAACAGCAATGGAATTATAAGAAGACAAGGCCATTCTCCTCTTTGTTGTCCAACAATCACGTGACTTTGGTTAAAGTAGGTCAGAAATAACGAACTACCTCATTCAACGGTAGAGTTCTTACTATGAGTATTATCTTGAGTTCTTCAAACAAAATAACCAATGAATCAGGCTCCCTTACACAGGCGACTATCTCACAAGAAATAAAGGTTTATGTGCCGATCATCAACATCCACATTTTTACCGCCCCCTCCCCGTTTCAAAAGTACGACCCCCCCCCCCTTTCCTTTTTCAGGAGCACTTCTTAAGGGTTAAAGTAGATGAGGAGAGAGCGATTATATTTATCACCAACACTCTCCGACATAATATACAATAAATATTTTATAATATTATTTAATCTAACGTATTTACATTGGTAACTAAACATGTACACAAATCGCGTAATTATCAATTTCAAAAACTCATCCGACAACCATGGGGGTTGGTGATGGAGGGGAAGCAATGAGCGGAGAATCATCTCTACCTCCCCTCCCCCGAATCATGTGATGTCTATATTATATAATGACTCTTAATTGGGAGTCTTTTTTTTTTTACCACACATTCTCATGATTTTTTCCCCGTTTTGTTTCAGGTTTTCTTTTGTATCATGAAAAGTAGTAAGAATCGTTATATTTATTTTTAGGTCAACGATAGCCCATAGCCTAATGATAAAATATCCGTTAAAATTGTTTAAATATGTTCAAAATTAAGGTCGCTAAATAAAGAGTGCCTAATTTTCCGCCTTGTCAAAAAGTGTCTAATTATCGGGTGCCTAAATATCCGATGCCTAAATTTCCAGACATCCATGTTAGCTTAAATAATAATAAAAATAATAAGGCTTGTCTTCGAGTCCGAATATTAACGAGGAATGCAACATTTCTCGTGGATACACAGTCCCAGCTGTGACCTACATATTTTGCATAACAATTGTTCGCCGGTGGTCGATTAGATTTTCTATATGCGACGCTAACACTCGATGCTGGGTACATCAAACTCTTTAATAACACATAACACACAATAGGAGCTTGCTTACCGAGGGGAATAGCTCTATATACAAACACATCAACACAATGTCAACATCTTTATATTCTCTTATTCTCTCTCTTTCTCTCTCTCGTCGATCGGTATGCTTTGATTCTACTATCCTTCCTTTGTTTCTACAAAACTTTATTTAAAAAAAAAAAGACGAAGATAGCGTTACTACAAGAGCAATTAATCAATGGCGTCTCAGCATTGCATGGGACCCTGGGCGAGTACCAAAAGGGACACGAATATTAGTACGATGGACTAAAGGTGTCGAAAGATTCTCTTTGTGGTGGGGCTCCAATCTCTTTCTTTCTTTTTCCCTCTAAGCCTTAATCTCTCTCTTATTCTCTATCTCTTCCCCCCTTTCTATCTCATTCTTTCGCTCTATCTCTTTTCTCTCTCTCTCTATTTCTCTCCTTTTTCCTCTCTTTGACCCACTCTCTCCCTCCCTCTTTCTCTCTCTATTTCTCTCTCTCTCTCGTTGTAGTCTTGACCTGGTATGCTTTTCGCGCCATTTGTCACGTAAACCATTGGTCGATAAACTCTTTGTCCAGTGAACTAATTATTGTTTTCAAAGAATTGTCATTGAATCTTCTTCAGAGTTAACATACGTTTTATATTTGACGGACAGGCATGGGAGCTCCATTCTCAACATGGAGAGTAAAAAAACAAAACATAAACAAAACACATAACAAAAACAAAATAAAAAAAAAACGGACAAAAGCGAGGCTCACTACCCGATGTTGGCCTATCTGCTTCCACTAACATTTCTACCGAGGCGCCACCTTAAAGGTCAGGGGGATCTGGAATTAACTCGGTGTCATTGAACCAGCTGTCTCTGCACCATTTGTCGTGGCGCCTTTATTGACCTCAACCTATCCCTTGGTTTGTTAGACCGTTGGGGCACCACTCATGATCGGTCAACCGTCTTCCTCCTTCCCTCTCTGTCCTTTGCTTTGTATAAAATCTCTTCCAAAGACAGTCACGTCCATTCTTTTTGTTGTTTTTTTACTAATCGCTTTCTCTGTCTGCCATATTTATTTTTTTTTACAGTGGTAGCAGGCCTTTTTTAAACGATTATAATGTCTTGAATTACTTTCCTTATTTCCGACCCAGTGCAGTCTTGCCAATGTTGGCATTATTTTGACGAGAAACTCGTGCGCTAATGGACACACGCGATGGCTGTGTTGAAGCATGGAGATAGTTTTGGGCTGTATGACACGTTGCGGGGTTGACTGCAGACGCTTGGTACTAGATTGACACGTGATATGACGTAATTATTTTCCTTTTTGAAGTAACGTTTGTAATATGTAAGATAACTTTATTGATCCAATCAAATGGAAATTCAGTTTGATACAATTGACACCCTCAGCGTAACTACTGTACAATAACAATATAGATGCACGATATAGATGCACACACGAACAACACTCACACACGAAAAACACATACACACTCATAACCAGCGCTTTATAAATAGACTTCTATGAATTCTCGATGACAGAATGTTTTTTTTTTTATGTTAGTCATCCAGGGTCTATTATTACTGAATGTTTTAATTTTCTTCTTTGATATAATTATAGTTTCCACAGAACTGGATGTACGAATTAACAGTTGTGGTAAGTTCATCTGTCTGGGCAGTTGTTTACAAACATGTCCCAATCTGTTTGCTCCAGGCAACTTTGTGGCTGTAAAACAGCGTCGTCAGACCATGACTGAATGGACTGTACTTCGGGTTTTGTTGTTTTTAAAACCGATTTGTACACGGGTGTAAGTGTGGTCCGACTCTCCGAGGGGAAATAACGATCGAGATGTGTAGGCCATTTTTATGTTGCTATAACACATGTCCAAGGTTTTATCGTGCCTTGTGGGACAATTAACATATTGACTATGTGTTGGCAAGTGTTGAGCTAACGAAAGATGATTGAAATCTCCCATAACTAGTCGGACAGCATCAGACCTTTTTGTCCCAATTATATGTACAATGTTTAGTACCGGGTATATGTTTTGCTGCTTTCTCTGTGTTGGCTGTGGGTTTTATATACACAAGCATGACGTAAAATTGTGTAAACTCTCTCGGCGGGTAGTATAGCCTGAGATTGTTACATAGTAGTTCAATATCGGTCGTGCACACTTTAGTTTTGATTGAGATATTGAGATATAAGATAATATAAGGTTGCGCAACAAGATCCACTTTATTTAGAATCTTAGAATGGCAAGCTAGGAAGGTTGATTTATGTGTTCAGTTATGGACCTTGTTGATGTCCAAGGGCTGAGCCGAAGGCTCTTCGAGCTCTAAGTTTGAAAAAAAACCCTGTTTGGACGCCAAACAGTAAAAAAAAAAAAAACCTGTGAGAACACAGTTCTGTTTGAGAGAGACCCGAGTCAATGCCTATGTAAAGCATTGCTGTTTCCAATGCATTTGGCCCCCGACGCATGCTTGGCTGCACATGGCCGAAGGCCGATGACACCGGGAGCCTTCGCCATTTTCCTTCGTTATACCAAGCTAACCGTGGGGGACTCGCCATTTATGTAACGGTCCCTTTGATGAACAGCGCATATATGTGTGACAGGTTTGTGGGGACTTTTTTTTACAACCCCCGCCCGTTCAAGAGGTGGACTCTCGTCTACCCGTGGGCATCCCCACAGGAGTTATGTTTCGCCATTCATTTAGCCTAGCTACCCCCTCAAGTAGCCGTTTCCACCCAGGTGCCACGATGGGGCAGAACAGCGTACCCGGGAAATTATGGACCTAGATTTAGTCTAGAATCTAGACTTGAAAAAAGGTGTGGGGATATTATAGATCTAATTGTTATAACAATAAGCTACATATTAGAAATTTAGTTTTCGGTTTTTCAACACCGGGAAATATAGATCTATTTAAAATATGACATTTTTACAATTTATTGTAGTAGCGGTATCGTAATATTATTGGGTTGGAAAGATTCCATGTCTCTTGCAAAGCAACATCAAGTATGCAACGACATCTCCAACCATTAATAACCTTGACCTTGTGCTAGTACACGTAGGGAAAAGAATAAGGCCACCAGACGTCTGCACACCCACGCAGACAACTCTTACTACCTGTCATGTCTGAGTGTCAAGTTTTAGTCTCGCCGCTAGGGGTGGGGGAGTTAGAATATCCAATCAGAAACAAGATAACAAGTTTATAATAAATGTCTTTAAAAACATAAATAAAAAAAAATCGGCTCATAATTTATGGCTCTGTACCAATCAATGATTGTAAATAGCCTACTAGGTAATGTACCAATCAATAATTCGTATCTTTCTTATCTTATGTTGCTTCAAAAAAAGAGGATGATTACACAATTGTAGGTAATCAGTAGTGTAGCAATGAATCAGTGTTGGTAATTAACAATATACCAGTCAGTGATTGTAGGTAAAAGATTGTTTGATTTGGAATAGTTTATTTTGGGAAAGGGGGCGATATGGTATGACCATTTAAGCCATTACTTTTCTTTTGACGGTACGCACCGCTACGGCGTACCGGCACCTTTTTCAATGTGGGCAAAAAATTGCTTTTCTTGTATTTTAACGTTTATTATTAATTTATAAATAGTTAAAAGTAAGGCAATCCATCACTGAGTGCCGGCATCTATTTTCTTTTTACAAAAATAAAAAGCACTGGGTAAGACCATTAACTTATTGGCACGAGTCGCCGTGGTCAATATTAAATCACGCTGTTTTGCACTGAGCCAACTTCTGCACTGATCGCGAAGGACCCGCTCGGGAAAGACAGCCATATGAACTCTCCGTGACCTACGCCTTCTTCGATGTAGCGCAACCAGACACAAAAATCTCAAGCATAGAAGATTACTTCATAGACGGTTGTGATGGTAGACTGGCAGAAGTCTGTGACGGGGGAAGACCTGTAACACTAAGACGGAACTGTTCGATGGGTCAACCGAACTGGACACTTCGTAACAGTATAAATGTCAGTTGGTCGACACAGATGAACGTGGGTGGGTGCACTATGAGCTACAACCCCAGCTCCATTTTGTTTTATCCGCTCTAAAAACTCCAAAAGGGGGGGGGATAAATACCTGTGTGGTGAAGCACTTGGCTTCCTATGGTTCTCAGCAAGAATTTCTGAAGACTGGTATTTTTAATTTCGTGATAATTATGACGCCTGTGTCTACACAACTCTAATGGGTACCTAGCATTAATGGGGCGGGGTAAAGGAGGTTGGTCGTTGTGCTGGCCACATGGCACTATCGTTAAGCGTTGGCTTTTTAAACAGACAGGGCCGGATTAAAATGCGTCCAGGCCCCGGGGCAGGATTTTGTCCCATACACTTTTTCGAAAAGCTTTAAAAAGACTTATATGATTATTATGAATAACAATACCGGTACTTAAATCCGGAGCTACATTTACATATTATTATTATTATTAAAGACTCATGAGCATGCAACAAGCGGGCACTTGTTAATCACGACAATGTTGCCAACCGACTTAAGATTGTGGTGGCAAAAATACAAATAGAATGTTTGACCAAAACAAAAAGTTCAGACCCGTCATAATTCGGTAATATTTTTCTTTTTTTATAGAGGCTATAGCCCGGCATGATCTCACTTAAATCCGGCCCTGAAAACAATGGCCTTTACATCATCTGACCTACAAATGGTGAGGTCTGAAAAGATACTTTTTATAATACCGGTACTAAAAACAAGGGAGAGAAAGCATGTTTGCTTTCATTGAGTAGTTCCACAAATTCAGTTTTAAAAAAAAAAGTCTAATTATGCTTCCTACATGTTTTACTTTTGTTTATTTCCCCATTATTATAACATGTAGTTGATACAAGTTCAGACCTGACCCTGAATTCTGAGATCCAGCTAGGCGCCCACTATCTCGGGGACTTTAAACCAGTCGTGCAGACCGACCTCCGTCTCTATTTCGTAGTGTTGACCACCCGCGCCCTTTTTTTTTCCAACACACACAAATGAAGAGATGGGGCGAGAATGGATAAGTAGGCCTATTGCAACAGTGGGCATCTGTTCATTAACAGCACATCAATCTCTGGTCAGGTGTGTTGTGGGGTCACGGAGGTCACGGTTGTGGCAGCGAGCAGTGAGAAAAGGTTACATCATACGAGATCACCAGCTGCTTGCTTCATAGTAACTTTATACATACTCATCTCTTTGCCTTTGATTCCGAAGATTGTGTGACTAAAGATGAATGTCCCATTTAACGTGGCAAAGCAGACCCAGTTGCGACCTGCATATTTTGCCACAACTTATGCATAAAAAGCAGGTTCTCTGAGGCCTACGTTCTTTTTTTTTTTTTTTTTTTCGTCGACTGCGCCTGTCTTATCTGATGAATTACAGACGTTACTTCAAAGGAAAATTACGGCCTATGAGAATCCAGTTATCTAGTTAATTAGTGATTTAGTATTTTCCAAGTCATTGCTTTTCCTGGCTGATTCAGACAACCCATTCCATGCTCTAATAGCACCATTGAAGAAGGAGCACTTGTACACATTTGTCCTAGCACGTGGAACAAGTAATGTGCTTTACCCTGCTGTCTTTCTGAGTATTTTATTTTGTTTTCAGAAAACTTTCAGACAAGATAATTTTTATTGATCCAATCAAATGGAAATTGTTTGTCTAGAACTGTCTTTGACCACCTCAAGTAACTACTGTAACAATAACAATATAGATGCAAATGCAAACACCATTCACACACGGAACACATACACCCTAACAACCAGCGCTTTAGAAGATAGACTTCACAACCAGCGTTTTATAAATTAGACTTCTATTGACTTCACAACCAGCGTTTTAAAAGTTAGACTTGTATGGACTTCTCGATGAAGACAGATGACCTTTCGTGTTTGTAAATTATGGTACAGCTAGTGTCATGTAGTATTGCTACTTTACTTTTTAACCTTCTGAGTGATTTTGATCATTGTGCTACTCTAATCAAATGTATTCTTTTCTGGCAGTTGTTTTTCTCTGTCGCCTCGATCAAAATGGCGCCTCATTTGATCTTTATAGCGCATGGGGGAGGGGGTGGGTCTCTGTTACGCCATCCTTCATTACGCTTAATTTAAAGATTGCATTTGGCATGCAATCATTCCAATACACAATACTCATATATAATAGAATAATATAACTAAGTGCTTAAAAAAATAATTCCATTAGGAAAATAAGAGTTTAGATTTCAACAGTAGAAAGGTGGAAGAAATTGGTGTTAATATAAAGGCCTATAGGTCTGTGATTTGTCTCAATTTTGAAAGAAAAAAATATATCACGAGATTTTTTAATTAGGAATCACTAAGTGCGCAAACAATTCCCGAAATTCGCAAAGTAGGCCTACTTGAATTGTATCTAGTGATCTTTATCTTCGCACATTTTAAGAATTTTTAATTGAAGTAGAGCGAGAGAGAGAGAGTGTGTGTGTATCTATGATGCAGATATCTATGATGCAGATATTCTGCTCTATGACAAAGTTCGTTGGTTATAGAGAGAAACATTTTAAGCTTCAATTTTTACCGATTAAAAAAAAAAACATCTTATTATTCACTATTCACTGTGCAGAGATAACGAACGATCTGTAGATGACAGCTCTTTTATTTTTATTACGAACATGTTATGCTAATTTAAAAAAGATCAACAACGTCATAAACATAGTCAATATTTGATGGAATGGTTATTAATTATTTACGAT
Source organism: Biomphalaria glabrata (assembly GCF_947242115.1). NCBI lineage: Eukaryota > Metazoa > Mollusca > Gastropoda > Planorbidae > Biomphalaria > Biomphalaria glabrata. Next base: position 31,713,447 of record NC_074726.1, on the reverse strand, counting down.
GGGGGATTATTTACGAGGATGGTCGTGCGGTATGCGCGCTGGACTGTCGTTCGCGATGGTCCCGGGTTCAAACCCAGCTCGCTCCCCTCTCCCGTCGTCCTGAGGACGGTTTGGACTAGGAAGTAAATTATCTTCAACTCTGAATGAACATCCGAAACATGTAAAACATTTTACAAACAAACATAATAATTTAGTGAAAAAAAAAGGACATGTTATTACGCAATCCTTTGTGTAATCTAACCATCGAATTTGTCGGCACATCTGGGAAGCGTGGTCGAGAGACTAAGAACGCTTGAACTTAACTTTGCTTGGCTACCTATAAAAGGGGCTCGAGGTTCGACACCCGACTCGAGCAGTTAACAAACAAAAATGTAGGCTCAAGGCGCTGGGATAACATTACAAACATAAACAGGAGAGCTAAAATGACACAAACTAATCTAAATAAAAAGTTTTAAACAGATATGTCTTATTAATGTTCTTCTTGAATTTAGTGTAGCATGTCTGTCTGAGATCAATGGGGAGTGAGTTCCAAACCTTTGGTCCGTGCACATAAATTGCCCGCAGACCGTAGCTTGTGAGGAAGTTATAGTTCTAACATGTGTTGCCTATAGGTAAATCCGGCCCTGGTACTAAGTTTAATTTGATGTAGGCCCCCCAACCTAAGACAAAGGTAACGGTAGTCGCGAGATTGTACTTTAAATCCTAATTATTTCAAATAAAAGTGTCTCCAGGGCTACTAACTCTGATCAAACTTCAATTTTGTATTGTTTATATTGCTCTCTTTTGGATGACGAGTTTGCCCACCACTGGTTAGTATATTGTGTGTATGTGTATTGAGGGGTCACGGGTCAGAGTAATTTAAGCGATCTATTGTGTCATAGCAACTAAACGTCGAAGTGTGGGTCTATCTAGTTCCGGATGTAACAAATGCACATGTCTCGGATAAACTGGCCAATCCCAATCTATTAGACCTAATCTCGGTCAAGTTTTGACACAGAAGCCTATTGGTCACGTGCGGTCGAAGTGAATAGAGCTCAGTGTGTTGCCAGCATTCAAATGAAATGGGACGCTCCTATGAGGCTAATCCTATCTATTGCCTATCTCGTTATGTCCCTTGTGTCTAATCTTCGGTTCCAGGTATGTTTGCAGTGTCTTCTAGATTTAATTTAAATTTAGTAATGCCATCTTATTATCTAGTCAATATTTACTTGCTTTGGCAACTAACTCTTTATCAACTTTATGGTAATTCTGTCAAAGATTAAATAACTTTTATAACATGATTAATTTATGTCTAGATTCTAGAGATGTATAGGCTATAGACTATAATATGGATTATAGATATAGACTATTCACTCTTATAGGGAATATAGGCCTTTTAGATAAAGTAAATTTGCTTACGTCACGATAATGATAACCGGCTCATCTGTATCTAGATCTAGAGACTCTTAGTATCTAGAAGTCTAGATAGATCTAGCTCTAATCTAGATTGAGATTCTAGTGGTCTATAAGCCTAGATCTACATATTTATTACTATATATTTCTAGGCTAAAGATCTATATATATAGTATATTATATATATATATATATTTAATATATATATATATATATGGAGGCGCAGCGGCTGAGCCGTAAAGCGCTTGCCTTCTGAACCTGGTAACCTGGGGTCCCGGGTTTGAATCCCGGTGAAGGCTGGGATTTTTATATCGGGATCCTTGGGCGCCTCTGAGTCCACCCAGCTCTAATGGGTACACCTGACATTAGTTGGGGAAAAGTAAAGGCGGTTGGTCGTTGTGCTGGCCACATGACACCCTCGTTAACCGTAGGCCACAGAATCAGATGACCTTTACATCATCTGCCCTATAGACCACAAGGTCTAAAAGGGGAACTTTACTTTATATATATATATATATATATATATATATAGAGAGAGAGAGAGAGAGAGAGAGAGAATTCTAGATCTAGTAAACATCTAACTACTGTTGTGTTATTGTTACCTGCATCAAGTGTATCCTAGGCCTAGTCTTACTTTGTACTTATCATATTTGTGAAAAGAAAATGTTGCCTTAATAACATAACTAGCTACTTAGTTTAGATTTTAGGTCTTAAGTTGTTCATTTGTGTCGAAATATGCATTGACAACTTGGTCTGCATAGCCATGTGAAATACTGCAGGCCTACTCATCCATAATCTTTGTATTAAAGATGGTGTCACTCATCCATAATCTTTGTATTAAAGATGGTGTCACTCATCCATAATCTTTGTATTAAAGATGGTGTTACTCATCCATAATCTTTGTATTAAAGATGGTGTCACTCATCCATAATTTTTGTATTAAAGATGGTGTCACTCATCCATAATAATCTTTGTTTTAAAGATGGTGTCACTCATCCATAATCTTTGTATTAAAGATGGTGTCATTCATCCATAATCTTTGTATTAAAGACTGTCTGCTTATCCATAACCTTCACAGTCCTTTGTATTAAAGATGGTGCCTTATTATGCTAGAAATATAACTTAGATCTAGTGGGAAGCGTGGTCGAGAGACTAAGTGTGCTTGACCTTGTCTTGTCTTGGCTACTTAGAAGGGGGCTCGAAGTTCGACACCCGACTCGGGCAGAGTTGCGCTTACTGAGCGCCTAAAGGCAGCACGGAAAACCAATTCCTAGATACCCCCCCCCCCCACACTGGTCCACAAATAAGATTGGACCAAAGCGCTCTGAGCATGCTATAGGCATGAAAGTAGCGCTATATAAAAGCTATAATAATAGTGTTTAAAAAATTTAGCAACCAATTATATTTTAAACAGGAGTGTTGTAATGAATAGTTTTTAACTTTTCTTTTCAGATCAAAACACAGATCTCTTCTTTGTAATATAAAAAGGGAACATCATACAGATTGCTAGAAATTATTGCCTCTGAAAAGCAGACAGTAAATAAAAACGCTAAAAAAATTGGTGTATCAAGGATGCCGGCATTCTTTAAGGCAAGTAGTCATTGACAAAGGTAGAATTTAACAATTTTGAATTTAATGTCATTGTCATAAAATTTTCCTAATAAGCAAGGGCAAGCTATTAAACCACTGATTTAGCAAAGCAAATATCTGTAAGTTTCATTCTTTTTTTGTGTGTTGCTTTATCTTTTGTGTTATTGCATGCAAATTGAGCATGTTTTTAATTGAAGTTATTTAAAGAATAATTATGTTAATTAATAACTCATTAAGCTTCATATAGTTTTTATAGATCTATTTTTAATAGTTAAGTTGAAATTTTATCTTCAAAAAAACTTAACAACTCTGATTTCATAGTCCAATGTTTTATATATTCATATAATTAAATTTGAGAACATTTTCAGATCAATGTCTAGTTATCAGATGATTATAACCATCACTTGTGAGGAACTGGTCAGAAGTTAAAACATGTGTAAAGTGTTATGCTACAAAGTGTTATTTAAGGCAAGTAATCCATTCATTGTGATTTAGGCATTTTTCATTTAAATTCATTGTTTCATTTGAAGTATGCTAATTAGGAACAGGAAAGCTGTGGAACTACTGATCTAGCAAGTTGTTTTTTTTTTGTTTTTTTTTTTTAATGTTTCAGTTATGTTCTTTTTTTTGTTTTTTTTTGCATGCAATTTGAGAATATATTTTTAATGTTTATATAACATTTAAAGAATAATTTTCTGATTTTATAGAACATTTTGTAATTAAAAATATATGCATAACAATGGTTGAATTTCATAATGCTTGATGTGCATCTCGAAATAATGAATTCAAACTTTTTTTTGTTAGCAGCCAGAGTTTCAACACAAGCTTCATATCACATTAAAAATGTTCAGAACGAGATATTAAGGTGTACAGCCTTGTGAGCGAAGTGAAGGACAGTTGACAGATTGTGTGTGATGCCCCAGCAGTTCAACAAAGGAACAGGTGAGGGTGTTGTGATGGAAAGTAGTGAAGATAAGATGATCAATTTTTTTTTTCCAAAGACACTGCTTCAAATGCTATAATTTATGTAATTTAGACTTAAGTTTCTTTTGATGCTTGCTTAATAAAGAATAGGTAGGCAGTTGGTATATATAGATATTGAGCAGCACAGTAAGTAATAGTATAGTTTTTTTGACTTTGTACTGCATGCTAATTAAACTTGTTTTTAATATTAACATAACACTTTGTATATTTTTCTGTTATCTTAGTTTTTGGAAACTAGTTTTAAATATATGCATATTAGAAAAGCCTGATTATGATTGATGTATTATTTATGAGATAGGTAAACTCAGGTTTAGCCTTACTACTTGGTAAAAAAGTCAATATCTTCAAAATAAACTCTTTCTCTTTGCAGTCATAACATCCATATTCTCATATTTTATAACATTTTCAGTTCCAAATGCAGTTTACAGCCAAGTGATCTAGAAATGGGATCTAGATTATGAGAACTATGACTAAGAGACATCTGAGAAATAAAAAGCACCTATAATCAGAATTGTATCAAGCTTGTACCATATTTCTCTTTTTAAGGCAAGTGGTTCTTTCCAATGTTACATTTAACTACTTTAATTTAATTCATTTCTTTTCATGTATGTTAAATAAGAACCAGTTTCTTACTACAGATCTATCAAAGCAAGTATATTTTTTTTCTATGTATTTGTATATTTTAATTGCATTTTTTTTTTTTTTTATTGCATGCTAATTGAAAATGTTTTAAATATTTTCCTAACAATTTAAGAATATTTGTTTTCTGTTATCTCTTAGCCTTATGGTAATTAGTTTCAAATGTATACATAACAACTTTAATAAATTTTCTTCACTTTAACATTTAAAGAGCTAGATCCAATTGGGGATTATCTCATTATGAAGCTTAGTCAAAATCCCAGTATCTTCACTAAGACTTTTGAATAGCAATTTTTTATTAGATGCCATTTATTTGTTTAAATGCTCAGCTACTTGATATCTGGTTGAATTCAAATGATAATAATTGCATCTTAATGTGTAATTATACAATTATTTATTTACCTTGTAGTTGTTTTTTTAATCAGTTCAAGATGTTGAGTATTGATTACTAATCAACTACTAGCCTGGAAGATAAAAGCCAAAGCTGTAAACAGACAGGTCAGGTAAATATATGAATGAAGAAATTAAATCTAGAAGTAAACATCATGGGAAGTCTAATTATAGGGCAAGTATTTTTCCTTCATATCTTATTTAACATAGTCAAACCATGCAATACTTATAGGCTTAACTATTGTTTTCATAGAATCAATGTTATTTTAAATATCATGAGATAGTGTATTTAAGAGATATTGTAGTTCAAGTTTCCATATTTAATCAGCTTAACAAGTGCACATTCTCTGCTGCCAACAGTACCAATTTGTCATCCAAGCAACAAATATTCCTTGGTAATCTGCTATCAGATGACAGTTATCTCTTTGGCATTTTTATGAATTAAAGCTTTCAAAGCCAAAGTAAGACTTAATTTTTTCTTTTCTTTAACTGCTAATTCTAAAATAATTTATCATTGCATGTTAAAAATAACTTGTTATACATTTTTCTGTGTTTTTGGTCAAGCTTCAGATTTGCTTAGCATATTCCTGTACTACATATCAACAAATGTTTGATGGTTTGTCTGGTTCATCTCTTAACACTATGAAGATGGCTACACTGTGAGTACAAAGTTTTAATTTCATTCAAATCACATTTTACAAAAAAGATAATGGAAATTAAATTAAATATATTATTTTACTATTATTATATAACAATGTTATTTTAATATCATGAGATAGTGTATTTTAAGAGAGATTCTAATTCAGTATATGATGTTTCCATATTTCAGAATCTTAACAAGCAAACATTCTGTTGCCAACAGTACCAATTTGTCATCCTATCCAAGCAACTACTATTCCTTGGTAATCTGCTATCAGATGATTACAGTTTTCTCTTTGGCATTTGTATGAATTAAAGCTTTCAAAGCCACAGTAAGACATTTTTTTTCTTCAACAGTTAATTCTGAAACAATTTATTCAAATTTTTTAAACATTATTCTGAACTATTTTCTGTGTTTTGGTCAAGCCTTAGATTTGGTTAGCATAACCCTGAACTGCATATCAACAAATGTCTAATGGTCTGTCTGGTTCATTTCTCAAGACTATGAAGATGGCTACACAGTGAGTACAAAGTTTTATTTTCATTCACCAAACAAATTTTACAAAAGAAGAAAATATTAAAAGCTATAGGTATTTATTTTGTTAGATAACTATCTTTGTTATTTGATGCATTACTTAGCCTTGGACAATGCATCATCATAACTAATATAATATTAAAAGGCATTTATTAATTTACCACATTTAGGTCAATCAAATAAGATTATGTAATCACAAACTGTTTTCAGGGTATCAGCTATCAGCAGTGCACCCCTATGATACACAAGTCTTCATTGCCAAGTCACTCTGCCAAACAGTGTGTACACCTTTCTTGCATTGGTAGTGACCCACTTTACTGTCATGAGTCTGGATATGTCAGGCCAAGGAGATCAAGTTTGTGTCCAAGGTTACTTAGTTAATTCTCTAAGAACAATAGGTGAGTTGAATTCTAGTGTACCAGTCAAATATCTTAAAGCAAAGTAAAAAAAAAAAAATTTTAAAAGCATATAAAAATCTGTTATAAAAACATAAAATGTTAGTTTTAGAGTACTAGTTTTAGAGTACTCGTTTCAGACCAAGTGATCATGGGTCAGATAGTGTCAAGCTCAACTGTTTCTATGGCCATTGGTTAACCATGGGTTGTTTGGCCAGCAAATTTTCAAACATTGCTCTAGTTTTAGGTTTATAAGCTACATGTTTTCTTCTAAAGTTAACAAATTAGGACCAAAATGTGAACTTTTAATAAGGTGGTGTAGTTGCAACCACACAAGAGCTGCTTCACATTTACTGTTTGAATGGTGCATACATTTTTATAACTTACCTTCTGATTTGTAAGGTTGATATTTTATTAATATATATATATATATTATATAAAGCAGAATGTTTGGCGTATGTATGTATGTATGTTCCAGTATAGAAATACAAACTTGATAAAACTTGGCAGAAATGTTCCTTGGGTACCAACTTAGACCGTAGTGTATGTATTGTGGCCCTAAAACAAACTTAAGACCATCAAAAAAAAAAAAAAAAGACCAGCTCTATTACAGCTATAGTATTTTATGGATCTAGGCGATGTTTACAATGTTGACATGAGAAAAGATCGAAAGGATTTAGATCTAGATCTAATTTTTAGAACTAAACTTTGCACTTATTTTTTTTTTTTTTGACACATGAAAATACAAAATATAGTTTATTTATTTCATTATTTAATAAAATTAACCTTCAAATTTGTGTTACAAAATCATTTTTACATTAGTTCGTTATAGTCTAAGCCTAGGTCTAAAACTCTTATTGAACTCTAAGATGATAAAACTTTTTTTTGCAAAGATAGTTTTATGCTTTAACACATGAACATACTAATTATAGTCCATTCATTTCATATTTTAATCAAAGTAACATTTAAATTTTTTTAATACATTCGTTCGCTGTTCGCTAAAGCTGCGTAGCCGTGTTGAGATAGGCCTATATTCATTCATGAAAAAAGTTCACGCATGCGCAGCACAGAATGAACTCTATAAAAGCCAATTTTTAACTCTAGATTAGTCTAGATCTAGATCTCAAGATCTACTTTATACTTTAACACATGAACATACAAAGTTAAGTCTATTCATTTCAAATTTTAATCAAATATATGTAGGCCTACAAGCAAATGTTTTAATTTGAAAAAATGGATTTAAGTAGATTAGCTATTTGATTTGATGGCTTCATTCATACTATTTTTACATTTACACATTCGCTTTATTTATTACATTATTATTTCGTTTAAATGTTTTAAAAACACTATATCGACAGTAATAAGCAAATAAAGACCCGCGGGTCGCTGGTAAAATATATCTAGTATATATATATATTAATACACTTGGGCAAGGGCTATTACTGTTTCCTTTTTTTTTTTTTTTTTTTAGATTGACATTTTTCTTTCAATTTGTATATTTGCTTCAACATTCAAGTTTTTTTTTTTTAAAGACAGACTCTACATGCTACTGATCTGGAGGTTAGTGGCTCAATCATTGTGCACTGATTCTTCACTGATGCCTTGATTCCCCACTGTCAACTTTATTGTCATAAAGTTTATCTAGTGATCTACATATCAAGGTAATAAATATTTTTTTATACTATAACCCAAGAGCTTTTGCTTTAAGATGCATTGTTTTTACAATAGGAGCCTAATTCTGATGTATTTTTTTAGGACCCTAGCAATAGTTTCTTAAACTTTCAGACAATAAGAGCTAGTTTAGAACCGAAACACAAAACTTAAGCCAGATCTGTATAGTCTTTTGTTTTTCTAAAAATATTTTAAATAAAAGTCTAGATAGGGTAGCTTATAAGGCCTACTTGTGAAATTAGATATTTTTAAAATGTGTACTTATACTTTTGATATTTGAAGTATTTTAAAACTAGCTATATTTTTCTATTTTTGTAATTTATTTATTTTGTTTGTATTATTTACTTATTTATTTATTTATTTAATTATTATTTTAAAAAAAAATTAGTTACCTCCTTTTGTTTAATTGGATAGCATTTCAAAACCTAAAAGATGGAGCTGTTGGGTTAAAAACACAAATTAATGAACTCACATTAGACTGCATTACTTCCTAAAAATTTAAAATAAGCAATTTGCTTCATTCTTCGTGGCACATTTATGTATATAGCCAAATGAAAAGTTGAATGTGATTTTCTTATTTAAAAAAATGTTCCCCTTTCAGACCTTGCGATCTATAGGAAGGATGATGTAAAGGTCATGTTTTGTGGCCCACAGTTAACCAGGGTGTCATGTGGCCAGCTCAACAACCAACCGCCTTAACTTTCCCCAACTAATGTTAGGTACCCATTAGAGTTGGGTAGAATCTTGACGTACCCAAAGGTCCCAAAATTTAAAATATCAGGATTCAAACCTGGGACTTCAACTTTATAAGCTAAGTGTGTTACCGCTCAGCCACTATACCTCCTATCAAAGAGAGATACATAAAAAAATTGACATTAAAATACCATGAAGTCTCATAAACCTTTTCTATTTTTCCATCACACAGTGAGATAGTATGACTATTATTTGAAAACAAAATGACCATCACTAAAAAACACATTCTTTTTAAACATTAGGTCTGAGACAGAAAAAGCTCTTCTTGAATGAAAAGAAATTTTATCAATATTGCATTTAAAGGTTATGCATTTAAATGTGATGTATTTGTTAAACAGTGCATTTTTCTTATCTCACTTATAGACTAAATGGTCAATTAAACATGAGGTCAAGGAAAAAGGATGAACATTTCAAGGCTACAGAAGGAACATTAAACGTCTCTCTCACTGTGAAAAGATTCTACCCATCTACAAATGATCAACATGTTTTATCTTAAGTTCGTCTGCCATTTCTTCAAATGGAGCCATATTAAGAATAAGGTAAGAAATATTCTTATACTTCACAGCATTTATTTTTTTGTAAAGTGATGATCCTGCATTAGTTGTATGTTGTTTGTGTATGTTACTTTAAATATCCTGCATTAGTTTTATGTTGTATGTGCATGATAATTTAAATATCCTGCATTAGTTGTAGTATGTGCATGATACTTTAAATATCCTGCATTAGTTGTATATGTATGCATGGTTCCTGTATTTGTTTTGTATATTATGATGTCAGTAATTACTTCACAAACACTTCACACACAACTTGTAAGTTCACCTGTCTAGTTAAAGAAATCTGTATTGTATTTGTTTTAGTAGTGTCTAGTTATGAAAGTAAACTGAATTTTCATTTGTTAAACTTAGTGATATACCATTTTAATTTCAGTCAGTTAAAATATGTGGATGTTCCTATTAAATTTTTCAGAAAAACTGCATTGCTCTGAAATAATTCCAACTGTATAAATGTAAATATATTTCAACAAATAATGGAATTGGATTCTTTGTCATTTGGATTAATTCAATAGTAATGTATTCTAAATATGGAATTCAAACACTTTGCCACTTGGAGATTGGGATGATTCAAGTTACTGGAGATTGGGATGATTAAAGTTACTATTGTAGCAACTATGTGTTAATGTGCATGGTCTTAACACCCCAGTACTTAATTGGACAAAAAAAAAGGATCTCCAATTCACAGTGATATGTACTATTGCATAAACAAGTTGACTTGACTTCATGTAGATCTTTAACTAAATAAACTGTTTCAATTCTTCAGTGTGTGATAGTGTGAAAAAAAACATTTATGGTTTCTTGTGATTATGTGCGATATAATGACATATTAAGTTGACTTGAATACTCTTAAAATGTTTCATTTCTAAGGTGTGGAAAAATGTGCATTATATTTTCATGTTGGGAGTTAATGTGAAAACAAAAATCTACTATTCCATGTGATACAATTGCATGCAAAAAATCCTAACCCTAACCCATTCAATGAACAATCAGTATGAACGTTTCCACCAAAGGAAATGTTGCCGCTCATGATGCATCTATTTATTTGGCTCCAGATATTCAACTGATGCACATTCGCAAAACAAATGTAAAAAAAAAAGATTTAATCCATTACATGTATATAATTGTGCAGGAACATTTGGGATTGTCATTTGTATCACACTCATCTCTCATTCATTGAGACTCTACACTTAATCTGGTGATCTAGATGTATTTGCAATTCAGTGAAATCATTCTTTGAGTGCTTAAAAAAGAAATTCATACGGATGTATAACTGTGTTAGAAGGTCTTCATTTATATTCCGATGGAACGTTTGTAAAAATCAATAATTAAGTCACACTCAAGGAACATATGAACGTGTCCATCAAAGGAAATATCGCCGCTCGTGATGCAGCGCACACTAATCAACATTTGCACTTGCAGACCAACTAAATAGTTGCGGAGAAAACACATTTAATTGATGACATTACTATGTTTAGCTTAGGACTTTTCAAAAGCGAAGACTGGACTCTTTAGCCATCTTCGTGTTTATAGGAATGATTAATGGAGGACTTTTAAAAGCGAAGACTGGACTCCTTAGCCATCTTCGTGTTCATAGGAATGATTAATGGAGGAATTTTAAAAGCGAAGACTGGACTCCTTAGCCATCTTTGTGTTCATAGGAATGATTAATGGAGGAATTTTTAAAGTGAAGACTGGGCTCTTTAGCCATCTTCATGTTTAAAGGATGTAGTTGAGGATTTTTTTTCAAAGAAGATCGGTCTCCATGACCATCTTCGTACTTATAGGAAAGGATATTGTATTCATTTTTGAAAAATTTAGGATTTTTAGCTGAGGACTAGATGTAGTAATATTGTCATCAATTGAATTGTTGATCCAAGACGAAATTGTTGGTTATGTCTGTGCATTTGTAGACAACCCAACAGTGCACATCCTTTTTCTTGTTTTGCATTTTTTCACGTGCTACAATGCCTTGGACAAAGCATCATCATAACTTGGAATGTTAAAAGGCATTCAAAAAAACAACAAAGAAGAATGAGTTTGTAAAATAACCGGTTATTTCGGCTCAGTTGAATAATAGTTGGGACATAATTAGTTGAGTGCAAGCTTTGACGCTGATTCAACTCACTCGACATTAGTTGAGTGCGAAGTTTGTGAGGCTGATTCAGCCCTCAAACCGGATGCTTGTAGACCACCTTCAATAGCTTGAACACGACGTCATCAAAAATATTGTTACAGTCAGTTCATCAAAATGAAGCTGTAGGTCAACAAGCTCAAAACAGGAGTCAGTGAAAAAAGCAAGCCTGAAACTTTTTATTGGGCTCCAACTATTCAACTGATGCACGTTTGCAAAACAAGAGTTAAAAAAAAAGGATGAAAATATAAGCCATCAGATATATGTTGATTGTGCAGGAACAGTTGGGATTGTCGTTTGTATCACGCTCATCTCTTATCCATTGAGACACTGTGAAGTGATGTAACCAGTGAGGTTTTGTAACAACTTTATTGAATTGTAATGAGGATATCTACAAACATTTGTGTACAAATGTGTGCTAATTAGCAGGTCTTTGACCTCTGCACTTAATGTGGTGATCAAAATGTATTTGCAATTCCCAGTGAAATCATTCTTTGAGTGCTTAGAAAAGGAAATTCATACGGATGTATAACTGTGTTAGACGTCTTCATTTATATTCCAATTGAACGTTTGTAAAAATCAATAATTAAGTCACACTCAAGGAACATATGAACGTGTCCATCAAAGGAAATATCGCCGCTCGTGATGCAGCGCACACTAATCAACATTTGCACTTGCAGACCAACTAAATAGTTGCGGAGAAAACACATTTAATTGATGACATTACTATGTTTAGCTTAGGACTTTTCAAAAGCGAAGACTGGACTCTTTAGCCATCTTCGTGTTTATAGGAATGATTAATGGAGGACTTTTAAAAGCGAAGACTGGACTCCTTAGCCATCTTCGTGTTCATAGGAATGATTAATGGAGGAATTTTAAAAGCGAAGACTGGACTCCTTAGCCATCTTTGTGTTCATAGGAATGATTAATGGAGGAATTTTTAAAGTGAAGACTGGGCTCTTTAGCCATCTTCATGTTTAAAGGATGTAGTTGAGGATTTTTTTTCAAAGAAGATCGGTCTCCATGACCATCTTCGTACTTATAGGAAAGGATATTGTATTCATTTTTGAAAAATTTAGGATTTTTAGCTGAGGACTAGATGTAGTAATATTGTCATCAATTGAATTGTTGATCCAAGACGAAATTGTTGGTTATGTCTGTGCATTTGTAGACAACCCAACAGTGCACATCCTTTTTCTTGTTTTGCATTTTTTCACGTGCTACAATGCCTTGGACAAAGCATCATCATAACTTGGAATGTTAAAAGGCATTCAAAAAAACAACAAAGAAGAATGAGTTTGTAAAATAACCGGTTATTTCGGCTCAGTTGAATAATAGTTGGGACATAATTAGTTGAGTGCAAGCTTTGACGCTGATTCAACTCACTCGACATTAGTTGAGTGCGAAGTTTGTGAGGCTGATTCAGCCCTCAAACCGGATGCTTGTAGACCACCTTCAATAGCTTGAACACGACGTCATCAAAAATATTGTTACAGTCAGTTCATCAAAATGAAGCTGTAGGTCAACAAGCTCAAAACAGGAGTCAGTGAAAAAAGCAAGCCTGAAACTTTTTATTGGGCTCCAACTATTCAACTGATGCACGTTTGCAAAACAAGAGTTAAAAAAAAAGGATGAAAATATAAGCCATCAGATATATGATGATTGTGCAGGAACAGTTGGGATTGTCGTTTGTATCACGCTCATCTCTACCCTATCCATTGAGACACTGTGAAGTGATGTAACCAGTGAGGTTTTGTAACAACTTTATTGAATTGTAATGAGGATATCTACAAACATTTGTGTACAAATGTGTGCTAATTAGCAGGTCTTTGACCTCTGCACTTAATGTGGTGATCAAAATGTATTTGCAATTCCCAGTGAAATCATTCTTTGAGTGCTTAGAAAAGGAAATTCATACGGATGTATAACTGTGTTAGACGTCTTCATTTATATTCCAATTGAACGTTTGTAAAAATCAATAATTAAGTCACACTCAAGGAACATATGAACGTGTCCATCAAAGGAAATATCGCCGCTCGTGATGCAGCGCACACTAATCAACATTTGCACTTGCAGACCAACTAAATAGTTGCGGAGAAAACACATTTAATTGATGACATTACTATGTTTAGCTTAGGACTTTTCAAAAGCGAAGACTGGACTCTTTAGCCATCTTCGTGTTTATAGGAATGATTAATGGAGGACTTTTAAAAGCGAAGACTGGACTCCTTAGCCATCTTCGTGTTCATAGGAATGATTAATGGAGGAATTTTAAAAGCGAAGACTGGACTCCTTAGCCATCTTTGTGTTCATAGGAATGATTAATGGAGGAATTTTTAAAGTGAAGACTGGGCTCTTTAGCCATCTTCATGTTTAAAGGATGTAGTTGAGGATTTTTTTTCAAAGAAGATCGGTCTCCATGACCATCTTCGTACTTATAGGAAAGGATATTGTATTCATTTTTGAAAAATTTAGGATTTTTAGCTGAGGACTAGATGTAGTAATATTGTCATCAATTGAATTGTTGATCCAAGACGAAATTGTTGGTTATGTCTGTGCATTTGTAGACAACCCAACAGTGCACATCCTTTTTCTTGTTTTGCATTTTTTCACGTGCTACAATGCCTTGGACAAAGCATCATCATAACTTGGAATGTTAAAAGGCATTCAAAAAAACAACAAAGAAGAATGAGTTTGTAAAATAACCGGTTATTTCGGCTCAGTTGAATAATAGTTGGGACATAATTAGTTGAGTGCAAGCTTTGACGCTGATTCAACTCACTCGACATTAGTTGAGTGCGAAGTTTGTGAGGCTGATTCAGCCCTCAAACCGGATGCTTGTAGACCACCTTCAATAGCTTGAACACGACGTCATCAAAAATATTGTTACAGTCAGTTCATCAAAATGAAGCTGTAGGTCAACAAGCTCAAAACAGGAGTCAGTGAAAAAAGCAAGCCTGAAACTTTTTATTGGGCTCCAACTATTCAACTGATGCACGTTTGCAAAACAAGAGTTAAAAAAAAAGGATGAAAATATAAGCCATCAGATATATGTTGATTGTGCAGGAACAGTTGGGATTGTCGTTTGTATCACGCTCATCTCTTATCCATTGAGACACTGTGAAGTGATGTAACCAGTGAGGTTTTGTAACAACTTTATTGAATTGTAATGAGGATATCTACAAACATTTGTGTACAAATGTGTGCTAATTAGCAGGTCTTTGACCTCTGCACTTAATGTGGTGATCAAAATGTATTTGCAATTCCCAGTGAAATCATTCTTTGAGTGCTTAGAAAAGGAAATTCATACGGATGTATAACTGTGTTAGACGTCTTCATTTATATTCCAATTGAACGTTTGTAAAAATCAATAATTAAGTCACACTCAAGGAACATATGAACGTGTCCATCAAAGGAAATATCGCCGCTCGTGATGCAGCGCACACTAATCAACATTTGCACTTGCAGACCAACTAAATAGTTGCGGAGAAAACACATTTAATTGATGACATTACTATGTTTAGCTTAGGACTTTTCAAAAGCGAAGACTGGACTCTTTAGCCATCTTCGTGTTTATAGGAATGATTAATGGAGGACTTTTAAAAGCGAAGACTGGACTCCTTAGCCATCTTCGTGTTCATAGGAATGATTAATGGAGGAATTTTAAAAGCGAAGACTGGACTCCTTAGCCATCTTTGTGTTCATAGGAATGATTAATGGAGGAATTTTTAAAGTGAAGACTGGGCTCTTTAGCCATCTTCATGTTTAAAGGATGTAGTTGAGGATTTTTTTTCAAAGAAGATCGGTCTCCATGACCATCTTCGTACTTATAGGAAAGGATATTGTATTCATTTTTGAAAAATTTAGGATTTTTAGCTGAGGACTAGATGTAGTAATATTGTCATCAATTGAATTGTTGATCCAAGACGAAATTGTTGGTTATGTCTGTGCATTTGTAGACAACCCAACAGTGCACATCCTTTTTCTTGTTTTGCATTTTTTCACGTGCTACAATGCCTTGGACAAAGCATCATCATAACTTGGAATGTTAAAAGGCATTCAAAAAAACAACAAAGAAGAATGAGTTTGTAAAATAACCGGTTATTTCGGCTCAGTTGAATAATAGTTGGGACATAATTAGTTGAGTGCAAGCTTTGACGCTGATTCAACTCACTCGACATTAGTTGAGTGCGAAGTTTGTGAGGCTGATTCAGCCCTCAAACCGGATGCTTGTAGACCACCTTCAATAGCTTGAACACGACGTCATCAAAAATATTGTTACAGTCAGTTCATCAAAATGAAGCTGTAGGTCAACAAGCTCAAAACAGGAGTCAGTGAAAAAAGCAAGCCTGAAACTTTTTATTGGGCTCCAACTATTCAACTGATGCACGTTTGCAAAACAAGAGTTAAAAAAAAAGGATGAAAATATAAGCCATCAGATATATGATGATTGTGCAGGAACAGTTGGGATTGTCGTTTGTATCACGCTCATCTCTACCCTATCCATTGAGACACTGTGAAGTGATGTAACCAGTGAGGTTTTGTAACAACTTTATTGAATTGTAATGAGGATATCTACAAACATTTGTGTACAAATGTGTGCTAATTAGCAGGTCTTTGACCTCTGCACTTAATGTGGTGATCAAAATGTATTTGCAATTCCCAGTGAAATCATTCTTTGAGTGCTTAGAAAAGGAAATTCATACGGATGTATAACTGTGTTAGACGTCTTCATTTATATTCCAATTGAACGTTTGTAAAAATCAATAATTAAGTCACACTCAAGGAACATATGAACGTGTCCATCAAAGGAAATATCGCCGCTCGTGATGCAGCGCACACTAATCAACATTTGCACTTGCAGACCAACTAAATAGTTGCGGAGAAAACACATTTAATTGATGACATTACTATGTTTAGCTTAGGACTTTTCAAAAGCGAAGACTGGACTCTTTAGCCATCTTCGTGTTTATAGGAATGATTAATGGAGGACTTTTAAAAGCGAAGACTGGACTCCTTAGCCATCTTCGTGTTCATAGGAATGATTAATGGAGGAATTTTAAAAGCGAAGACTGGACTCCTTAGCCATCTTTGTGTTCATAGGAATGATTAATGGAGGAATTTTTAAAGTGAAGACTGGGCTCTTTAGCCATCTTCATGTTTAAAGGATGTAGTTGAGGATTTTTTTTCAAAGAAGATCGGTCTCCATGACCATCTTCGTACTTATAGGAAAGGATATTGTATTCATTTTTGAAAAATTTAGGATTTTTAGCTGAGGACTAGATGTAGTAATATTGTCATCAATTGAATTGTTGATCCAAGACGAAATTGTTGGTTATGTCTGTGCATTTGTAGACAACCCAACAGTGCACATCCTTTTTCTTGTTTTGCATTTTTTCACGTGCTACAATGCCTTGGACAAAGCATCATCATAACTTGGAATGTTAAAAGGCATTCAAAAAAACAACAAAGAAGAATGAGTTTGTAAAATAACCGGTTATTTTGGCTCAGTTGAATAATAGTTGGGACATAATTAGTTGAGTGCAAGCTTTGACGCTGATTCAACTCACTCGACATTAGTTGAGTGCGAAGTTTGTGAGGCTGATTCAGCCCTCAAACCGGATGCTTGTAGACCACCTTCAATAGCTTGAACACGACGTCATCAAAAATATTGTTACAGTCAGTTCATCAAAATGAAGCTGTAGGTCAACAAGCTCAAAACAGGAGTCAGTGAAAAAAGCAAGCCTGAAACTTTTTATTGGGCTCCAACTATTCAACTGATGCACGTTTGCAAAACAAGAGTTAAAAAAAAAGGATGAAAATATAAGCCATCAGATATATGTTGATTGTGCAGGAACAGTTGGGATTGTCGTTTGTATCACGCTCATCTCTTATCCATTGAGACACTGTGAAGTGATGTAACCAGTGAGGTTTTGTAACAACTTTATTGAATTGTAATGAGGATATCTACAAACATTTGTGTACAAATGTGTGCTAATTAGCAGGTCTTTGACCTCTGCACTTAATGTGGTGATCAAAATGTATTTGCAATTCCCAGTGAAATCATTCTTTGAGTGCTTAGAAAAGGAAATTCATACGGATGTATAACTGTGTTAGACGTCTTCATTTATATTCCAATTGAACGTTTGTAAAAATCAATAATTAAGTCACACTCAAGGAACATATGAACGTGTCCATCAAAGGAAATATCGCCGCTCGTGATGCAGCGCACACTAATCAACATTTGCACTTGCAGACCAACTAAATAGTTGCGGAGAAAACACATTTAATTGATGACATTACTATGTTTAGCTTAGGACTTTTCAAAAGCGAAGACTGGACTCTTTAGCCATCTTCGTGTTTATAGGAATGATTAATGGAGGACTTTTAAAAGCGAAGACTGGACTCCTTAGCCATCTTCGTGTTCATAGGAATGATTAATGGAGGAATTTTAAAAGCGAAGACTGGACTCCTTAGCCATCTTTGTGTTCATAGGAATGATTAATGGAGGAATTTTTAAAGTGAAGACTGGGCTCTTTAGCCATCTTCATGTTTAAAGGATGTAGTTGAGGATTTTTTTTCAAAGAAGATCGGTCTCCATGACCATCTTCGTACTTATAGGAAAGGATATTGTATTCATTTTTGAAAAATTTAGGATTTTTAGCTGAGGACTAGATGTAGTAATATTGTCATCAATTGAATTGTTGATCCAAGACGAAATTGTTGGTTATGTCTGTGCATTTGTAGACAACCCAACAGTGCACATCCTTTTTCTTGTTTTGCATTTTTTCACGTGCTACAATGCCTTGGACAAAGCATCATCATAACTTGGAATGTTAAAAGGCATTCAAAAAAACAACAAAGAAGAATGAGTTTGTAAAATAACCGGTTATTTCGGCTCAGTTGAATAATAGTTGGGACATAATTAGTTGAGTGCAAGCTTTGACGCTGATTCAACTCACTCGACATTAGTTGAGTGCGAAGTTTGTGAGGCTGATTCAGCCCTCAAACCGGATGCTTGTAGACCACCTTCAATAGCTTGAACACGACGTCATCAAAAATATTGTTACAGTCAGTTCATCAAAATGAAGCTGTAGGTCAACAAGCTCAAAACAGGAGTCAGTGAAAAAAGCAAGCCTGAAACTTTTTATTGGGCTCCAACTATTCAACTGATGCACGTTTGCAAAACAAGAGTTAAAAAAAAAGGATGAAAATATAAGCCATCAGATATATGATGATTGTGCAGGAACAGTTGGGATTGTCGTTTGTATCACGCTCATCTCTACCCTATCCATTGAGACACTGTGAAGTGATGTAACCAGTGAGGTTTTGTAACAACTTTATTGAATTGTAATGAGGATATCTACAAACATTTGTGTACAAATGTGTGCTAATTAGCAGGTCTTTGACCTCTGCACTTAATGTGGTGATCAAAATGTATTTGCAATTCCCAGTGAAATCATTCTTTGAGTGCTTAGAAAAGGAAATTCATACGGATGTATAACTGTGTTAGACGTCTTCATTTATATTCCAATTGAACGTTTGTAAAAATCAATAATTAAGTCACACTCAAGGAACATATGAACGTGTCCATCAAAGGAAATATCGCCGCTCGTGATGCAGCGCACACTAATCAACATTTGCACTTGCAGACCAACTAAATAGTTGCGGAGAAAACACATTTAATTGATGACATTACTATGTTTAGCTTAGGACTTTTCAAAAGCGAAGACTGGACTCTTTAGCCATCTTCGTGTTTATAGGAATGATTAATGGAGGACTTTTAAAAGCGAAGACTGGACTCCTTAGCCATCTTCGTGTTCATAGGAATGATTAATGGAGGAATTTTAAAAGCGAAGACTGGACTCCTTAGCCATCTTTGTGTTCATAGGAATGATTAATGGAGGAATTTTTAAAGTGAAGACTGGGCTCTTTAGCCATCTTCATGTTTAAAGGATGTAGTTGAGGATTTTTTTTCAAAGAAGATCGGTCTCCATGACCATCTTCGTACTTATAGGAAAGGATATTGTATTCATTTTTGAAAAATTTAGGATTTTTAGCTGAGGACTAGATGTAGTAATATTGTCATCAATTGAATTGTTGATCCAAGACGAAATTGTTGGTTATGTCTGTGCATTTGTAGACAACCCAACAGTGCACATCCTTTTTCTTGTTTTGCATTTTTTCACGTGCTACAATGCCTTGGACAAAGCATCATCATAACTTGGAATGTTAAAAGGCATTCAAAAAAACAACAAAGAAGAATGAGTTTGTAAAATAACCGGTTATTTCGGCTCAGTTGAATAATAGTTGGGACATAATTAGTTGAGTGCAAGCTTTGACGCTGATTCAACTCACTCGACATTAGTTGAGTGCGAAGTTTGTGAGGCTGATTCAGCCCTCAAACCGGATGCTTGTAGACCACCTTCAATAGCTTGAACACGACGTCATCAAAAATATTGTTACAGTCAGTTCATCAAAATGAAGCTGTAGGTCAACAAGCTCAAAACAGGAGTCAGTGAAAAAAGCAAGCCTGAAACTTTTTATTGGGCTCCAACTATTCAACTGATGCACGTTTGCAAAACAAGAGTTAAAAAAAAAGGATGAAAATATAAGCCATCAGATATATGTTGATTGTGCAGGAACAGTTGGGATTGTCGTTTGTATCACGCTCATCTCTTATCCATTGAGACACTGTGAAGTGATGTAACCAGTGAGGTTTTGTAACAACTTTATTGAATTGTAATGAGGATATCTACAAACATTTGTGTACAAATGTGTGCTAATTAGCAGGTCTTTGACCTCTGCACTTAATGTGGTGATCAAAATGTATTTGCAATTCCCAGTGAAATCATTCTTTGAGTGCTTAGAAAAGGAAATTCATACGGATGTATAACTGTGTTAGACGTCTTCATTTATATTCCAATTGAACGTTTGTAAAAATCAATAATTAAGTCACACTCAAGGAACATATGAACGTGTCCATCAAAGGAAATATCGCCGCTCGTGATGCAGCGCACACTAATCAACATTTGCACTTGCAGACCAACTAAATAGTTGCGGAGAAAACACATTTAATTGATGACATTACTATGTTTAGCTTAGGACTTTTCAAAAGCGAAGACTGGACTCTTTAGCCATCTTCGTGTTTATAGGAATGATTAATGGAGGACTTTTAAAAGCGAAGACTGGACTCCTTAGCCATCTTCGTGTTCATAGGAATGATTAATGGAGGAATTTTAAAAGCGAAGACTGGACTCCTTAGCCATCTTTGTGTTCATAGGAATGATTAATGGAGGAATTTTAAAAGTGAAGACTGGGCTCTTTAGCCATCTTCATGTTTAAAGGATGTAGTTGATTTTTTTTCAAAGAAGATCGGTCTCCATGACCATCTTCGTACTTATAGGAAAGGATATTGTATTCATTTTTGAAAAATTTAGGATTTTTAGCTGAGGACTAGATGTAGTAATATTGTCATCAATTGAATTGTTGATCCAAGACGAAATTGTTGGTTATGTCTGTGCATTTGTAGACAACCCAACAGTGCACATCCTTTTTCTTGTTTTGCATTTTTTCACGTGCTACAATGCCTTGGACAAAGCATCATCATAACTTGGAATGTTAAAAGGCATTCAAAAAAACAACAAAGAAGAATGAGTTTGTAAAATAACCGGTTATTTCGGCTCAGTTGAATAATAGTTGGGACATAATTAGTTGAGTGCAAGCTTTGACGCTGATTCAACTCACTCGACATTAGTTGAGTGCGAAGTTTGTGAGGCTGATTCAGCCCTCAAACCGGATGCTTGTAGACCACCTTCAATAGCTTGAACACGACGTCATCAAAAATATTGTTACAGTCAGTTCATCAAAATGAAGCTGTAGGTCAACAAGCTCAAAACAGGAGTCAGTGAAAAAAGCAAGCCTGAAACTTTTTATTGGGCTCCAACTATTCAACTGATGCACGTTTGCAAAACAAGAGTTAAAAAAAAAGGATGAAAATATAAGCCATCAGATAT
Source organism: Biomphalaria glabrata (assembly GCF_947242115.1). Lineage (NCBI taxonomy): Eukaryota > Metazoa > Mollusca > Gastropoda > Planorbidae > Biomphalaria > Biomphalaria glabrata. Next base: position 31,691,758 of record NC_074726.1, on the reverse strand, counting down.
ATGATGATTGTGCAGGAACAGTTGGGATTGTCGTTTGTATCACGCTCATCTCTTATCCATTGAGACACTGTGAAGTGATGTAACCAGTGAGGTTTTGTAACAACTTTATTGAATTGTAATGAGGATATCTACAAACATTTGTGTACAAATGTGTGCTAATTAGCAGGTCTTTGACCTCTGCACTTAATGTGGTGATCAAAATGTATTTGCAATTCCCAGTGAAATCATTCTTTGAGTGCTTAGAAAAGGAAATTCATACGGATGTATAACTGTGTTAGACGTCTTCATTTATATTCCAATTGAACGTTTGTAAAAATCAATAATTAAGTCACACTCAAGGAACATATGAACGTGTCCATCAAAGGAAATATCGCCGCTCGTGATGCAGCGCACACTAATCAACATTTGCACTTGCAGACCAACTAAATAGTTGCGGAGAAAACACATTTAATTGATGACATTACTATGTTTAGCTTAGGACTTTTCAAAAGCGAAGACTGGACTCTTTAGCCATCTTCGTGTTTATAGGAATGATTAATGGAGGACTTTTAAAAGCGAAGACTGGACTCCTTAGCCATCTTCGTGTTCATAGGAATGATTAATGGAGGAATTTTAAAAGCGAAGACTGGACTCCTTAGCCATCTTTGTGTTCATAGGAATGATTAATGGAGGAATTTTTAAAGTGAAGACTGGGCTCTTTAGCCATCTTCATGTTTAAAGGATGTAGTTGAGGATTTTTTTTCAAAGAAGATCGGTCTCCATGACCATCTTCGTACTTATAGGAAAGGATATTGTATTCATTTTTGAAAAATTTAGGATTTTTAGCTGAGGACTAGATGTAGTAATATTGTCATCAATTGAATTGTTGATCCAAGACGAAATTGTTGGTTATGTCTGTGCATTTGTAGACAACCCAACAGTGCACATCCTTTTTCTTGTTTTGCATTTTTTCACGTGCTACAATGCCTTGGACAAAGCATCATCATAACTTGGAATGTTAAAAGGCATTCAAAAAAACAACAAAGAAGAATGAGTTTGTAAAATAACCGGTTATTTCGGCTCAGTTGAATAATAGTTGGGACATAATTAGTTGAGTGCAAGCTTTGACGCTGATTCAACTCACTCGACATTAGTTGAGTGCGAAGTTTGTGAGGCTGATTCAGCCCTCAAACCGGATGCTTGTAGACCACCTTCAATAGCTTGAACACGACGTCATCAAAAATATTGTTACAGTCAGTTCATCAAAATGAAGCTGTAGGTCAACAAGCTCAAAACAGGAGTCAGTGAAAAAAGCAAGCCTGAAACTTTTTATTGGGCTCCAACTATTCAACTGATGCATGTTTGCAAAACAAGAGTTAAAAAAAAAGGATGAAAATATAAACCATCAGATATATGATGATTGTGCAGGAACAGTTGGGATTGTCGTTTGTATCACGCTCATCTCTACCCTATCCATTGAGACACTGTGAAGTGATGTAACCAGTGAGGTTTTGTAACAACTTTATTGAATTGTAATGAGGATATCTACAAACATTTGTGTACAAATGTGTGCTAATTAGCAGGTCTTTGACCTCTGCACTTAATGTGGTGATCAAAATGTATTTGCAATTCCCAGTGAAATCATTCTTTGAGTGCTTAGAAAAGGAAATTCTTACGGATGTATAACTGTGTTAGACGTCTTCATTTATATTCCAATTGAACGTTTGTAACAATAAATATAACAACAAATGTGTGATAATTAGCAGGTCTTTGACCTCTGCACTTAATGTGGTGATCAAAATGATTGCAATTCCCAGTGAAATCATTCTTTGAGTGCCTAAAAAGAAATTCATACGGATGTATAACTGTGTTAGACGTCTTCATTTATATTCCGACTGAACGTTTGTAACAATAAATATAACAACAAATGTGTATTAATTAGCAGGTCTTTGACCTCTGCACTTAATGTGGTGATCAAAATGTGTTTGCATTTCCCAGTGAAATCATTCTTTGAGTGCTTAAAAAAGAAATTCATACGGATGTATAACTGTGTTAGACGTCTTCATTTATATTCCATTGAACGTTTGTAACAATAAATATAACAACAAATGTGTGATAATTAGCTGGTCTTTGACCTCTGCATTTAATGTGGTGATCAAAATATATTTGCAATTCCCAGTGAAATCATTCTTTGAGTGCTTAATAAAGAAATTCGTCTTATATTTACCTGTCATATTTTCTTAGTTTTACCTGTCATATTTTCTTAGTTTAACATGTCATATTTTCTTTGTTATGCCTTTCATATTTTCTTAGTTTTACTTGTCTAATTTTCTTAGTTTTTCCTGTCATTTTTTTCTTAGTTTTACCTGTCATATTTTTTTAGTTTTACCTGTCATAAGTTCTAGTTTTACCTGTCATATTTTCATAGTTTTACCTGTCATTTTTTCTTAGTTTTACATGTCATATTATCTTAGTTAAGCCTGTCATATGTTCTTAGTTATACCTGTCATAGTATCTTGTGTAACACGTTTATCATTTGTAATGACTGTGGTATATTTCACTAGTACACCATTAACATATGTTGGAAGAAATTATAGTTCTAGTTCAATATTATACACTGTTGCTTGAACTTCATTTATATTAACATTATTACTTTGTTACCTATTCTGATTTCCGATTCCTTATCTATTTATTTCTTGGTACATTATAGTTTGGAGAATTAGATTCTTGTCTTTGATGTTGATAATAAATTTCTCTTTGGTGATCTAGATTCCAATAATATTGCTTTTAACAGGATGCATTTCTTTCTTTGTTCTTCTATTAATGAGTTAATAACACTCAAAGTCTTGCCACTTAGTTTACAGATGAATATATTAGAACAAGTATCTTCATTGTAATTGCAAGTTTTACAGATAGTCTGAAAATAACTATTTATTTCATCAGTTTCATAAGGTCCCTCATTTTTTGCCTATAAATATTCTCTTTATGTTCACGCTTGGTAGTTTTTTTGTCTCCCTTGTTTTGAATTGCAGCTTTTATTTTTCAGTTGTTTTTTTTTTTAATTTCTGATTCTTTGTCTGGTTTTGCATCCTTTTAATTTCTTTCAGCATCTAGTTGCATTTCTCTCTTCTCTTTGTGCTTTGTAAATATTCTCTATATGTTCACGCTTGGTAGTTTCTGTTTTGTCTCCCTTGTTTTGAATTGCAGCTTTTATTTTTCAGTTGTTTTTTTTTTTATTTCTGATTCTTTGTCTGGTTTTGCTTCCTTTTAATTTATTTCAGCATCTAGTTGCATTTCTCTCTTCTCTTTGTGCTCTCGCCAACTCTTTCAATATCAACTTGATTTTCTTTCCTTTCCATTTATGTCAAAACATCTTTCTTTTCTTCATCTTTAAGACCAAACGATTCAGCAACTTTCTTTAGTTCAGTATATCCATCCATGTATCTATTAATACTTATCAACAGTACAATGGCATTCTATACTTTTTTTATAGATAATAATGATATCTAATATCTTTTATAGTTTACAATCACTGACAATATTATCAAGCCAATACTATTGTGATTAACATAACACACTAAATTGTCAACAATCTAATAATCAATGTCATAATCAATTATTATGTTTTTACAATATATTATTTGGTCATATAGAAAGAGAAAACAAAATTAATAAAATATTATAATGTAAAAAAAAAATGTAACAAAGTTTATACCAAAATGTTACAATTATATAAATGATGATATGATGATGACTCAGTGCACTGAAAACTTTGATTAAATTGAGGATTCGAGCAACACATTGACCTCACTCTCTTACCCTAAAGCACATCCTGTTCCAAAAGCAAGATTTGGTCAATATATAAAAACAAACAAGCACAGCAGGAAAAAAAGACAGAAAATTTTCAAGAAATACTACATATACTTACAAATATAAATAAAAATGACTTAAAGACCCCAAGAAATTGTGCACAATATTAATACAATGTAAACATTAAAATAAACAATAGTCTAAACACAAAAATCTACTAGTGTTAAATCTGCGACCTCTAAAACCTTATGTTCTGATCATATATATATATTTTTTTACACATTGAAAAAAGACAAAATTGAACAAGGACACAATATCAGTGATACCAAATTTTGACAAGAACAATACTGTCAACAGCTTTCTAAATATAGAACATAAAAATTAAAAATGAAAATCAAAATTATCAGTAATATATTTCAATACTGATTATCTTCCTGTAATGTCATTGAATACTAGCACTGATATAGCTCATCACTTTGAAGAGTGCTTCTTAATCTTTTCACTGTCCAACTTCAATAGAATGTATATATAAATATATATACTTTTACTGCACAAAATTACTGACTATTACTTGAGATGTATAATATACATCAGCACAAAATTACTGCCTGTGTCCAAATTTACAATTACTGTCCAACTTCAATACAATTATATATACTTGTACTGCACAAAATTACTATTATTTGATGAGATATATAATATACACAAATGTACTGTCTGCCTGTGTCAAAATTTACAATTACAGTTCAACTTCAATGCAATATATATATTTGTACTGCACAAAATTACTGACTATTACTTGATGAGATATATAATATACATTTGCATAAAAATATTGTCTGCCGGTGTCAAAATTTATAATCACTGTCCAACTTCAATATACTATTTACTAATTAATTGTTGGTGCACCTGAAGTGTCTGGTCGATTTTTGGGGCACCTTTTTCATCCTTCAACTGTCTACAAGTGTTTACATACTATTTACTAATGAGATATAAAATATACACAAATTTACTGTCTATGGTGTCAAAATTTACAATTACTGTTCAACTTCAATGCAATATATATAATTGTACTGCACAAAATTACTGACTATTACTTGATGAGATATATAATATACATTGGCATAAAAATATTGTCTGCCTGTGTCAAAATTTACACTGTCCAACTTCAATATACTATTTACTAATTAATTGTTGGTGCACCTGAAGTGTCTGGTCGATTTTTGGGGCACCTTTTTCATCCTTCAACTGTCTACGAGTGTTTACATACTATTTACTAATGAGATATAAAATATACACAAATTTACTGTCTATGGTGTCAAAATTTACAATTACTGTTCAACTTCAATGCAATATATATACTTGTACTGCACAAAATTACTGACTATTACTTGATGAGATATATAATATACATTGGCATAAAAATATTGTCTGCCTGTGTCAAAATTTACAAGCACCTGAAGTGTCTGGTCGATTTTTGGGGCACCTTTTTCATCCTTCAACTGTCTACGAGTGTTTACATACTATTTACTAATGAGATATATAATATACACAAATTTACTGTCTGCCTGTGTCAAAATTTACAATTACAGTTCAACTTCAATGCAATATATATACTTGTACTGCACAAAATTACTGACTATTACTTGATGTGATATATAATATACATTGGCATAAAAATATTGTCTGCCTGTGTCAAAATTTACAATCACTGTCCAACTTCAATATACTATTTACTAATTAATTGTTGGTGCACCTGAAGTGTCTGGTCGATTTTTGGGGCACCTTTTTCATCCTTCAACTGTCTACGAGTGTTTACATACTATTTACTAATGAGATATAAAATATACACAAATTTACTATGGTGTCAAAATTTACAATTACTGTTCAACTTCAATGCAATATATATACTTGTACTGCACAAAATTACTGAGTATTACTTGATGAGATATATAATATACATTGGCATAAAAATATTGTCTGCCTGTGTCAAAATTTACACTGTCCAACTTCAATATACTATTTACTAATTAATTGTTGGTGCACCTGAAGTGTCTGGTCGATTTTTGGGGCACCTTTTTCATCCTTCAACTGTCTACGAGTGTTTACATACTATTTACTAATGAGATATAAAATATACACAAATTTACTGTCTATGGTGTCAAAATTTACAATTACTGTTCAACTTCAATGCAATATATATACTTGTACTGCACAAAATTACTGACTATTACTTGATGAGATATATAATATACATTGGCATAAAAATATTTTTTTCCTGTGTCAAAATTTACAAGCACCTGAAGTGTCTGGTCGATTTTTGGGGCACCTTTTTCATCCTTCAACTGTCTACGAGTGTTTACATACTATTTACTAATGAGATATATAATATACACAAATTTACTGTCTGCCTGTGTCAAAATTTACAATTACAGTTCAACTTCAATGCAATATATATACTTGTACTGCACAAAATTACTGACTATTACTTGATGAGATATATAATATACATTGGCATAAAAATATTGTCTGCCTGTGTCAAAATTTACAAGCACCTGAAGTGTCTGGTCGATTTTTGGGGCACCTTTTTCATCCTTCAACTGTCTACGAGTGTTTACATACTATTTACTAATGAGATATATAATATACACAAATTTACTGTCTGCCTGTGTCAAAATTTACAAATACAGTTCAACTTCAATGCAATATATATACTTGTACTGCACAAAATTACTGACTATTACTTGATGAGATATATAATATACATTTGCATAAAAATATTGTCTGCCTGTGTCAAAATTTACACTGTCCAACTTCAATATACTATTTACTAATTAATTGTTGGTGCACCTGAAGTGTCTGGTCGATTTTTGGGGCACCTTTTTCATCCTTCAACTGTCTACGAGTGTTTACATACTATTTACTAATGAGATATAAAATATACACAAATTTACTGTCTATGGTGTCAAAATTTACAATTGCTGTTCAACTTCAATGCAATATATATACTTGTACTGCACAAAATTACTGACTATTACTTGATGAGATATATAATATACATTTGCATAAAAATATTGTCTGCCTGTGTCAAAATTTACACTGTCCAACTTCAATATACTATTTACTAATTAATTGTTGGTGCACCTGAAGTGTCTGGTCGATTTTTGGGGCACCTTTTTCATCCTTCAACTGTCTACGAGTGTTTACATACTATTTACTAATGAGATATAAAATATACACAAATTTACTGTCTATGGTGTCAAAATTTACAATTACTGTTCAACTTCAATGCAATATATATACTTGTACTGCACAAAATTACTGACTATTACTTGATGAGATATATAATATACATTGGCATAAAAATATTGTCTGCCTGTGTCAAAATTTACAATCACTGTCCAACTTCAATATACTATTTACTAATTAATTGTTGGTGCACCTGAAGTGTCTGGTCGATTTTTGGGGCACCTTTTTCATCCTTCAACTGTCTACGAGTGCTTACATACTATTTACTAATGAGATATATAATATACACAAATTTACTGTCTGCCTGTGTCAAAATTTACAATTACAGTTCAACTTCAATGCAATATATATACTTGTACTGCACAAAATTACTATTACTTGATGAGATATGTAATATACATTGGCATAAAAATATTGTCTGCCTGTGTCAAAATTTACAATCACTGTCCAACTTCAATATACTATTTACTTATTAATTGCTGGTGCACCTGAAGTGTCTGGTCGATTTTTGGGGCACCTTTTTCATCCTTTAACTGTCTACGAGTGTTTGATTTGTGATAGGGCAAAGCAATTGTGAATATATAATATTAAAAATAGATTTTTATTAATTTATGTAAATGTTTACTATTTTCACCATCTGAGCTGTGAATGAATCTTGTTTTTAATGACCCAACTGTATAAAACTTAGCTCTTGAGCTATGAAGGGGGAATAACCCTTGAGAGATTATGGGCATGACATAGCCTTAATTGTGCTGATGTGCCAAAAACAAAAAATATCAATACCTTCCAACTGTTGGGCACCTATATGGTCATCAATTGTTGGAATACTTCATCCCTCATACCAACTGCTGGGCACCTCAAGTTTGTCCAATCAGCTGTTGGGGCACCACAAGTGTTTCAACACTTTTTAGGCACCTCAAATGTCCTTATAACTGATGGGGCACCTCAATATCCTATCAATTGGTAGGGCACCTTAAGTATCCTAACAATTGGTAGAGCACCTCTAGTGTCCTATCAATTTGTAGGGCACCTCTTGTCCTATTGTTTGGTAGGGCACTTCAAGTATCCTATCAGTTGGTAAGGCACCTCTTCTTTCTTACCAACTGTTAGGTCACCACAAGACTCCTATTAACTGTTGGGGTACCTAAAGTATCCTATCATGGGGCATCTCATTCATCCTAACAACTCAATGGTCTTATTGTTGGGGCACTCTAAGTTTCCTATCAATTGTTGGGCACCTCATCCATCATACCAACTGTTGTTCACCTCATGTTTGTCCTATCAGTTGTTGGGGCACCACAAGTGTCCTAACAACTGCTTGTCCTTTTAACTTATGTGGCACCTCAAGTGTCCTATTAACTGTTGGGGCACATCAAGTATTCATTCAACTCTCTCTCTATATATATATATTATATTATATTGTGTTAGTTTTGATTACCATTATAAATAAATAAATAAATATATATGATTATGGTTATTATATATTATATATAATCTGCAGTGTTTTTACAAATGTGTAGTCCTGCTTATTACTCCCAGAACCACTTTTTTTTTTTTCAGTTTCATTAGCAACATATGAATTTATATATTTGAAATGTTTAATCACACTTCTTTTTACTGAAGTTTAATTTTTTGTTAACAGATATCAAGCTACAAAATAAAATTCCAATTTTTTAGGTTCTCGCCTATATCTGCAATTTATATCTATATATTAAGTTTTGTTACCTTGAACTCTTTCAAGTTTTTGCTACACAACTTTATATTTCAGATTCTTTTTGTTCTTCCTTAGGTTCAAATGTATCAGTTGTTTTTGTTGACAGATATCAAGGTACAGAAATAAGAATCTAATTTAGAGTTTTTTAAAGCTTGATTAGTCATAATATTTGCACTATTATTTCCAATATGTGCCAGAGTGTCTGCTAAATGTAACTAGTATGATTAAAAACATGGTCATTGCAAAGTCTAACATATGGACAAGTAGGATGCTTGGGGCTTGATTCAGTGAAAGAATGTTGGACAAGCAGAAGTGTTATGGAGTGTGTGTGTTTTTATGGTGACTGTGGTAAGAGGTAAGCGATTGGATGTGAATGATGCAAAAGTGGCATTGTCGTCACTGGGTCTTAGTTAGGGGAGACGACTCCAGAATGTAAGACTGAAAGGCTGTGTTATTGTAGTGAGTTAGATTGTAAGAAATTTTATTACTTAAGTCTACTACATTTATTTCATGTGATCACAAGTATTATAAATGTTATATTTAGTTTCGTTCACAAGGAAGTTGTTCATGTTCTTATTAGCTAAGATATATTATGCCTTCAACAGTTTAGTTGCCTACCAGCAGTTTGGTGCTACAAGTCAACAACAGTCAGACTAAATTAAATAAAGCCATGTCTATTTCTACATGATTTTGTTGCTACTAACCTGGTGTTACTAACAACTAACTCGAAAAGGGAGAGGGGAATTATCATCTTATTCATGTACTATTTACATTAGATTTTTACCAAATTATTTTAATTTTTACTACCCTTACTATTTTAACTGTGAATAGACCTTGATTTTAATGATTTAACTGTATAGAATTTAGCCCCTGTTATGTAGAGAGAGAGAGTAGTCCTTAAGGGACTGCAGGCACGACATGGCCTAAATTGTGCAGATGTGCATAAAATCAAAGAAATAAAACATTAACAAAATGTGTATTATAATTGTCACTTTTCCTCTACTTAGAATTTTTTTCTCTCCTAGATTTTCATAATTTTTTGTTGAAGTCATTTCAGTTTTCAATTATTTTGTGCACCAAGTTACAAGAAAAAATTTAAGCAAGAGAGGTCACTACACTAAGACTTTGTCTTCTCATAAGAAAGGATGGCTGCCTGGTCATGTGATATGTGCACTGGACTGTGTATGTTCATCTTGATGCTCATATCTTGCCTGATGACATTTATTCTGCTGAACATTTGGTCAAGGAAGTAGATTCTCTTCAGCTCTCAAGAAACATTCAAAACATGTCAAACATTCGACAAGAATATCAAGTGCAATGTACATGTAAGTAATGTTGAAACATCTGATCTCATTTATGCATTCTTGAGGACAATCTGCAGCCACTAAACCAGTTACATCAGATCTGGATAAAGTGGTCGCTTCCTCTTCATTAAGGCTAGAACAGAAAGATTTTATAACTCTTTTACTCCACTTTCTGTCAGTGTGTTTCATGGTCATTAGTCACATCACAAAGAGGTTTAGTTTATTAACCAGTGGTTGTGTATGACTGTGTCTTTGTATGTTTTGTGTGTGAATGTTGTTCCTGTTTGTATCTATATTGTCGTTGCTATAGTGGTAATCCTCCGGGTAAACATAATCAAACTAAATTTTCATTTGTTTGGATCTTATCTGGTGGGAATTTTAAACTTAGTAATCTGCTCTTAGCTTACTTTTGATTTTTAAGTACATTCTAAAAGAAATACAATAGATAAGGATAGAAAAAGAAAAGCAAACAATAAAGAGATTTGCTGAAACAATATAAAGTGAAATAAAAATATATATATAAAAAAAAAGAATAAACCTGGAGATTTTGAAGGAAAGACTGCTGTTGCCAACTCAACAAAACCAATGAGTTTGTACTGCAAGCAAAAGAACTTAGTTGTGATTTCATTTTGCTAGAAATGCACAAACTTAATAGCATAATTTTCACTCTAAATATTAAAGCTTTCTGTATTCTGTACACCAGATACACTACATAGCTAGTTATTTATTGTTTTCTGGCATAATTGAAAATCTCCAATAAGTTCCTTAGACTTAAATGACTTAATTAACCTTAAAATTTTTAAAACTTTATTTGTTTGTTATTCTTTGCTGCTGTATTAGATGTCTTGGGTGTATTTTTTTTTCTTAAAAGTTTATTCATAAAATACTAAGTTAAAACATAAAGTGAAACCTGCATCATCATAATAGTTTTGTTTAACATGAAAAGAAAAGCAACAAAAGAATTTTTTTTTTCCTTTTCAAGGCAAAAGTTTTTCTTATTAATTTTTTTATTCTTATTTAGACCAACATGATGAAAAGGTAGACAACATGAAGATGTAGACCAACATGATGAAGATGTAGACCAACATGAAGAGGTAGACCAGCATGATGAAGATGTAGACCAACATGAAGATGAAATGTAAACCAAAAAATGGGTCAAGAGATGTATGGAATACAATGGTAAGCAATGCTGTGTATATCTCTTTATATTTTCTTTATACTAAACCCCTGAGTAAAGCTTTGCCAAGTTTTGTGTTTCACTGACTATAAAAATGTTTTTATCAAATTTTGTTCTCTTGTATTGACAGTGAACATCTTGAGAAGTAAAACAATTCCTAGAGGCAAAGACACAGACACACCGGATCTATTAGAGATTTTCCTTTTCTACCATCATTTAGAGACTTCCTTGTGCTCTAAGGGAATATGTCATTATCTTTTGATTGCTAATTGGCATTGATGTTTTTACATTCCTACTGCGTCTGAAAGAAATTAACATTTCCCTAATGCTACTTCAAAACCAGACCTTCTCAAGACAATTTTAGTGACCAAGCTGCAATATGGGACTCAGTAGGAAACAATGAAGAATGCTCCTAACCTCAGGTTGAGTAACCATGCTCACCTACTAGAGTGGCGACAAATACTTCTACACCCACAGTTATACATCCTGAACCCTGTAACCCAACCTCACAACATGGTTACATTACCGGAAGTGGTCGCAAGGTCAGAAAACCTAACAGATACAATGGATAGAACAATGAACAGGTACAAGTACTCAAGTGATGTACTTTGTGAGAACTATTTAGGTGGAATCACCATAATTGACTTGTATAAATCTTGTTCTATATTTAGGTATATCTTGACAATCAGTCCAGTCATTTGTTCATTTTTTTTTTAAATATTCCTTTTTTTCCCCTCAATCTTCTTGTTGTTTCAGTTACATGTTTTTGTATTTTGAAGGAGGAAGGTGCTTTGGTATATTATCCTTATTATTATTGTACCAGTATTAAGCAAACTTGTATATCTTTATTTATTCATGAATTCTAAAGCAGAACATCACTTCCACCGGAAAATGTTGTAACAACTATCCGTGTCTTCAGTTAACATTCAATACTCTGTACAGTCACAACGCCAAAGCCTTGCTAGATTATGCTTTTAATTCAATTTGTTATCTCCCCTGCTTTTGTGTGCTATCATATAATTTTTTGTGTCACATCCCTGCACAATTTGTTCTATGCTTTTTTACAGTATAAATAGCGACTTGACATTATTTAGCTCTATTATAATATTGTTATATTATTATATTTAAAATAAAACTGTTAACATATTCTATGCTGTTATAATATAAATGTTTTGCTGTTACCATGAATACAGTTTTGAGTTTTTGTCTGATTTCTTAGAGGAGAAATTTTCCATAAATAATAATAATAAGGCTTATCTTCAAGTCCGAAGATTAGTGAGAAGTATGCAGTATTCCCCAGCTAGGACCTACATATTTTGCTATAAATAAAGAGTATAATAATATTTACTACTTGGTATTGTCAGTCTTCACTAAAGCAATGAGTTTATCCCCTTAGTGTGTTTAAAATTTTCAAATACTAATTCACTTTGTATTATCTATTGGTGATCATGGGGTATCCACTTTGTCATCTCCATAGTCTCTGGTGTTAACACTCACTGTCCTGTTGGAGGTTACGGCTAGGATGTAATCTCTCTTTCTGATGGAACACATGTAAAACCAACAAAACAAACATTAGACCTAGACTTTATTAACAGGTAAATTTTTATAATTGTGAACTGGCGCTCCCAAAGCTACTTTTATGTATTTTAAATTTTACTTCTGTAGGCTAGTGCTAAGCTGTATACTTGTATTTCTGCCTATTATATGGGTTAGGGTGGAGTACTTAAAATAGAGCCTATGCTGTTTCCTGTACTGTTGACCAGTGGTCTCTGTGTCAGTTTTAATTATTCTGTACCTGGGACTGCCTGTAAGTTTCAGAATTTTTCTTTTATTTTTTAAAATTTTACTATGTGTAAATCTGTTTTATATTTGAACAACTGTCAAAATAACTAGCAGTTTTTTTTTTCTAAAGTTTGTTTTAAAAATATGGCCAAGCCCTGCCCAGTGCTGTCATGATGGCCACTTCTAATGTTTATGTACTAGATTGTAACTGCTGCCTTAGTCATTGAAATTAAAGTCTCATTTGAATTTCTTCTTTATGTTTCTAGATTTCTTTTAGTTTGCTAGTTTAGTTTAGTTTAGTTGTCTGGTTGCTTAGATGACTCAAACCCCTTGGTCACAGAGGTGCACAGATACAACCCACCCAGTAGTGTTACAATCTGGCAACTGTAACTTCTTGTTATCCCAGGCTAGACATGACCTTAGGCCCTGACAGGCTAACATATTCTCTCATTCCAGACAGCATTGTCCCTAACAATAAATAATTACCTTGCTTTAGTTGTAGAATGAAAGATGAGCAAACAGTTAAAAGTTTCTATAGAATTCACTTGGAGGTGTGGTGGCTAAGCGGTAAAGTGCTTGGCTGCCAAACATAGGTCTAGGGTTTGAAGACCATTTTTTTTATAATGGTCCTAATATAAAGAAAAACAATTAGGCACCTTTCGGTCCACCCAGCTCAAATGGGTTCCTGACATTTAATGGAGAAAAGTAAAGGCGGTTGGTCATTGTGGTGGTCACCTGATACCCTCATTGACCATAAGACACAGAAACATGATTTTTGTATCATCTGTCTTACAGATCGCAAAGTCTGAAAAGGGAAATTTATTTTCACTTGAATATTTTCACATTTTGCCCTACATCTAAAAGCTTCTCCCATTTTTTGTCTATCATTCACTTTGTCTTTGGAATGGTTTCTTTTTGATAATGATTGAATATTGAAGTCAATTAGATTAGTTGACTATGACTTTGTAGAGGGTAATCACTGACTAGATGTTAGTAGCATTTCCTGTCATATCTTTTTTGGTAATTTCATTGCTGATTAATTTCTTCTTGTTCATTGAAGTAATTACTGTACATTTCAAGGTGTATTGAGACCAGCACAATGACCTATTTTCCCTTTACCATTAACTTTTAAATACATTAATAGTTATCTCTTAATATGAATTCAGTAATTTAGCACAGACCAGTTACAATTTAAAAAAAAAATGAATGCCACTTTGATTGCAAGGTATACATATACATCAAAATGAGTCAATCAAATCAATGTATACGATATCACAATAAAACTGAAAGTGCTGCACAAATAAATATTTAGTTGTACATTGGTAGTCCTAATATTACTTTTAGTAGTAGAAATAACTAAATTCATTTAGATCAGGGGTGGGCAAATTACAGACCACGGGCCACATGCGGCCTGCCAAAGTGTTTTTTGCGGCCCGCGGAAACCTACAGAATTCAGGTGAGCCCACAGATTAAACATATAAAAATGCAAATATATTAAAAATAAATAATTTTAAATATCTTATCAATTATGATACTTAAATGGCCTAAATTGTGCCGATGTGCCTAAAATCAAGTCAATCAATTATGATGAAGAAGCTAAATAAACATTCTCTAAAGTTTTAAGCAAATGAAGATTATGCTTATTGGTAATATTTCGAAACAAGACACACACTCAGACCAGTATTTATGTAGAACTGTGTTGAAAGTGTTGGGTTGGCTTGGAACAAGATGTCAAGTGTAACAACTGATGGAGCCCATGCTTTGACTGAGAAAAACAGTGAATATCAGACATATTATTGACCTAATCATCTCAGTGATCAAACTTATCAGAGCCACAGACAGTTTCAAGAAGTACCACATGGGCAAGGTATTGAAAAGAATATGGGGTCTCAAGGAAAATTTTTTTTTTCCTTAATGACACTGACAGTGGCTTTCTTACTAATGTTTCTAATGAAGAGTTGCAATGGGCTACTTGCACATCATGAAATTTATGAGCATCTTTTCAAGCTTTTCCATTTCTCCAGTCAAGCAAGTGAAAACAGGTTTTATCATTTTGTAAATGTTAAACATACTATACCACTGACTCAAGTCCGTTTCAGCAGACAACATGAAGTTTATTTTACCATAATAATAATAATAGTACACTGCACTCCTTGTTAGTGCTACAAGTCAAAAAATAATAACAATCCTATCCACATAACAGCGGTATCAAAAGTATCCAATATAAGTTAGTTACAAATCACGTCCGCATCTCAGCGGGTAACAATAAGAACAATTGCTACTAGTGACACTGGAGCTCCAACTATAGATATCCATTGCAATACGAATAATACTTTAATATTCAATAAGCACATGATGAAATCAACTCTCAAATATAATTAATCAACAATCATTAGTCCATCGACTTTCATGCTATATACATATATATACACCAGTCCAGGAAGCAACGTCCAACCTTCCTGGACCGGGAGCAAAACCTTACTGACTTGACTTGACTGAACTCAAAGTCAACTTTATTCATTCTACTTCCTGTTTTCTACATCAGGAATTCCATGTGTCTTTTAAACTCTTAACATGACGTGAACTTTAGATCATGCAATGTCAACTAAGACTGTGACACATTTTCCTTTGCTGAAAGGTGAAACTATTTCTAGTAAAAAGAAAAGAACAAGACTTATGGAATTTGAAAACAAATGTTAAGACGTCAAGAACTTAAACCATTTTTGAATATCCTCACTTCACCATTTAGTACAGAAGCTGATTCAGCTCCCGAGGAAATACTTCCTAGCAAATTATGACCCAAAAGAGAAGCAGTTTGAAGGGTGCATAAGCTGTATTTCCACACTTAAAAAGACTTGATGCTAAACTTTGACATTTTTGGATGCACAAGAATATTTTCTTTTGTTTGAACATATGCAACCAGAAGAACAAGTGGATGCTGACTGGCTGTAATTTAACAGCAGTCACAAAGATAAGAACTAGTAAAGCTAGTTCCAGAGTTCCGGAACATTATGCACAATTAAATACTTCACATTAAGTATAACTGGATTGTTGTGAAGAATGAATGTGATGTAAAAAGACAGTAACAAAATTTTTAAAAATATTAGTTAAATTAGTTTCAAAAATTGCTAAATCTTGTTATAATTCCTCAATTTGAATGTCTAATACAGTATACAAGTAAATTAATATACATCTAGCATATTTTTCTAAGTTGTAAATACAAATTATATATATGTGGCCCCCTATTCCTAAAAAAAAAAATTTAATGCGGCCCTCAACAGAAAAAGTTTGCCATCCCTAATTTAGATGGTTGATTTTAAAAAGGAGACAATTAAATTAGAAGTTATACTAATTAGACATTAAAAAAAAAAAGAAAGATACAAAGGGATAAAATAAAGTACCAGTTGTTATTCTTAAAATAAAAAAAAATGTATTTAACACATTAGCATATTCTGTTCCAAAAATATAAACTTGATCAGAATATTTATTGCTAGAGTTGTATACTCTAAACATTACTACAACAGATATATTGACATGCTGATCTATTGGTTCCCATGGGATAAAACACTGTTAGGCAGTCATCTAATGAACAATGTAGATAACACCCAGGACTATACATAAATACTTCATGTCAACTTAATAACATTGTCACTACCAACGAGGTTCAATGTACAATGAATTTACACTGAATTCTATAAATGATTATAAAAACTAAAATGCAAGTAAATAAATGCTTTCACTATGATATACATATTCTACATATATACAAACAAAACAAACTTGATATGAATAAACCAAAATTTTTATCACTTTAAAAAAAATTGTTCAGTGCAGAGAGTACATTAAATATGAGATGTTTTTAATATATAGCTATAAAAACCTTAATTATGTAATACAATAAATATGTCATTGTACAATATTTCATTTACAAAACATAGTTGAAAAAAGTCTAGTAATATAGCAGTGTTCAGTGGTAACATTTTCATAAAGAACTCTTAAAAGAAAACTACAGTTGATAATCTTATCTTATATAATACAGATGTTACTTCAAAATAGAAGATAATGCATATATTAAAAAGTAAATTAAGTTATTAGTAACAAGTAAAATACATGCCAGTGGTTTCAAATACAAATATATCCAGTTATCATTTATTAATAGGTCTAATCACCTGTACAGGTACCATTTATTCAAAAAACATTCCACATAAAGATGATGTAATCTCAAAAATGAAATGTTTTCTTTTTAAATTTCTTTAGCATTTACATTTTTTAATGGAATCCTGTGGTTAATTAACTGTACTTATACCTATTTAAATTTCAATGACAAATATCTTAAAATCCAAAGTAAATGAATAATAGGTACCTGGTAAATTTAAATTAATAAACATTGCAAGTTGTCTTAAAAAACAAACACCCAAATTGACCTTTGATCCCTCTTTCATGAACACTCTCAGCATCAAGAAAACTAAACCATTCATGAACAGTATTGTCTTGAGCATAGAAGTGTGTTATTTGGCGACTACAAAAAGTTTTATACAATTAATCTCAATCTTTTATCACTAAACAGATAGAAATCTTTCTGCTAGACAAGTAAGCAATGGATTTCAGATATCCCTCACAGCTTCTGTGGTTGAATGATTCTCAGAATAAAAGCTGCTTAGAATAATATCAGTTGAGCTTGACCATCACTAAACAGAATTGACAGGTAAGGGGACACACAATTCGTTCACTGAAATTTATAATGCAGAAATTTTCAATGGTAATTATGAAATTTTTAGAAAAGATAGGGCTGATAATCATGGAGGAGTTCTTTTAGCAATAAAAAACACTCTTATAGCAGAAGAAATTACCTTACCTAACTCAAAAATATAGAATCTACATTTTGTAAAATTAATACCACCTCAACATCCCTAATAATAGGCAGCATTTACAGACCACCAAATTCTAGTTTAGAATACATGCAGGAACTATGTAATCAGATTACTACACTTAAAGAGACAGATAAAAATGCAGTTTTTTGGATTATGGGTGATTTCAACATACCTGATATAAATTGGAAAACACTAACCATAGATAAACACCAAAACCCTAAGGACATAAATGAGCTTTTCATAGAAACTTTACACAACCTAAGTTTATATCAAATCATTAAAAAGCCAACTAGATTAAACAACACATTAGATCTCTTCTTAACCAACAGACCTGGATTAGTAGTTTATTATGATATTATCCCTGGTCTATCAGACCATGAGATCATAAAAATACACAGTCAGATAAAAGCAGTAGCCAATACAAAACCCCAAAGAAAAATTGTACTCTGGAATAAATGTAACCTAACACAACTACACCAAGCTGCATTAAACTTTCAACAAACATTCTTATTAGAAAAAGACATTAACCAACCAGTCGATGACCTCTGGAATTTCATTAAAAACCATCTTAAAAGCATTATAGAAAATCATATACCAACTAAATACACATCAAACAAAATAAATAAATGCTGGTTTAATAATAGACTAAAGAAGCTTTGTAAACAGAAGGAAAACCTATATAGAAAATTTAAAGAAACCAAGGCAGAAAGAGTTTACAAAAAAGTATATAAAAATTAAACACCTAACCCAAAAAGTAAGCAGACAGCTGCAGAGTGAATACATAAACAATGTAATATCTAAAGATAACAACAAAAACCTATGGTCATACATTAAGTCTAAGAAAATGGAAACAACAGGCATAGCGCCTTAAAAGATGAACATAACATAATACATAATGATAATGAAACTAAAGCAAACATCCTAAACAAATACTTTGCATCAGCATTCTCAGCCCCAGGAGACAAAGACATATTACTTAATTTGAACCAAGTAGACAACATAGAAGATTTAGTAGTACAAGAAAATGGAATTCAAAAACTATTAGCCAACACCAAACCAAATAAAAGCGTCTGGACCTGAAGGTATTCCAGCTAGATTACTCAAAGAACTAAGCAATGAACTAGCCCCAGTGTTCAAAATACTCTTTCAGGCATCGCTTAACCAGGGCAGAGTACCAAAGGACTAGAAAGAAGCTAATGTCACCCCCCTATTTAAAAAAGGAGAAAAATCTGACCCAGGAAACTACAGACCAGTATCACTTACCAGCATCACATGTAAAATCCTAGAACACATAATATGTAGCAACATCATAAACCACTTAGACAAACATAATGTCCTCACCCCATACCAACATGGCTTTAGGAAATATAGATCATGTGAAACACAACTAATAGGACTAGTGATGATTTTTCAAAAGGTTTAGATAATAGTGAACAAATAGATGCTATCTTACTAGATTTTTCCAAGGCTTTTGACAAAGTTCACCACTATAGTTTGCTTAAACAATTAAAATATTTCGGCATTAATGGTCCACTGCATCAGTGGATTAAAAATTTTCTGATAGGGAGAGAACAAACTGTAATAATAAATGGCTCTAGATCAACACCGATAACAGTAAACTCAGGTGTACCTCAAGGAACAGTCTTGGGTCCACCACTATTTTTAATTTACATAAATGATTTACCAAATTGCATTAGTTCAGGAACAAAAGTCAGATTATTTGCAGACGATTGCATAATATATAGAACAATAAAAACAACACAAGACACAGATATTTTACAAAGAGAATTAGATGAATTACAGAAAAGGGAATCAAATTGGAGCATGTCTTTCCACCCAGATTAATTGCTATAACTTAGCCAAATAACCTCAACGAAAGGAGTATAAAATAACAAAATAGAATGTTTAATAACCAAATAGGAAACTAGATCTAGAATTACACTAATCACATCACAAGCGTCGTTTTCATCTCTAATCATCGGCCATCTTGACTTCCTCTCTTATTTCATGTCTCTGTCCTGTGTCTCATGGTGCGCAGTCTCACACCTAATGACAGCGTGCATTGTAGAGTCATAACACCAATTGTTGCAACTCTCGGCTAGGCACTCAACGAATAGGCATGCAACACAACACAGTGTAACAGGAAATAAAGACAGGTGTTTATTCACTAGGACAAACACATAGCATCCTTCAGCTTCCTCAGAGTCTTTCTACTAATTTACCAGTCCTTTAGACAGCAACCCGAATGTGGACCAACGACAGCCTTCCCCGCTTCGTTCCAGGTCCCTTCTACAACCTTCAGGCAGCACCAAAAGTTTGCTTCTTAGTTTCCCAAACATTCAGAATCTTCACAATCCCTGATGCACTGTTCTTCTCTCCATTCTAGTCTCTTCCTGTTTACGTTCACTAGTGCGCTAGTGCGCACCTCAAGCACTGGTGCAAGGCAGGGTTACAACACTACCCCCATGTTTACACAACATTTGAATAGTAGCACAACGATTATATAGGAAACTAAAAGCAGTGATAAATCTAGGATTAAAAAATACTGATAACAGTGAAAATAATTTCACAACAGTTTTACAAGTTTTAATTAATCTTTTAGACATTTAAAACAATGTTTAATGATTATAAATCTGTCTACTAAAGCAAAAAAAATTTCTTTAATTTTCAAAATAAATTATTGTGACCAAAAAAGCTATCACCCTAACTTCAATACTGCTTACCAAGACAGATTGCAACTTATAGTTCGTCCATCGTGGTTCGATGATGACCACTTTGTCATCCAGGGGGCTGAGGGCTTTGCACTGGGGTTTTATGCCTCCTCATGTGGCTGGTGAGACCTATGTGAGCCCGGAATGTTCGGCCGCACACTGGGCAGGTTATTCCAGCTGGAGCTAGTGTCGTGGGCCTTGCTTTTCTTTTCTGGCGTTTTTCTTCTGCCAGCATTGTTCTTTTTTCCCCAGCAACCTGTGCGCCAGTTTTCACAGCGCGACGCCATGATGCTCTGTCATGTGCCTCTGTCTCCCAGGTGCCTGGGTCTATGCTGAACGCCTTCAGAGAAGCATTGAGGGTGTCCCTGAAGCGCTTTCTTTGACCACCTTGCGAGCGCTTTCCTTTGCTTAGTTGGCCATACAGGAGTCGTTTAGGGATGCGGTGGTCTTCCATTCTGTAGATGTGACCTGCCCATTGCAGCTGGGACTGCATCAGGATTGTGTGGATGCTTTGCAGACACACTCTGGTATTTTGTCTTGCCATTTGACATTTAGTATTTTTCTCAGACATGTCATGTGGAAGTGGTTTAGTTTCTTTGCATGTTTACTGTACACTCTCCATGTTTCTGAGGCATATAGCAATGTAGGGAGGATGACGGCTCTATAGACCCCTAGCTTGGTGTTTGTGGAGATACCACGTCTGTTCCAGACATTTGTAGACAATCTGCCGTAGGATGCACTGGCCTTGGCGATACGCAGGTCGATTTCACTATCGATTTTTCCATTTCTGGAGAGTGTGCTGCCAAGATATGTGAATTTGTCCACTGCGTTTATATCCTGTCCATTTATAGTAATGCTTGGATCCATGTAGGCTTTCCCAGGAGCAGGTAGATGTAAGACTTCAGTCTTGTTCGTATTGATGGTAAGGCCAAAGTCTGAGCATGCTCTTGAGAAGTCACTGACGATGCTCTGCAGATCGTTTTCAGAGCAGGCATTTAGGGCACAGTCGTCAGCAAATAGCAAGTCTCTGATTACTGCTGCGTTTGTTTTTGTTTTTGCTTTAAGCCGCCTCGGGTTGAGTAGGCCACCATTAAATCTGTATGATATATTTATCAAGACAGATTGCAACTTAGTTTCTGGATCAATGACAACAACCACTTCATGATTTTCTCATACAATGTAGATCAGAGATTTCTGTGTAAAGAAAGGAGATTCAATTCAGAAGTTGCAAGTCAGAAATACAAAAAGCAACACAAATATGTATTTGCAAATACAGACAAAAATATACCACTCAAGGCTGAATTCATTCATAGAAATTTATGGCAGAATACATAGAAATATGAGAAGTAAATAGCTTGATAGACAGAAACATGACCTGTAAATTACTTGATAGGGTTAATGTTATAATTGAAATTTAACAGTAGACTTCAAATAAGAAAAGAATGTTAATGTATGTTAAATTACAGGTTTCACTAGTTTAGCTAATAGCAATTTGAATATTATTTTACACTTGGTAACTACATGCTTCAACTTTACTCTGTGCAAAAGTGCAGTCCTACCTTGATTTCTATCAAGTGATCTCCAGCCTACATGTTTCAGTTCTTTACCAGCCATTAACATAAGAAAATCAAAGCCATATTGTAAATCATGTGAACTATCTGATTTTTCTTCTCTTCTACAGCAAGATGTCTTCACTCAATGCATAATTCCCCTAGAATGAAGAAGATAAGATAATCCATGCATTGTTAACAGAAAGATGTCAATTAACTGTGATGTCATCCTCTGAGCTGAGTCAGCTACAGCTGCTCCCAATGTTTATTCCTGTCAAGAATGCCTTGCTTTGGCAAGTCTTTCAAAACCTTTTACAACTTACACCTTCAAGTGTCTTTCAATGAACAAATCATGTTGATCCTCTGCCAACATAAAGAAGTATACATAGATATTAGCATTTCAAAGTCATGGGCCAAAAGCTCAGTCATTTTTCATTTCGTTTCTATATCAATATTTTGATTTTTTGTCGGCTAAAGGATTTGTGTACCTCATAGGAAAACAATGGGGTCCTGGGTTTGAACCTCCAGCCTCAATGAAGATTGGGATTTTGAATTTTTAGGGTGCCCCTCAGTAACCCAACTCTAACGGGTAACTGATTTTAGGTGGGGAAAATTAAGGTGGTTAGTCATTGTGCTGGACACATGACGACCTGCTCATTAACCACTAGCCATAGAAACATAACCTTGACATCATTAGCTCCATAGATCGCAAGATCTGAAAGGTAAACTTTACTTTTTTTTTTTATTAATATCCACTGTGCATACTGCATCCCATTACTTCTTACTTATGTACAATAGATTTCTCTTTTCCCTTCCTTGTGTTTCTTGAATCTAGTATCTTTTTATAGAGCAATCTGATACCTCTCCACAAAGCTAATGGATTATATTATTTGTCATAATTTCCAAAAATAGAAACTAATTATTTTATAATGAGAATGTGGGTATGTGTGTTGTCTATCCAGTATCCAAAACTACACATTTTTCAAGAAAAAATCAACAAATTAAACATATTGAAAAGGTAATAAAAATTAACAAGGAACAAGGCTTATGTGAAGGTCTTTCTAAATTTTATTAAGATTTGTGGTTAAACAGTAGAGTTCTTTTTATTTATTTAAATAGATCATTGAGTGTAATACTTCAAGACCTATATCTAGTTCCTAATCTTCAGACAGGTGATCATGGATAAAATCTGAACATTTTCATTTCAATGTATGGATTCCATGGTGGAAAGGTGTTCTACAGCTTCTGCAAAGATCATGCAGTATCCACCCTAGACAAACAGTATCCACCTTAGACAAACAGTATCCATTTCTATATAAAAAAAATACATACATATAATTTTCTTTACATATTAAAAGAAAAAGAGAAAGATTACCTGAGGTGACCAGACACCATCAATAAAGCAATATTTTTTTGAGATATCAGTTACTGGTTCGGAAACTGCAGATGGATCAGTCACTGTACAAAACTTGGTCAGTAAAATTTGAAAAGTAGACAACTCCATGGTAAACAATAAAATCGCCACCTGAAAACACAAATAAACAATAAGAGGATGTAGACACACACACAAATTATTACAATGTATGATTTTAATTCAATGTGAGCCAAAGGAATAGTTATAACCTTATATAGCCTTAAACACATCAAACATTTGAACTAGTGACCAATACTGCACCACATTTTAAGGATAAATGTATAAAATATACAGCTATTTTATTTGAATAAATGTGAATATTAAAGTCAATATAAACAAATATGAGACTGTGTGACAAAAGTTTAACTTAAATATTACATACTGTTTGTGTTTTTTTTTTCTCTGTGTTCTCATTATAAATTGTAGGGTTCAGATATATATATATATATATTTATCGAAGATGAACTCCATTATTTTCAGATCAGGCAGCTTTCCATACAATCTTTATTCTAAAGGACTGTTGGGGGCCAGTATTTTGTATGGGCCTCATGATAAAACAAGGCCACATGTTCTTTTCACTAGTTTCAACATTCAGAATAAGTGTTGCCTCATTATGTTGTGCCCTGTTCAAAGGTGAAAAATAGTTCATTGACTGTGTCCTGATAGAATGTAACATGCATCCTTAATCCTGATGTTTGAGTGACAACTGTTATATTTTTGGTTTATACTACTCTTTTTTTCTTTTTCTATTCTCTTCTGGATATAGTGGAATTTAAGAAAAGAAAAAGTAAAGTACCCCTTTCAGACCTTGTGGTCTATAGGGCAGATGATGTAAAGGGCATCTGTTTCTGTGGCCTATGGTTAACGAGGGTGTCATGTGTCCAACCACCTCTACTTTTCCCTAACTAATGTCAGGTACCCACTAGAGCTGGGTGGATTCAAGAGGTGCCCAAAGATCCCAAAATTAAAAACCCCAGTCTTCAGCAGGATTCAAACCCTGCACCCTGGTTCAGTAGCCAAGTGCTTTACCACTTAGCCACTGCACCTCCCATGGAATTTAAGACTGCTTAGTTATTCTCCCATTTGGGCAGTGTCAGATTTTTCTTCTCCTCTATTTGAAAGTGTGCTGGGATCCATTGGAGAACAGTTTTCTTGCTATTATTGTTGAGATTTATAAGAGCTGTCCTGACCTTTTTGATAGAGGAGGCATCAGATTTTTTTAAACATTAGAAAGAAATGTTTATTCATTAGAAAGTGTGCATGAGAGATCGCCAGTGGCAATTAAATTTTCTAATCTTTCTCAATTGAGCCATTTATTGAATAAGACAGCTCCTCTGTTACTGGTGGATTCTTAAGATGATTCATCTGTATAATTGACCCACTAGTTATTGGTTTATTAGATTTGTAGAAAAATATTCACCATTTTCTTGAGATCTTTCTGATTGTGATAAGATTTTTTGGTTATGTTTTCAATACTGTCTCTTACAGCAGAAAGAGAGCTTAGGTCCCAGGGGAGAGAGTCATTGCACTGTTTACCTGATTCATAAATTATATTTTATAAGTGGTGTTTCTTTGAGATTCTTGTATGAAATGAGGTCTTTTCAGTTAGTTTTGAGTGCCAGACTTGTGGGTTTAAGTTTTGAGTGGGTAGCTCTCTTAGGTTTTCATTTTAGTAAACTGATTAAGGATTATTATTTCTCTTATTTTGTCCAGAGAAACCAGGGAAAAAATGATCTCTTCCATTGCTTTGAAGGTTGTTGTTTTTATTGTTTGGAGTTAGGTTTTTGTTTTACTTTTTTACTTTGACAATTTTCTGTAGAATTGACTGCTGAATCATATGATGTAGCACTGTGTTCTAGAGTGATGTAGCTGGTACATTTCTTTTTCAAAATGTAATTTGCTTATGGAAGCTCACAGCCTGCTAGGTGGTTGGTGTTAGCCTTCCCTGGTTGTCCAAGAAGTCTACATCTGAGTTGCCAGTTACACTGATGTGATTTGGTATCCACTGCATCTAGTGTGTTGTAGCTGGTACATTTCTATTTCAAAATGTTGTGATTTGGTATCCACTGCATCTAGCGAGTTGTAGCTGGTACATTTCTATTTCAAAATGTTGTGATTTGGTATCTACTGCATCTAGCGTGTTGTAACTGGTACATTTCTATTTCAAAATGTTGTGATTTGGTATCCACTGCATCTAGCGAGTTGTAGCTGGTACATTTCTATTTCAAAATGTTGTGATTTGGTATCCACTGCATCTAGTGTGTTGTAGCTGGTACATTTCTATTTCAAAATGTTGTGATTTGGTATCTACTGCATCTAGCGTGTTGTAGCTGGTACATTTCTATTTCAAAATTTTGTGATTTGGTATCCACTGCATCTAGTGTATTGTAGCTGGTACATTTCTATTTCAAAATGTTGTGACTTGGTATCCACTGCATCTAGCATGATGTAGCTGGTACATTTCTATTTCAAAATGTTGTGACTTGGTATCCACTGCATCTAGCATGATGTAGCTGGTACATTTCTATTTCAAAATGTTGTGACTTGGTATCCACTGCATCTACCGTAATGTAGCTGGTACTTTTCTATTTCAAAATGTTGTGACTTGGTATCCACTGCATCTAGCATGATGTAGCTGGTACATTTCTATTTCAAAATGTTGTGACTTGGTATCCATTGCATCTAGCATGATGTAGCTGGTACATTTCTATTTCAAAATGTTGTGATTTGCTCCCAATTAATATTTCCATTTTATATCTTTTTCAATTTTACTTTTTTTTTAGTTGACTTTAAAGACTGTCATTTTAATCATACTGCCATGTAAGATCTTTAAATTTGTTGAACCATGGATTGGGCAATCATAAATCTATAAAGGTTAGTATGAGTGAAAGCATAAATGAGTTTGAATATAACTATATCAAACAGATTAAAAAAGTAAAAGTTCTCCTTTCAGACCTTGTGGTCTATAGGGCAGATGATGTTAAGGTCATCTGTATCTGTGGCCTATGATTTACGAGGGTGTCATGTGATGTGGCCAGCACAACGACCAATCACCTTTACTTTTCCCCAACCAATGTCAGGTACCCATTAGAGCTGGGTGGACTCAGAGGCGCCCAAACATCCAGAAATTAGAAATCCCAGTTTTCACCAGAATTCATAGCTGGAACCCCCAGCATGGAAGCCAAGAGCTTTACCACTCAGCCACCACGACTCCATCAAATTGATTAGGCTAAAAGTAGTCCTATAGTTCTTTGAGTGAAAAGAACACAAGAAAACAGTGTTTAATGAATAAAAAATGGAAGAAGAAACTTTTTTTTCCACTAAAGTAAATCAAAGTAATGTTCCCCTTTCAGACCTTACAATCTATGGGGCTGAGGATGTAAAGGTCATCTGTTTCTGTGGCCCATGGTTAATGAGGTTGTCAGCACAACAACCACCCGCCTTTACCTTCCCCATCACATCAGGTACCTTTAGCTTGGTAGACATAGTCATGTGATCATGGCACTGCACACATATTGTTGGTAAAAATCTGGTTTCTATGCACAGTCAACACACGCTTTTAGGCACTTACCATGGATAAGTCGAGCAAAGAAAGATATAGTCAGGAAATTACAGAAATAAATAATATTGATCCTTACACTTTGAAAGCAAGCCATCATAATAAAGAAAATGATTTGCTGCCCTCCTTGTGTTATCCAGATCTCTTCACTTATAATCTTGTTCTACTGAAAGTGCCTACACAATCACAAAGGATGAATTCAAGGTATTCCGAATCAATTTTATTGTTAGACCTAGATTAGATCTAGATCTACTAATCTAGACTAGATTCTAGATCTATATTCTAGCTATTTAAGTTAGCATATCTAGACATATATACAACATTCATATAGATTGTGATAGAGATCTACTCTTTACTCAAGCCTTCAAGGTCTAGTATTCTAGATCTAGATCTATGGCTATATAGATCTATTATATATTATATACAAAATCTGAATGATGTCTCAGATTAGAGTGTGACTAGATCTAGAGTCTAGCCTACATAATACTTAGTAGGTCATTCTAGATCTCATCTAGACTCTATAGAATAGATCTAGATAACATCTAAAATCTACATATCTCTGTTGCTGCATATTTTAAGCATATGAGACTTAATCTTTATCCAATAGATTTAGCTAGATCTAGTCTTCACTTCTAGGTCACTTGATAAGATAAATAAATTTAGCTTTTATATAGCGCTACTTTCATGCTTATAGCATGCTCAGAGCGCTATGGTCCAATCAATCTCATTGGTGGACCGGAGAGGAGGGGTATCTGGAAGGTTTTCATATATATATATATATATATATATATATATATATATATATATATATTACATATTAGTATTATAATTTATTAGATTAGAGATAACTTATAAATATATATATGGACTATGGTTACAGATAATAGTTACTTATTATTAGATACTAGTATTATCTAGATCAGATCTAACTTCTAAACCAAAGAAAACTTTACTATCCAGTTTAGATCTAAGTCTAGGCCTGAAGACTTTTTAAAGTTTATTCAAGGACTAGGCTCATCGGGTCTAGTAACTTGATAAATCTAATGGTCCTAGATCTGATACTAGTTCTGTGTTTCTTTTACAACTTTCAAATGCTCCTTAAAATTTGAAGCTAATTACACCTTAGCCCAAACCTTTTGGTTGTTGCGGCTGAAGCACTTGACTAGTCTCGATTGAATTTTTGGTGTAGACTTAGGTTTTTAATTTCTATATTTTTAGGACGCTTCGAAGTCCAACCAATGTCTTGATATGAACAGGTATTTTTTATTATTTTTTTTTCTTTTCATTATACAAGAGCTCTACATTTATTACTAAAATGTTATCGCTATTTTTATTTTTGAAAATGTCTACAGGCTTACAAGAGTTTAGCAGCTTACAACCAGTTCCTAGATGGTTGGGTTCAAGATATTATGGCTTTTAAACCACTAGCAAAGGTAAGTAATAAATATTGTTATATTATACTAAATATCTTGATATTCATTGTATTTGCATGTATATGAGACCAATGTCTTGATATGAACAGGTATTTTTAATTATTTTTTTTTCTTTTCATTAGGTTCTTCACTCTCAGTGGTTAGCAGAAAAGGTACTGCAGCCCTGGATAAGTCGAGATGGTATTATTCTATCAGCCCACTGTTCTTGTACAGTTGGACTTGGAGAGTCCTGCACTCATGTGGCAGCCACTTTATTTATGCTGGAAGCCAACACCAGACTAAAAGAGAGTAAGACAGTTAGTTACAGGTTGTCATCTTACTGGATAAATCCATCAGAGCTTAAAAAAGTTTTGCCAACTAAGGTTTCTGAGATTGACATCACCTCATTAAAAAACAAAAAGTTAAATTTGATTCTCTTGTGAACAACATCACTTCTAAAAATAAAAATGTACAGGCTATTAAATCCAAAGAAACTATAAAGCTTAGTATAAATATTTTTAATTCATTTATTGAAAGTAATGAGACAACACCTTGAGTTGTTATTCCAATCAGATATTTTACTATGTTGTGCTTATATGATGGCTGCCTGGTCGTGCGGTTTGCGCGCTGGACTGTTGTTTGGATTTATCGACGGTCGAGGGTTAAACCCTACCCGCTCCCATCCCCCGTCGTCCTGCGGGAGGTTTGGACTAGGAAGTAAACTATCTTCAACTCTGAAGGAACATCCGAAACATGTAAAACATTTTACAAATATTTTTTTACAGGAAGAATAGGTTTGTGCCTGTGCTTTAATGCTGCTAGGTCTTTCAATGAAAATTTCAAAACAGTCATTTATTACTGTCACCTTCCTGCCATAAGTACTAATAATTTCTTTGGGCCTGAGACTCTCCTTATTGGGCCAGAAAATCAAATCGGACATGTTGACATACATAACATCCAAAACAGTATATGAATATCTTAGATGCAGTTGTGGGATGAATTTTGAACATATCAGCTAATACATAGGCAGGTTTACCTAGAATATTTGAATTAATGTGTGTTAAAAAATATATTTTTTGTACATTCATAATTATAGTAGTTAAATTAAATGCACCAAGATACCTGTGTGTAGTCGCCGAATGAACTCTTTATGTTGTCTGTTGTATTTATGTGTATTTTTCTGTTGTGTTGTCTTTATATGAGAAACGAGTCCTTGTAATCACAACAAATTTCCGTAAGGATCAATAAAGCAGTCTTAGTCTTAGTCTTAAATTATATATATATATATATATATATATTAATTATTATTATTTTATCTATTAGTATGAAAATTGTAGATCTATTCATTCAAGAGACCCTTAGTGGAACCTGGTACGACCAATCTCGTTGAAGACTGGTAATTTGAATTTTGGGATACCTCTAAGTCCAACCAGATTTAAATGGTATTTGACATTAGTTGGGGAAAAGTAAGGTGGTTGGTCATTGTGCTGGACAAGACATCCTCGTTAACCTAGTCCACAGAAACAGGTGACCTTTACATCATCTGCCTTATAGATCGTAAGGTCTTTAAAGTTAACTTGTTTATTAAAAAAAACATTTTATTTCTAGATCAATACCTGTTCTATGTAACTGTTTGAATAACAATGGATGCCAAGAACTATTTTTTTTTTTTATAAAGTATCTTAGTTATTAATTCAAATAAAGATGTCTGCCTGGTCATGCATTTTGCGCAATGGACTGTTCAGACTTACAGATGGTTCTGAGTTTAAACCCTGCACATTCCCATCCCCTGTGGAAATCATTTCTAAAAAGTTAAATCTAAATCTAATCTAGATTGAAAGATTCTAGTCAATCTAGCTAGAGCTTGAGAGTCGAGTACTATGTCACAATCTATGTGTGTGGATCTAGTATGTATGTTTAGAGTATACTATTATGTAGAATCTATTTATATTGACTCAAGCTCTATACTAGATCTAGACCAATTACAGGCTATTTATAATACTATCACGATCTAGATGCATGTTTATAATCTAGACTTGTATTAATTATTAGATCTAGCTCTAGATTCTAGATACAGTTTTAAGTCTTAGATCTAGACCATGAAAAAACCTTCTAGATACGAATCTTGATTAGATTTCTAACTTACAACTTGTATTTGACCTACATGTTACTTTATTGTTGTTTTTTTAAATTACTATTTAGATCAGTAGATCTACTAAATGTAGCCTGAGAAGATTTACCTATAAATCCTATATGTTAAGATATATAATCTAGATCTGTAGCATTTACTTTTGACTTTAGCCATAGGAGTAAGTGATACACTATTGTTGGAGCATAGTGATATAAAATCTAGTCTTTATACTAGAATATAGTATAACTAGCATTCCAGACTAACATAGGTGGACATAGGTTTCACCAGTCACATGAGGAAGCACTAAACCCCAGTGTAAAGCCCTCAGCCATGATGGACAAACTATTGTATCATCTAGTTAATATAGATCTATCTTTATCTTATTATAATTAAATCCACTAAATTGTACTGTAAAATGTTTTACATTTTGGAAGTTCCTTCGTAGTCCAAACCTCCCCAGGACAACAGCCAAGTCTTTTCGAAGTAATCTCTTTTTGAAGTAATCTCTTCATCCCTAGAGCCTAGCCAAGTTCTAGGCCTAGGTCGTCTAGGAATGCTAAAAAATCTCATTCCTTTCTTGTTTATTGACGTATATGAGTTTTTTTAGCACCCTTTTATGCAGCAGTAGCTAGGCATTTTGTTTAAATTAATGCACTAAAAAGGTCAAAGTAGAGATTGTGTTTTGGAAACTTAAACCCAATTGTATTACATCTAGATTTACTATGGTCAGTATAGCCAGAGTAAGGCTACTAATGTAAACTTACAAACAAAATGGCGGATCAGCTTAGTACGCAGAAACTGTCGCTTCATGTCTTCCAACCCAAAGGGTGGAATGACCTAAAGATCTGAAATCCAAAATCCCAGCCTTTACTGGGATTCGAACCGGAGACCTTTTAAAACATTATCATTAATCATGGCTAGATTTGAAAGAAAAATTATTTTGTTAATTATTTACCTCCATATTCATGAATTATTTATAATCTGGCATCTGGATTAATAGGGCTGGCTCAGTCCTTTTGCTATTAGTATTAGTAAGGGTCTTACCAGCATTCTGAGCATTGCACAGTCTGTCTCCATACTCATTATCATACTGTCTGATCTTAGACAGTTTTCTCACATACTATCACTATCACTGAGTATCAGTATATTTATATTGAGTATAATGTCTGTAGTCTAGTGTAATCTGATTAAAGTTTGAAGGCATCACTGTAAGTTAGACGTAAGTCTAGTCTAGAATTCAATTAAAAAACGTATTCTTAGAATATTATAGGTAGTCCACAACATCAGTGGCCACAACCGTGGCTCAGTAATTTGGGTAAAACTTCCCATCGAATACCCCTAGTTATTAGACTGTCATGGTGGATCTTAGTTTACTAACTAGACCTAGACTAATCAGTGATCTTTTTGAAAAGAGACGATTAAAGAATTATTTGGAAAGGGATCAATCATGTAAAGAAAATCGTTGAGAGGTGTAATTGTTTATAATTTAATTTTTCGCGTCAACGACAGCTGATTTTATTTATTTATTTTTATTTGTACGTATTAAATACTAAAATAAGATATATAAATTAAATTATATGCGCTGTCTAGGTATAATTAGGATTAAGGTCTCATTAAATAACAATTTTATTTGAAGAAGAAAAGAAAAACTTTATGCTACTTATAAAAAGGACTTGAATAAAACGAAAAATTAAGTTATGGCGTTATGTCGACTAGATCTAAATCATATATATATATAGTTCGTCCATCGTGGTTCGATGATGACCACTTTGTCATCCAGGGGGCTGAGGGCTTTGCACTGGGGTTTTATGCCTCCTCATGTGGCTGGAGAGACCTATGTGAGCCCGGAATGTTCGGCCGCACACTGGACAGGTTATTCCAGCTGGAGCTAGTGTCGTGGGCCTTGCTTTTCTTTTCTGGCGTTTTTCTTCTGCCAGCATTGTTCTTTTTTCCTCAGCCACCTGTGCGCCAGTTTTCACAGCGCGACGCCATGATGCTCTGTCATGTGCCTCTGTCTCCCAGGTGCCTTGGTCTATGCTGAACGCCTTCAGAGAAGCTTTGAGGGTGTCCCTGAAGCGCTTTCTTTGACCACCTTGCGAGTGCATTCCTTCGCTTAGTTGGCCTTACAAGAGATCTAAATCATATATCATATAGTTTGTCCATCGTTGTTCCATGATGACCACTTTTGTCATCCAGGTGTCTGGGGGCGTTGCACTGGGGTTTTGTGCTTCCTCGTGTGGCTGTTGAAACCTATGTTAGCCCGGAATATTCAGCTGCACACTGGGCAGGTTATTCCAGATGGACTTAATTTTTTTTTTAGTGGAGTAAAGTAGTGCCATTAGAGAATGAAATGGGTTGCCTGAATAAGCAAGAAAACCAACGAATTAGCAGAGTTTAAGTCACTTATTAACACGTATGACTAGAATGGCACATTAAACACGTTGGACGTAGATCTTCTTCTTCGTTCTCATTATGTTGGAGTGTTCAGATGAGTAGACCAATACATGAAATGAACTGCGCAGTGGTTTCCAAATCAGCTCCATATAGTTTCCTTTCTATTGGGGTGATTTGGGGCCAATGACTTATACGGGCCTCTTGGTAAAGAGAGCAGTTTTGGAGGACGTGGTCGGCATTTTCTGGTGATACTCCACATGGGCAGATTTCACTGGTTCCAATTTTGAGCTTCCGGACGTAGATCTAATTATCTTCTCTTTTGAAGTAACCTCTCTTTTATAGAATAATATAAGACAAACGCTAATTTATTTATTTTGTCATTTTTGTCATCATTCGTTTTATAAAAAATAAACGGGAGTTAAAATTATTTATAGTTTTTTGAAAGTCAATTGCAACAATAACAATAGCTATGCACATTTCATAAGATCTCATAGATCTAATTTTACGTATTTAAATGTAATATCAATATATTGACACCTTTTCAGACCTTGCGATTTATGGGATATAAATGATTTAAAAGTAATCTGCTTCTATGGCTGATAGCTAATTAACGAGGATGTCATGTGGCCAGCACAACAACCAAATTTAACCATCTACTTCGGATTTTACTTATCTTATATAATGCAGACCTTACTTCAAAAAAAAAGAGATGATTACGTCCTACGTCCTACGTCCTACGCGTCATGCATTTAGTCATGATTGTTAACCAATGACTTAAATTCTACCAAGTCACTGGTTTTCCTGGCTGGCTCAGGCAACCCATTCCATGCTCTAATAGAACTAGGGAAGAATGATAATTTGAAACCTAAGAATAGATGTAATTAAGTCTTTTTTTATAAAGGGATGAATCATATATATTTTTAAAAAAACGAGATTCAATCGCTTATTTTTGCCCGTGAAGCGTGCTACGAAACATCCCAAGTATATGCACATTACTGCTTATTGTCGAATGGCTACAATGGGCAGCGCATATGAACGCAACACATTCTCAAGGATGACAAAAATACAAGAGAAATTAAGGGGGATACTAGAGGTTGATCACAGAAAGCCCTAGGGAAGATGATCCAGTTAGTAGCTAGAGCCAGCTAAAAACGTTACCACGTGACGTGTCAGCCTAACCCAATAGAGACTGGTGTGAGGAGAACAAGAAAGAAATTCAAGAACTGCTAAGGAAAAAGCACAACTGCTATTGTTCTGTTCTTACAAACAATAATGACAATGCAGCCAGATCTCTCTATAAAGCTTCTTGTAACACTCCGCAGTCAAAGGTCCGGGCATAGAAGTAAATGGTGGCTTAAAGTTGAACTATCCTGGTTTATGCTAACACTGGTGACACACGCTCTTTCCACGAGTCGCTTCTATGTGCCTATAGCTCTCATCTTACCAGACTGTAACCATACTACGTCGCCGCTAAAATCTTCCGATGATTCCACTCTTTTAACTAGCAAGACGGATACACAAAATTGCTGGACAGAACACTATGGCTTGCTATTTGGTGACAAATGGTTTGTATCGGAGGGATCCGTGGTAAATATTCCAAAAAAAAAAAAAGCTATAGGAGAGGAGCTCAATGATTCACCATTTGAGAAACTTGAAACTGCAATTCTCATATACAAAAGGAGTGACAAGTCTAACTGCTCCAACTATAGAGGCATCACACTTCAATCAGTAGCATGAAAGCTCTTTGCATGAGTTTTGCATGAGTTTTGCTTGACCGACTAACCCATTTTTTTACGATTAAACTTTCCTCGTCTGCATCTGTGGAGTTACGTTATATATATTTACATGTAAGTGTGTCATAGACTTAGTACACAGTAATGCTACGCGATGGCT
Organism: Biomphalaria glabrata; assembly: GCF_947242115.1. Classification (NCBI taxonomy): domain Eukaryota; kingdom Metazoa; phylum Mollusca; class Gastropoda; family Planorbidae; genus Biomphalaria; species Biomphalaria glabrata. The sequence continues at coordinate 31,656,808 of NC_074726.1, read as the reverse complement.
GAAGTGGCCAAAGCAAAGGTTTCATAATTACGAGGCAAGAAGAGATCTCAGCACGTCACTACACACTAGAGTTATGCCCAGCAACCCTCACCCTGACAAGAACCAATGTGACTTTAGAGCCGGTATTTTTGGATACTTGTTTTGCGACAGTTACAAGAAAATGCAGAGAGCGGAACTTAAATATATATGCTGCCTTTGTGGATCTCACCAAGGCTTTCTTTCGACACGGTTAGTTGCGATGGCTTATAATCTTCTGCTGTAATAGCAAATGGTGATTTTCACGATAAACTAAACAATAACCAGAGGCGTAGCTAGGGTGGGGCCACATGTCCGTGGCCCCTAAATGAGTGGGTTTGTTTTTTTACACTAATTATTAAATATTACTCAAAATGCAGGGGCCACCAAAGAAGTAACTCCAGGGCCCCCAAAGAACGGCAGATTCCTAGCTACGCCAGTGACACTAACAATGAATTCACTGTTGCTCACAAAAGAATAAGAAAAGAAACTGAGGCAAAATTGAGCCTTGAGATTTGTAAAATGTTTGTTTGTTAAATGTTTGTTATTAAAATGTTTGTTTCTAAAATGTTTGTTTCTAAAATGTTTGTTTCTAAAAATGTTTCTAAAATGTTTGTTTGTAAAATGCTTGTTTGTAAAATGCTTGTTTGTAAAATTTTTGTTTGTAATATGTTTGTTTGTAAAATGTTTGTTTGTAAAATGACTGTAAAATAATTATTTGTAAAATGTTTGTTTCTAAATTGTCTGTAAAATGTTTGTTTGTAAAATGTTTGTTTGTAAAATGTTTGTTTGTAAATTGTTTTACTTGTTTTGGATGTTGAAGATGATTTACTTCCTAGTCCAAACATCCCTCAGGGAGACGGGGGATGGCAGCGGGCAGGGTTTGAACCGAGGAACATCGAGACGACCGAACGCACATACCGCACCACCAGGCAACCCTCCTTGTAACCATTTATAACAAACGAATATTCACACTTGATTAGAGGTACCCTACTAAAAAATATTACTAAATTCAGACAATTCAGGAGAACATCTATGACACAAGGTGAAAATACAGAGAAACACAAAACCCAGAAACAAAGACATAGACACATTTCTTATTTCATATGCTAGGACAAATTCGTACAAGTGCTCCATCTTTTCGGTGCTTTTAGTGCATGTATTGGGTTGTCTAAATCAGCTAGGAAAACCAACAACTTATAGGAATTTTTAGTCTTTGATTAACATACTTGGCTATTTAGACGTAATTATATTTCTTAATGAAATAACGTCAGTAATTTATAAGATAAGTAAAAAGAATTGAGTTATAATTTTAACAATAGCTCAATGCGTGACAGTTGATCTTCGTATCAAATCTCCTTTAATACACTAGTCAGTTGCCATATTTACAAAGCGTATATCAACTTACATTGTCTGTCCATCTGTCTGTCTGGTAAAAAGTTTGTGCCCCTTGTTTCTCCAGCATCCATTCTCGGAACAAGTTGAAACTTTGCACGATTATTCTTTGGCAAAGACAAGACACGAATCAGCTAAAAAAAAAACAAACAACATAATCCGATTAGTTTATTAATTACTTGTAAATAATTATTTTGCTTGAAACTAACAAGAGAAATTAATTCCATCAGAAGTCACAGATACGGCTAAATATGCAGAATTTCGTCCCCTTAGGTTATTGAACATGTTATTTCTACCTCGCCCGTTCTCGAATCAAGTTGAAAATTGAAACCATTATTTATTGTAGCTAATAAAAAATAAATCAAAAACAAAATTAAACAATTAGTCATTTGAATATAGGTAATTAATTATTTTGTTTGATATCGCATAAGGAAAATAATTTTTACATTAACGAGAGATATGCTTGCAAGGTGGAATTCTTTCCCTTAGATAAGGTTTGTATTTCATAATTGGATTTAAAAAAAAAAAAAAGACTTTCTCCCTTATCTTATCTTATATAATACAGACGTTACTTCAAAAAAAGAAGATGATTACGTCCTACGCGTCATGCATTTAGTCATGCATATTAACCAATGACTTAAATTCTGCCAAGTCACTGGTTTTCCTGGCTAGCTCAGGCAACCCATTCCATGCTCTAATAGCACTAGGGAAGAAGGAGTATTTGTACAAATTTGTCCTAGCATATGGGACGAGGAATGTGCCTTTATCTTTGTGTCTTTCAGAGTATTTTATTAAATTTTGTTTTTTGTATTTGAAGATTATGGTTCAGTGTTTTATGTATGATTGCTACTTTACTTTTGAGCCTTCTGTCCTCTCTAATCGACTTATTTAGTGCTATCAAGGGACGAGCTTCGAAAATTCAACTCTAAAGTGCTACAGTGTGTAAAAACAAATCATTTAGGCCTAACCTTTCAATAAAACAACCGTATCAATGCGTCCTTAGTTTTTATACACCGGATACACCAAAGATAGCCGCATATAGTTTTATCGCCTTTTTATGGAAATGTCCAATGACAGACGTAAACAAAGAGAAGAAGACTTTAGCAAAAAACAAAAGCACTCAGCGTGTGTGAGTGATTCTCTTATCTTATTATTGTGTTTCGTGTTTAAACAATACGTTTTTCCTTTCAGATCTTGCGATCTATGGGGCAGATGATGTTAATGTCATCTGTCTCTAACATGACCATGGTGTCATGTGGCCAGCACAAGATCTATGGGGCAGATGTCATCTGTCTCTAACTTGAGCAGGGTGTCATGTGGCCAGCACAAGATCTATGGGGCGGATGTCATCTGTCTCTAACATGAGCAGGGTGTCATGTGGCCAGCACAAGATCTATGGGGCGGATGTCATCTGTCTCTAACATGAGCAGGGTGTCATGTGGTCAGCACAAGATCTATGGGGCGGATGATGTTAATGTCATCTGTCTCTAACATGAGCATGGTGTCATGTGGCCAGCACAAGATCTATGGGGCGGATGATGTTAATGTCATCTCTCTCTAACATGAGCATGGTGTCATGTGGCCAGCACAAGATCTATGGGGCGGATGATGTTAATGTCATCTCTCTCTAACATGAGCAGGGTGTCATGTGGCCAGCACAAGATCTATGGGGCGGATGATGTTAATGTCATCTCTCTCTAACATGAGCAGGGTGTCATGTGGCCAGCACAAGATCTATGGGGCGGATGATGTTAATGTCATCTCTCTCTAACATGAGCATGGTGTCATGTGGCCAGCACAAGATCTATGGGGCGGATGATGTTAATGTCATCTGTCTCTAGCATGAGCATGGTGTCATGTGGCCAGCACAAGATCTATGGGGCGGATGTCATCTGTCTCTAACTTGAGCATGGTGTCATGTGGCCAGCACAAGATCTATGGGGCGGATGTCATCTGTCTCTAACATGAGCATGGTGTCATGTGGCCAGCACAAGATCTATGGGGCGGATGATGTTAATGTCATCTGTCTCTAACATGAGCATGGTGTCATGTGGCCAGCACAAGATCTATGGGGCGGATGATGTTAATGTCATCTCTCTCTAACATGAGCAGGGTATCATGTGGCCAGCACAAGATCTATGGGGCGGATGATGTTAATGTCATCTCTCTCTAACATGAGCAGGGTGTCATGTGGCCAGCACAAGATCTATGGGGCGGATGATGTTAATGTCATCTGTCTCTAACTTGAGCATGGTGTCATGTGGCCAGCACAAGATCTATGGGGCGGATGATGTTAATGTCATCTGTGTCTAACATGAGCATGGTGTCATGTGGCCAGCACAAGATCTATGGGGCGGATGTCATCTGTGTCTAACATGAGCAGGGTGTCATGTGGCCAGCACAAGATCTATGGGGCGGATGATGTTAATGTCATCTGTCTCTAACATGAGCATGGTGTCATGTGGCCAGCACAAGATCTATGGGGCGGATGATGTTAATGTCATCTGTCTCTAACATGAGCATGGTGTCATGTGGCCAGCACAAGATCTATGGGGCGGATGATGTTAATGTCATCTGTCTCTAACATGAGCATGGTGTTATGTGGCCAGCACAAGATCTATGTGACGGATGATGTTAATGTCATCTGTCTCTAACATGAGCATGGTGTCATGTGGCCAGCACAAGATCTATGGGGCGGATGATGTTAATGTCATCTGTCTCTAACATGAGCAGGGTGTCATGTGGCCAGCACAAGATCTATGGGGCGGATGATGTTAATGTCATCTGTCTCTAACATGAGCATGGTGTTATGTGGCCAGCACAAGATCTATGTGGCGGATGATGTTAATGTCATCTGTCTCTAACATGAGCATGGTGTCATGTGGCCAGCACAAGATCTATGTGGCGGATGATGTTAATGTCATCTGTGTCTAACATGAGCATGGTGTCATGTGGCCAGCACAAGATCTATGGGGCGGATGTCATCTGTGTCTAACATGAGCAGGGTGTCATGTGGCCAGCACAAGATCTATGGGGCGGATGATGTTAATGTCATCTGTCTCTAGCATGAGCATGGTGTCATGTGGCCAGCACAAGATCTATGGGGCGGATGATGTTAATGTCATCTGTCTCTAACATGAGCAAGGTGTCATGTGGCCAGCACAAGATCTATGGGGCGGATGATGTTAATGTCATCTGTCTCTAACATGAGCAGGGTGTCATGTGGCCAGCACAAGATCTATGGGGCGGATGATGTTAATGTCATCTCTCTCTAACATGAGCATGGTGTCATGTGGCCAGCACAAGATCTATGGGGCGGATGATGTTAATGTCATCTCTCTCTAACATGAGCATGATGTCATGTGGCCAGCACAAGATCTATGGGGCGGATGATGTTAATGTCATCTCTCTCTAACATGAGCATGGTGTCATGTGGCCAGCACAAGATCTATGGGGCGGATGATGTTAATGTCATCTGTCTCTAACATGAGCATGGTGTCATGTGGCCAGCACAAGATCTATGGGGCGGATGATGTTAATGTCATCTGTCTCTAACATGAGCATGGTGTCATGTGGCCAGCACAAGATCTATGGGGCGGATGATGTTAATGTCATCTGTCTCTAACATGAGCATGGTGTCATGTGGCCAGCACAAGATCTATGGGGCGGATGATGTTAATGTCATCTGTCTCTAACATGAGCATGGTGTTATGTGGCCAGCACAAGATCTATGTGACGGATGATGTTAATGTCATCTGTCTCTAACATGAGCATGGTGTCATGTGGCCAGCACAATATCTATGGGGCGGATGATGTTAATGTCATCTGTGTCTAACATGAGCAGGGTGTCATGTGGCCAGCACAAGATCTATGGGGCGGATGATGTTAATGTCATCTGTCTCTAACATGAGCATGGTGTCATGTGACCAGCACAAGATCTATGGGGCGGATGATGTTAATGTCATCTGTCTCTAACATGAGCATGGTGTCATGTGGCCAGCACAAGATCTATGGGGCGGATGATGTTAATGTCATCTCTCTCTAACATGAGCATGGTGTCATGTGGCCAGCACAAGATCTATGGGGCGGATGATGTTAATGTCATCTGTCTCTAACATGAGCATGGTGTTATGTGGCCAGCACAAGATCTATGTGGCGGATGATGTTAATGTCATCTGTCTCTAACATGAGCATGGTGTCATGTGGCCAGCACAAGATCTATGGGGCGGATGATGTTAATGTCATCTGTCTCTAACATGAGCATGGTGTCATGTGGCCAGCACAAGATCTATGGGGCGGATGATGTTAATGTCATCTGTCTCTAACATGAGCATGGTGTCATGTGGCCAGCACAATGATAAACCGTTTTTACTTTCTCCAACTACAGTCAGGTACCCATTATAGTTGAATGGACAAACATCCTGAAACTGAAAATCTCTGTCTTCGCCGAGATTGGAACTCAGAACCACACGTTCGGAAGCCAGGCGCTTAATCACTCAGCCACCGCGCCCATTCAAACAATTCTGCTATTAATGTTTGTTTCTTAATATATGAATAAATGTGTCCTCAAAAAAAAAATGTTTTGAAATAAATATATTCCTAGCCATCAGTATAAATTATCAGATAATATCTGCTTGAAATACTTGTATTAGGAGCTGTCGTCTTTGAGAAGTACAAAGAAGTAGAACTCATAGAGCCTGTTTGTGAGTGTGTAATTCTTTCGTGCGTGAATGTTGTTTGTACTTGCATCTATACAGTTATCATTACAGTAGTTACGCTGAGGTGTTCAATTATAGTCAAACTAAATTTCCATTTGATTATATTAATAAACATTATATTATCTTTAACTTTATCTATCCCTAAGTCTAATGGACCGTCGTCGACGTCTTTCTCCATTCCTCTCTATCTTTTGCCTTAGTTAGAACTTCTTTCAATGGCAGGTCCGTCCATTCTCTTATGTTGTATCGTATCTTATCTTATCTTAAATAAAGTTTACATATCAAAACATAATTTAGAAAATCTTCTTTCATATTTCTCTATGCCCTTGACTGATAAGTTTCAAGTACTCTGAGATCTGTCCACCTAGGATGGTCTCAGGATGACACCTATAGACCACTTCTCTGTTGCCTCCTGCGAAATGGACGATGACACCCACCCCTACAGCTACAGCAGCAGACAGCATCAGAAAGACGAACCCATCCAAGGCATTCTTATCTTCTTATCTTATATAATACAGACGTTACTTCAAAAAAGAAGATGATTACGTCCTGCGCGTTATGCATTTAGTCATGCATATTAACATGACATCCACTCCTGCTGTCACGCATGGCCGTTAAGTTGGTATGACTGTTGGATAAATCCTTTAGTTCAAATTTTTGTGACAGCATAGCGTCTGGTCTACCAATAAAAAGTTAGTAAACCAATTTGCTGTGGAAAAAAAAAGAAACTCTGCATTATTCCAAGGTATAGGTTTGACATCTGTCTACTAATTCATGCACAAATAAACTAAATCTAGATCTACATATCGAGGCATGGCGACCGGATGTTAAAGCGCTTGGCTACCTAAAAGTGGGTAAGATTATATCTTGGCAAAAGCAAACATAAACAAATCTATCTATCTATCTATCTATCTATCTATCTATCTATCTATCTATCTATCTATCTATCTATCTATCTATCTATCTATCTATCTATCTATCTGTCTGTCTGTCTGTCTGTCTGTCTATCTATCTATCTATCTATCTATCTTTCTGTCTGTCTGTCTATTCCCAAAAATACACATCTACTAAAGTAATCTAGTTGTATATATTTATTTTGGCCTTGTTATATTTTGTGTCGGTACAAATGTCCTAGACGTTACTGCTTACAAAGAGGAAATAAAAAGGCGCCATTCTTGGAAAAACAAACTCAAAAATGGTTGCATTTGAATTGTGTTTTACGGGATACACATTTGAGACCAAACGAAAATCCACTGCCGAGGACAGATGTAGACGGCGAAAAGAAAATCTAAATCGAACACCAGTGGACAACGGTTAAGCCTACGCTAGATGTGGCAAAATATGTAGGTCACATCTGGGGCTGCTTATCCACGGGAAATACTGCATTCCCCACTAATCTTCGGACTCGAAGAGAAGCCTTATAATTATATCTGAGTAAAAGCGCTATTATTAAAATGTAAAAAAAAAATTTAAAAATTAAAATATCAATTTAAGCTACGTCGTTTCATCTTCTAAATAGAACTTTTCTATCTAAGCGACAAGATTGATTCACAACATTGGCGTATCTAGGGTTTGGGAGCCCTGGCAGCTCCTTAATTTTGACATTTGACATCATGATATGAGATAATGGGAAGCGTGGTCGAGAGGCCAAGTACGCTTGAACTTGGCTTGGCTTGGCTACCTAGAAGGGGGCTCGCGGTTCGACACCCGACTCGGGATGAGTTGTGTTTACTGAGCGCCTAAAGGCAGCACGGAAAACCAACTCCTAGATACCCCCTCCCCTCACTGGTCCACAAATGAGATTGGACCAAAGCGCTCTGAGCATGCTATAAGCATGAAAGTAGCGCTATATAAAAGCTATAATAATAATATTTAATCTAAAAACAAATTTCGGGCTCTCATTTGGAGGATCCCTCCAGTGGTAGGCCCTGGGGTGTTTAAAATGTGGACCTCCCCTCCCCCCACCCTAGCTACGCCACTGATTCACTAGGTTCTTTTGAATAAAACAATTTAATGCTTCTTGACCAACGCGATTCTATGGTCTACCTCCTTTTTACGGCAGAACGGACCAATTTCTTCCGACTAACAAACTATCATACTATTGATGTTTTTTTTTGAGTGAACAAAAAAGGCCGGTAGAGGTCTCGCTAAACAGGAGGATGGTCTCTACCATTTATACATCCTTCTTTTACTGTTTCTTAATTTTATTTTCTTTAACATGTTAAATTACACATTTACCACACTAAAATTGACCCAGTCCTTTTTTAGATCCCTCCAGAAGATGCACAGTATGCGTCGCAGCAGCGTAGGTGGAAGCTATTTAATCTGTGTTCTTGACGCATGTAAGTTGCCCAGCTCTCACTGCCATAAAGAAGTGTGCTCAGAACGCAGGCATTGTAGACAAGGATTTTTGTTGCCGTGGTCAATTGGGTATTTTCCCACACATGCTTGGAGAGTTTTGCCATTACTGCAGAAGCCTTCCTTATTCTTTTTGTCAGCTCAGTGTCTAAGTCTAGGTTGCTGGCTATTGTTGTTCCCAAATATGTTAATTCCTGCAAGTGTATGATTTTCAATGTGTATCACTGGTATTTCTGCAACACCTTGTGCCAGGATTTCAGTATTGGAGAGGCTGATTGTGAGGCCAAACTCTTGACAAGCAGCTGCCAGTGCATTCACAAGCCTCTGCAATCCTATTCTTGTGAATGAGACATGAGTGCAGTATCGTCGGCGAACAGCAGTTCTCTAATCAAGATATATTAGTATTATTAGAATAGAGTAAGAAAGTATAAAGAGAATAGACAAAGAAAGTATAAGATAAAATAAGATAACTTTTATTGATCCAATCAAATGGAAATTCGGTTTGACTACAATTGACAACCTCAGCGTAACTACTATACAACAATATAAATGCACAATATAGATGCACAATAAAGATGCACAATTTAGATGCACATACGAACGACATTCACACACGATAAACACATACACATAACCAGCGCTTTATAAATAGACTATTATGTACTTTTCGATGACGACAGAATGTTAATTTTCAATGTTGGTAATCCAGGGTCTATTATTACTGAATGTTTTAATTTTCTTCTTTGGTACAATCATGCTTTCACAGAACTGGATGTACGAATTAACAGTTGTAAGTTCATCTGTCTGGGCAGTTGTATACAAACACGTCCCAATCTGTTTGCTCCACACAACTTTGTAGCTGTAAAACAGCGTCGTCAGACCATCTGGATGGACCGTACTTCGGGTTTTGTTGTTTTTAAAATCGGTTTGTACACGGGTGTAAGTGTGGTCCGACTCTCCGAGGGGAAATAACGATCGAGATGTGTAGGCCACTTCTATGTTGCTATAACACATGTCCAAGGTTTTATCGTGCCGTGTGGGACAATTAACATATTGAGTATATGTTGGCAAGTGTTGATCCAACGAAAGATGATTGAAATCTCCCATAACTATTCGGGAGGAACCATAGAAAGGGGTTCACCTCCTCCGGCCCGAGCCTCAAGGCGGAGACGATGGACGCCATCGAAGCTTTGACTGCTCCCTATCCGGACAATTTTAGTAGCAGAGTGCCTGGTGGGTGGACCAAGCCACCCTCCAGATCATTGCGTTCAATCAAAAATGTCTTTATAGACATAGTAGAAAAAGAAAAAAAAATGCAAACAAAAAAAAAACACTCCTTAAAAAAAGGAAACGAAGACACCACACTCCTCGCGGAATCGAAAGTAATCTAAACGGAAGTTTAACCCTTAAAGTGCTGAGTGGAGTCTACTGTCTACAAGCAGAGCCTGCCTTACATAATTGGAGGTAAAACGAATAGGGAGGCCCAATGCGAAGTGAATAGTGTGGCCTCAAATGAAATAGAAAAGCAAAAAATTAATACCTAAAATATGCAATGAATAATAAACTTTCCTGTATCACCTGTATTCATATCAAAATCAACAAATAAGTTAAATTCACATAGCTCCTACGGCGCTATTGTCCTTCATGGACGATCCATGAGACTAGAAATAACGTTTCCATTATGTCAACAGAGGGAAGACATAACGGTCTTCTAACATATGTCATCTAACAAGTACATCTAAATAGTTGTGACTAAACCTTGACTCGTAGTAGAGACTTACAATTAGAGCTAGGGGAGAGGACGTAGAGTTCTGCTTGAGATTTAATTCACGTTTCGCGATTTTTTTTTTCTGAAAAAATTTTTTGAGTGTGACAAAGGATGGTCCAGCTACAAGATTGGGGGGGGGGGGATATAGGGCGAGTGTAACCTGATCAAGAAAAGAAAAATGGCTCCTCTTCTACACTAAATTTGTTGAACAATGTGTGGTTGGGGGTGGGTAGCGATTCCACCCACCGCTTCCCCCTCTCTTTTCATTAATCCACTAGTATTTACATTCTGCTATGGAGACAGTTTGTCTCTTCTACCGTACAGGTGGCTATTTTTACCCTTTCTTCTTCCGTACCTTTCAACACGCGCCGACACGTACTATCGTAGTTTTCACGGCAGAACTAGGTGTGATGTAATCACCTTTCCCTGTTCGGAGCTTCGCCAGCGCCGGCTCCGTATTACATCAATTACTGTTAGGATCACCGGCAGGCTCGTAAAGGGGAAGGGCAAGGTACGGTGAGTTATCTTGGTCAATACTGATCTCGTCGTTCACTTTCTTTGTTAGATCACTGACAGACAGTTCAATTGAGGTCTAAGTCGTTCACTTTCTTTGTTAGATCACCGACATACAGTTTAACTGAGGTCTAAGTCGTTCACTTTCTTTGTTAGATCACCGACATACAGTTTAACTGAGGTCTAAGTCGTTCACTTTCTTTGTTAGATCACCGACAGACAGTTTAACTGAGGTCTAAGTCGTTCACTTTCTTTGTTAGATCACCGACATACAGTTCAACTGAGGTCTAAGTCGTTCACTTTCTTTGTTAGATCACCGACATACAGTTCAACTGAGGTCTAAGTCGTTCACTTTCTTTGTTAGATCACCGACATACAGTTCAACTGAGGTCTAAGTCGTTCACTTTCTTGGTTAGATCACCGACATACAGTTTAACTGAGGTCTAAGTCGTTCATTTTCTTTGTTAGATCACCGACATACAGTTCAACTGAGGTCTAAGTCGTTCACTTTCTTGGTTAGATCACCGACATACAGTTCAACTGAGGTCTAAGTCGTTCATTTTCTTTGTTAGATCACCGACATACAGTTTAACTGAGGTCTAAGTCGTTCACTTTCTTTGTTAGATCACCGACAGACAGTTCAACTGAGGTCTAAGTCGTTCACTTTCTTTGTTAGATCACCGACAGACAGTTCAACTGAGGTCTAAGTCTAAAATGTGACGTAACATAAACGATGTCCCGATCAAATCTCTCTAGTTTGGATCCTATATCGTCGGCCAGCTTCAAAAGCAGTTGTGTATGACAAATTCACTCTGCTTGTCACACTCATAAATAAAATAAATTAAAGTTTTTGTATAGCGCTACTTTCATGCTTATAGCATGCTCAGCTATGGTCCAATCTCATTTGTGGACCAGTGGGAGGAGGGGGCAACTGGGAGAAATTTTCCGTGCTGGCTTTTAGGCGCTCAGTAACCACAACTCTGCTCGCGTCGGGTGTCGAACCTCGCACGCTTCTCACAGTGTCTCCCCCCTCGTTCCCCTATTTGGTCCAGAGAAGTAGTAACACTCATACTATTTCATCTTGCTGCTCTTTTATCCCATTGAAGAGATTTAATAAAATCATTGATTTTTTATCGGCCCAGTCTCTATTTGGAGCCATCACAAGGTTACTAACTCCGATGCCATAGTAACATTTCCCGAATCTTCCCTTCCATGCCACAATCCAATCATGACTTTCTCAACTTTGTTGTAGATATTGCTTATTTTTATATTGTTCAATGTTTTACATTCAATAGTTTTATTATTATTATTATTATTTCTCTTTATTCTATTACGGTTTGTGTGTGTGTCAGGCCTACCCGTGTATCTAATTAACCCTGTGCATCAAGCAGTCATTTAAAATTAGCCAATTTGTTTGCTAACTATTGGTAATTAATTATTTTGTTTGGAATCGAAAAAGTGAAAGAAATTGTACTTGAATGATGTGGTGGTGTAAGTATTTGTTCTTATTATATATTATAATATACATATATATTATATAAAAACAACGAAGATTAAATTACGCTATGACTACAACATGTCAAGCTTAAAGTTGAGGGTTATATATTTGATGTTAATATTTTTTCTATTATTTTTTTCGCCTTTGTAGATCTATGCTATTACTTTTATTACATAATTTATATATAGTTTTTAGTTATTGCTTAAAGTACAAAAGCTTGTTTGCAAAACAGCAACAGAAAAAAGTTGGCAAGTAATTCAAGGGAGATAGTCTAGTATTAAGCCTTAAAATCAAAATGGCGTATTTCCAATGACAATATATGGTAATAAGAAATAAAACTTAAAAATATATTTTTTAAAATCTATTTATCTCCGAAGAAATCACATTACATATCTGTATTCATGGGCGCCCGCAAGGGGGGCACTTGCACCCCCCTGGATTCTGAGTATCGAAATTTTAGCCATTTGTTCGCGCCATCAAATCAATTAACTTCTAGTAGCAACTGAACAAGTAGTGCTTCCACTGGTTAATGTAGTAGTGATTAGCCTAGGCGTATGGAAAGGATGGCCAACCATGTACGTGCGCGCCTCTGAATTCTGAGTAGCCACGTTTTAGCCAATTTTAAAAAAAAAATTTATAATGAAATGCATCTTCCAGAACTGTTTTTTTTTTTTTTGGTTTATTACGTAGATGTAGATTTAGTCAAAATCCGGGGTGGGGGGGGGGGGGGCGGGTTCCAGTGCATCACAATGTACCCCTCAGGGTGCCCATGTATTATAGATTCAAGAGTTTAATAAATTAATGTTTAGGAAAACTTTTCGCATCGGATCGTCTTCTAGATCTAAGTCTAAATCATGCGCCTGTCTCACAGGTGGCTGTAGCAATGCTGAAGGCTTTCAGAGAAGCTTTGAGGGTGTCCCTAAAGCATTTGCTTTGTCCACCTTGTGAGCGCTTTCCTTCCCATTAATTGGCCATACAGGAGTCGTTTAGGGATGCGGCGGTCTTCCATTCTGCAGATGGGTGCTGCCCTTCGAAGCCTGAACTGCATCAAGATTGTGTGGGTGCTTTGCAGGCCGCTTTTCGAAGGACTTCAGTATTGGCTATTTTTTCTTGCCATTTAACATTACGTATTTTTATTAGACAGTTCATGTGGAAGTGGTTCAGTTTTCTTTTTGCATGTTTTTTATACACACACTTGAGACCAAACAAAGTCCGCGACAGAGGACAGACGTAGACGACGAAAAGAAAATCTTAATCGACCGCCGGCGGACAATATTTTTGCCTGCTCTGGATTTGGCAAAATATGTAGGCTACAGCTGGGGCTGAGTAGCCACGGGAAATATTGCATTCTTCATTAATCTTCGGACTCGAACACAAACCTTATGATTATTATGTAGGTCTGTGATCTTATATATGTAGCATTATTTAAATCAGTCCCCCCTCCCCATTGTACTGCTGATTCCTTGCTTTACTTAAGTCTGTAATGACAATTGAAGTAATTACCTTGTGTTCCTTATGTTTCTTGTGTTCCTTATGTTTCTTGTTTCTTGTGTTCCTCGTGTTCCTTGTGTTTCTTCTCTCTATCTGTTAGTTTCTGCAGAATTCTACTTATGAGAAAAGAGTCCTTGTAATCACAACAAATTTCCTCATGGATCAATAAAGCAGTCTTAGTCATAGTCGTAATTCATATGCTGTATATATTGGGCCATAACAATACAGGGCCAGTTAGGCAATACTGGCTAGTCCACGATATGTAGTCTTGACTTGTAATGGACCACTCTTCACTCATACACACACATGTTTTTTTATAATGAAACGCGACATCCTTTTGATGCATTCTTTGTCTTGTATTCAGCTGAATATAGGTCAGTGTTTATCACATTGACAACTTTATAAGAAAAAATTGTTATTAACGAAAAGGGATATAATGGACACAAATATTCACCAATATTCTGGCACTGTAGTTCCAATGAGCTGAAGATTAAATGTCTCGCTATACAAGGAAACAGATTGTTTACTAGCCTGCATCCTTGACCTTAGATCGGACTACTCTGGACGTGCTAGGAACATGTTCCAAATCTTGACATTTCCTGTTTTTACTGTATGCAGCAGACCTTTTTCAATGACGTCCAGTCTTGACTTGTCCAATAAAAGCTGGATACATTCTGAAACTGCAAGATGGAGAGCAGTCCAACCTAAGTAATCACTATTGACACAATTTAGAATCAGTGGCGTGCCAAATGTGGGGAGAGAAGAGCATCCGCCTCTGGTGCGGGGCCGTAAGGGGGTGGCGCCAAAACATGACAAAACATATATATTTCACTAATTCAGATAAGCTAGCATGAATAATTGTATTAATCATTTCACTGATTTGTATCCGCTTTGTTAATTTTCAACCCCAGCCGAATGCAAAGTAAGTAAGTAAGTCAGACACTTAACTTAACTTTTTAAGCAGCATGGCTAAATGTACCTGTATTTCTAGGACTGTGACTGTTACTACAGATAGTTCATTAGCTAGCTTCGTTTTCATTATTTGTAAGTTATGTATTTCTCACTGGACTATGCAAATATGTATGACGTACACTATTGTAAGGTTGGGGGGGGGGCGCTGACAGCACTAGCCACTCCGGTTGGCTGGCATCCTTGGTACGCCTTTAGATATAATCCTAATATAAAAATAATTGTTAACTTATTAACGAAAGAGACTCACTATCTTAGTCTGAACTGAATGTCCATGTTAGTGATAAAGTGCCCAATCCATGTAATCTATAGAATCCCAACAAGAAGAAGATTAATGAGAAGTACAGTATTTCACGTAGGCACGCAGTCCCAGCTGCGACCTACATATTTTACCACAGTCAGCGCAGGCATAACTATTGTCCGATGGTGGTCGATTTAGGTTCCAGAGAGCGAAAAGGAGAGAGAGATAGAAGGACAGAGAGGGAGCGGGTCGTTAAACTTCATTGTTACAGATCATTAACATGTAGGCCATTTATTCAAATAATTTTTAAAAAGAAGTGGGTTCCGGCCATAATAAACAATATTAACTAATAAAACCTTGGAACAAATCAACGGGTGTAGCCGGTGTGAACTGCTAGCATGATATATATTTAATATTTTTGTTTTTGCCTGAAATGAATTGGGGTCTATTATGTTTGCCTACAATGGCTTAAGTATTTGATGAAACATACATGAAAAATAAAGATAAAATTTAAAAAAATAGCAAGGTTACAAAGACAGTCTGTGGGAAACAAACTGAAAATCGGCCCCCGACTTTGTCAAACCAGGCAAGTAACAAAGGCAGGGTTCAATGTTATCAGAATGAAATTTTATAAAAGACAAATGACAGAGAAGAATGGAGAAAAAGGGTTAACAGATCTTGTGTGGTGCCTCATCGGTCCAGCAGACCAAAGGATAGGTGAAAGTGAATGTGAAATTATATACGAACCTGGCCTAACTGATGTCTTATAATAAATATCTAACTGATCGATTTATTTGGGGGCTAGAACAACAAAGATATTTTCACGATTGAAGCCACAGCGGTTTAATGTACCAAATAAGAAGTCAGAAAACCAAGAAGTATAATGTGTGTAATTCTGTACATTAGTCACAAGACAAGAGTTGAATGTTCTTTTTAAATGCATTAAATTTGCAAATTTTATATTGCAAAAACGTTTATATATCAACAGACTGTAATTGAGAGAACATATTGGAAGAATGTCTATTATTGTTGTCATTTTCTCTGTTTTCATCTCAATACTGACGGTCAGTGTGATCTATTAATATAAACACTATTCTAATAACTTAGACTCTACTGTTCTGCCTTATATACAAAAGTCGTTAGAATCTCTGGTGTTATAACGTAATAGAAGAGAGATTTTTATTTGGGTAATAACGTGAGAATGTATTACCTTGTATAAGAGCTCATTGGAGTCTCTTTTGTAATTACATGTAAAAAAAATTAACCAATAACATTGTGCTAAAGGTGAGAGACACATTTAATGCCAATCTATAAGGCTTGACTTCCGATTCGAAGATTAAGGAGGAGTATTTTACTTGGCAACGCAGCCTTGCTGTCATCTACTTAGTTTGTCACACCCAAAGCAGACATAACCGTTGTGTCTTCCTGTGGTCGGTTTGGGTTCTCTTTCCGCCTGCTACTGAAAGGGGTTCTAACCAAGACAAAAGAAAGGAATGGAGAAAGACGGTCAACTAATCGTGTATGGTGCCCCAATGGTCCAACAGACTAAGGCAGTGTTTCCCAAACTTTTGACCTATGTGTACCTCATTTATAATTTTTGTAACCTTGATTACCCCTCGCCCCCCCCCCCCCCCCAAAAAAAAAAAAAGAATAAAAAAAAAACCCAATCAAAATACATTATTTAATTATACACTAAATAATAATGAACGAACAATGCAATTATAAGTAAAAGTTATTGTATAAATAACAATCTATGTGGATCAATGTTGATAATGTTTGTGTGCTGAGATAACAGATATTCGTTCTCTGGTTCTTCATGTTAATTTAAGAGGCGTTTGCTTTTTGACGTGATTTCTAGAAATGCTGACAGAGCATCTTAATTTACACATAAAGTTGGAAAAAGCAAGAAATTGTTTTGGAATGTTTTCAATCACACAACAGTTACCCCCCCCCTCCCCCATTCGGCTAGTGTTTCCTATGGAAATATCCGATACAGTTTGAGATCAACAGACATAGCTCGTATAGAGTAACATATTCAAATATTTATCAGTTATTGAACTAAAGCCGCCCTCGATATTCATTTTCACTCCACCCACATTTAACTCTTTCTCTCCGTTTTTATTTGTCTTCATTTTGCTCATTACTATTTCACTTCCCTGTTACGACCAAGCTTCAATAGCTTTGTTGTTTGTTATCAGAAAAAGTTGTATCTGGTACAGAATTAAAGGGAATAGCATGCTCTTTTATTTAACACAAAGTCAAGTTTATAAAATTAAACATTAATTTAATTTAATTAGGTCAAATCAACGATGGTATCGTCGATTAGGAGAGAAAGAGTTAATCATTGTTATTATTCATAAGAACTTTATAAAAATCATTTAATGGATGTCATAGTAACAGCTCTTATATATCGTCATGTAAATTTAAGCCTTATTTTTTCTTCACAGTTATGCTTCAATATGAGGCGAGTGAAGTCACAGGAGATCAAATGCCTGACCAGGTCAATGTAACTTTTAGCACAGAAACAAAATCTCTAACCAAACTTAATCTCAGACGCTCGCGGCATTTTAACCTCGATATTCCTTTGTATACTTTGGACACCGACCAGGAAGGAATTTTCCATAGACATAAAGTGAAAACCAGACCTAAAAAGGTAAAAACAGTACATTTTAAATTTTTTTTTTTAAAGAAATAGTTCCAATAGTCAACATACAAATTACAATGAAGAAAAACTTATTGTGCGAAACTTACTGAAAAGAATGTGATTGTGTTGCAAGCAAGTGTCTGGAGTAATGCACCCCTAAATTATTGTTTACATGTCCAGTGGTTAAGTGTGGGATTTAGGAAATTTAAGCATTGGAATATTTGACACCGGACATTAACGAACCCGGTAATTTATCGACCCAGAAATTTAGGTACCGGTAAATTAGGGATAGTTTATCATTAGAATAGTTTCTTGATTTCATTAAAAAAAAAATTCATATCAACAGTGAAAAATACACTCACACACACACACACAAGACTGGCTGCTCGAGTAAAATGTACACACATCGGCATACCATTCCACACGCTTAACACACGCAAAAAAAAAAAATAGATAACTCAATAAGACTACTGCTATTAACTCTTTCTCTTCGTAATTATTTTCCTCGTTTTGATAGTATTATTCGTTTTGCTCATTTGTACGTAATTTCACTATATTGTTTTGTTTAAACTTCAAAAACTTAACGTTTCTGTTTGTTATCAGAAAATGTTGTATTTGGTATCAAAATGCTCTTTTAACATAACACATATTAAAGCTTATAAATCTAAAAATCAATTTAGTTTAATGGGGATCAAATCAACGTTGGCATCGTCGATTAGGAGAAAGAGTTAAAGCTTCCTCCAGTCGCGAGACGACTTTTGGACGTCTGATAGAAATGTGAAGAAAGCCTGTGCATTAGAGATGGTTGGAATGACATCGCCTCCCTCCCCATGCAGCTGTTCTGGTACAGCTGCGTCGCAGGTTAAAGGCAGGTGCTGGTACAGCTGCGTCGCAGGTTAAAGTCAGCGACTCTCCGATTTTTCCTCAGGGTTGATTTTCTCAGCCTTTACCAAGTTTGGATATCACAACAAAATTAATGTGTATTATTTAGTTGGCCACGGGGATTTCGCCCCACAGTGTTTATTATGTGTATTTCATTAAAAACTTTTTTTTTATTATTATAGCTTTTATATAGCGCTACTTTCATGCTTATAGCATGCTCCGAGCGCTTTTGGTCCAATCTCATATACCTAACCCAGAGGGGGTATATATTTATAGCTTTTATAGCTTTTATATAGCGCTACTTTCATGCTTATAGCATGATCAGAGCGCTTTGGTCCAATCTCATTTGTGGACCAGTGGGGGGGGGGGGGGGAGGGGGTATCTAGGAGTTGGTTTTCCGTGCTCTCAGTAAACACATCTCTGCCCGAGTCGGGTGTCGAACCTCGAGCCCCCTTCTAGGTAGCCAAGCCAAGCCAAGTGCACTTGGCCTCTCGACCACGCTTCCAATGTTATTCTGTTCATATTTGTACGTTGTTCATTAGAACACAGTATATCGGCCTGTTTTTTTTTTCCATAACGCCAGTGTATTTTTCAATAAAAATTCAGATCTTGAGTTCGAAGCCTCATATAGACTAAGAAATGTATATCTGAGCTGAGTTGTGTTTGCTGAGCGCATAAAGGCTGCACAGAAAGATTCTCTCATGCCCAGATCCCCTCCAAAGAGATTGAGCCAGAGAGCAATGCTACGAGTAGCCTACTATACAGAAACTATACAAATTCTCTTAATCAGATAATTTTTTTTGTTGGTGATTTTCCCTAATGTAATTAGCTTTAAGCTTAATGAATACTTTGTTCGAAAATCCTAAAGGTCGATCCACATATGTTTCTTTTTTCAGGCCGATATGAGTGCTGGTCTATTCCGCGGTTAATCTACTCCATTGTTTTCTTAATTTCTTCCGGATAGAGAGGAATTGACATTTGTTAGCTCAAAAGTTATTTATTTATGTATTCTATCTTGGTCCAGAATGTCTAGTTTTTTTTATTGCCTTCGTTTTTAATATGTGCTGTTCTTCATTAAAGAGCCTTACAAATTGTTTGAATTTTTTTTTTCTTTTCAAATAAATACCTAACAATAAAGAGTAACCGACTTTTCCCCAGACGGTCGCTTCTTCAAGTTTTATAGACAGGGACGCTAGTTACGATGAGATGAATGCGGACACAGCGATAGATAATCTACAAGCATTTAACATAGGCTCTGGGAGTAGCATCGTTGGCATTTATGATCACGTGATGCTGTTAGGCTAACAGGGTAAGAATTACCCTACATTACTTAGTAGCCCCGCCCCCCCAACTAAAAAAAAAAGAAAAAGCCGCTAATAGTCTTGCATGGTTGGTCCGGCCCTCGTTTAAGCCCCCCCCCCCCCCCCCCAAAAAAAAGAAAAAAAACTAGAAAGATATTTTTAAAATCTGATATTATGATATTTTAAATATTACAAAGTTCTAATGCAATGGCTTTTTAAAAATCTTTTGAAAAAAATACTGCTACGAATCTCCACTATCCAGACTCTCTGCAGACTGCACCACACGACACAACGAACTTAAAGAACCTCACAACTCAAAGCTCCTAAGTATTAGTAACAGTTTAATTTCAAATACATCACAATTGGCGACAACATTAACACAGAGTAAACAAATCTCTCTTATATAGCGTCTCAACTGGCCTTCTAGAACCTTCTTGACCACTCCAGTTGATCACTTCCGCCGTGACCTGCGTGCGTAATATTTACAACACTGGTCCTTGCCGAACTGGCGAGTATTGTCGCTGGTCACGGTTGACCGCTCGTCCTGTGCTAGACTGGGGCGATTTGGGTAGGCTAAAAACACATACAGTTACGACCACCTGTGTCACCACCAAGTTTCAAACAATACCTTTTTTTTTTTTAAATTAATGATGCAAGTAGTTTTTTTCGCATAAATATACTCTTTTGAAAACAATTCATCAATTAAAGACACATAGATAAAGGCACATTTTTTATTCCATATGAAAGTTTGTACAAGTGCTCCCTCTTCCCTAGTGCTATTAGAGGAAGTAGGGGCTGCCTTAATCAGCCAGGAAAACCAACGACTTGGCATATTTTAAGTGACTTATAAACATGTATGACTAGATTGATACATGAATACGCGTAAAATCTTATCATCTTCTCTATTGAAGTAACGTCTTTGATTTATAAGAAAATTAATACATCCTTGCCTTTCTTAAGTCGTAGAACGACTGTGGTTTATCTCGTAGAACGACTGTGGTTTATCTCGTAGAACGACTGTGGTTTATCTCGTAGTACGACTGTGGTTTATTGTGGTTTATCTCGTAGAACGACTGTGGTTTATCTCGTAGAACGACTGTGGTTTATCTCGTAGAACGACTGTTGTTTATTGTGGTTTATCTCGTAGAACGACTGTGGTTTATCTCGTAGAACGACTGTGGTTTATCTCGTAGAACGACTGTGGTTTATCTCGTAGAACGACTGTGGTTTATTGTGGTTTATCTCGTAGAACGACTGTGGTTTATTGTGGTTTATCTCGTAGAACGACTGTGGTTTATCTCGTAGAACGACTGTGGTTTATCTCGTAGAACGACTGTGGTTTATTGTGGTTTATCTCGTAGAACGACTGTGGTTTATCTCGTAGAACGACTGTGGTTTATTGTGGTTTATCTCGTAGAACGACTGTGGTTTATCTCGTAGAACGACTGTGGTTTATTGTGGTTTATCTCGTAGAACGACTGTGGTTTATCTCGTAGAACGACTGTGGTTCATCTCACTGCTGACACCTATTCTCGAGACTAATTTCTATGATGATGAATACAAGAATGTAAGGGAAATTATATTAAAAGGAAAAAATATTTTTTTTTGTATATGCTGAGTAACATTTATCCATACAATTTAGCTATTAGTTGAAAAAAAATGTCATAAATTATATATTTCATTTGGTTTTCCTGATCAGTATCTCGCTGATCTTGGTATCTGAACAAACGTCGAATCCAGACCTTGTTGGTGAGTTTGCTAGTACTCGATTCTCTCCGTGAGACTCAGCTTTTGTTCAACGCTTGAGTGCAGAATTCAAGTTGACATCCTCAGGACTGTTCAAGTTCACATCATTCGTAGGCTTCCTGTCGTGGAAGCTACATTCGTAGGCTTCCTGTCGTGGAAGCTACATTCGTAGGCTTCCTGTCGTGGAAGCTACATTCGTAGGCTTCCTGTCGTGGAATCTACATTCGTAGGCTTCCTGTCGTGGAAGCTACATTCGTAGGCTTACTGTCGTGGAAGCTACATTCGTAGGCTTCCTGTCGTGGAAGCTACATTCGTAGGCTTACTGTCGTGGAAGCTACATTCGTAGGAATTGCTATCACAAACAGCGCTAATATCACTAGCGTCTCGGTTAAGTAAAGGATCGTATCTCTTTTTGACATGGTAGCCATCATGGTACCTATCGGTTTATCTGTCTTGTTAAGCATGGTACCTATCGGTTTATCTGTCTTGTTAAGCTTGGTTCCTGTCAGTTCATCTGTCTTGTTATACATGGCACCTACTGATTCATTTGTCTTGTTAAGCATAGTTCCTATTAGTTCATCTGTCTTGTTAAGCATGGTTCCTGTCAAATCATCTGTCTTGTTAAGCATGGTACCTATCAGTTCATCTGTCTTGTTAAGCATGGTACCAATCAGTTCATCTGTCTTGTTAAGTATGGTACCTATCAGTTCATCTGTCTTGTTAAGTATGGTACCTATCAGTTCATCTGTCTTGTTAAGCATGGTACCAATCAGTTCATCTGTCTTGCTAAGCATGGTACCTATAAGTTCATATGTCTTGTTAAGCATGGTACCAATCAGTTCATCTGTCTTGTTAAGCATGGTTCCTATCAGTTCATCTGTCTTGTTAAGCATGGTTCCTATCAGTTCATCTGTCTTGCTAAGCATGGTGCCTATAAGTTCATATGTCCTGTTAAGCATGGTACCAATCAGTTCATGTCTTGTTAAGCATGGTTCCTATCAGTTCATCTGTCTTGCTAAGCATGGTACCTATAAGTTCATATGTCCTGTTAAGCATGGTACCAATCAGTTCATCTGTCTTGTTAAGCATGGTTCCTATCAGTTCATCTGTCTTGTTAAGCATGGTTCCTATCAGTTCATCTGTCTTGTTAAGCATGGTACCAATCAGTTCATCTGTCTTGCTAAGCATGGTACCTATAAGTTCATATGTCCTGTTAAGCATGGTACCAATCAGTTCATCTGTCTTGTTAAGCATGGTTCCTATCAGTTCATCTGTCTTGTTAAGCATGGTTCCTATCAGTTCATCTGTCTTGTTAAGCATGGTACCAATCAGTTCATCTGTCTTGTTAAGCATGGTTCCTATCAGTTCATCTGTCTTGTTAAGCATGGTACCAATCAGTTCATCTGTCTTGTTAAGCATGGTTCCTATCAGTTCATCTGTCTTGTTAAGCATGGTTCCTATCAGTTCATCTGTCTTGTTAAGCATGGTACCAATCAGTTCATCTGTGTTGTTAAGCATGGTACCAATCGGTTAATCTGTCTTGTTAAGCATGGTACCAATCGGTTTATCTGTCTTGTTAAGCTTGGTTCCTGTCAGTTCATCTGTCTTGTTATACATGGCACCTACTGATTCATCTGTCTTGTTAAGCATAGTTCCTATTAGTTCATCTGTCTTGTTAAGCATGGTTCCTGTCAAATCATCTGTCTTGTTAAGCATGGTACCTATCAGTTCATCTGTCTTGTTAAGCATGGTACCTATCAGTTCATCTGTCTTGTTAAGCATGGTACCAATCAGTTCATCTGTCTTGTTAAGTATGGTACCTATCAGTTCATCTGTCTTGTTAAGCATGGTACCTATAAGTTTATATGTCCTGTTAAGCATGGTACCAATCAGTTCATCTGTCTTGTTAAGCATGGTTCCTGTCAGTTCATCTGTCTTGTTAAGCATGGTTCCTATCAGTTCATCTGTCTTGTTAAGCATGGTTCCTATCAGTTCATCTGTCTTGCTAAGCATGGTACCTATAAGTTTATATGTCCTGTTAAGCATGGTTCCAATCAGTTCATCCGTCTTGTTAAGTATGGTACCTATAGATTCACTTGTCTTGCTAAGCATGGTACATTTATCCATATCTCAAGTTAAATTTTAACTATGGTACAGAACCCCAACCCGTCCTGGGTACGCCCATGCGTGCACTATTCATACCACTATAATTTGCCCTCACAAACACATTCCTAGCACCAGTACTGAGTGCCGGCACCTTTTTCAATTTTGGGGTTAAAATTATTACTTTTCTTGTATTTTAATGTTTATTATTAATTTATTAGTAGTTAAAGTTAGGCACTCGATCATTGAGTACTGGCACCAATTTTATTTTTACAAAAAAGCACTGTATATCGGGTTAGGGTCCGACTTGATCCGAGATTGGGCTTATCAGAAATAGAGTGTACAAACTTTTTACAAGGCAGACAGAATGAGTTGATATAAGCTTTGTAAAAATAGAGTAATTTAAATTCAGTTCAGTACATTTAACATTAATATCGAACAATATCGCATCCATTCTTTTCATTACAGTTATAACCTCTTTACAGCGGATGGTAACAATAATAAACAAGATACCTTAGGTAAGTGCTCTCTTTTCGGGTTAATGTCTTTTGTCTTTTGACAGTACTTTAAAGTGATAGGCCTACCTCAGCTCATGATCATACTTCCTTCCAGAATCTTGTTTGACAATTGATTTGTTACAACAGCTTAATATATTTTTTTAATTTAATGGGGTTTTTTTTTTTTACGAACCAGATACGATGTGAGTGTATGTATTATACGCTTAACACTTTTTTTTTAAAATGTAAACTGTTTCACATGTTTTGGATGTTTCTTCAGAGTTGAAGATAATTTACTTCCTAGTCCAAACCTCCCGCAGGAGGACGGGGGATGGCAGCGGGCAGGGTAGGAACCCTGGACCATCGAGACAACGGAACGACAGTCCGGCGAGCATACCGCACGAGCAGGCAGCCATGTAGTGGGAAACTAGGTCGTAACGCTGAGGTCATATTTTAAAAGTATTTCCTTTTTCTTACTAAAAGTTCTCAATGTCTTCGTCTCTTTGTTTTGACTGATGACTTCATTAGACCGTGATTCAAGATTCGCAGTGAAATAACAAATCGAACAAGTAAAATTTAAGTTGTTTTTAAATGAAGTCTTCACTAATGAAGCCGTTTGATGGTCTATGATTTCTCATTTAATCAATTTCCTGTAATCCTTATCATTGGAACGAGTCTTTCTTCTAAGTCTAAGCTTTACACATTCAAGTTCTTCTATTCACAATTCAGCTCAAGATTTCTACTTTGAGCTTGTGTGCAAGGTGTTCATGAACGTCTATTTTATGTTGTTCATTTACGTGTCCTCTTTAGTGTTCACTTTTTAAAGCTGGTCAGACATCTTGAGTTATCACTTTTCTTGCCTCCAGGGCCGGCCTTAGATAAATCGTGGCCCTAGGGGAAATGCATTTGGTGGCACTAAATGAAATGTGAACTACTGGCCCGAATTGCACTCCACAGCAGCACTTTCAGAACATATAATAATATGCGAACTGATTACTCCATATGTCCCCCAGAGAGCCCTGCGCTCAATGGACTCAACGCTTTTAGCGGTGCCACATTTCTCCCTCAAAAGCTACGGTCTGAGGGTTTTTTCAGTGCACGAACCAAAGGTTTGGAACTCACTCCCTAGTGATCTCAGACAGACAACATGCTACACCACTTTTAAGAAGAACATTAAGACTTATCTGTTTAAAACTTTTTTAGATTAGTTTGTCATTGTAGTTGTCATGTTTGTGTTTGTAATGTTATTACAGCGCATGGAGCCTACGTTTTGTTTGTTAACAGCGCTTTATAAATACAATTGTTATTATGTAAAGGCAAAATATTAGCCCTCGACAACAAATCAGACTGATGCACTCCCTTGTCATGGCCGCATTTGTATTGTGAGTCTTGGACGTTGACGAGGAGGATCCTAACAATGGAATAGAGATGCTACAGAAGGATCCTAGGTATCATATTCAAAGACTGCATCACAAACCAAG
The DNA here is from genome assembly GCF_947242115.1 of Biomphalaria glabrata. Taxonomy (NCBI): domain Eukaryota; kingdom Metazoa; phylum Mollusca; class Gastropoda; family Planorbidae; genus Biomphalaria; species Biomphalaria glabrata. Next base: position 31,631,188 of record NC_074726.1, on the reverse strand, counting down.
AGATAAGAGACAGGGTTACCGCAACAATTGGACCCCATGATGACCTGCTAACTAGCGTTAAAAAATTTATATTCATATTAAAAAATCATCGGGGCTCGCAAAGCCCTTCCTTTAGGGAACAGTACCAATAAAAAAAAAAAGAAGAAGAGGCAGACAGAGAAAGCGATGGGAGGACAACATAAAAGAATTGACGGGCCTGTCATTGAAAGAGGTTCTAAAGCAAAAGACATAGAGAAATGGAGAAAGACTGTCGACGAATCTTGCCTGGTGCCCCAACGGTCCAACAGACTAAGGAATAGGTAAAGGTAAAAAGTAAATGAAAAAAAGCAATATTTCACTTGGATACGAAACCCAGTTGCAGCCTTCATATTTTGTTACATCTAGTGTCGACAAATCCTTTTTTTTTGTAGAGTGTTCTTGAGTTATAGATAAATTTAGGAAATTTAATGAGTAGCAATATAGGAACCATACGTGTAGTTTGACAAAGACAGAAACTACAAGATTAGAGATACTCTAAGAATAGTGACAAGAGAGACACTCAAGTTAGTAGAGCGGAAGACATTAGTCCATGTAAATAAATCTGTTCAACTTATTAACACTTTTTTTTTAATCCCTTGAGAGCGCCTGAGAAGCCGAGCATGAGGATTGAGTGATCTAAGTAGGAGCATAACTGTCTATTTAAGTTTCCTTTTCGTATTCGGCTCCTGTGGGTTAGGCCTTCTTCTGTCAGCTTTATTCTCCCATGCCAGTTAGGGCAAAATGGAATCTGATTTAATTTAATATGTTATAATTATTTAGTAATATTATACTAATATTATTATTTCAAATAGGTAAAAAAAAACACTCATGATATCACAATTTACTTATCCATTTAGTTATGACTTGCTTACAAATCTGAAAGAACATATCCAAACCATATCCAGGACAAATCCTTAACCTATGTTCTAATAACGGAATCCTAATTTCTCTCAGGGATTGCTTTTGGTGAAACAATGTGCCGAACAAACGGGAAGAGCTCTTCTGTGATAGAAGATCGCCAAGAAGATCGCTATTCTATCTCTACTTCTCAAACGGTAGCACATGAACTGGCACATGGGTAATCCTTTGCTATTTAGTTTGTTGGAAGGCATTAATGCTGCTATAAGGAAACTCGCAACAATTTGTCCAGATTCAGCGACATGTCTAAAGTGAATCAAGCTGTTGTGTCACAACAGACGGTGGCCTACTTAAACATCGAGACGTATATAAGATTAGGGTATATCTTATTCCCCATTTCACTTTCTTGTAGCCATCGACGATGTCATAAAAATACATTAAACGGGCTGCATTCGGATTTCAATCGAGTTGGATTTTGCAGACGACATAGCATTACTTTGAAATACAATTTAATGTATACTCGAGATGACGGATAAAGACGCCCTCAAAGTTATGCATATTGGGTGCAGGTTACCCAATACACCCATAAGCATTGGTTATACAGATCTTGAACAAATAGAAAAGTTAACCAAGCCTATTTAGAAGGTGTTATCTCAAGCGATGAAGATCATATCATGGTGTTGCATGTCGGATTTAAAAATTAAGGCCTATCTGAATAAACAAAATTAATTAACCTGGAGATTAAAATCCAGCTTCTCAATACAATCATTGTCCCAGCGGCCCCCACGCTTCGAGACTTGGAAGGCTGAAACGAGGCTGAGTAGATGGCTGAGAAAGATACTAGGAATAACATACTGAGATAATGTACCCAATAGAGAAATATTTTCCCCTACAGGCCGTCTAAGGAAAGTGGCGACTGAATGTCGATTGACATTTGTGAGACATATCACATTAGACAAGACGAAACACGTTTACCAAAGTCAGACTTAAAGATGAAAGCCGAAAAGAGGAACGCAAAAACATGTCTAGCATGGCCTCACACTTTTTTTAGAAGTCCTGAATTCCGTGGAGCCAGCTGGGAAAGGGCTGTGGATAGAGCTTGCAGCCTTATACGTCGAATGAGGCGTTTCAGTCTATGTGTTTCTGAACAGTTTAAAATAAACAATGCTAGGTTTGCCACTCAACTGGTTAGATTAGATGATTAGAGTGCCTTAATCTCACTCGTAGTGTTCCGGGACGAAGCCCCGGACGCCGAGCGTTTTTCTACATTTCTGAGCTTCAGAAACTCTTTTCCTGGTGTCTACAAGAAATTATTTTTCTCAAATTCAAGGTATTAATGTTTTAGTTTTAAAAGTTGCATTTTACTCACTTGGGTGTCACCCCCTGGTGGGTGTCACCAGGTGCGGACCGCACACCCCTAGTGACGCCACTGCGCTTAACCACTCAACCACCGCGTCTACTTAATTAGACTTATAAACAAATGGGCTAATAGCAAAAATAAAGGAGATGTGTTACATAGATTAGCTGATACGCCTAGCGATAGTGTTAAAAGTTTTGTTTCGTTGGGTACGTCAGCTGTGGGGAGAGGGGTGTTATGCTCTTCCGCATTGTATAGTACTTGAAAATGTAACTAAGTCCAACTGGAGGTAACACTGAACTCAATACTGGAACAGATAACACCAACGAAAGGCCAACAATCGATACATTGAGTCGACGCTGGTGTTAAAACAGCAAACACTTTTAATACTTAAGGTGGATCTAAGGTTAGAGAATAGTAAGAAATGACCAAAATATCACTTTTTCATTCTCATCATATTTATATTGTACAACCATTTCTCTATCAAATTCAGTTTATTTGAGGCAAGTATTCCTTCTAGAAGTATTTTAAAATAATTTTTGTATTAGGTGGGGTAGTGTTTGTTTACCTTAGCAACGACCATAAGCAGGTAAATATTTTTGTTTTTGTTTTTTTGTAAATAATACTTTTTAATTATTTTCTAATGAAGTTAAAATGCGATATGCTTATAGATATAAAGGAAGTAGCTAAGGGAATGTACTCTATTACTTCACTGTCCCAGTCAACAAAAGCATGTTTATTTTCTGTTGGATTTTGTGTAATTTCTAGCAACATTTTTTCGTTTTGGATTGCTGCCGGTTAAAGACTCTTTTGTATATTTTGATATTTAGATCTATATTCATATTGCATTTTTATTTGTGTAACAATAATGGCCGATAAGCATAATAAAAGGCAATGTTGTGGTAGAAAAAGAAAATTTCATGGGAATAAATAAGACCAAGTCTGCAAAGTCTACAAGTAGTACAAGTGATGATCATGGACAAGTTGGTGAACAACAAGAGACACATCAAGCTGCTTCACCTAATGTAGATATTTCATCTGAATCAAGTTTATCAGATAATCCACTGGATTGTAATATCTTTTTAAACCTAGCATGTTTTAATAATTTCTTGGCAAGTTACTTGATATATGTCCTAAATGCTTCAACTATTCTCTAAATTTGTTTTTGAATGAAAGCACAAGAATTGGATTTTGTCAGGAACTAATTGTGAAATGCACTTCAGCTGACTGCTCATTTGAAGAAAGCTTTAGATCTTCTAAAGAAAATAGAGATGGTCAAAAAAGAGGATTTAGGGAAATAAATCACAGAATGGTATCATTTGTAAGATCCATAGGTCGAGGTCACAGTGCGCTCTTGAATTTTTGTCAACACACAAACAGTCCACCTCCTATTTCTGAAACATCTTATCAATTTGTAATGCATACCATAGGCCTTGCATCTAAGAAAGTTGCAGAAGAAAGTATGGAAAAGGCTGCAAGGGAAGTGAAAGAAAAGGTTGGAATCAGCAACGAAGAAGGCATCACTGACTGCGGTGTGAGCATTGATGGGACATGGCAGCGTCGAGGGCACTCGAGCCATCATGGCGTTGTTACAGCCATATCAATAGAAACAGGTAAATGTTTAGACGCAGAAATTCTTACAAATAGCTGTAGACTTTGCACAAAATGGTCTAGTAAGAAAGGAACAGCTGATTATGATAAGTGGATTACCAAACACAAATGTAAAGTAAATCATGTTGGTAGTTCAGGGGAACCGTCCGATGTCCTCTATTACTAGCTGTCTATATAATTCTTCTTATTCTTACTGTAAAGAAGAAAGCGTCTTGATTCTAAAGCGTCGCTTAGAGAGTTCTTGTTTTTTAACTATCTTTCACGTCACTTGTCACTAAGTACAACTTTCCCCTTATTCCCGAAACAAATAACTAAATCCTAATCATGTCATAACAGGGGGAACTGCTGTGGGGAGAGGGGGAAACTACTGTGTTGGTGACATCGTTTCGACTATAGCAAATGACCAGGCATTCATTATCATTTTTATGAGATTATTCCTCATTCCATATGCTAGGACAAATTTGTACAAAATCTCCTTCTTCCCTAGCGCTATTAGAGCATGGAATGGGTTGCCTGAGCTAGCCAGGAAAACTAGTGACTTGGCGGAGTTTAGGTCATTGGTTAATATCCATGACTAAATGCATGACGCGTAGGACGTAATCATCTTCTTATTTGAAGTAGCGTCTGTATAAGATAAGATTCATAGTCGCAATTCACTGTCCTTTACATTGTTTAATTTATCATGAAATTCTTCAATAAAGAATTTTGCTATTACTTTAGTTCGCCTACCCGAGCAGTATTAGATTCAATTGAAAGCCTCCTGTAGGTTATGGCGGGCAGGAGACTTTGATTTTGTAATATATGGAGCGGGGAGTATACCACAAAGCAGCCATGTGAGGCAGGAAAAGACAAGACTTTCTTAAACAACCATACTAGGAAATTTAACTAGTTAATTTATTACAATTTGCAGCCTCTCAGCACGTCATGACGGAGAAAACAATCTCTGCAACGCTTCAGAGAGATACATTATGGGTTCTCCTGATGCGGAAAAAAAGCCTGGGACAGAGTATAATCCATGGCTGTTCTCTCCCTGCAGTGTCAGTTACTTTACCAGCTTTTTGAAGAAAAAATTGAGCTCCAGGTTGGTTTCTACATTGTTATGAAAACATTTATTTGTTGTTGTTTCAACTCAAGATCTGCATGTGGCTGTTGAAATTTGGTGGTGCCTCGAAAAGAACATGTAAATCGACCACCGGCGGAAAATGGTTATGTCTGCGCTGGTTGTGGCAAAGTATGTAGGTCGCAGATGGGGCTGTTTAACCACGGAAAATACTGCATTCTTATAAATATTCAGAGTCGAAGACATGCCTTATTATTTACAAAGCTTGTATCAACTCCCTGTGTCTGTCTGGTGAAACGTTTGTACATGTTAATTCTCACGTACTCAATCTTGGAAAAAAAAAAATGAAATTTTGCACAATTTCTTTTATCTGCCAGTACAAGAATCAAATAAAAAAAAAACCAATTAGTTAGTTAATTATTGTTAATGAATTGTTGGGTGTCTTTGTTTTGGTATCTCGAGCAAGGGAAAGAAATTTCACTTGACTGATATGCTGAATTATTATTATTTGTAGAAAGAAAATTTTGTAAAATCCATTTTTATAGGCATCTCTCAGGCAGAGGTGTTACCGTATTGGCTTGAGGAGGCTGAGGAGACCTCGGGTTCGAACTCAGGCTTCTCACTTTTTTTTTACAAATACATTAAAAAAGCGATCACTCAGATACTCCCTTTTTTCTTCCCCCAATCCCTTTTCCAACTGGTGCAGACACGTGATAGGATCATAGCGTATTAAAAACCTAAAAGCTAAACAAAAACAGTTGTTTAAAATATTTCTAATCGCGCATATTTATTATTGTTTGTCTAGAATCAAGATAGGCCACTTATATTATAAATTTAATTACATGACTAATCCAAACTAATTGATATAACTAGATTTAATACTTTTTTAAATATTATTTTTATTTTGCTTGTTATTAGGTTATATTTGAGTTTGAGTCTGTCTTTTTTCAATTTTATAAGCTGAAAAACTGACATTTTTAAGTAGTATTCGGCATCTGTAAGCATGCTTTCTTTATGGCACTTAGTTTAGTTTCGAGGCGCACTTCAGTAGACGGACTTTAAAACGCCACATTTTAGTGACGCCCTTGTTAGTGAGTTTGACATTATTGATGTAGACTTTTAGTTTAGTGACTGGCTCAACTGTGTCCCCTTCTGTAATAAAAGTTAGTCATTGTGCTATCTCAAGTTTGGATTCTGTATCGACTCTCTGTGACTGTGTTAGCTATGTATTGATCTCGCACTTGTAGTTCACTACACAGTACACCCAAGCATCTATGATTCTTACCAAGGTAATAGAGAATATAGAAATATAGAACTCCAATTCACACACACATCAAATCCAATCATGAATAGTAAAGATGACGACTACTATTATTATTATGTTAGAAAAGAATGACTATTCATTCTCTGGCGCTGCCAGGGTCGAGTTTAGTTAAAGGGAAAGACAATTCATCGTAGTCACATTATCAGTTTCCACTGACAAATTTTCTGGTGATGTAGCAGGTCGCTATCTCAATTTCTTTCTCTTCTTCTTCTTCATCGTTCTCATTGTTATGTTGGAGTGTTCATATGACTAGACCAATACATGAGATGAACTGCGCAGTGGTTTCCAAATCAGGGAGCTCTCCATATAGTTTTTTTTTCTATTGGGGTGATTTGGGGCCAATGTCTTATACGGGCCTCTTGGTAGAGAGAGCAGTTTTGGAGGACGTGGTCGGCATTTTCTGGTGGTACTCCACATGGGCAGATTTCACTGGTTCCAATTTTGAGCTTCCGGAACATGTGTTGTCGCATTCTGTTGTGTCCGGTCCTGAGTCGAAAGATTAGACGTTGGTCTTGTCGGGATAGCTTATAGTAAGCGTCATCTTTCTTGTGATTTGGATGGGAGCTCGTCCATTTCTCATTTATTTTATCTACAATTAATTTCTTCATTTCTTCTGGATAGAGTGCAGAGTTTACTTGTGAGTTTGTTTTCCTTCTCTTGATTAAACTGCTCTTACCAATGAAATAATATTGTTTTTAATCTATGAGGAAATTTTGTTTTACATATGCCTAGTGTATTTTGGAGTGGGGGCAGGGCTGGGTGGGGGATGTGGTTGTTCACAGAGTATGCCTTTGGAAACAGCATATTAAATAACGTGGTGCATGAAAGAAACACAGAACAAAGAACCAAATCAATATGTGTTTGACATACCTCTGGGTGGTATGTTTGCAAATGTCACTGATCAGAAAGATTTTTTTTTTTTTTTTTGAGATGTGGATCAACTAATGATTATTTCACTTGGCACTGCAATGCTGCTAGGTGGAGTTGTCATATTGGTTCATGTCCTGGTCAGTTCTGACATTTAGTTGGCTATATTTAATTCACCATTTTCATTAATAAAATTTGTTTCCTAGTGCTGGCTTTTTAAAGTAATATGTATGCATTCTTAAGTGTTTCACCACTAAGCTTATAAAAAAAAACACAATTTTAACAATTCTAGATGTATAATTAAAAAAAGGGACAAAAGTGAAAATTTGGGTTCAGTAAATTCAGTTAATTTGCTCTACATTTCATTGTGAAGTTATTATTATTATATTGAGCCTTTGTAATTGTTTATGATATGAATACAGTTTAAATCACTAATGAACAACTATATTACCATGTACATATGTTTTTTTTTTTTTAAAGAATTATTTGGAAAAAAAACAACAATTAAGTTGTTACTAAGTCCATAAAAATTAATGTGACTGGATCCCTAACGCATATTTTTCCTTACTCAGGTGATGCTGGAGTCATAAACAGTACGATACAGAGGTGGAACAAAACTGGAGTTTTAGTTCGTATGTTTGTAGTAAGTCATTTTTCTTTGAAGTCATTTTGTTGGGACGAATCAACTTATTTGTTTGGATTATTTTGTTTTTAGAAAAAGTTCTTGTAAATTCTTTTGTCTACACAAGTCAGTTCAAGTTGTAGTTCTCTCTACTGTACAATGGTGTTTCTAGGTTAGGGTATGTAATAAAATTTTGGCTTATTTTCTTGTCTAGGAACTTGGCATCTACTCCAGACATTATTCTGAAGAACTCTCAAGTCAAAGAAAAGAAGAAATGTTTATGGTTAAGGACTTGGGCTCCAATTATACTTACACTTCAAAAGCTTACTTTGAAAGGTCAGTACTGAGATATTTTATTGGTTGACTAGTTATATTGATTGATTGGCCAGTGATATATAAAGGCTGACCAGCAACAACCTGGTTTGCTGGTGGTATTTTATTGCTTATCGGTGTAACTTGTTGGCAAGGCAGCGCTTCATCTTAACTGTTGCACCGCCTAGACAACATTATTAAAAAAGCATTCAAAAATAACATGCACAACACTACAATATTTAAATTAACTTTTTGAACAAAAATGTCTAAGAAAAATCGGAAAAATCTTGGAAGACAACTGCCACCCTCTCCATCATAACTACATCAAGTTGTCACGAAGTGGGCGACTTCTGTCAATCAAGACAAGAACAGAGCAGTACAAAAACTCGTTCGTTCCTTATTATGTCAGACTTTATCAACACCTCTCATTGATCAGGAAACATGAAAAGAACCAAGATGTGTGTAGTCGCTGAAAGCAATCTTAGTCTTAACAATATGTTTTAACAATTGTATTTTAGTTTAAAAAATTATAATGTACAATGAACAGTGATCATTACTACTTGTATTTAAGGTTGACCATTAGCATCATTAGTTATATTTTTTGTGGACCATGACATAATATTTCTGATAAGAGAAATATATTATTGGCCATTATATGGTGACTAGTAATACTAAGGAATGACCATTGCTATTGTGTTGGGAAATTGTATTGATTATTATCATTAATATTGTGTAATTGATTAGTATTTTGCATGATTGATAAAGGATGTCTTATTTCTACTGGTTAGTGACTCACACATATGAATGCTTCATGATGCTAATTATTCTATATATATGTAAATTTGTATATGTATATAAGATTACAGTTATATTTGCAACACATTCTTTTTTTTTTCCTCTATAGAGTTGTGCCTACATATGAATTAAATGTTCAGGCAATGAGTAATAAAAGCATTCCGTTTCTGTTCTATCCTCCATCTTCACCTACCCCTGAGTCTGTTGGGGCACTTCACATGATGTCCATTGTCTTTCTCCATTCCTCTCTTGTCTTTTGCCTTGACTAGATAGAATCTCTTTCGATGAAGCCTGTCTTCTTTAATGTTTTTCTTCCCAATGCTTTTTCTGTTTTTCCCTTGTACCCCTTTCCTTGCAGGAAGGTCTTTTCAAATCTTGAAGACCTCTATTTATACAGTTTAAGTTTGCTTTTTCTCGCTGTAGTCTTCAGGACATCATGGGCCCAGTTGCCATTGTGATCCTGTATTGAATTTCCTTATTTGTGATGCCGTCGTTGAAAGTATACATAGGAACTTTCTATAGTATCTAGATTCCATGGCTAGGATTCTCCTCTCTAGATGTACTGTTAGAATTCACTTGGTAATAATCCATATGATCAGTTGTACAGAAGCACATTCATTCCAGAATTCTAACAGACAAATCAATGCATTTCTGCTGGCTTTCTTTTTGACTTCTAAAGTTTGTGTTTTGTTGAACTTGCTGTGAAAGTCCTTGTCAGAACAAGCTGGTTATGATGTTCTCTTCAATTCTTATTATATCATTTCTTAACACTTTAAAAATGGGATTTTTTTTTGTAGTATATAGACTATTAAATCTCTGGGTTTTTTTTTTCTTGAAGAAATATATATATAACAATTAGTGCTAAGGGTTAAATAGCTTTATATATAGATTCAATAACATGTGAACTGTAGCCAAAATTTTTCTTTAATCAAAATGAATGCTGTTACATCAATGGTATCCTAAAAGTTGTTCTTTGTGCCTCTTATAAGTTGTTTATTTGAAAATATTTGTAATATTTTAAGTCTTTGCTTCCACTATTAGTACATTTTAAAAAAAGGAGTATTGATGGTTGAAGTTGTCCCTGCCAGCTTCCCCATCAGTAGTGCTCTCCACATAGAAGTTGTTGCATCTCTTGATGTAATGAGGCTTATTTGTTCAGTAGTGCTCTCCACATAGAAGTTGTTGCATCGCTTGATGTAATGAGGCTTATTTGTTCAGTAGTGCTTTCCACATAGAAGTTGTTTCATCGCTTGATGTAATGAGGCTTATTTGTTCAGTAGTGCTTTCCACATAGAAGTTGCTGCATCGCTTGTGCTGTGTGACTCCACATAGAAGTTGTTGCATCTCTTGGCTTATCTGTTCATACTTTTGATTATTTCAGACTGTCCCAAGCTTATCCTATCATACAAGAAAATCTGAACAAGTTAATAGAAGATGAAGACTTTGGTCTGGATCCTCATCGAGCTGCAATAGATAGAGACAATCTAAGAAATATCAAATCTGATTTGATTGGTCAAGAAAGAAAGCTTTAAGGTATACAACTTTTAAAGCCTGCAATGCAAAATAATATTTTTTTGCCTGTTGACAAAGTATTCATATTCTTTACTGCCATATTTATTGAGTCAGGGATCAGTAGTGCTGCAGCTTCTGCCAGGCTGTAGCACAGTGTGCAGTATTCTGCCTAAGGGTCACCAGCTCCTGAATTTTTCTCAGTGTTTTCTTCCGAAGCCTTTCCCGTGTTTGGGTATAGCCGCAAGGCGGGCAGGTTTGGATTCAGAGTTTTTCTTCTCCTAGATGGGTAGCCAACCAAGGCTAACAAGCCCCTCCTGCCTGAAGCTTACTGGTTTAGGCGCCAGTTGCTCGCCTTTGCCCCTTCTCCTGTTAGTGATAACAGTTCCGCCGGGCTTAGTATCTGAACCACACACCAAGGCCAGGAGTTGGACAGGTTGTCAGAGGCTATTTGAGACATGTGCCATTGGAACCATTTTATAGGTAATGGTGGTCTTAGAACCATTACCACTTCTGGCGTTAACAACCTTGCAGAATAAATATATTAGTATTTATTGAAGAATGTATAATTGTCCAGAAGGAAATGTATATTATCAGTTAAAGACTGTATTGTTTTTGTGTATTAGTGAATAAATTCAATGTATTTGATGGCTGTGACAAACAGCTTAAGCCTGACTTGATACTTTCTTTTCCAAAAGACTTACTGGCTGCTGGGGATAGACTGGTGTCTGGTCTTCTGGACTTGGAAAGAAATGAGGAAGCAGAAGAAGTTCAGGCCATGCTGGAGTTTCTGCGGGAAGAGCATGACAGATTACAGGAAGACATCTCTGAGCAGGAACAGCAATTAGATGCAGCCGCCGCGGAGCAACATAATGTTTTGGGTATGAGCTGTAGTTATAATTAGACTTTGACTAACTTAACATGTTTTGATATAATGCCTAATCTTCTTATCATAATTAGTTTCCATGTTTTGTTGGAATTATTCATGATTTGTTGATTTGTTGATTTGAGGCACATCGGCACAATTTAGGCCATGTCGTGCCTGGTTGGAATTATTCACTTTGCTCAATTGTTGGGCTCTACTAAGTTTCATTTAAACAATTTTTTTTGTTTCTTGTCATTTAATGTTATACAATTAATGGCCTTTTATATACTACAAACTTAATTTATATATTATATAGAAAAGAAATATTTTAATTTTTATTATGACAACAAAAATGAAAACTCATAAACTGTACTTAGACTAAAAACTAGTAAATACTTTATGATCCAAAATCATAAAATGCATTTGTTTAATGATATTTATCCTTTTCTTCATAAACATAATAAACAGCACATGTAAAAATACTTAAAATGAAAATCTGAGGCATTTTATGTCACTACCATCAGAAAATGTATGATAAATAATTAGCAGAAAACTTAAGAACCCCATGTATGATAAATAATCAGTAGAAAACTTCAGCACCCCATACATGATAAATAATTAGTAGAAAACTTAAACCCCACCCCCCACTTTAAATACATCATACTCTGTCAAAACATGTTGAAAGGGAAAGAATCTGGATGTTAACTAAAGGAAACTATTCAAGATCATTTACTTAAAAACATTAAGGGAAGAAAAACCCCCACAACAAATGAGTTTAAATGCATCGACAATCATCAAAATGAGGAGTTCAAATCAACAAAGAGTTAATTAGAAATTTAAATTGTTGCTTAAAAGTTTGATAATTTTATAGACATTTTTTTCATCAGGTATTCTGAAGTAACTATTTCATAAATCTACTTTGTCATTTTTTATTAGGTCCTTGGTCAACATCCCAATTGTAATTATATAAATCTGTTTAGTTGTTCTACAGTTAGTGTAGCTGTTTAAGTCCTACTTAAAGTTATACAACCCTGTTAGACAAAAATCATATTGTCATTCATTAGCCATTGTAATCAATAATAGAAGGTTTTTTTTAGCACTTTAATTTCTTATTGTAGGATTCCAAATTTTATGTTAGACATGTACTAGTCTAAATGGTATAATTTGAATTTTGTACGCAGGTCGACTTGAAGGCATTGAGATGAGCTTGAGAGAATGTGAGGAACAAGTTGCTAGTCAAAGGGACATAAGTCTAGATAAGGAAAAGTTATCTCAACAAATACAGGGAGCAGAGACTACTTAATGCCAAAATTGCTAGTAATCGAAGTCTGTTGGAAAGGTTAATATTAATTCTCTAGTCTTTATTTGATGAGAACACTAACCTATAAGTGACTTGCTTATGTATAATATACATACGATTTGAGATACTTTGTACCCTTAAATGAATACTCAATAGTAAATTCAGCGTGTAACTGAACAGATTTTTTTACAAAATGTACAAAAGAATTCTTTATAAGTCATTGAATTTTTAAAAAATGGTTAATGGGGGAATAAATTACAATATTAGGAGAAAAAAAACACTAAATGCTAACTTCAAAAGATCTGGAGTGTAGTCTTATGTTTAATCAAACACCTTTCTCTGAAAAGACAAGAAAATCCAAATTTCATCATTACTTGTTTGTTTGTTTTGTAAAATGTTTTACATGCTTCAGAGTTGAAGATAGTTTACTCCCTAGTCCAAACCTTCTGCAGGACGACAGGGGATGGGAGCGGGCAGGGTTTGAACCTGGGACCATCGATAAATCCAAACTACAGTCCAGCGCACGACCAGACAACCATTGTTAGTGTATGAGGTTGTAATAGTAGGACAGTACAGTGAGAAAGAAACAAAAATAAATCTGCATTATTCAGAAAATATTATATTACTAACAGGACAAAATATTACTAACAGGACAAAAAAGAATACATGTTTGGATAAAAAAGTTATTTTGAATTTCATATTTCTGCAAAAAGTAAAAGAACTAAATTTGCTTCGTTTTTGGTTACATTTTGGTTTTCTATGAAAATAATCCTGCAGCGTGCACATTTTTAAAAATTTCAAGTGCATTTATATGTGTTTGATTTACCCTGAATTATTTGATTAAAAAGTTGTAAAAATATTCCCTGGTGTAGTTTCATTCATAGATGGAAGTAAAATATTGCCTTTGGTTCTATATAGATTATGTTTAGATGTTGAAGGCAACAATGAAGCAGAACAAAAATTAAAGAATCTTATGGAGCTAGCTGAAGCACTTGAGACTCAGGCAGAGGAAAGGACTCAAGAACTTGATGAACTTTTGACCAACATAGTTGAGTATGAGTCTAAAGCTGTAGAGTTGGACACCTGGCTCTCTGAGTCCATCAAAACTCTGGATGGCTGCCTGGTCGTGTGGTTTGCACGCCGGACTGTCGTTCGGACTTATCGATGGTCCCGGGTTCAAACCCTGCCCGCTCCCATCCCCCGTCGTCCTGCGGGAGGTTTGGACTAGGAAGTAATTATCTTCAACTTCAACTCTGAAGGAACATCCGAAATAAGTAAAACATTTTACAAACTCTCAAGCCAAAAAGTGGAGCTCCTAAACCAACAAAAACAAAGGTAAACATTTATTGTTGCCAGAGACGGCCAGGGAAACCACTACTTAGCAGAGTTGAATTCACTGATTAACATGCTTGACTAGATTGACACATGAACATAATTATCTTCTCTAAGGAAGTAAAACATCTAATTTATAAGCTAAACATTAAAATTATTTCATGCTTGTGGGCTGTTTAAGTAGTATTTAGAAAGCAACTAATTAAACAACTAAAAAATGAAGGTTTTGTCTGAAGACCCAAAAACATATTGAGGTCAGCTTTGTTCAGTTCTACCACCACTCAATATTTCAATATTGTCATTTATTGTTTAGTTTTCATCTAGTTTCTATTTAAAATTTTATTTATTACTGTGATTTCTGGTTTATTTCAAAATTTGAATTTATATTTTATTCTGTGGATTGAATTTAAAATAGATTCCATTTACTCTAAATTAGTCTTCCCATTCAGTCAACACAGCAGGTTTAAACAAATGTTTGTAAAAAAAAAAAGTTAAAAGTTGTTTCACTTCAGTGTATAATTCAATGTATCCAATTGTTGAAAGATAAAAATAATACAAATAGTCAAATTGAGACATGTCTCTGCATTAATGTGGTTCATCTGTTTCTGTGACCTACGGTTAATGAGGGTGTCATGTGGCCAGCACAACTACCAACCATCTTTACTTTTCTCCCAACTATTGTCAGGTACCCATTAGAGCTGGGCGCCCAAAGATCCCGTAATTAAGAATCCCAGTCTTCACCAGGATTCGAACCCAGGACCCCCGGTTCAGAAGCCAAGTGCTTTACCGCTCAGCCACCATGTCTCTTATTCCAGATCATTATTGGCAATTATATTTCTTTCTTTCTAGATGAGGTGTTCAATCAAGATCACTTGTTTGTTTCAGGTAGAAGGTCTGTATGAAGATAAGGCAGAGAAAGATGGAGAGATGGAAACGTTAAGACAGATGTGTGGTCATTTATCTGAAGCTAGTGGGGTCAAGGATAAATATGCATTAAAAGAACTGCTGGCTGATGTAGAGACCAAATGGAATGACCTAACAGAACTTTTAGTCCAGCAGGTCTCATTGGAGGTCAGTCTGTGGTTACTAATGAAGGTTACAAATATTTTGTTATACATTAGAAATTTATTAATTTTATATAATATATTTTATCTTAGATGTTTCACATGAAACACTGCACTCATTCTTAATCTTTGAAATTAAAGACAATTGCCTTTAATTGTATTAGATATGGTTTTACAGCCTTTAAGAACTTTTTCTAATAAAGCATGCTTTTTTGGTGAGGATTAAAGAAAAAAAAGAGGATATTATCTTTTGTAACACTTTAGTTGACAAAAAGGAGAAACTCCTGAGCAGGTTTGATGATATTGTTAGAAAGAACTCATTTTTTAAAGTCATCCTTCAAGGTACAGTGGGGGGGGGGCAAGAAACAATGGTCCTCACAAAAAAAGCTGGCTGGACAACATAAAAGAATAGGCCTGCCTCTCTCTTGATGTCCTGCTTAGAACAGTTGCTGAAAAGTGGAAGGATTAGGTTAACAGAAACCCTGTGATGAAAGTCAAGGGACAGATGATGGTGAGGAACTGTGCAAGCCTTCCTGTGCAACAAACATTTTGTTACGAAACAAGATTTCAAAATATGTTACGAAGAAAAAATAATGGAACTCCCTGTTTTCTCAGATGTAAACTTAGAATGGATGATGCTATGTTATTCAACTGCTTGTCGAATGATTATACTATTACTGTATTCACTATTCTGTATTCATATTTTATAGGCATTGATGTGTAGTCTACCAATTTATAGTTTGACCTTCAGGAACTAGAACCTAGACTTAGATTCAGACTTTAGAAATAGACTTGATATGGGCTGTTTGGTTGTAGATGGCTGCCTGGATGTGTGGTTTGCACTTTGGTGGACTGTATATGTGGGAGGTTTGGGCTAGGAATACTTATCTCCATGTAAAACATTTTTAAAGGGCTAGATAAACATCTAGATATAAGTGAACTCTAGTTGTTTTTTTTTGTATGTAGCTCACAAATGTAAATAATGCATAAATATATATACAGTTAATAAAATCTTAGCAAAAATGAGTTTCACTACTGATATTCCAGTATTTGTACAGTTTTTTTTTCTTTCTCTAAAAAAATACATTTAGGATTTTAAGAACCTAACCGTGTTATTATTAAATCATATTGATTTATATAATTAAGATTTTAAATTAACTTTGCAAAAGTTCAACTTTTGTGTGTGTGTGTGTGTGAAATTGTCATTCATTGTCTAGTCCAATTCTGTTTTAGTCTTGATTCTTAAAGAAAAAGTTTTTATTTAGACTTCAATTAAAATGCAATTTTATTTTTTACTTTTTGTAGGCTTTGTCCGAAATTGATGGCATGTTGAAATATTTAGATAAAGCTGAAAATGAAATCAATACAGCCGAATCTATCAGCATCGATCCTGAGACTTTGAGTATACAGTTGAGAGAACACAAGGTTAGTTAAATAGTCAGTCAAACATGCAAGTCTTACCTTAAGAAGTCACTGTAAACTAGTATTCATCAATATTTAATTTCTTTACAGATATTCAACACTGATTTAAAAGGCAAGCGCAATGCTGTAAAAGACATTATCGACAAGTGCACACATATGCTTAGAGAGACAGCTAATTCCCAATCAGATGAGATCAAGTTTCGTCTAGACACCATTACACAGCAGGCTGACCTAGTTTGTCAGCTGAGTGCTGATAGACTTCACCAGTTAGAGGCTGCTCTACCATTAGCTACTCACTACGGAGAAAACCAAACAGAGGTCTGTGCATGGCTGGATGAGATGGAGGCAGAGCTTGTTGCTCAGGGTGAGCCTGGACTAAATCTGGAGCAAGTGAAAAAACAACATGATAATTTAAAGGTACAAAATTAAGTAGTGATAGGATTAAAAATTTTATTTAACTCTTTATCTCTGTAATTATTTTCCATGTTCTGCAAGAATTGTTCATTTTTTACATTTTTACATTCTATCCTGTTATGATTAAACTTCAATAACATTTTTGTTTGTAATCAGAAGACGTTACTTTTGGTATAGGAGAATGCATGCTCTTTTTATATAACACAAATACACGTTTATAAAACCAAAAATTAATTTAATGGGGTCAAATCAACGATGGTCTCATTAATTAGAAGGGAAAGAAAATGATATAAATTTCTTCCTTCAAAAAATGCTACTTTGTGGATGCAGCATACATATAAGAGTGGAAGTCATTTGGGCGGCATCTTCTAACACTTTCAAGCTTAACTAGTCAAAATAATACAATAATTTCTTATGACACATTATCCAGTTATGGTCTTCAACTTAATCAATTGTAAAGTTAGTTATTTGGGAGCAGAGGTTTATCATGTTTCAGAAGCTGATATATAAGAAATAAGCAAATACTCATTGAACACTTGTTCAATATTATTGCATTAGCTAGTGACAGGGAGTTTATGTTTATATATTTACATATTCTTGTCTCTTTTTAGGCCAATCAGCAAATAATTGAAGATCGCAAGTTATTTATAGATGATCTTAACTCCACTGGCCTTGAACTTATGGATATCTGCGCTGAACAAGATGCAGTGGACATTCAGAATAGGTTACTTGACATTAACAAGAGATATGAGGGTTTGAAGTCAAAGGCTCATACTAAATCAAGGGATTTGACAGATGCAAAACGAAAACTAACCCAAGAGGTTTTTTTTACATTGTTTTTATGTAATATTTGTTTATTATTTGTAAATATCTGTATTTTATTTATTGTTTTCTTTAAAAAAAAAAGAATATTTTATTCTGATCTTCAAACAAACTATTCAAATATATTTATTAGAATTACACACTGTCTATGCCTATGATTTATTCCCAGGCTTATATATTATTTATTTTGGCTTGAACATCTCTTTTTTAAAACTTCCAAATAATGTTCCCCAGTACACATTCTAGCCTGTAAATTGTGAATTTCAGTATCTATTATTCTGAATCAGAACTGTCTGCTCTCTTTCTTTTTTTTTTTCCTTTTCTCTCCATCTCTTTCTATCTTAGACCCCCACCCATATTTTTCCTGTGCATCATATGTTATCTGACATAAGACTTATGATTTGAATTAGAATGATCCATTTTATAACATCCTACCTCCCTCGGCACACACATGCACACATGCTTTTGACCCATGAATTCTAGTATCACTTCTCCTTTCCCCCTCCTGCCCACAACAAAAAAAAAGCTAGTCCTTTGTACAAAATCTGACTTTTCTTGGAATAGCTAATACATTCTCTGTCAAAACCTTGTCTTACCAAGCACCTTAGATGTAAAAGGAATCTGTGTTCAAAATATTCATGTAAATCTGTTTAACCCTTAAAGTGCTGAGCTGTTTTAAAATGAGTGCATACAAAAATGGAAATTATGATTCTGATGTTTAGAGGCTAAACACGCATACATAAGTACTTCAATGATTGATGTATTTGTAATATATAATAGATATTAGATACATTAGATTGCAATCTTTCAATGTTTGGGTGAAGCTTTATTCAACTGGATCTAAAAATGTTTCAGGCTGGAGATACATTAGATCATTTAAAGGATGAGTTGGATGGACTGTCAAACTGTCACCAATGCTGATCACATTCCATCTTCTCCAGAGAAAATATATACTAACATGAACACACACACACACACACATATATATACACATAGACATACATACATATACATATATAAATGACTGATCATTATATATATTTTGAAATAATATGTTAATCTTGTATATCCTTAACAAAAATGATTGCAACTTATTATTCTGCCAAAGTCATATTTTCAATGAAGGAATTGATATGAAATCAGTGCATGGTGGTAAGGTATGCAGTTTGGACTGTCATCATGATGGTCGTGAGTTCAAACACTGGCTGCTACCATCACCTGTTTCTTCTGGTGCTGCCAACTAAAATGATATTCCTTCATTCAATTTCTATAGAACTTTTTTACATGTTCTACTCAGGCTGTGTTAGAAGATCTGGAGCATCAAAAACAAGCTTTAGCTAAAGCTGAAGATGTTGCTAAAAATCCCAAGGCTTATGGTGTTGAGGATCTTACAGATGGTAGGAGTATTTTTTTATTGTATGAAAAAAACAATTTGACCCTCAATGTCAATGCTTACATCTTTTCTAGCATGTTATAATTAATTGTAATTATCTTATAATCACAGCATTATTAAAAAAAAAAAAATTTCATTCATTTTACTAACTTATAGGTCCACATTTAAGGAAATCTGGTTTTGGAATAATGGTTGCATTAAATAAAATTTGTTTTTTTAAGACCTGTGAAATAATTTCTATAATCTCATCTATGCATGTGGTCCTGTTTTGGGCATAGCCCACCAACCAGCTTTTCTCCAAGTTCTGGACAAGTCTCGTCAACTGTCCCCACGTCTTGAACATCTTCCTGACATCTGCATTCAAATCTCTGCTCCATGTTTTTTTGGGGCTCTCCCTGTTTCTTATCTTCTTATCTTATATAATACAGACGTTACAGACGAAGATGATTACGTCCTCTTTCCTTTGGGGTTCCAGGAGAGAGTTTGTCTTGTCAGGTTGGATGCAGTCTTGCAAAGGAGGTGGCCAATGCCAGCATCTCTGAAGGATTTCTTCATGGGCTACTTCTTCTTTGCCATAGTTCCTCATTAGAGTATCTTGTCTGGCCAGCAGACCATAAGAGTCTTCCTGAGGCAGACTGAATTTTTTTCATGGTGCTGACATTGTTTCTCCCACTCAATGCTCTATGGAGCAGACATTTCTAGAAACAGTTTCCAGTATTTTTATTTGTATAGCTGTGGTGTTTAATTTTAAAAAAAACAAAACTTTTTTAACCTATTTACATTGCACAACTCAACATTGGTAGTTTTTTTTTAATCCCCATATTCACACACATTGCAACAATAAAAGCAATGCCAGTGTCAATATGAAATACTATGTCATCACAATCTCTAATTTCCAGATTACATGAGCAAAAATTAACATCACAAAAAATATTGTTTTTAAGCTTCATGTAGGTAAAAAATTATACAATTTATTGTTTTTTTTTAAATCTAACTTTTAATACTTACAAACCATCAGCTTTTGTGTGCAACCTTGGGTTCCATGGCACAATCGTCCGTCATATAATGAATGTCTGATCATGTGTAAATATTGTAATAGTTGGCCTCCTTGAGTCGTAGAGTGACTGTAGTTCATCTCGAACACTTTTTCATGTGGCTGTGGAAGCCTACTTTGAAGAGACACTCCCGTCCACAAATATTGTAATACAAAATATAAAAGTTATGGATTTAATTGTGTAGTATTGTTTCATTTCATCCTTCATAGTTTACATTGAATCACTTATCACCTATAGGTTAAACTGTCACTTTATCTCCTATATGTTAAACTGTCACTTTATCTCATATATGTTAAACTGTCACTTTATCTCATATATGTTAAACTAAGCCACTTTATCACCATTATGTTAAACTGTCCCTTTATCACCTATAAGTTAAACTAAGTCACTTTATCACCTACATGTTAAACTAAGTCCCTTTATCACCTATAAGTTAAACTAAGTCCCTTTATCACCTACATGTTAAACTGTCCCTTTATCACCTATATGTTAAACTAAGTCACATGGTACTGTCTTTACTTTTCACTAGCTGAAGAACTGCGGCACAAATACAAGGAAATATGTGACATGTCTAAAGATATACGGTTGATGGCGGAGGCTCGAGACAAGAATCTGACAACTGCTCTGAAACTGTCTGAGAGATTCTATGACATGTCAGTGGATGTGATGTCGGGACTAAGAGATCTTAAAGACTGTATGTATAACCAGGAACTGCCTGGCCTTGACCCTGAAGCTATTAAGGAACAACAAGCAGAACTAGCTGTAAGTTAAGTATGAAATTTGTTTTAAAATTGGAAATAGATATAATTGGTAAAACTATAAATAATTTTGTATTTATATATGCTAAGCTTTATGTATTTGTTTGTTTTTTTATTTTTATTTCATAAATTTATATGTTTTGAAATATCTCCATTTCTATAAGCTATTAACTTCCAGTTAGCCATGCTCTAACTATCAAATGTTACACTTTTTCATTGTATTAAGAGATTTAATGAATTGTCTTAGATTTTATTAACTCTTCTAATTTAACAGGGATTTAAGAAGGAATTGGAGAAAGCCAGAGAGCTTGTAGGAGAATGTAGACAAATAGGTCACGACCTCTCCAATGTTTGTGGTCAGTCTGGTGCCATTGAAATCCAGAAACAGATGGAGGATCTTAGTCACATGACTGATGAAGTCAATGATAAGATACGTGACCGAGGTGATGAGTTAAGGGGGGCATTCCAACATGCTGATCATTTCAAGAAACTAGTTGATGTAAGTACATTAGTTTGACAGATGTCCTGTGGAATAGATTTAATCATGTTCCTTTCAACATTTTTTTAAAGAATTATGAATAGTTTTGAAGCTCCTGCTACTCCAAATTTGTGTCTGTAATTGTCCGAAATAAAGTTTATAAGTAATCACTTGAGCTTTATCATCATTAGTTTACAAGTTACAATATGTTGATATCCGGTAAACACATTTCACATAGTCTACTTCCAAAAACAAATAGTCACTAAAGACATTAGAAACATGTTAGGACACTGTACAATATTAGCATCCTATCACTTTAAAACTTCTCAGGCTGTAAGTGTATGTTGTATTTTTTTTATTTTACTTTGTTAAGATTTTCCAACAACATTCAAACAGTCAGTTGATTCAGGTATATACAAATTAGCTAGAGATGACAATTTTTTTAAAGGTCTTTTTGTTTTAGTTAACAAATCCAATTTAGTATCTAACTGATTTGTGTTGTCTTCATCTAATTAATGTTTAGTTTAGTCCCAGTTAATTAAGTAATTAAAGTAATATCTAAGATTTACAATTGCCACACCTAAAAAATTTTATATTGACATTTGTGATTGTGGCTTTGAGCAAAATCATTTTCTTGGTTAAAAAAAAAAAGCCTTTGCACCTTTAACTATTATCAGCATTTCCCATGAAATAAACAAAAATATTTGTTTATTCATCCTGTAAATGTAATGTTCTTCAGTTCAAAGTAAGTAAGCTTGTTTATAGCTTTTCTGTAGAACATTTTTTATTTTTTGTATTTTTTAAATTCTCAGCCATAAAAAAATTACAATAACATAGTTTTTCTTTCACTAAATTCGATGACTTTATTTAGTTGTAAAGTTTGTATCTTACTCAAAGCAAACATTCAACAAAAAAAAAAATTTAGGAAAACTAAATACTGGAGTTTGCATATCTCTAATATTGAAGTTTGTATGCTTACTCAAAGCAAACATTCAACAAAAAAAAATACTTAGGAAAACTAAATACTGGAGTTTGCATATCTCTAATATTGAAGTTTGTATGCTTACTCAAAGCAAACATTCAACAAAAAAAAATACTTAGGAAAACTAAATACTGGAGTTTGCATATCTCTAATATTGTGGGTATTTTCAGAGTACTTTTAGATTTCATATTTCATTCTGCGAAACATTGTCCTATCTGATTACTTATTTAAATATAGAAATGTACATAAATAAAATGTCTGTTGTGGAATATATCATCACATCAACATCATCTGTCCCTTGATTACATCGTAGAGATGCAGTGACATATCACATATCTAAATCCCTCCACTTTTCCCTGTCAGCAGCTGTTCTTGGCATGAATGATTTTTAATAGTGATCATTGTCTTACAATATGACAGAACCAGTTCAGCTTTCATCTTTTCACAGTATTGAGGAGTTTTTCTTTTCTGCCAGCCAAAGTGTTGACTTGTAAAAGTGCAAACTCGTTTGTCTTCTTTTCCTGGTATCTGATATGCAGCATTTTTCTGTAGCATTTACTCTCAAAGGCTTGAATTCTTATTTCATCTTCAGCATCCAACTTTCACAACCTTATAAGTACACAAAGACCACTATCTAAGAATACAGTTCTAATTTTACTTGGAAACTGATGTTACTGTTCCAGATTTTCAACAGTTACCTTATATAAATAAAGGATGCCAAGCTTATTTGGGTTTTTATCTCTATTTTTTTTAAACTTCTAACTCTTAATATGTTTGACCCTAGGTATTAAAAAAAATCAACTTCTTCTAATGTTTGGCCATTCAACTGCTTACAACACCTTATGCTTTCTCCACCACAATCTAGTAAGTTTGCTTTTTTTCTGCACTGATTTCCTTGCCAACTGCTCTAGCTGCAGCATCCAGTTTTGAAGTAAGATCTTGTAACTGCTCTGCATTTTTTCCATTGAGGTCTATATCATCTGCAAACATAAGATAAGAAATAGGCCGCCTGTTTATGGTCAAGCTAAGAGTGAATCCATCATAATATGCTTCAGAAATATGTTTAAAAGAGCTGCACTCCTATGGATGTCTTAAAACTTTCTCCAATTGAGGTATTTTCATTTTGGTGTAAGACTTTATTTGCATTTTGGTATAAAACTTCAATAATGTTTTTATCTATGTTGAACTCATCACTTGCCACATGTTGTGTATCAGTTTCTTTGAGTGTTGAAGGCATTTTTCATATAACAGTCTGATGTTAAATTTTGTTCAACAGTGCCTCTTCTTATCTTCTTATCTTAAGTCTGTTGAAAATTATTCTTAGTTTTATCTTGTTCGGATGACTGATCAGACTTAGTGCTCTATAATTTTATAATTGTCTCAATTTCCTTTCTAGGGCAGTGGAATAATTAAAGATTTGGTCCATTCTTTCTACCATGTTTCTTCATCCCATATTTTCCATATTTTCATATGTGAGCCATTGTGTTCTGATAGTATGTTATCATTCCAGATGACTAGCCACCTTTAACTCTACTTCTGACTCTGATATTGGAGCTTCACCAAGGTCTCTGTATTCCCTGTTTGCTTTGTTAATTAGACTATAGTTAGAAATTTATCTTAAAGTTATACAGATCTTAGCAGTGTTCTGTCCACCTTCTCAGCACATCTGCTTCTTCAGTCATTAGAGTTCCATTGTTGTTTTTAATTACTGTGGTTCTAGCTTGTCTTGTGTAAGTTATAGCTTTTAATTTTTTTTTTTTTTTTTTTTTTTTGCTTTCGCCAATTTTCAATCAACTATCAATTAAAGTGCACTGACACCTGATCCATTTTTTTTATCTAATTGTACTAAATCAACTGTAACAAATGCATCTAGTAATTGACTGAATCTAGACAAGTTTTTTTTTTTCTCCAATTGTTTCTTTTCCTAAAATTTTTTTTTCTTTTTATTTCTGAAATTTTTTTTTTGTTTTCTTATTTTTTGTTTTTCTTAATTTTTTTTTCACTTTTTTTTGTTCTTCATCAAAGAATTCCTAAGTATTGATACAAAACAATGAGAAAAAAATAAAAGGAAAATGTAACAAAAGATATTACAAATTTATGTTTAACAATGTGAGAAACATTTTTTTATTTTAAGATGTTTTTACAAAATAAAATAATTCAAAACCTCTTTCCAGTCTATCAATAGCTGGCTTCCACAAGCAGAACACCAGTTGGCGTTGATGAAACAACCATCACCTGACCCAAATACATTACAGAGACAAATTGAAGAACTCAAGGTAAATTTAAGACAGCTTGTTGTAATAGTCATCAAAAATGGTCTGTTGTATTAAAAATTACCTTTAAAACAACCTTTGCTTAAAAACAATGTCCATAAATATTTTAATGTTTTTTAAATTTTAATTGTTAGGTCCAAAATCTTTTAGTTACTCTGTTTATTTTTATCAGATGTCAATTGAATAAGAGAACAAACACTGAAATGGGATGTTAAGCTTAAGAGATTCTTTAAGCATCATTGAAATCAAATTCCTTTATTTACCTGGGAAAAGAAATTACAGTTGGAGCCCAAAAAAGGTAGTACATGCATTCTTCCTGCATCTGTTCAAATCAGTATCCTACAGTAGAGCACTTGACAACCAGTCCATGCTTCCTGCATCTGTTCAAATCAGTATCCTACAGTAGAGCACTTGACAACCAGTGCATGCTTCCTGCATCTGTTTAAATCAGTATCCTACAGTAGAGCACTTGACAACCAGTGCATGCTTCCTGCATCTGTTTAAATCAGTATCCTACAGTAGAGCACTTGACAACCAGTGCATGCTTCCTGCATCTGTTCAAATCAGTATCCTACAGTAGAGCACTTGACAACCAGTGCATGCTTCCTGCATCTGTTTAAATCAGTATCCTACAGTAGAGCACTTGACAACCAGTGCATGCTTCCTGCATCTGTTTAAATCAGTATCCTACAGTAGAGCACTTGACAACCAGTGCATGCTTCCTGCATCTGTTTAAATCAGTATCCTACAGTAGAGCACTTGACAACCAGTGCATGCTTCCTGCATCTGTTCAAATCAGTATCCTACAGTAGAGCACTTGACAACCAGTGCATGCTTCCTGCATCTGTTTAAATCAGTATCCTACAGTAGAGCACTTGACAACCAGTGCATGCTTCCTGCATCTGTTTAAATCAGTATCCTACAGTAGAGCACTTGACAACCAGTGCATGCTTCCTGCATCTGTTCAAATCAGTATCCTACAGTAGAGCACTTGACAACCAGTGCATGCTTCCTGCATCTGTTTAAATCAGTATCCTACAGTAGAGCACTTGACAACCAGTGCATGCTTCCTGCATCTGTTTAAATCAGTATCCTACAGTAGAGCACTTGACAACCAGTGCATGCTTCCTGCATCTGTTTAAATCAGTATCCTACAGTAGAGCACTTGACAACCAGTGCATGCTTCCTGCATCTGTTCAAATCAGTATCCTACAGTAGAGCACTTGACAACCAGTGCATGCTTATTGAATCTGTTCAAATCAATATCCTACAGTAGAGCACTTGATAACCAGTGCATGCTTCCTGCATCTGTTTAAATCAGTATCCTACAGTAGAGCACTTGACAACCAGTGCATGCTTCCTGCATCTGTTCAAATCAGTATCCTACAGTAGAGCACTTGACAACCAGTGAATGCTTCCTGCATCTGTTTAAATCAGTATCCTACAGTAGAGCACTTGACAACCAGTGCATGCTTATTGAATCTGTTCAAATCAATATCCTACAGTAGAGCACTTGACAACCAGTGCATGCTTCCTGCATCTGTTTAAATCAGTATCCTACAGTAGAGCATTTGACAACCAGTGCATGCTTATTGAATCTGTTCAAATCAATATCCTACTGTAGAGCACTTGACAACCAGTCCATGCTTACTGAATCTGTTCAAATCAGTATCCTACAGTAGAGCACTTGATAACCAGTGCATGCTTCCTGCATCTGTTCAAATCAGTATCCTACAGTAGAGCACTTGACAACCAGTGCATGCTTCCTGCATCTGTTCAAATCAGTATCCTACAGTAGAGCACTTGACAACCAGTGCATGCTTCCTGAATCTGTTCAATCAGAATCCTACAGTAGAGCACTTGATAACCAGTCCATGCTTACTGAATCTGTTCAAATCAGTATCCTACAGTAGAGCACTTGACAACCAGTGCATTCTTCCTGAATCTTTTCAAATCAGTATCCTACAGTAGAGCATTTGACAACCATTGCATGCTTTATTGAGTTTGTTCAAATCAGTATCCTGCAATGATGTGGAGTACTTGAGTCCAGTAAATGCATGGTCCAAATCAGTATTTTACAGTGATGTGGGGCACATGACATTCAGTGCATTCTTACTGAATCTGATCAAATCAATATCCTTTAGTAGAGCACTTGACATCCTGTGTATGTTTACTGAATCTGTTCAAATGAATATCCTTCAGTCATGCAGAGCAGAGCTCTTGACATCCAAAATAAGCGTGTTGTTCAGTATTGATGCACTGATGTGGAGCACAAGACGTCCGGTATATGCATATTTGGTTCCAGTAAGTATCCTACAGTGATGCAGAATACTTGACATCCAGTGTATGCAAGCTTGATAAATTTGTTTAAATCTATATCCTACAGTGATGCCCAGCACTTGACATCCAGTGAATGCATGCTTGGTTCAAATCAGTATCCTATAGTGATAATGGAGCATTTGACATCCAGTATATGTATACATGCTTGGCTCAAATCAGTATCCTACAGTGATAGTGGAGCACTTGACATCCAGTATATGCATGCTTATTATAACTGTTGAAATTAACGACATTAAGTGATTTGTAGCTTTTGACACTTTTCTTAACTTTGTAAAAGTCACCCTCTGATGTCCTGCTTAGTTATGTCACACTTGTTTGATTTTTTTTTCTATAATTACTTATCAGAGCTTCATATTTTATGGAAAGATTAATAGTGTTTTATTTTTTGTTGGTGTGTAAATATAATATTTGATAGTGTTTAACATATCTCCTATTTAGTTCTACATCTTAGTGCCAGTGGGTAGATTCTGTCTGCTGGTAACATGCACATGGTCTGTGTTTTCTTAAAAAGCTTGTTTCATGATCTCAAAATTGTATCAAGAGAAAAAAAATGGAATAATTAAATGTATTTTCTTCTCGACAAAAATTAGTAACTGAGTCTACTAATAAGCTCATTTTTATTTTGGAATGGATTTTAATATTTGAGTCAAAATAAATAAGCAAAGGTTTAAATATAATAAAGTGATGGTATGGGGATTTATTTACTGTCCATGTTGCATTGAAATGTTGGTCTGAAATTAAGTGATGGTTTGAAGATACCAATTAATGTAGCAATGAATTAACAAATCATAAGGTATTATCTCTGTGGCATTTTACGTCTTGAGAGACGATCTTTTCCCTTTGCAACTTCTTGTGTGACTAAATCCTTGATACACAGCTGCGATTGCAGGTTGGGCATATATAATCACCAGTCGCCGTTGCATTTTCACCCTTCTTTCTGCTTCTGTTGTGTATGACATCTGCAATCCGTGACCCTTCCTTTATGCTCTCTCTCCATGTGGATCTATCCAGTGCCACCTCTTCCCAGTTGCCAGTGTCGATTTTGAAGAGCTTCATGTTGCGTTTGCATATATCAGTATAACGTAAAAGTGGGCAACCAGCGGCCTTCTATTAGATCGCCATACAGGATGTCCTGTGGAAGTCCACCTACTGGCATTCTACGAATGTGGCCAAGCCAGCCAAGGCGTCTGCTGCTGATAACAGAGCGGATGTCCTGGCACCCTGCTCTTTGTAGCACTTCCTCATTGGTAATCTTATCTTGCCACCTTATTTTAAAGATCCGCCTTAGGCATCGGAGGTGGAAGACATTCAGCTTTTTTTCCTGCCATGAGTAGGTTGACCATGTTTCACTTCCGTACAGCAAGGTGCTCAACACACAGATGTCATTAAAGGCTTCTTTTGATGGGTTGTATCTGTGAACAATATGGGCGCGGCGGCTGAATGGTTAAGCGGCTTGGCTTCCAAATCTGGGGTCCTGGGTTCGAATCCCGGTAATGACTGGGATTTGAGTTCGGGACTATTAGGGCACCCCTGAGTACACCCTCTAATGAATACCTGACTTCAGTTGGGGACAGTAAAGGAGCTTGGTCTTTGTGCTGGCCACATGACACCCTGCTCGTTAACCGTTGGCCAAAGAAACTGATGACTTATAACATCATCTTCCCTATAGAGCGTATGATCTAAAAGGGGAACTTTACTTTATCTCTGAACAATATTCATAGAAAAATATCATCTGAGTCACAGATAAGACTAGAAGAATGTTGACGTCCTCCAACTCTTTGCTGTTAGTACTTGAAATGAAATGGGCTTCAAATACTAAAACATTTCGACCACTTTTTTATGCCCATGAAATTCGTCATGTTACTGAGAAACAATGACATCAATAGTACCGTAAAATGCGTTGAATTTGAAAGTCTTCTTTTTTTGAGTATTCTCTTCTTGGTCATTAGTAGTAGGCTCATCAAACAGCTTCTTAACTTTCCGCAATCGTGTAGAGCAGCGGTTCTCAACCTTTTAAGCTCGGCGACCCCTTTTTACAATCCCACTCTGCCGCGACCCCCCCCCCCCCCGACACACACATACAGCAATAGAAGAGTAGGCAATAACAATCCATAGTTTCAATGGTGTTAAGCGATCCCTGGCAAATGGTCAATCGACCCCCAAGGGGGTCGAGACCCACAGGTTGAGAACCGCTGGTGTAGAGGGAAAAAACTGCATCAACAATTAAAAGTTCTGCTACTTTAGCAGCCCCTTTTATCTTACACTCAAAAAGTCATTCTCTAATTATTTATTTCATTATAGATCTTCTACAGTTGTCTATCTGCTTTATGTAGATCTTGCTGCTAACTTTCCAACATTTTTAACATATCGTTAATTGCGCTTACAATTGTGCACTGGACAATAAGCAGAACATTATATACAAATGTCTCTTATGGCCCTCTAAGTGCAAAAGTTTGTTTTTTAATAAACACAGCAGAAAGAAGTCAGTTTAGATCTCAGAATTTGGTAGAGTGTCAATACAAAATACCTATAATTAACTATGTTATAGTTATAGAAAAAAGAAACAAATTGAGCTTTCAGAAAATTGAATAATTAGCAAGTATGTCACAATTTTGATTCCTGACCATCAGGACTATCCCTATAGACTAAAATGTTATTGTCAACCCTCTTCCCATTTCCATTTTCTCTTTCTCTACAACACATAAATATTTTCTTAACCAAACTCTTCCCCTGCCCCAACCAGGGCCGGTGTGAGGCCATTGCAACCTATGCCTCAGCAGTGGGCCCTGCACTTTCTTAGGCCCCGCGCTAATTCTAGATCATAATCTTATATCTTATATATTACAGACGTTACTTTAAAAAGAAGATGATTACGTCCAACGCGTCATGCATTTACTCATGCATATTTAACCAATAATCATAATTTTCCCTTATTATTCTTATCCCCACACAGACTGGGCCCCGCTAAATCCGTTTCGCATAGGGCCCTGCCCCCGCCCCATTCCTTGAATACTATTCATGGTTTTATAAAATATACAGAAGAAGAAACAGAGTGGAATGATCAAGCAACTATTGTTACCTCAAATGCACGATCAGGGCTAGCCACCGCTACAATTAACCTGGTTGAGAGTAAATTCTTACAATGAAGTAATCTCAAATGCACGGTCAGAGCTAGCCACCACTACAATTAACCTGGTTGAGAGCAGTTTCTTACAATGAAGTAATTTAAGTCGCTAGTACGCTGACTTTAGCTTAAAAACACTGACTAATGTTTTAAAACGAATATAACGTTTTGGGTAGAAAGTTAAGAACATTTTGAGGAAGCTTTGTAGATTCCACTTTTTAATCGGTTCTTACAAAAGAGTTTTTTTTTTTCACTTTGATATTGTTGTAAACCTGGTGGTGACACAGATGGGGGTAGTGCTGTGTGTGTTCTTAGCCTACCCAAATCGCCCCAGTCCAGCGCAGGACGAGCGGTCAACTGTGACCAGTGACAGTAGGCTACACGCCAGTTCGGCAACTACCTGTGTGTAAATATTACGCACGCAAGTCTCGGCGATTGTGATCATTCTGAGTGGTCAAGAACGTTCCATCCGATTCTAGAAGGCCAGTAGAGACACTATATAAGAGCGAGTGTGTCAGAATCACGTGACTTCACGTTACCTCGCACTGTGACCAGACGAGGCGAAGTTAGAAACAGACGGTGTGTGAAGTCAGGTGGAGCAAGGCTAGGTTTTGGACAGTTATTGTAATGTTGTTGCCAACTGTACAGTATTTGTAATGTATTTGAAATTAAACTGGCTGATACTTTGGAGCCCTGAGTTGTGAGGTTCTTTAAGTTCGTTGTGTCGTGTGGTGCAGTTTGAAGAGAGCCTGGATAGTAGGAGAGAGACGTAACAATATCATCTCCTAAATCTCATGTGGCCCCTTTTTGTCATCCGTCATGGGCTCAAGTGAAATAAACCCCGTTGAGCTAGTGTTGCTACGTCACAGACTGTGTCCCCTGATTATCGTGGTCCCGGGTTCATTGAACCCCTTTGTGCCACTGATACCATGCTCAAATAGCACTAGGAAAGATGGAGCATTTGTATATATATGTATCTCAGCATATGGAATAAGAAATGTACCTTTATATCTGTGTCTTTCTGAGTATTTATACAGGTTTTGTTTTCTATTTGTAGATTTATAGCTCGTATTTGGCAAATACAGACAAGGAAAACCTCCCCTAATTAACGTTATCTAATTAACACCTAATTAACATTACCTTATAAACATCACCTAATTAACGCCACCTAAATAACATCACCTAAATTAACGTCATCTGATTTACATCAACTAAATAGGCGCTCTCGTTATATAGTTTTAGTTAGGGGAGACGACTCCAGAACATGAGACTGAAAGGTTGTGTAATTGTAGTGAATTAGATCATGTTAAGAAATATTCTTACTAAAGTCTACTCCATGTATTTGGTTTCATATTAACTTGATTTTGTCTATATTAAAATTAAAGTTCTATCTAGTTTTGTTCACAAAATGAAGTTATTCAAGTTATTTGAAGTTTTATTTGTTTAGATACATTACGCCTATAGCGGTTTAGTTGTCTGCCAGCTGATTGGTGCTAGAAGTCAACAACAGGCAACAACACACACTATCATCAAATCATGTATAATTTGTACAGTACACACATGCACACACATACGCAGTACAATAATTGTTTTTTTTTATCATACATGTCCATCTCAGATCTGTGGATGACGTCCAAGGCAACCTAAAAGCAGTGGACATTGATACTGACCACTGGGAAGACTTAGTCCTAGACAGCACTTCTTGGAGAGAGATGGTGACCAAGAAAGCGATGTACAGGGAACATAAGAACATGGGTCTCAGCTCTGAAAGAAAAGCGTGCCAAACGAGAAATGGCTGGCTCCTCTACCACCAGAACGAATGTCACCTTAACCTGCGATATATGTGGACTGGAGACGAAAATATTAACACTATCCAGTGAACCACTAGTTGTGAACCAATAGTCTGTGAACCACTAGTCGTGAACCACTATCCAGTGAACCACTAGTCTGTGAACCACTAGTCTGTGAACCACTAGTCATGAACCACTAGTCGTGAACCACTAGTCGTGAACCACTAGTCGTGAACCACTAGTCTGTGAACCACTAGTCGTGAACCACTAGTCTGCGAACCACTAGTGAACCACTAGTCTGCGAACCACTAGTCGTGAACCACTAGTCTGTGAACCACTAGTCTGTGAACCACTAGTGAACCACTAGTCTGCAAACCACTAGTCGTGAACCACTAGTCTGTGAACCACTAGTCTGTGAACCACTAGTCTGTGAACCACTAGTCTGTGAACCACTAGTCGTGAACCACTAGCCGTGAACCACTAGTCTGCGAACCACTTGTCTGTGAACCACTAGTGAACCACTAGTCTGCGAACCACTAGTCTGCGAACCACTAACCTGTGAACCACTAGTCGTGAACCACTAGTCTGTGAACCACTAGTCTGTGAACCACTATCCAGTGAACCACTAGTCGTGAACCACTAGTCTGTGAACCACTAGTCTGTGAACCACTATCCAGTGAACCACTAGTCGTGAACCACTAGTCTGTGAACCACTAGTCTGTGAACCACTAGTCTGTGAACCACTAGTATGTGAACCACAAGTCTGTGAACCACTAGTCTGTGAACCAGTTAAAAAATAAAGAATGAATTGTTTAAGGCTGAGAATGGGTGTGTGAGAAAAAAAAGTGTACAATTATCTAAGAGGACAAAACCCTACATATTGATCCATATCTATGAATACTGAAGGCTCAGCTTTCCTTGTTGGTATCAAGCAAAATAATTAATTAGCATTAATTAATTTATTAATTGTTTTTTATTATTGATTCATGCTTTGTCTATGCCAATGAATAATTGTGCCAAGTTTTAACTTGATCCGAGAATGGGTGTGTAGGAGAAATAACGTGTACAATCTTTTTACGTGACGGACAGACAGACAAGAATGAGTTGATATACGCTTGGTAACTAGAGATAATTTGACCTGAATTCGTTCCACGAAAATTGAATATAAATAATCATAGACATTAACTCTAGAAACATAAAAGAATGGACGGGCCATCTATTGAAAGAGGTTCTATCTAAGGCAAAAAAAAACAAAGTGGAATGGAGAAAGACGGTCGACAAACCTTGCATGATGGCCCAACGGTCCAAGAGGATTCTTTCTCGGGGGGGGGGGGGGGTGTAAGGGTTGTTATGGATTGTGTGTGTGTGTGTTTATTTATGGTGAAGATGGGGAGATGTTAGCGTGCGAATGATGCAACGTAGGTGGCGTTGTCGTCAGCAGTCTTAATTAGGACAGACGACTCCAGAACCTGAGACTGAAAGGTTTTTTAAATCTCACATCAACTAGATTTTGTCAATATTTTAATAAAAGTTTTATTTTGTTTCGTTCACGAAAGGAAGTTATTTAAAGTTGTATTAGTCAAGATATAATACGCCTATAGATGTCTACCAGCAGTTAGGTGTTTTTTAATCTAACATTCATTAATTATTTGGAGGAAAATAATCGCTCTAGAAGTTGTAAAAGGGAGTACTTTTAATTATTTTGTTGTTACGAATCTGTTTGATAAAACCTTCGTCTCGATGCTTGTGGATTGTATCAGATTCCGCAACAAAATCTCGCGTGAGAAGGTACAAGATACATTTATAAAACATTTATAAAACATTTATCTTATCTTATTTTCCCTTTCTCCTATAAGACAAAGAAGATATAAAAAAAACAAATGGGGAGATAATTTTCCAGTGTCAATGTGTTCGCATGGAAGAGATTTGGAAAAAATAAATCTTGGAGAAAATGTAGGCCTATTTAGCTTTTTACTACACGACTTAAGGTTCTTAATAACTCACACTTTTGCGTGCACGGAGTGGTAAAGAAATATAGATAAAAGCAAAATAGACTTCCGAAAATCCAACTCATTTTGTCCTCTATTGTTAAGCTTTGTCCTCCTTTTGTCCTCTATTGTCAAGCTCAGTCCTCATTTAGTCACCTATTGCCAAGCTTTGTCCTCGTTTTGTCCTCTATTATCAAGCTCTGTTCTCATTTTGTCACCTTTTGTCAAACTGTCCTCCATTGTCAAGCTTTGTCCTCTTTTCAATCAAGCGTTGTCTTCTATTGTTCTTTTTTTTTTCTTTTTCATCAAGCTTCGTCCTCTTTTTGTCCTCTTTTGTAAAACTTTGTCCTCCTATTCGTCCTCTCCTGGGTGTGCAGGTATCTGGAAATCTGTTTGTTACCATAGTTGATTAGGTTAAGAGGATAGTTCAACTCTACCAGGCCATAGGTTTTGTCTGAATAAGAAAACTCTTTAAACAAAGAGATGAAAAAGAACAAAGAGATCTTCCGATTTTGCTGTCAAAAACTCTAGTAAAATCCCGACTTCCGTCTCACTTTATTCATCTCTTTCAAAAGTCAGACCAAAAAGCATGAAATAGATCTGACTCTTGAAAAGCTCAGGGATTTTGATGGCGATCGAAACAAATAATAACCAGCAGGGCTAGATGTTGTTAGCACCTATTCAAAAATGTTTGCATGAAAACCATGGAGCTATACTAATGGAACACCAGCTTCGAGATTTTATGATCGGAGTGCCGCACATGGCTAGCTACGCTTCTGGCTAAATACAATAGACCTAATATTTTAAATATGTACAAAACATGAGATAGTAAATGAATGAACAAATCAAAACATGCCCAATACAAACCACTTCCTATACCTAAAAACATAACGTTTAAACAAGAAAACTTCACACTCACACTACACCAATTAAAGCTGGGTGGACTCAGAAGCGCCAGATTCTGAAATTAAAAATCCCAGGATTTGAACCTGGGACTTGGTTTGAAAGCCAAGTGCTTTTTCTGCTCAACCAAATATCCTCAAAATAAAAAAAATCCCAGTCTTAACCAGGGTTTGAACTCGTGACCCTTGTTTGGAAGGCAAGTTGTGCTTTTTCTACTCAGCCACCCCGACTCCTTCAAAACTATTAACCAAAGTTAAACAAAGACTTGCAAATCATGGAACACATCTTCTTTTTTGAAGTAACGTCTGTATTATATAAGATAAGATAAGACACATGGAACATCAATTCTGATTTCAGAACTTGTCTAATAATCTTCCCAGGATCACCTGCAATACAGCAGCTTTTTATTTTCAGAAATCTTCATGATGAATTATTTACTCTAGCTTATAAGCAACATCTATCCAGTTCACTTTGAATGTCTATACATGTTATTTTTTTCTGCAGTTATTCCGCTAGAGTTTATTAAAGTGAAAGTCCGATGGTTTTGACAATTTTTGATATAATATGATTTTGATTTACAGAAAATGAATATATTATTCTTTTTTTTTCAATTTGCAAGAATAACTTAGTAATTCAAAGTCCACAACTCGCAAGCATATAAAAAATGCAGAGCTAGAGAGGAGGATCCTAGCAAATGGAATTGAGATGCTACAGAACGATCCTAGGCATCACATTTAAAGACCGCGTTACAAACCAAGAGATCAGAGACAAGTTTACTGCAGCGATCGGAGCCCATGATGACCTGCTAACTATTGTAAAAAGACGAAAGCTTAACTATGGCCATATTACAAGATCTACGGGGCTCGCAAAGATCTTTCTTCAGGGAACAGTACCAGAAAAAGAAGAAGAGGCAGACAGAGAAAGCGATGGGAAGACAACATAAAAGAATGGACGCGCCTGCCATTGAGAGAGGTTCTAAACAAGGCAAAAAAAAGGGAGGAATGGAGAAAGACGGTCGACAAGTCTTGTCTGGTGCCCCAACGGTCCAACAGACCAAGAGATAGGTAAAGGTAAGGTAAACTTAGTAATTGATGTTTTTCTGACATAATTTTTCTGCGCATGCAAAACGGTCAGATTTTCACGGAATTTCTGTGTGACGTCACGAGTGGGCACTCAAATCCTATAGATCTACTAATCCGAGCACCGGTACTTGTCTTCCGCGAATTTAATGTGAGCATATGCCTTTGTAAACTATTTGCTCTTCAGCCGAATAAATATTTCCCATTTTCCCTTTAAAACATCATCTTTTGGAAACAAATGAAAAGGGACACTAATTTCTGTGTCAGCATACTTGTGTGTTTGCCACTCATTGCTGTGCTGGTCACTAATAGTGTTGGTCAATTCTAGAGTGCAGTCATCACCAGTGTGAACACTAGTTTTTCTATTTGAGAAAATTTGCATTTAGGCCAGTGATGTCCTAAACTAAACCTTGTTGCCGTAATAAAAGCAATAGTTAGTTATTGTACCAAGTTGTTAGGTTTAGTCAAAGTTCCTTATGTATGAGACCCTATCTCATGCAGAATTTAAGTCATTGGTTAATATGCATGACTAAATGCATGATGCGTAGGACGTAATCATCTTCTTTTTTGAAGTAACGTCTGTATTATATAAGATAAGATCTTTATTGTCATAATTTTGTCATAATTATGATACTAATTAAAATTGAATGTTAAGGTCCGACTTTTGTAACCCAAGTCTGGGACAATCTTACTTGTAAAAATGAACAACTTTTAATTAATTAATTTTTAAGTAATAATGTATGGTTGTGGGGTTGGGGGGGGGGGGAATCAGTTTAACCAATGCACAATAATTTGTTGAAAACAGCTCTGGAACATTGGCTAAGGAATTAATGAATAGTTGATCATTTCTCTCATAATTAAAAAAAAAAAAAAAGTAATTTTAACTTGTTTTTTCAAAGTGAAAGCTTTATGTTTGAGTAAATGAATAGTTAATATTTGAGTGAATGAAGGCTTTTATGATGTTTGAGTGAATGGATGCTTTATGTCTGAGTGAATCAAAGCCTATTAAACATTCAGAGATTGTGATGTTAATATTAAGTCTGTGTGTATAGTTGTGACCAATTGTATGGTATTGAAAAAACATGTAAAATGTTTGAAAAGTTAGTTTAGGTATTTGTTTATAGATTTCATTTCACTTTTTATTTTCAACCTTTTTCTATGGTCAGTATCTTCATATCTGCCTGGTCGTGCGGTTTGCACGCTGGACTGTCGTTCGGATTTATCGATGGTCCCTGGTTCAAACCGTGCCCGCTCCCATCCCCCGTCGTCCTGCGGGAGGTTTGGACTAGGAAGTAATTATCTTTAACTCTGAAGGAACATCCTAAACATGTAAAACATTTTACAAACATATCTGTATTGTTATGACATGTATAAATCTAACTAGCTTCTGTATGAGTTACATTTATATATATGATGCTTGTCATAGAATTGGTCATTCTTTTATTGTTCATCTTGATTTGTTTCCATTATGCTGACAGTAAAAGTTGTGCTGGTCAAAATATTTACAAGGAACTTCATTCTGTCTATTGGTTATGTTGTTACTAAAAAAAAACATAGTATTCAAATACCTCCTGACCCCTATTTTGTTTAGGATATGTGTTTCCTGTGAGTTACTATTAATTTTATATTAATCTACATTGATATATTTTTGACCTAGTTGACTGCAGTATATATCAACCTAGATTTAAGTTGACTGCGGTATATATCAATCTAGATTCAAGACCATTTTTTTGTATATTGGTGGAGTGGTTGTGTCTCTTGCCTATCTGTTGAAGTTCTAAACATCCAACCAAACGTAATGTGTCTTGTCTGTGTCTCTATCTAGCAAGCACAATGTAATGTGTCTTGTCTGTGTGTCTCTAGCTAGCCAACACAATGCAATGTGTCTCTAGCTAACCAACACATCTATGATTATTCTTAATACTCTGTCAAAAACACTAGACACATGTTTTAGTATAAATAATGTATTCATATTATTGTTCGGAAAATGACATTCTTGTATCTGTCATTTAGAAGTTGACATTATTGCATCGGCCATATTTATTTGTTATTGTGTAGCCTGCCTGTACTCATAATCCCATTTTTAGAAACATATGTTGTACTCCCCCCACCCCTTTTCCAAAGGTTGTGTAGAAATTATTGCTAGGCTGTGCCCAGTAGTTCCTCTAGAATACACTGCTGTCTAGCACTGTTACACTCATGTCTAGATAATAGCTACATGGGATGGGTTTCACTATAAGTTGGTTTGTTACAATTTATATGTATAATATATATATATATGTACAGAACTATTTATGCAACTAACTGCTGTTAAAAGTTAGGATAGTGATGTGATCAAATAGTGTTGAGTGACCTTTTGGTTTTTCATGGGACAAGAAAACAGAAGACACTGCATGCACAGAATAGCTCAGTTTTGAAATACATAGTTCAGTGCCTTCACATCAAACTAGTGATTGTGTTTAGAATGTATTGTTTTAACATCTTAATTATAGTTGTTGAACTTTGGTCTCCCACACAGTAAATTGATAGGATCCACTGAAGTCAGTTGTATATTGATCAAGGCAAGTATCCATTAGAGTATGTACATAGTTGTGTGACAATAGCCACTAGAGTATGTTGTTTCTGATGTTACTATCTTTCTATCCCATAATTCTCTTGGTGAGCACATAATGTAGTGATGCTATATTTTGTACAAACTATCTCCATACAATCCTCAGGTTTTTGTTCTCTGTGTTTATATAATACAGACTGGATTCAATTACAAATGGCATAAGTCATTAAGGCTTTTATTAAAAGGCATGACAAAAACAAAGTCTGTTACATTTTAATCAATGTGCTGTCAAAGTTTTAGTTCAATTTAGTTTATGAAAATGTATTTAGATTAAGTCTGATAGTATTATAATAAACAATGCTTGCTAAAGTTTAAAAAAAAAAAATTAGACATTTTCAAA
This sequence comes from Biomphalaria glabrata, assembly GCF_947242115.1. NCBI lineage: Eukaryota > Metazoa > Mollusca > Gastropoda > Planorbidae > Biomphalaria > Biomphalaria glabrata. Next base: position 31,592,522 of record NC_074726.1, on the reverse strand, counting down.
TAATTTTCAAATAGTGTTTTTTTTTTTTACAAAGTTTTAGCAAATAATGCTAAATTTACCTTCAGAGATTAATGAATGTATTTCTCTTTAAGGCTTTGGCAGTAAGTTAATACATGAAAATATCAAATATAACATGACAATACAGGGTAAATGTTTGGCATAGACTATGCAAAGATCATACATGTAATCTAGAAATTTTGTTTGATAATTAGCAGTAAAAAAAAGTAAATGAAAGGTTTCAAATGATGAATAAATAGATTCATCAATAAATTGTAATGTATATTTATATATATATAGACCAATATGATTCAAAAACATGTGATCTAGATAGAATAGGAAGCACTTGGAATCAACAACTCAAGAACAATAAGTCAGTGTTTAGAATAACATCATATGTTTACACAGCATTCTGTACATTCTGGACATAAACAATAAATTGATGCCTAGAGGCTGATAAATAACATAACTTATAATTATTCTTTCTTTTAAATTGTTATTTTGTATGACGATGTCATTCAATAGTATAGGTAAGTGCAAAAGGTCAGACTGTTATGGGTCATGTGACAGTATCAAAAAGAAAGTAGCCAACAACAAAAACATTACTAAAACATAAAAAAAAACTCAACCCAACATATAACAATCAACAACACAATGTAACAGTCACTTATCACATTTATGCTTTCTACGCAAAGTATATTCATTTCTGGATCCTTTTGACCTATCCACAACTATTCTTTTTTTATCCATTAAGTCAAAAAATTCTTGCAATTTTGTTGCAAACCTAAGGTCATCATTCTTTTCTGAACTATTGCCAGCAGGTATAGCTGATCTGTTTTCTGTGAGTTGTGAAGAGTCATGGAAAGTTTCAGTGTTAGGAATACAGTTGTTAGCTCTCCAACTCAACACTAATTCCTCTGCTTTTAAACACTTCTTTAATCTGACAACTGGATTCAAAAGGAGGCTATTTTTTTAGACTTTTTCTGAAACAAGAAACACAATTCCATTTTAAAAACATGAAAGCATTGATTAATAAAAATATGAAAGACACTTCAACAGAATTAGAAACAATCAAAATCAATAAATTCAAATTATTTTTACATTATTAAGTTTTTATTTATTACAATATTTATTGACCTTTTCAAGCATCAGTGCTTTCTCTTCTATTTCCACTTTCTCTGACAAAAATTCTTCCTGTTGCAGAGTTTCAAACAGTACTTTACTGGCCTCCTCCTCTTTCTTTGCCTGTTCGTCCTTTTTTTGCTGAATCTATTGAATAATAAACATTTTCATATAAAAGAGATTCAATTCCAGTGAAGTTCTACCTACGTCCATAAAGGAACAAGAATTTATTTTTGAGTTTATTGATATAAGAAAACACTCAACAAAGCCTTGGCACAACTGATGCTATAAAGACAGAGTGCTATAGCAGTAATGTATAGCCACAGAGAAGTAGATCGGGCTCAATGCAAATATTATTTAACACAACATGTTGTTTTATGGAGGAATTGGCAGAGAAATGGTATAATTAATAGTTACTTTTGCACCAGCCTGCATTGGAAGTGTCTTTTTGTGTAGGACAGTTGTTAGGGTAAAATTTTTGTTTTGGTCATTGAATTTCATTGATTTTGGTATCTGTTGTGGTTATTTTGCAGATGGAACAGAGCTACAGTTCAGTTAAAAAATAAATCTAGATCTACATATATTTAGTTATTTAAAGAGAGAAAGGGGCTGTAAAGAAAGATCTGGTCTGCGTGACAGTAACAGTTGATGCTTGATCAACATTATTAAAGTATTATAATCAATATCCAGATGTTCTTGTTAATCAAGTTTTGAAACAACTAAGTCTAAATAGGGGCAAAGGGGGTACTGGAAAGGGGTAGTACCTTTGTACACAGTAACGACAGCAATTGCGTTGAGAACTGGTACCCTATATCTAGTCGACTCATTTCCATAAGTTTAAAGGCACCACCCTTCAATATCACCATCATTCAAGCATACACTCCTACATCAACATATGAGGATGAGGCAGTAGAAGAGTTTTATGAGCTATTATAGGAAGTGGTCAATAAAGTCCTGAAAAAGGACATCCTTGTTGTACAAGGAGACCGGAATGCCAAAGTAGGAAGTGACTCCTACCAAACCTGGAAAGGCACTTGTGGAAGATACAGTAACCTCTCAACGAATGAACGAGGTCAACGACTTTTAGAATTTGCGAAATACAACAATCTCTTACAGGCTAACAAACTAGGATGCCACAAAAAATTGTGTATAACCACATGGCACAGTCCCAATGGAGAATACCACAACCAGATCGACTATATCAGCGGTTCTCAACATTTTATGCTCGGCAACCCCTTTTTACAATCCCCCACTCTTCCGCGACCCCCGCACACACACACACATACAGCAATAGAAGAATAGACAATAACAATCCTTATTTTTGACGGTCTTAGGCGACCCCTGGCAAATCGTCAATCGACCCCCAAGGGGGTCGCGACCCACAGGTTGAGAACCCCTGGACTATATCATGGTGCAATTGCTATAAAATGATTTTGATCTAGATTTTCTTTCTTTTTGTTTTTAAGTTATAATTAGCCACAACTGAATTAATTGAGACCACTTAATGATGCCAGTCACTCCCCCATTACTACTATCAACTAACAGAAATTAAGCAAGGAAGGTGATTCAAGTATATGCCAAGTCACCCTGTCAGATGAAACAAGAGAATCAACTAACAACACCAGTATGGGAATTTTGTGGGACGCAGCTGAGAAGCACCGAAACCTCCCAGATACCCCCTCTCCCCAATGATCCACAAAAGAGATTGGACCATAGCACATTGAGAATGCTATATATAAAACCTATGAACCAGAGAGAAACACTTATACAACATGATGAAGGAATAATATGAATGAAAGATGCACTATAAAAAAAACATGTCACCGTAACTACCATGTTTACTCTAAAAGAATGACAATTAAAACTTAAAATTTGTTTCCATTTCTAGGAATTATAAAGTTTATTCATATTTCACCTGCTGGATAGCAGCTTCATATTCTTGTCTGATTTCTCCAGGACAGGAAATTTGTCTTCTTTCCTCTGAAACAAAATGGGAGCTTTTCAATAATTTTGTTCAGCTCTGAAACAAATGGGAGCTTTTCAATATTTTTTTATCATTACTCAAGGTTAAAGCCATTGTCTTTGCATGAATCTACCTTTAGTCTGGTCTGTTTCATTCTAAAGGTGGTTAGAATCACAGTAATGATATTTTTCTGATCATTGTCGAAAAAAAAAAATGCTGGCTAAGACTGTACATCTATTTAAAGGGCTTGCAAAACTTTTTCTGCAGGGAACAGTTCCAGGAAAAGAAGGAGAGGCAGATAAAAGATGCAATGGGGGACAACATTATGAACTGTACAGCCCTGTCTATGGAAAAGCTGCTTATTCTGGCAAAAGAAAGTAAAGGAGAGAATTTACCAACAGTTCATGGATGCCCTAAAGAGACTGAAGGATTACTGAAGGTGATTTTATCTTTATGTTCTATATTTCTCAAACATCCTTGATGGGATTTTATTACTATTTTTGATACCTAGCAAAATAACAATCCAAAAAACATTAATTTCATGTATTTCAACTTACGGGCTTCAAAATCATCTTCCTCATCTTCACTTGCTTTCTTCACTGGCTTCCAGCCTGCGCCTCACTTTTTTCAGGGAAGGCCTCTTGGATGTCTGTCCACTTTTCCATGTTTATCAATTTATTTTCCTTGGCAGCTTTCCTGGCCCAAACTGAAATGCGCTTCCTGCAGACTGGACATGAGAGGTTGGCTTTTTTCACTGTTTCCTTGTAACATTTTAACTTAAACACAGTGAGTGATTGCAGGGAAATGTTACAGGCTGGAGCAGTATGCTAATGCATACTGGGCACATGCACTCAGATTCAGAGAGCATTTATTTTCCTGTAATTATAGATAGCAAAGCAAATTAGAATTTGATCTGAAAAAAACAACTTTTTTTTTATTTGATTGCACAGACATGCCAACCCCCAAGACCCAGAATGTGGAACACTCAGGTTGAAAATGTGGAATTTTGGGCCCCAATGTGGAACATACACGCGGTTATGTTTGTCAGCCATACTGTACGCAATAAAGAAAAGTCTTGATTTTTGTGATCCATGTCATTGCCTTATTATTTCTCAGGATCCTATGCTTGAATTAGATTTAAAAAAAAACTAAATGTAGTTTTTGTATCTATTATGCAAAAAGCTTGCTTTGTTTACCTTTAAACGGAATTCTTGGTTCACCAGGTGTCTGTGTCATTTTTGAAGAATCACAATGTGTAGTAGTAATCACCGGAACAATCTAAAGCAAATTTAATTATAAATAGAACACAGCATTGCAAAAGAAAATTGGGACAAAATTTGTAATAGAGCAAAAACATGTTGAGAGACTATTATGGCAGTTGTGACATGGGGGAGGGAAGAAGAGTGAATGATGAATGTTTACATATTTTACAAAGTGAAAATGAACCTCCTGCAAAGCTAAATTTACCTTTTTTAAAGTCTTCACATATTTGACTTTCTGGCGATGGTTTTGATGACCCATGTTTTTAATGGCTTCTTTGGTCAATCTTTCCATTTGCTCACTTGTATATTTGTCTCTTTCTGATGATTAAAAAAAATAAATAAATATCACTTTTCAGTTGTTTTTCTATTAGATATCTAAATATATTTTTTAAAGACTAATCTTAATGACACGAGTAAGTATTGTTACATGTTGCACTGAAATATGCCTCATCTATTAGATTTGTATTAGATTCTTTGTTGTAAAACATATTATTAACAAACAAAAAATGCTCAGTTCTAATTAATAACTAAGAAATTGGCTAATCGCTGAGTAATTATTAAAAAGAAAATATACAAACATAAATGCTACAAACCCAACAATAATTTTTTTTCCATTTCAAAATTATCCAAGACATCTCTGAAAGGCTCTATTTTTTTAATCAGTTTCCAGCTGGTGATAAAATGTAAAACAATTTTTGTAAACATTTTTTTTTCAAGTGCAAGTCATTCATTCCATTTAGTAGACAAACTGTTATAGGTTTAGGACATGATTAATCAGGAATTTTCTTTTACAACATCTAATATCACCACCACACAAACAACAGAGCCCTAAGAGAAACAGGTAATTAAAAACAATACAAAATTGTCACTTTGTTGGGACATGGATGAATGGCACTTTAGCTACCTATCATGTGGGCACAGAAATAAACCAGATACCTCTCTTACAATAAGGCAAAATCTTTTCCCAGATACCCCCCCCCCCCAACATACACATACCACACACTAAGTCCACAAGTGTTTGAACCAGAGAGCACTGAGCCTGCTATAGCATGAAAAATGCGCTATACAAAAGTAATTTTAAATAAAAAATTTCTTTTCAAAGCTAAAATGTTAACATCTTTTCACTGAAGCGCTGTATCTGAGCGGTACAGTGCTTGGCTTCTGAACTAGGGGTCCTGGGTTCGAATCCTGTGAAGACTTGGATTTTTAATTTTGGGATCTCTGGGCACTTTGAGTTCACCCAGCGCTTATGGGTAACTGACATTAGTTAGGGAAAAGTAAGGCGGTAGGTCATCATGCTGACCAGTTGAAACCCTTGTGAACTGTAAGCCACAGAAACAGGTAACCTTTACTTTAATCTTTTAACTGAGAATAATTTTTAAACATAGTGTACCAGGAGAGAAATGTACATCAAACAATAATTATGGACTTACTTTTCTTCCAGCTGTGATGACAAAGCCTCCTTGTCTTTTTCCAAATGGACAATCATAGTCATGAGCTCTGTATTGTTTGATTCAAGTTACTTCTCTCATTCTCACAGTGCTCAAGCTTCTGCGTCAGTTCTGCTACTGATGAGTTCAAAACGGAGCATTCTTTCTTGAATTGTTCCCTTTCATTAGCTAAGCCTTTCTCAAGGTCGTTTCTAATGTATTCTGATTCCACTAAAGTATTAGCTAGATTTCTAATTTCAGCTTTCAAATCTGCTATTTCTTTCTCTTTATTCAAAATAGTTGATTTCATCTGTGAGTTTTCTAATTTGTATGAGTTTAGAGACTCCCTTTCTTTATGCAGTTGAAACAAAACAGTTTGACACTCTTGCTTAGTGTAATCTAATTTCTCTTTGAATTCTATGGTGTCTATGGTGTCGTTCTGTAATTCTGATATGGTAGCTTTCCAATGGTCTTTCTCTGCCTGAGATTCTTCTTGCAATGCAGATATGGTCATTTTCAACTGGTCTTTCTCTACCTGAAATTCTTCTTGAAATGCAGATATGGTCATTTTCAATAGGTCTTTCTCTGCCTGAAATTCTTCTTGCAATGCAGATATGGTCATTTTCAATTGGTCTTTTTCTGCCTGAGATTCTTCTTGCAATGCAGATATGGTCGACTTAAGCTCAAAATTCTTTTTTGCTGACTTGACTCTCTCAGCATCTAGCTGGGAAGAACTGATATTCATATCATTTTCTAAATGAGCATTTTTAGATTGCAGTTCTAGTACAGTTTTATTCAAGACATTGTTCTTGCCTTCATAGTTTGTTACTGTGGTCTGTAATTCTAAGATTGAAGATGTCAGTACTGAACATTCGTTATGAAACTTTTCTCGCTCCTCCATCATACTGGAAGAGATGCTATCCCTCTCCATTTCCAGGCTAGCTTTTGTATTTTCTAAATATGTCACTTCTTCATCCAATCTTGAGATAGTTGACTTCATTTCTAAATATTTCACCTTTTTTTCATTCAGTTGCGTTGAAAGAACTTGACATTCTTGAACAGAATTAGTTAATTGATTTTTCCATGCTAAAGACTGTCTGCAAAAGAGCAATAATATCATTTAGTCTGACTTTTTCTTCCAATAATTCTGCTACATGTCTCTCTGCCTTTTCTCTTTCATCTTCCAGCTGGCAAGACAAGGCTTTTCTATCTTCTTCTAACCCAGTGTTTTTCATCTTTAACTCATTGATGGTTTCATTTAAATGATTTTTTTCCACTTGAAAATATTCAATATCATTTTTTTAGCTCTACAACTGATGACATTAAAATCGATAAGTCTTTCTTTGACATGTCTCTCTCCTCATCAAGGCGAGAAGAAAGGCAGATTCTAGCATTTTCTAATTCTGACTTAGTGTGAACTAAAGTTGTTCTTTCAGCTTTTAGATCTGCTAATTCAGTTTCCATTGATGAAACAGCTAACTTCATCGATGAGTACTCCTCTTTGAAAGTGCTGACTGAGATCTTTTCTTCCTTCAGTTCAGAAGAAATCGCTTGACACTTTTGTACTGAATCTTCTCATTTCTTTTCCAACTCCAATGACACTTTCTGTACCTCTGATATCACAGCATTCAATTTCTCTTTCTCTGCCTCTGATTCTTCAAGTGCAATCTGTGATTTGTCTCTTTCAAATTCCCATTGGGAAGAAATAGCTTTCTTATCATTCTCTAAGCTAGCATTTTGTTTCTCTAGCTCATCAATTGTTATTTTTAATTGAACCACTTCCGGGTGAAACTGTTCATGTTCCTGTTTTAGTTCTGTTATTAATGACATAAAAACTGAACATTCTTTTTTAGACTTTTCTCTTTCCTCCTCTATGCATGAAGAGAGGGCATTTTTGTCTTTCTCAAGACTAGCTCTAACGTTTTCTAACTCTGATAAACCTTGGACTAAATTAATTTTTTCAGTTTTCAAATCTGCTATTTCATTCTCCATTTTTAAAATGGTAAAATTCATTGCTGAGCATTCTTCTTTGATAGTGCTGACTGAACTCTTTTCTTCCAAAAGTTGGGATGAAACAGATTGAAACTCTTGCTCAGTATTTTCTAATTTCTTTCCCAATTCTAAAGTCTCTTTCTGTAACTCCATTATTCTACTGCTTAACTTGACTTTCTCTGCCTCTGATTCCTCTAGTAATACTGATATGGATGATTTTAACTCTTTCTGTGACTTGTCTCTCTCGGCTTCAAGCTGAGTAGCAATGATGATATCTTTAGTTTTCTCTAGACTGGCATTCATTGTCACTAGCTCTTGGATTGTTCTGTCCATTTTATTGTTTTCCTCATCATAGATTTTCCCCTCCCTTTGCAACTGTGTTATTGTTGACATTAAAGTGGCACATTCTTTCTTTTTCCTCATTCAAACAATTCTCCAAATTAGCTTTAGTGTTTTCCAACTTTGAAATGATTTTGGCTAATTTGATTTTCTCGAATTCTAGTTCTTTCACCTCATTCTGAAGTTTACAGACATAAGACTGAAGTGACGAGCATTCTTTCTGTAGATTCTTTACAATGTTCTTTTCCTTTTCCAGCTGAGCAGAAATAGCATGGCTCTCATGTTCAGCGCTGGCTCTTTTGCTTTCCAAATCTGTATTTTCCTTCTGCAATTGTGAAATGGCTTTGTTTAATTTGTTCTTTTCACTTTCTAGCTCTTTCAGATTTTGTTCACCTGAAGACAACTTCTGTTCCAAGACTTTATCATTTTGTTTCAAACATATCCTTTTGTTTGTTGGCCCCCAGTGAGGAGAATGTCCAAGCTTTTGATCTGGTCCTGCGCTTCTTTTAGTTTCATGTGCAAGGACTCTATGTGTCCAGGCATTTCATTTTTGTCTGTTAGTCTGTACCCTGTTTGAGGGGGAAAAAAAAAGCCCTGAATAGACATCATTTCCAATCCAATACAAATTAGTCTTATAGTGATTAATAAAAAATACTGTCAGGAATAGTTCAAGTATATTTAACTTTTTGGTCTTATTAATTATTAGCTTTATTCTAATATTAATATATCTAGTATTTACATATATTATCTTTTGTTGCTAGAGAAGACACTAGAGTACAAGTTTATAATCATAAAGGTATTTTGCCTTTGTTAATCCATTGTACATCAATTACCAAAAGGTTTTTGCTAATAATTTCACTTGATTTAGTTCCCTTTTCAGACCTTGCAATCTAGAGGACAGGTGACGTAAAGGTCTTCTATTTCTATGGCTAACGATTGATGATTGTGTCATATGTCAGCACAACGACCAACTAATTTTGTTTCCCAAATAATGTCATGTACCCATTTGAGTTGGGCGGACTCAGAGATATCCTAAAAATCCAGAAATTCAAATTCCCAGTCTTGAATATTCCAACCAGAGGCCCCTCGGGTTTTGAAGCTAAGCATTTTACCCATCAGCCACCACACCCAATCACTTAATTAAACATCAATATATTTTTTTAAATTAGACATAAGACTAAGAAAATGAAATGCAGTGTTATAAGATGGCTTTTAATCTGCTGCACAAAATTATGACCCTTAGTTTACTTTTAATAACTACTTTTAGTTTATTTACACTATGTTTTATAGAATAATTTTAATGTCAGATAGAGTTCCAGAAAAGAACAACATGGCCTGGAGAGTGTGAATGTGCCATAACTGCAACCTGCAAAACAGTTTTTGTTGTCTAAAACAGTTTTTCATAGGATGACCATTTAGCGGCAATAAATCAATAGGCCTGAATTATGAAACAGATATGAGAATTTGGGGTCTAAGCTATTAGATTAAGCCTTGGGTTAACAACAACCATAAATACATGAAATAAAAACTTTATTATTTTCAAAAGTAAAAAAAAAAGTTTTTTGTTTCTCATGCTTATCTAAACATACAAAAGGTTATATTTACCTGTTGTTTAATGCATTGAATGAGTGAGTTTTAATAAATTTTCGAGTCAATAGGAAATGTGCTCATCTTCGATCATGAAGGAGGAGCTATTATATATATATATATATATATATATATATGGAAATGACTCCCAACTAAATCAGAAAAGTTTTGAATCCAACTATTTGACTTTGCAATCCTCATGCACACTCATGCACACTAAAACTCTTTTACTAATTTAAAAGTCAATAATCCTGTAACATTTAATGATTATATTTTTCCTTGCCCAAGTCTATAGATTGTTAAAGTCTTTATTTTACCTATGTCTTTATAAGTCCTTCCACTTTGATCTAATCTGTTAAGGGATCTTGTTCTGTTGAGGTCCACGTCTGCAAAAAAAAAAAAGTAAACATATTATTCAATTATTTAAAAACTACAATTGGGACTTTTCTTTTGTTATCTATTGTAAGCTAATTCTTAGTATTTTTAATAAGCTAGCATAGATTTAAGATTTATAAATATTATACAATGGATACAATACAATATATCTTAATAATAATAATAAAAATATATAAAAGGCAGACCTTTAATAGGACCATGGTGATCACCTAACAGATTGTAACTACCGACTCCAGGAATATTATCTAATGACAAAGTAAAAACAAAGTCATACACCTTTTTAGCATACATAAAATATTCTTTAGAAAATTTACAATTACAATTTAAATAAATCTCATAATAGGCAAAGTTTTTAAAAGCACTCTATACAGTCCAGTTGTTCCATCTTACTATGTAACTCAAGTAAGTGCCTAATCTTGTCTCAATATATAGAATAGGTCTAGATTTAGAAAAAAAAAATAATTAAGACCATTTTATAGATCTATAGCGATATAACAACAAGATATAGTTTTAGTCAATTCTAGTCTGGATAAAATGATGAGCTATTTCAGCAACAAATGTAAATTATACTAGATTTCAATACTGGGACAATTGACTCTTGATAGTTCAATGGTTCTGGGACTGGAAATGGAGGAGGGGTGGATTGTCAATAACACCTGATTACCAAAGGTTCTTTAGCTGAACTTAAAGGAATTTAGAAGTACATGTCAAGTATCAGTAGTTTCAAATATTTCAGTACTATTGTCTCTAATGATGGAACCAAACATGGCCAGAATTGCACTTTTACTTTAATCATACTAAAAAAAAAAATAAACCAACTTAACTAGACTACTGCATTTGTTTCATTGAATCTATTATAAACCTAATCGCATCACAGTGGCATGATTTACACGAGCCCAGTCAGACATTGTGTTTGAAATATTTTGGATAATTGTATCCCAGCACTTGTGTAAATCTGCCTTGAGAAAATTAGAGTACACTTCTGTCAAGTTTTGAATTGCTTGAAAGATGTGATCCCCGTAGTCCTCAGCCGTCCCACCACTCAGGTCATCTAAAGCAATTACTTAAGTTTTCATCATCATCTCAAATCCTCTCTTGCAAAAGCCCTGGAGAGAAACCCTGCTGTCTTGCTTAGTGCATAAATGTCGCCATACAGGTCGAGAATTTTGGGTTTCCCAGACCTGTCGAGACAGAGATCAGCAAGTCTGGGGCAGTCAAACAGAATATGAGGCACGGTTTCCTCTTCTTCCATGCAGCGGGGGCACAGTGAATCAAAATTTGGCCATAGCTGCGAGAAATATGAGCCAACAGGACAGTGGCCTGTCCTGCACTGTGCTATAATAGCTTGCTCAAGCCTGGACAGCCTCCACCACAGGGAAGTGCGGTCAGGGCACCTCATGCGCTCCCAGACTCCACTGGCTTTTTGGGACTTGTCCCAGCACTCAAACCACTTTTCCATTTCTGTATTATAGCCAGGGCTTGATGCAAGCTTACAGCCTGTTCAGTGGGTGGAATTTGCCCTCCCTGGTTGGCCAAAGAGTCTGCAATTGTGTTGCCAGTCACACCTATGTGACTCAGTACCCACTGCATTATTACAGGGGTGCCATAGCGTTGTTTGATGTTATGTGAAGCCATGATGACAGTGCTGATATTGGGGGGCCATGGTCTGGGGCTTTGCAAAGCCTGTAGTACAGATTTTGAGTCAGTGACCACAACAATCTGTGTTGCCCTCAAATATCCCTCGCAGAGTTGAGAGTCAATGACCTTTAAGGCTTCAAAGACTACCATGGTCTCCGCATTAAAACTGCAAACACTACCACATGGTCAAAAGATTTTAATTGTGTAAGAGCCAAGAAAGTTGATGTAGGCTCCATAGCCTGCTCTTCCAGAATCTATTGATGCCGACCCATCAGTGTATGCAAAAATAGCACTGGGCATGAAGGTATTAATTGTCTCCAGAGCTAGGATTTAAAGGTCGTTAGATGAACGACTTAGCTTAGTGGCTTAGTGAAAAAAACTGTGTGAGATGAGACGATGTCACTGGCTAAGGAGGGGATGTAACTGGATAAGCAGGGGGAAGGCTAGTTAAGACTGCCTCCCCAGGTCAAAAGTTTTAAGGTCAGATTGAGTTTAGTAGATGATAGATTTACTTATTAATTAAGAAATTAATAGTAGAAGTAGATCTAGTATTAGTAGATCTAGTAAATTTCTAGCTCACAAATCAAAGCTGATTTCATTATTAGTATTTATGATTCTTACTAGTTTAGAGTGTAAATATTAAAGTAAATTAAGAATTAAGGGGTCTTGAGCAACAAGAAATGCCAGATGATTGTTTTGTTTTAGTTAGCAACATTGGTGTCAGAGTAATCTCCCTTTACCAACTATTGACCAATTATTAAAAAATTGTAATCAAGAGTTATGAAAGAATTTAAAAAAAAAAATCGTTATGTAGACTCCAGCTAGTGAATTTGAAATAAAAAACTATTGGAATATATGCAGAATATTAGGCTTTACAAAGCCTAATATGTTTTTATTTTTGTTCACAAAATTTTTCTAGACATAGACTATCACCAAAACTGTCCATGGCCATTATTTTCTTTGTTAAATGGCATTTTCCACTTTGTAAGCGCCACTAAAGACTTTATGGCCAGGCATGATATCTAATATGAAAAAAAATTAACCTTTGTTCTCTATCCTAACGTCTGTATTGGAGAATTGGTGAAAACAAAAAAGTGATATTTTCATTATAACTAAAAAAAAAAAAAAGTAATTGACTTTAAAAAAATTATCATTATCATTAAGCATTTTATAGGGTTTTTGTCTAAACTAGTAAATAACACATCTTTAAACCTCTTGTGTTTTGTCTTAAATCTCATTAACAAAGTATATTCTAATTCCAAGTCACAAGTGCAACCTGTGTAAAAATTTAAAAAAAAAAAAAATGTAATCTTATGTCTATGTAATGTTATGTTTTCAGGTTATTTTCTACTCCACTTTTCTGTTTATTTGTTTTTTTCTCATATCTACATTAGTCTTATGTGACTGAATTTATTGTCTCTAAGACTAATGATCTTATCTTTAATAGTTTAATAAATATATATATATATATATAATAATATTGTCTTTATTTAATTATTTACCATTTGTTTCATTTAATCTTTTGATCCTGGCTCCTGGGAAAGCCATCTTGATCTTCCTTGATTCGATATTAGATCGATCATCTATGACATTAAATGATTAGATCTAGATGCAGACTAAGCTAACTAGAATACTTTAAAATCTAGACTTTTGCCTAATAGCACATTGACTCTAATGCTCCAAATCACTATGTAAGATCTAACTCTCCCTAGTTTGTTATTCTTGAATAACTTGGTAAACAAAGCGGGTTCAAAGAGCTTTAACGTTTGTACCAATCAACAGTATAACTTCCCATCACAGACCTATATATTTTATGTCTATGACCTATAATTCCAATCTAGACTCTATTCAGATATAGAAATTGTGAAGGAGAAAGACGATTTATTGGATATTTTCGTACATGACGAAAATTAAAAATAGATAACTTGGTGGAACTGGTGTATAAAATAAAGGAAGTATTGATAAGATATCTTTTAATAAAGGTATATTTCATATATATATTTATTTTTGTGTGTGCAGTTTCTAGGACTGTGGAATCAGTTTTTTTTTATGCTTTTTTGTTTGTTTGTTTATTTGTTTCTTTATGGCAGTAAATAATTTCAATATGAAAGAATCATCTTCTTTTTTGAAGTAACGTCTGTATTACATATAAGAAGATAAGATAATCAATAGATTTTTACTTCATGGCTTTTACTCTAGACACTTTTTAAGTGGTAAGAAATGAGATTTGATACGAAGATCATCTGCCTCACAGTGAGATAGTGTTAAAATTATAGCTCAGAACTAGCATTATACACCTGCTATCATGAGAGCCACAGACATCAACTAAAGTAGCCTATGAGGGAAGAAATAGCCAAAAGACAGGAGTGCATGGAGACAGACTGTGCGTGCTGGAATGATCATCTCTGAGAGCAAAAGAAACGAAGTGGCCTTAAAAAAAGAGGGGAAAAAGAAAGCTGCCCTTTCCGCTAGCCCTGAATCAGATGCATACACATGCATGAATTGTGGCAAGTATACCGTTCTAGAATTGGCTTGATTAGCCACACCAAATTCTGCCTCGTCTCAAGACTAAACCAAAACCAGTGACTCACCTGGGCACATCCATTGCATTTCGAGACAAAAGGAGCCATATATATATATATATACACATTTGAGACCAAAAGAAAATCTGCTGCCGAGGACAAACGCAGACGACGAAAAGAAAATCTAAATCGAGCACCTGCGAACAATGGTTATGCTTGCCCTGGCTGTGGCAAAATATGCAGGTCACAGCTGGGGCTGCGCAGCCACGGGAAATACTGTATTCCTCATTAATCTTTGGACTCGAAGACAAGCCTTATTATATATAATAATAAATTAAATAAATTCTGCCCTCTTACGTAATCTTTCGTTTCGAGGATAGTGTAAATCTTTTCTGCCTTGTATAGAGACCCACGGAAATAATTTAATCATTATTAGGAGACGGCGACGTACAAGGTTCTATAATGTTATATAAATACGCATGTCATGTCTGTTATTATATTAGCTACGTCATCGTGCATGTTTGTGTGTGTGTGTGTGTCAATGTCGGATCCGGCTCAGACCGTACTCTTCAAAGCAGATTCAATATATGTTAAAAAAAAAGTAAAGCTCCCCTTTCAGACCTTGCAATCAATAGGGCAAATGATGTAAAGGTTTTCTGGCCCCACAGTTAGCGAGGGTGTCGTGTGGCCAGCACAACGACTAACCGTCTTTACTATGGAAAGTGTTAAACCAATGACTTGGCAGATTATAAATCATTAAAATTAACATACATGACTAGATTGTCACTAGGAAGTAAGGTTTGTATTTTATAAGATAATAATAATTATGCTCGTCTTCAAGACCGAATAATAATAACAATAATAATAGTAATAGTTTTATTTATAAAGCGCTGTTAACAAACTAAATGTAGGCTCAATGCGCTGTAATAACATTACAAACATAAACACGAGAGTTACAATGACAAACTAATCTAAAAAAAGTTTTAAACAGATAGATCTCAATGTTCTTCTTAAAAGTGGTGTAGCATGTTGTCTGTCTGAGATCAATGGGGAGTGAGTTCCAAACCTTTGGTCCGTGCACTGAAAAAGCCCGCAGACCGTAGCTTTTGAGCGTTGAGTCCATTGTCGCAGGGATAACAAGGAATGCTTAAAGAGCCCAAAATTAAAATTACCAGTTTTCACCAGGATTCAAACCTGGGACCACTCAGTTTGAAACCCAAGCGCTATAGCACTCAACCACCGCGCATCTAGTAAATAACTTCATATTTACTAATTACAATTATTCTTTTTACGCCTGAATAACAACAAGTAAAAAAAGACATTATTTCCCCTACCTATATAAGAACGGAAAAGTAATCCACGTATGAATTATGTCAGGATTCAATGACTGGATATTTCCTTTCATAACAACAAAAACACACTTTGATATGGGTCAGTGATGTGTTCTCACTGTCCAGAGAGCCTTCCAAATAAGTTGTTGTACTGGATGACTGAGGCCTTAAATACACCCCCACCCCCTCTTTCCCCTTCCAAGTTTTAGCTCACCCTCTCCTCCTTTCATTTCTTCCCTCTTTTCCTTTCTATATTTTTAATTCACTCCGTCACTCTCAGCATTCAGGCCATCTTCCTTCACTTTCAACTTAAGTCTGTTGAACCTTTGGGGCACCACACAAGATCTGTTGACCGTACTTCTCTATTCCTCTCAGTCTCTTGCCTTGAATATATTTTTTCCCAATGACAGGCCTGCCCTTTCTTTTATGTTGTCTTACCATCGCTTTCTCTCTGTATATCTATAATAAGGCCTGCCTCTTGCCTTCTTAATTTACCCCTCCCCCCTCTTTATAGTTAAGAGCTCCCAATCCTCTCTGCATGTAATGCCCTCCTCTTTCCCATGTTATTAAATTCATCAAATTCTACTCATCACCTCTTTCTCTCCTTCTTTAGTCGTCCTCTTCTTTCTCTCTATTTTATTTCTTTCTGCCATATATTAACACTTCTCCTTTCTTTCTATTCTTTCAAAAGAAAAAGAAGAAACAAAACTGGGATATTCGTTCTTAAATGAGTGTCGTCACTGTTTATGTCTGATGCAATACTCGACAAGGTAAATATCCTCATTCTGATGTAACAATACAGAAACATCCTCGTTCTGTTCTCAAGACATCAACTTTTGATGCTGTCAGGTTGTGGTGAAGAGCTCTTTGAATATTAAAAAGACACGACAACTACTCCATTAGATCGATAGCTTAAAGCGCTTTATCATAGAAGGAGATCTAGATCTATGGCTTTTTGGTTTTTCTCAACAGAGGCGGATATCCCATCATTTCAAGAAAACAATCTTACATCTATGGCTTTCTGTTTTATCTTAACAGAGGCGGATATCCATAATTCCAAGAAAAAAATCTTTGATTTGTTACATGAGTGGCAGATAAAACCGAGAAGCCACCCTGGGGGATTTAAGTTCGAATCATGACATGAGAGGCGCTGTCTTTGGTGAGAGTCTAATGGTAACATGGAAACCTTCTCACGAATACCCCCCCCCCCCCCCGCCACACACACAGAGGCACACACACAAAAAGAGAAAGAGAGATGGAGAGACAGAGAGTTAGAGAGAGAGAGAGGCCCATTATAGAGATTGTATCACAATTCACTGAGCTGGCTACAGTATGGAAGTTGCTAATTAAAAACAAAACAAAATAGAAAATATTTGTGAATTTATTTTCAGTTTACAAGAAAATTAAAAGTAGTCTGACTATGACTTATATAACTTTAACTTATTTACCATCTTACCGAGGCACTGTGGCTGAGTGGTAAAGCGCTTGGCTTCTTAACCGGAGTTCCCGGGTTTGAATCCTCGTGAAGACCGGAATTCTTAATTTCGGAACTATTGAGCGCCTCTGAGTCCCCCTCCCCCCACAGCTATAATGGGTACCTGACATTTGTTGAGGAAAAATCAAAGCCCTTGGTCGTTGTGCTGGCCACAAGACACCCTCGTCAACCATAGGCAGAAACAGATGACTTTTACATCCCCTGCCCTATGAATTGCAAGGTCTGAAAGGGGAACTTCACTAAACTTTACAACGTATTTTATATCTTATCAGTCATCATCACTTATCATCATATGTTTCAACGTATTCATTCAAGATTTCATCTTATAATTTATCTCATTTATTGTAACTAATATTTCATTATAGCTTACCTTTTATCCTGTCTTTTCATGTATCTTATCTTATCTTATATTCATCTTATTTTTATCCCTAACCTTATCTTATCTGTATCTTTATATTATCTTATTAGTTGCAGACTTCAACTCTACTAAGTCGTATGTTTTCCTGATTCTGGCAACTCGCCACAAGCTCTAACGTTAGGAGTAAGAAGGAACACTTATATAAATCTGTTTTAGTTTATGCATTAGTTACCACTAAAACCAACGACACATAATTTTTAAAAAGAAATAATTGAAGTGCTAAGTATGGGGGACATGCTGGTATGATTCTTCTATTTTTTTATGCTGCTTATGTATAGAACAATTAATATTACAAAAAGATACTTTGGACATTAAAGATTTTTAAAAATTAGTTACAGATACGTAGGACAGTGTCACTATTTGTTCAACCATCACAATATATGTCTACCATTTCAAATTATATGATAGCTACACACATTGTTATATCAAAATATAACAAACGCTATATTAATGTTAGAGATGTGTATACCACTCTCTAAACACCAATCACTAGTTAATAGCAAACGCATTTTTCACGCTGGGCATTGTCGTGCGCATCTGGTAGGGTATTTTCGTTTGAGCACCATAAGGTCTTATTAGTTCTGTTTCTAAGGATGCGTTATATTGGTGTCATTGTTCTCTTGTTGTGCCTTGAGATGAGTCTCTTTGTGTTCTCTTGGTGTGCCTTGAGATTGAGTTATCTGTGTGGTGTTATTCCCCAGTATTGGGTAAGTCAGTTTATTTTACTATCTTCTACATGTCGTAGCTTTACAATCGGTTCTTTAATAATCGTGAAAATGGCGGTATCAAAGGAGTGTGTATTTTTCTTATCTAGGGACGCAGGCTTGGGACTCTGCTGGAGTCAAGTCTGAGTTTTAGGCTTGGTAGTTGACTATTGCCCGTTGGCGCTGTGTTGGCGTTGTGAAGCCTGATTGACTATGGCACTGAGATTAAGGTGTGCTATAGCCTTTTGAATGTAATCTGTAATTGCTATTGATATTTATTCATAATGTATGCCTCATAATATCATATATATCATTAACTCATTAAACCTTTGTTGTTATATGCAATATTGTTATTCACTAATATACGTTAATATTTGGTTTATTCGTTCCTAGATATTTATTGCATAAATTGATTGCTAGACTGTTAGGGGTGCCCAGGCAGAGGAGCCAAGGCTAAATTATAACCCCGGCATAAAGTTAATAAACACTGTTCAGGTGAGGAGCACGGCGGAGTACATCATACCCTAGATGAGCGCGAGGACAAAACCCACCTAACAGGCATGGTGGTCAAGAGTTAAGGCGCTTGGCTACTGAACAGATTTGTCTTGGAGTTCGAATCTCAGAGAAGGCCGCCCCTGAGACCACCAAACTCTTAATGGTAAAGTGGCTTGTCGTTGTGTTGACCACATGACACCGTCGGCCAGAGTTCCGATACTTATAAATAAAACAATATAATAGTTAGTTTCCCTGGGTCTAACTATTTACATTAATGATGGGTATCTTTTTCATTCAATTAAAAACATTAAAATGTGTCAAGCGTTGAGATTATCTCATAGGAAAAACAGGTGTGGTGGATTAGTGGTAAAGCACTTAGCCTCCAAACTAAGGGGTCCAGGATTCGAATCTTGATGAAGACTGGCAATTCGAATATCGGTATTTCTATGATGCCCCTGAGTCTTATGCGTAACTTATGATAGATGGGGAAATTTATGATGTCTGTTCGTTGTGCTGGCCACATGACATCCTTCGTAACCATCGGCCATAGAAACAGATAACCTTAACACCTTAACATATCGCTGTGGTAATTTGTTTTTTTCTCACATCAAAAAGTTGTCTGTTGTACATTATTTAGTTATGGCAAAGTATGTAGGTCACAGCTGGGGCTGCGTAAACACAGGAAATACTTCATTCCTCATTAATCTTCGGACTCGTAGACAAGCCTTATCATTAGTTTGATTATGTTTCAAAGGAAAATTTTCTGATAGGTTTTTGTTCAGTGGGCTATTTAATTACATGATATACAGGTTATCCAGAAATAATTATTTTCCGCGTTCAGATTTCATTATTCATTTTCGCCATTTATATTTCTCTGCCCTGTTACGATTAAACTTCAATTATGTTTTTGTTTTAATTAGAAAATATTATAAATGGTATAGATTTTTTTATATAACACCAAATAAAGTTAAAAAAAAACAAAAATTAAGTTAATTTTTGGGGGTCACATCAACGATGGTATCATCAATCAGGACAGAAAGAGTTAAGCAATGAATAAAATGATTCTCTGTAAAGGCTGCTATTTATTTTTAGTAACAACAATTAGCATTTTAATTTTCATTAAATATACAAGCAAATATAAATATACAAGTATACAATTTTGAATGAGAAAACAGATTTAGAAGAAGAATATAACCAGAGATAAAAGAGTGACATGTGTTTTCTTCCTCCTTAAAAACAATTTCCAAGGCCTTGCATTAGTCTTAAACAAAATTACAGGCTTGTTTTGTTTTGTTTGACATGTTTCGGATGTTCCTTCAGAGTTGAAGATAGTTTACTTCCTAGTCCAAACCTCCCGCAGGACGACGATGATAGCGGGCAGGGTTTGAACCCTCGACCGTCGATATATCCGAACGACAGTCCAGCGCGCAAACTGCACGACCAGGCAGCCATCCAAGTGAGTGCCTCGGGTAATCAAAAGGGAGTCCTCGAAGAATGAGGAACATTTGGCTGATTTATTTCAGTTGTTTGTTGCTTCTCTAAAAAAAAAAAAAGGAAAGAAAGAAAAACAACATTTAAGTAGGACAACATTCAAGGGGGACAAAATTAAAGTGTTGCAACATTCAAGTAAATGTCATTCATTTAAGCAGGACAACATTCAGGAAGGACAACATTCAAGCAGGACAATAATTAAGTAGGATAAGTGAGACCAGGAAAAAAAATATCGAAATAGAAATAGAATGATTTAAAAACAACATTTAAAAAGGACAACATTCAAGTAGGACAACATTCAAGTAGGACAACATTCAAGTAGGACAACATTCAAGTTAGACAACATTCAAGTAGGACAATATTCAAGGAGGACAACATTTAAGTAGGATAACATTTATGTAGGACAACATTCATGTAGGACAACATTCAAGTTAGACAACATTCAAGTAGGACAATATTCAAGGAGGACAACATTCAAGTAGGATAACATTTATGTAGGACAACATTCATGTAGAACAACATTCAGGTAGGACAACATTCAAGTAGGAAAACATTCAAGTTAGACAACATTCAAGTAGGACAATATTCAAGTTGGACAACATTCAAGTAGGACAATATTCAAGTTGGACAACATTCAAGTTAGACATTAAAGTAGGACAATATTCAAGTAGTACAACATTCAAGTAGGATAACATTCAAGTAGGATAACATTCAAGTAGGATAACATTCAAGTAGGATAACATTCAAGTAGGATAACATTCAAGTAGGACAATATTCAAGTAGTACAACATTCAAGTAGGACAATATTCAAGGAGGACAACATTCAAGTAGGACAACATTCAAGTTAGACATTAAAGTAGGACAATATTCAAGTAGTACAACATTCAAGAAGGACAACATTCAAGGAGGACAACATTCAAGTAGGATAACATTCAAGTAGGATAACATTCAAGTAGTACAACATTCAAGTAGGATAACATTCAAGTAGGATAACATTCAAGTAGGATAACATTCAAGTAGGATAACATTCAAGTAGGATAATATTCAAGTAGTACAACATTCAAGTAGGATAAGATTCAAGTAGGATAACATTCAAGTAGGATAATATTCAAGTAGTACAACATTCAAGTAGGACAATATTCAAGTAGGACAACATTCAAGTAGGATAACATTCAAGGAGGACAACATTCAAGTAGGATAACATTTATGTAGGACAACATGCAAGTTAGACAACATTCAAGTAGGACAACATTCAAGTAGGACAACATTCAAGTTAGACATTAAAGTAGGACAATATTCAAGTAGGACAACATTCAAGTAGGATAACATTCAAGTA
Source organism: Biomphalaria glabrata (assembly GCF_947242115.1). Lineage (NCBI taxonomy): Eukaryota > Metazoa > Mollusca > Gastropoda > Planorbidae > Biomphalaria > Biomphalaria glabrata. Next base: position 31,571,004 of record NC_074726.1, on the reverse strand, counting down.
GGACAACATTCAAGTAGGATAACATTCAAGTAGGACAACATTCAAGGAGAACAACATTCAAGGAGGACAACATTCAAGGAGGACAACATTCAAGGAGGACAAGTGAGACTAGAAAAAAAAATTCATTGAAGTAAATAAAAAACATTATTTTTTTATTTTTTTTCTTCAGATTTTACTTGGGCTAATTTATAGAACAAAATAAGTGCTACTGAGAGACTAATTGTGAAGCTAGATACTTACTTTAATTCTTGAAGCTCCCGTTTTAGAACCTGGAGGTAAAAAAATGTGTTTTATAAACAAAGTCTTAAGTTGTTTTTTTTTTTTACAATTTCAATTCAGTGTTGTGTTTGGTCCTTCTTTTTCAGAGCCATCTTTCGATTCTGAAGAGAAAACATATTTGTGAAAATTATTATGTTAAATTATGTTAAAACATATTTGTTTCAAATTTTAATTCTTATCTTATAGATTACAAAAAAAATATAATTACGCTTTGATAGTAAAAGATATAACTTATGTCCTTCGCTTGTTTAAGTTGCTTATTCTTTATCTCTTGAGAATGTTCCAGCTCCTGAAAAGAGGACAATTTCAAATATATAAACCGTCTTGGAAGGTAATAATAATAATAATAATAATAATAATCTTTATTATCCGTAAGGAAATTTGTCTTACAATTTGTGCATTACACCAAACGAAAAACATTATAACTATAAGAAACCAAAGTGTACATTCACACCAGACTCACTCATAATATGAAAAGAATCTTCCAGATTGAAAATGGTTTATATGAAAGAGTAGAATTATCTTAAAATTAAAATTTGTAGCAGCGAGACTTGTAGAAATCTGTAATTTAAAAAGTATAAAGCAAGCATATTGAAAGGGGACTTTCGAAGAGTTCTAAAACGGTTTAGGACTAGAACCACAAGTTCCCGACCGCAGAACGAAGGAGCTAATAGGTCCAAATGTGAACCTTTCAGATCTACGGGGCAAACACCTTTACTTATCCACAACAAATGCTAGGTATCCATTAAACATTTAAAGTCCGTCTTCACCTGGTCTTGAACTCAAGACCCCTTGTTTCAGAAGTCAAGCCCTTTACCATTCAGCCATCACGCCCATTTTTTTTTAAATCAAAGATAAGATAAGATAAGTAGATAGACTAATAATCTTACCATGAAATTAGTCAAATAACTTACAGCATACTTTATCTTTAACTTTGCCAGCTCTGCTTCAACTAACTTTAGTTTTTTAGTCACGCCTTCTTCACCCTGGGCTGTAACAGAGATATCATTTTAGTAGTCTTATCTAAAGTTTATCACTTTTACTTAAACATTGTGGTATTACTGCTTCATTGCATCCAGGATTTATCCAGGTAAAGAGCACATCGTTATAGACAGAGGCGTAGTGAGCAAAGCGTGCACCCGGCTAAAGGTACACTATTGGCGCCCCCCGCCCCATGAACATCACATAGAAATATAGACTTGTTGATAAAATGTATTTAATAATAATAGGCCTACTGTTGTAATCCTATTGGCGACGCGATAGTGTTAACTGTGTACAATCAGCTGACACATGTGACACAGGCCAGTAATACAGTTTAGCGTACTACGTCGACGGACAAAGGACAAATACTGGTCTGACGTTTGCACGTAAAGATGGCCCGTGTTGCGGTCATGTGATCAGAAGCCTTGGTGGACCAGAGACAGAGTGTGTAATGTAGTGTAATTTCAGTATAGGACAGCGAGGAGGCCGGGACTGTTGACCATGCAATCGGTCCTAGTGGAGTCCTCGAGTAAAACGTACCAATCCAGGAAGAGATATAGAGACAGTGGTCTAGTTTAGTACGGCAGTACAATGATGTACTGTGAAACATTTGTACTCAGTTTATTGTGCTGCCAATTGTGTTGTACTACTATATTTTGGAACTCTAGTTGTCAAGTTCTTGAGTTTGATGTGTGTATTGAGCAGTGTTTGGAAAAGGCCTGATTAAAACAGAGAGTGAATCGTACTAAAACAACACAAATAACCTTATAATGTATTACCTAACAAAAATATCTACAATAATTGTATTTTTTGAAGCCTTTCTGTGTGTGGTGCCCAGTGCATCGTGCCCCCTTGCCCACTCCCCCCATCACTACGGTTCTGGCTCTCAATAAGCTCCAGTAACAGAATACACAGGTGTGCCTCAAGGAAGTCTTAGGTCCACTGATGTTTCTAATATACACATAGGACCTACCAAAAGGCATTAATTCAGGAACAAAAAGTCAGGTTATTTGCAGATGATTGCATAATATATAGAACAATAAAAAACTACACAAAATACTTGTCACACAATTGTAGATAGGTGAAGGTTATTCACAAAATGTAGAGAACTTTGTACTCAAATTACATCCCCCTTTACTGTTATTGGTGTTGGTTTAGAGCCATTTATTGTTACAGATAACAGTTTGTTCTCTCCGTATCAGAAAATGGACAACCAATGCCAAAATATTTTTAATTTCTTAAGCAAACTATGGTGGTGAACTTTGTCAAAAACTTTAGAAATATCTAGGAAGATATCATCTATTGGGTCACTGTTATTAACCAAATGGAAAAACAGTAGTCTTTTAACATATGTAATCCAACAAGTGGATCCAAAGATTCGTGAATGAGCCTTGACGTTTAGACTATAGTGGAGACCACGAGCTAGGAGTTTAAGTATGGGGCTATAGAGTTCTGACATGTTTCATCCATGTTTGGTAATTATGACACAGAGCCCGAAATTAACGGAAGCTCTATAAGTCACTAAACGACAATGGAAAAGAAAAGGATTCTCTAAATTCATTTATAATAAATAACAAGTATATGTAACAATTTAATGGTCAATATTTCTTTGCATTTTTAGATGAGCTACACTTCAAACATCAGCAACACGCTGGTTGGTCTTTACTACTCCTGGTACTCCGGGAACGGAGCTGATGTGTAAGTAACGTCATAGGCGGAAACAGGGGATGGGGAACACATAGGCGTAGTGGCATCTCAAACATCTCGTAGTGGCATCTCAAACATCTCGTAGTGGCATCTCAAACATCTCGCAGTGGCATCTCAAACATCTCGTAGTGGCATCTGAAACATCTCGCAGTGGCATCTCAAACATCTCGCAGTGGCATCTCAAACATCTCGTAGTGGCATCTCAAACATCTCGTAGTGGCATCTCAAACATTTCGCAGTGGCATCTCAAACATTTCGCAGTGGCATCTCAAACATCTCGTAGTGGCATCTCAAACATCTCGCAGTGGCATCTCAAACATCTCGTATTGGTATCTCAAACATCTCGCAGTGGCATCTCAAACATCTCTTAGTGGCATCTCAAACATCTCGTAGTGGCATCTCAAACATCTCGTAGTGTCATCTTAAACATCTCGTAGTGTCATCTCAAACATCTCGCAGTGGCATCTCAAACATCTCGCAGTGGCATCTCAAACATCTCGCAGTGGCATCTCAAACATCTCGCAGTGGCATCTCAAACATCTCGTAGTGGCATCTCAAACATCTCGCAGTGGCATCTCAAACATCTCGCAGTGGCATCTCAAACATCTCGTAGTGGCATCTCAAACATCTCGCAGTGGCATCTCAAACATCTCGTAGTGGTATCTCAAACATCTCGCAGTGGCATCTCAAACATCTCGTGTTGGTATCTCAAACATCTCGTAGTGGCATCTCAAACATCTCGCAGTGGCATCTCAAACATTTCGCAGTGGCATCTCAAACATCTCGTAGTGGCATCTCAAACATCTCGCAGTGGCATCTCAAACATCTCGTATTGGTATCTCAAACATCTCGCAGTGGCATCTCAAACATTTCTTAGTGGCATCTCAAACATCTCGTAGTGGCATCTCAAAAATCTCGTAGTGTCATCTTAAACATCTCGTAGTGTCATCTCAAACATCTCGCAGTGGCATCTCAAACATCTCGCAGTGGCATCTCAAACATCTCGCAGTGGCATCTCAAACATCTCGCAGTGGCATCTCAAACATCTCGTAGTGGCATCTCAAACATCTCGCAGTGGCATCTCAAACATCTCGCAGTGGCATCTCAAACATCTCGTAGTGGCATCTCAAACATCTCGTAGTGGCATCTCAAACATCTCGCAGTGGCATCTCAAACATCTCGTAGTGGCATCTCAAACATCTCGTAGTAGCATCTCAAACATCTCGCAGTGGCATCTCAAACATCTCGCAGTGGCATCTCAAACATCTCACAGTGGCATCTCAAACATCTCACAGTGGCATCTCAAACATCTCGCAGTGGCATCTCAAACATCTTTTATGCGATGCTCAACTTTCATTTTTATATCATTTAATATCAACTCATTCTGTCTGTCTGTCTGTAAAAAAGTTTGTACACGTTATCTCTCCCACACCCTTTCCATTATTTAGTTAAAATTTTGCTTTTTTTTACTCATTGATATAAGACACGAATCAATAAAGAAAACTAACCAATTAGTTAATTAAGTACTTATAATTGAATTAGTCATCAGTTCTGAAGGAACATTCGAAACAATGTAAAAATAAGCAACAATGATCTTTTTTAACAGTTATTCCCCTCTCCTCGCAGCAGCAATCATTGTTCAGTCTTTTAATTGATTAATTGATACTATCTGATTGACAGGTACAAATGTAAAAATGTTTTACATGTTTCGGATGTTCCTTCAGAGTTGAAGATAATTACTTCCTAGTCCAAACCTCCCGCAGGACGACGGGGGATGAGAGCGGGCAGGGTTTGAACCCGCGACCATCGATAAATCTGAACGACAGTCCAGCGCGCAAACCGCACGACCAGGCAGCCATCCTGTATCTATTTACCACATCGTTCCAGCCCACTGACGGCAATGAAGGCAAGTTTTAATGTCACACTGGTCAGACCCATGGACATAATTTCTTTGTCCAACAATGGAGCTTTTGGACAGCAGGGAAGCTTTGTAAGAACCTTGACCTTTCACATTGCATTGAAAGGTTGTCAGATTAAGGGAGGCGACTCAAACGCCGGGCTTGCCTAATGAGATGTCCTAGAAGAAGTGAATAGGATCATTAGGATGGCCCCAAATGAAAAAGAAAACAAAAATATAAGACTGAAAAATATGCACGAAATTAAAAACTATCTTAGTATCTATATATAAATTATATTAAATTCATTATAAAACCGCTAATGTGCATGGTATGCATGTACTTCCATAATAACCATAGTATAAATATCATTTCGACATTTCACCAAATGAATATATGTAGTCAAACTAGTGGACTCATAGATTCGTGAATACACTATAGTAGAGACTACCAGCTAGGATGTCAGGCATGGAGCTTTAGATTTCTGACATATTTGTACCATGTTTTGTAATTGTGTTAGATTGCCCCCACAATTACTGAGAATCTTTTTTTTTATTCACTTTCCAAAAGATACATTGCATTTAAAAAAAAAAAAAAAAAAAATTTTATGGTATCACAACAACAAATGTAAGAACTTTGTTCAGAATTGTTCATAGTTCTCGTTTTCCTTTGCTTGTCCTTTTACAAGCCTAGACCTACAACCCACATGGGCTTACATCACTATTAGTTACTAGATGCCGTAATAATTGAACTAGAAATGTTCTAAGGTCATTTATAATAACTAACAAGTATATGTAATAATTTAATTGTCAATATTTCTTTGCATTTTTAGAAACTACTACTGGTGAATAAAAGTCCAAAATATATTGGAGATAGTTGTGTTCTTGAAAAAATAACAGAGACACTTTTTACGAAATAAAACACTTTTGTATTCCCAGTAGAGGTCACAACAAGAAAATATATTTGTTTTTTAAATCTTATATTAAGCATAGGATCAGGCATGTCATTAAATTTGTAGATCTAGATACTCAATTTAAAAAAAAGCATTTATAAAATTAAAAAAAAAAGGAAAATGACCTCCATTTGAACTCGTGGCTCAAGCCTTCTTAGGTTTATCAATCCAACACGGTAACCACTCTGCTAGCGGAGAGAGACAAAGTAAGTTGTATAACGAATGTATGTATGTAAGTTGTACTTAAAGTATTTCTAAAGTACCTTGATAATTGTAGATCGTGTATTACAGGTGCGAGTCCGAAAATATCGATCTACATGACGTCACAAAGAGCGAAAAGTAACGAACAGGCTCAATGGACAGTCACTTGAGAAGAAAACATCATAACAATCTTTAATTCAGAATGGGCCACAGTTGAGTCAGTCACTACGACAATGTTATCCCCCTTGAGAACCTAGCAATAATTGGATCTAAAAATCTACAATCCTAATCTTGAATCCCAATGCCTATGTCGTCACTATGTCGGGTTCAAAGTCAAGTCGATTATACTTCGTTCCAAAACTAATAATAATAAGATTTGTCTTGTGAGTCCAAGTCACGTGGTTGCGCAGCCCCAGATGTGACCTACATATTTTGCCACATGCAGGGCAAGCATAACAATTGTCCGCAGGTGGTAGATTTAGATTTTCTTTTCGCCGTCTCTGTTTGTTCTCGGCAGCGGATTTTCTTTCTAAAATAACTAATGTTTTCTGGGCTCCTAAATGCAACACGGAAGCTTTATACCAGACTCCCCCCTACCCCCAGTGGTCGACAAAAGAGATAGGACCGTAACGCACTGAGCAAGCTGAAAGATATGTACAAGCAAAGTAATTAGAAAGAATTACAATTAAAAAATTTTCGTTTTTATTTTTCACTTTATTCAGTTGAAGTCTTAGTTAATTAAAAATAACACACAAGGCAAACATATCAACGGTTCCGCGTCTACATTGAACAAGCGTCACCAAATGTCTTAGAAGGCTTCAACACTGACCAGCAACGTCAATTCTCTAAGCAGTGTAAGATTGCATTCAGTGGTAGAGATTGAATTTTTGGGGCCCGGGGGGGGGGGGGGGGGGAGTGACCATTATAGGGACCTCTGAATTCAGCTGACTGTCCATTTGGTCCATCCTCTTGAATTCATATCCGGTTTGGGTTGTCTTGAAAATGTATTTTATTTTGGTCAAAGGGAAGTAAACAAATAAATTCCACCTTTCATCTTCCTGTCCTAATTGTCTCTCTTGTTGAAAAATTTAAATAGTTTTTTTTTTAGTGTTATAATTTAAAGAAAAAACAAGATGTGCTAAATACATACACATGCAAATTGTTAATAGTTATCACATATATAAACACACACACACATGCAATCAACTTATTTTCTTCATTGTTTAAACCAGTGATGCCCAACCTAATTCCACCCGCGGGGCATTTTAATATCTAGCACTCGTCTTGCGGGCCACATGACCGAAAAGTTTTTAAAAAAATGAAATGATATTGTTCTGCAACTATTTTGGTAGAAACCTATAGATGTAATACTTAACCAATAAGTTGTTGGACAATTATATTTTTACGCGTCAGAAAACAGCTTCATTTCTCTTCTTAAAATGTAGGCAACAGTATAGGTAGCTTTACCAACGACTCATTTTGTGGTTGTGATTATGATACCAATCCATCAGAGAAAACGAGAGGGCCCATACGTAGGTAAAGATACATTTTTAATACTTTTTTTTCGTTTGGAGGGGGGGGGGGATTTCTACACTTTGTTCCGACGTTTCGTAGGGTGGATGGAACCACGTCTAGGGCCGGATCTAGAGCGCGGGCCATATTTTGGGCATCACTGTTGTAATGTTATTTGAACCTTGCCCTTCCACTCAATGGCTAAGATTTACAATTGGAACTCTGGGCAAGCACTTTGGTAGGCTTACAAACTTACTGCAAAAGATTATCTAATTTGTAACGTATATATGTAAATATTTTAAAGATTTTTATAGGTAAATCTTCAGGTGGGTCTGTGTTGTTGGTTGGAGATTTTAGTCTGAAGGGAAACTGGGAAAGAAGCCATATAACCATTGGCTATGACTTCTGGTTCCAGCCCAGACATAACGTGATGGTCAGAACAGAGTGAGCAATGACTAACGCCTGGAGAAAAGGCTTTAAGCCAGAAGAATACGCATATGGTACGTAACTCATGTTTGGTTTTAAAAAAAACTGCAGTGTGATTTTATTTGAAACAAAAAAACGTTTGATATCATTTATGTCAACTGTTACAAACAATCCAATAGTATTAATAAGAAGACGATTTTGATCCTGAATGCAGTATGGATACTAAAGATTCTAGATTTACAAAGTTCCCCTTTTGAACCTTTCGATCTCTAGTGCAGAGATGTAAAGCTCATCTGTTTCGAAGAGTTTCGGTTTACAAGGTTGTCCTGTGGCCAGCACAACGACCAACAATCTCTACTTTTCTCCTACTGATCTCAGGTATCCATTAGAGTTGGTTGGACTATTGGGGGCGTCTCTAATCGCAATTTTTTAAAATTTTTTAAAGACTTTTTTTTTTTTTGGAAAATCCTACCTGTAAGTTATACTCTGCCTTCATATGATAGTGATTACATTGAACCACAGTTGATGTATACAAACTTAACATTTTAGAAAGCTAACTTTTTACAAATCTGAGCTAAATCTTAGGAAACCCAAAGTCTGTGATATGACTTTAGAAAGTAAATTCTTGAAAAATGTCTGTAAAATGTGATATGCATTGACTCAAGAAAGTTTAAGTTTTCAAAATATGAGTTAACTTTAGAAAGCCATTCTCTGTGTGCTGTGTCTCTGTAATTGATATTCTCCCCCCCCCCCGTTTTTCTATAATGAAAAAAAACAAACAATGAGTACTTGTAATAACAACAAATGTCCAATTAGGATAAACAAACACAGTCATATTCTTAGTATAGTCTCAGGGAGTTAACTTAAAGGAGCTTACTACAAGGGAGTTAACTTAAAGGGAATTAACATAAAAGAGGTTAACTTAAGAGAGCTAACTTAAAGAGAATTAACATTAAGGAGGTTAACTTAAAGGAGCTTACTACAAGAGAATTAACATAAAAGAGGTTAACTTAAGAGAACTAACTTAAAGAGAATTAACATTAAGGAGGTTAACTTAAGAGAGCTAACGTAAAGAGAATTAACATAAAGGAGGTTAACTTAAAGGAGCTTACTACAAGAGAGTTAACATAAAGAGAATTAACATACAAGAGGTTAACTTAAGAGAGCTAACTTAAAGAGAATTAACATAAAGGAGGTTAACTTAAGAGAGCTAACTTAAAGAGAATTAACATAAAGGAGGTTAACTTAAGAGAGTTAACTTAAAGAGAATTAACATAAAGGAGGTTAACTTAAAGGAGCGTACTACAAGAGAGTTAACTTAACTTAAGAGAATTAACATAAAAGAGGTTAACTCAAGAGAGCTAACTTAAAGAGAATTAACATAAAGGAGGTTAACTTAAGAGAGCTAACTTAAAGAGAATTAACATAAAAGAGGTTTACTTAAGAGAGCTAACTTAAAGAGAATTAACATAAAGGAGGTTAACTTAAAGGGAGTTAACTTAAAGGGAGCTAACTTAAAGAAAATTAACATAAAGGAGGTTAACTTAAAGGGAGTTAACTTAAAGGGAGTTAACTTAAAGGGAGTTAACTTATAGGGATGTACGTACTGTACACCATATATAGACTATACACCTATATGTCATAGCTTTGTTTAGTATTTAGTTATTTTCAAATGTAAACTCTTTCCAGCTTCAACTCTTCACTGCTAACTCTTAGATCTGTCTTGTGTAAACTCATGCCTTGTGTTAACTTTCAGCTCTAACTTCTGTTCATTCTTAGCCATGTCTTGTATTAACTCTTATTAGTTTTCCCTTAACTCTTTGCTCTGCCACCTGTCAACTCTTGTTTGTCCTGAGTTAACTCTAAGCTCTGCCTCGAGTCAACTCTTCTTTGTCTTGTGTTAATTCTTAGGTTTGTACGGCATTGTATCCACATCTGGAACTGGACTAGGACCCCTCAACTCAAGAAAACATTAAGAAGCTGGAACAGACACAAAATAGAGCAGTGAGATTCATAACAAACGAATATTCACATTTGACTAGAGCAACACCTTTAGTAAAATCACTAAATTTAGAAAGCCTTCAGGACAGAAGGCTCAAAAGTAAAGTAGCAATCACACATAAAACACTGAACCATAATCTTCAAATACAAAAACAAAATTTAATAAAATACTCTGAAAGACACAAAGATAAAGGCACATTCCTCGTCCCATATGCTAGGACAAATTTGTACAAATACTCCTTCTTCCCTAGTGCTATTAGAGCATGGAATGGGTTGCCTGAGCTAGCCAGGAAAACCAGTGACTTGGCAGAATTTAAGTCATTGGTTAATATGCATGACTAAATGCATGACGCGTAGGCCGTAATCATCTTCTTTTTTGAAGTAACGTCTGTATTCTATAAGATAAGATAAGACTACACACGAACAGCTTCAGAATTTAGACTAGAGATGATGGTGCCATTCCTCTGGAAGTCAGGTTCCTGCACGACCTGACGCCACCATGGGTTATGTCTGCTGCGCCGGCGGCTCCACAGTCTATTTTTTTTAAGGCACCGGTGCGCTCAACATATTGCATTTGAGCTGCTTCCAAATGTTGGTAAAATTATCTAATTCCTAGTTGTCAGGGGGTCAACCTTGAGGAAAAACCAGGAGCTGGCGAAGCTAAGGCAGTTTGCATCAATTTAAACTTAATGGATTAATTGATTTTCTACACTTTGTGCCGACGTTTCGGCTGGGCGGATGTAACCACATGGCAGGCCAGATGTAGCCCGCGAGCCGTATTTTGGGCATTACTGGTTTAAACAGTTTTCTGTAAATTAATATTCAAGATTTTTTTTTCGTTTGTTGCTCTGCTCATTGTGTCTGTATATATTGTGCGAAAATTGAAAACAATAAATTAACTAAAAAAAAACTGAAATTTAATGAGTGTTTAATGTAATACATAAAAAAAATCTTTTTTTTTTTTCTGCTCTCTGATAGACAGTTGTGCGGATTATCGGTCGAATGGACGTCAAGGAAGTCTTACAGATCTTACAGATGAATTATCCAGTGGTGACTGTCAAACGAGTGGATAACTCCAACACACACCGTCTTGTCAGCCAGGCCCGGTATCTCGCAGACCGCAATGTCACTGAACTAGGAAAATACGAGTCACCTTTCAAGTACGTCATATAACAAGACATTTTAAACTTTAATATGTTTATTCAGTACTGAAAAGATTACCTTGCCAACAACACATAAGACACTAACATAAGTTTACGGTTTACACAACAGTTCACGTTAAAATTGTTCATAAACTGTCCCAACTTGACGATCACTGCGTTGTCCATTGTCCCAGTTTACACGCGTTGTGGTGGAATATGTCCGCCGATCGGTCAGTTTGCACTTTCCGACGGGGATGAATGGCCTGTGACTCCTAGGGGTAAAGTCTTATGGCCACAACGCGGTAAAAATTATCCTTAATAGGAGCGCTCCCTCAAACTAAGATACATGCTAGCGTCATTCTACTAAATCTAATAATAGACCCACGCGGTGTGTTAGAGTCGTGCCGTTTCCGCTATAATTAAAAAAACGGAAATGGAAAAGTGGTTTGAGTGCTGGGACAAATCCCAAAAAGTCCGTGGAGTCTGGGAGCGCATGATGCGCCCTGGCCGCACTTCCCCGTGGTGGAGGCTGTCCAGGCCTGAGCAAGCTATTATAGCACAGTGCAGGACGGGCCATTGTCCTATTGGGTCATATTTCTCACGGCTATGCCAAATTTCGATTCACGGTGCCCCCGCTGCGGGGAAGAAGAGGAAACCGTGCCTCATATTCTGTTTGACTGCACCAGACTTGCTGATCTCCGTCTCGACAGGTCTGGGAAACCAAAAATTCTCGACCTGTATGGTGACATGTATGCACTACGCAAGACAGCAGGGTTTCTGTCCAGGGCTTTTGCAAGAGAGGATTTGAGCCTCTCAAGCCCTCACTCAAATGGAGTTTGATGATGATGATGATGACGGTCGCTCGTGACCAGTGGACCGCAACGAGAAAAAGGGGGGGGGGGGTAGAATGGGGAAAACAGCCAATGCAGGCTGAAAATACTTACACCAGTTCCCAAGCAAAGTCCTCGACTTGAGAGTCTTCTGACTTTTCAGAGAGTCTGATAGAATGTGGCATTAAACTGCGACTTTCGTCTAAGACCTTTATAGGTACCCGAGACCCACGCGGTGGGTTAGAGTCGTGCCGGTCCAATGATCATCAAGTATTCCGAATTAGGATGGTTTACTTGGACCAATGGTTTCCTTAAAACTTGCCCACCTGATCTCCATTATCCCACGACCTTGGGGGGGGGGGGGGGTGGCAAGGAAGGAGGAGAGCGGAACCATGTAACGATTATCAGGCTTGACCATCGTCCGATGCCTTGGTGGACAGGAACGATTAGAATAGCAGTGGGCGTTAGGAGTGTCAACTCAAAGTGATGTTTGTGGACACCAAATGTTAATGTCCCTGGACTTAATGGCGGTGTGCGTTTGTTTTGGCGTTTGGGGCGTAACTTGGGATGTGCGTTTATGGCTTATAATTTAGTGGTCGGATCTTAAATCGGTGTAATAGGGTAATTTGTACACGACACGAATAATTATGCGAAATTTCAACTTGACCCGAGAATGGGACATGGGAGAGAAAATGTCTAGATAGAGTTTAATTCTAGATAGAGTTTAATGAGGTAGTTCCGGATCTCTTCTCGGTCACGTGGGTGTGTTGTTTACATTAATGACCTCATTGATTTCATTGTCATTTAAACATGAAAATAGTCTAGATCTAGACATCTTTAAATAATAAAAAGTATGTTATAATAATTTACGAATTATTATGATTATCTAGTAGTTCTTCTAGATCTAGGCTAGAACTAAATCTAGATCTACATCTTATCATAGGAAAATATTGCCATTATTGACATGTATAAAACCACAGTCACGTGACTTTTTATAAATTAGGTCAGAGATTCGTAACTACCTCATTCTAGATAGAGTTTAATTCTAGATTGAGTTTAATTCTAGATAGACTTTAATTCTAGATAGAGTTAAATTCCAGATAGTGTTTAATTCTAGATAGAGTTTAATTCTAGATAGAGTTTAATTCTAGATAGAGTTAAATAATAGTTAGAGTTTAATTATAGATAGAGTTTAATTCTAGATAGAGTTTAATTCTAGATAGAGTTAAATAATAGTTAGAACTTAATTCTAGATAGAGTTTAATTCTAGATAGAGTTAAATAATAGTTAGAGTTTAATTCTAGATAGAGTTAAATAATAGATAGAGTTTAATTCTAGATAGAGTTAAATAATAGATAGAGTTTAATTCTAGATAGAGTTTAATTCTAGATAGAGTTAAATAATAGATAGAGTTTAATTCTAGATAGAGTTTAATTCTAGATAGAGTTAAATAATAGTTAGAGCTTAATTCTAGATAGAGTTTAATTCTAGATAGAGTTTAATTCTAGGTAGAGTTTAATTCTAGATAGATTTTAATTCTAGATAGAGTTAAATAATAGTTAGAGCTTAATTGTAGATAGAGCTTAATTCTAGATAGAGTTTAATTCTAGATAGAGTTTAATTCTAGATAGAGTTTAATTCTAGATAGAGTTAAATAATAGAGTTTAATTCTAGATAGAGTTTAATTCTAGATAGAGTTAAATAATAGAGTTTAATTCTAGATAGAGTTTAATTCTAGATAGAGTTTAATTCTAGATAGAGTTAAATAATAGAGTTTAATTCTAGATAGAGTTTAATTCTAGATAGAGTTAAATAATAGAGTTTAATTCTAGATAGAGTTAAATAATAGAGTTTAATTCTAGATAGAGTTAAATAATAGAGTTTAATTGTAGATAGAGTTAAATAATAGAGTTTAATTCTAGATAGAGTCTAAATACTAGATAAATATTTAAAGCTAACAAGAAAAAAAGTAGAAAAGAAAAGCAAAAAAAAAAAAAAAAGTTCACTCTCAGGGCTCAAGCCTTCTCATGGGGACTAATTTCACTTATAAAAACCTCATCATTCAAGTACGATTAATTTCCCTTGTTCGATACCAAACAAAATAATATATTACTAATAGTTAATTAACTGATTGGTTATCCTTTTTAAAAAAAATTGATTCTTGCTTTGTCAGGGACAAGAAATACTTGTGCAAAATTTCAGCTTGCTCCGAGATTGGGTGTGGGAGAAATAACATGTACACATTTTTACCAGAGTGAGTTGATATGAGCTTTGTAAAAAAAAAAATAATTCACAAGACAAGATAGGATAACTGTTCCTGGGAATCGCACGATTAAATAGAAAGTAGTTTCCCCTTTTATTATTCAAAGAGGTTTATTGTTTACGTTTAACATATAGATCCATATACAGGGTGGCCGCCAGAAGAGCGAAAATTGGTCAATTAGCTATTTATTTTTACAAAGAAAATGTTTTTTTAAAGGTATATTACAATTTAATTTGGGTGGCTGAGCGGTTTTGGGTTCGAATCCTCGTGAAGACTGGGATTATTTCGAGATCTTTTTGGTGCCTCGAGGCCACCTAACTTTAATGGGTGCCATGTGACCAGCACAACGACAAGACGCCTTTGCTTTCTCCGCATTAGAGTTGGGTGGACTCACGAGTGCCCTAAAGATCCCAAAAATAAATATCCCAGTCTTCATCAGGATTCGAACCATGGACCACCTGTTTTGAGATCAGGCGATTTACCATTTAGCCACTTATCAATTAGCTGACAAATTGGAGATACAGAATTTCCACATAGCAATGCCCATGTTCACTGGAGCACGAAGGTTACATTACAATGTAATTTTTTTTTTTTTTGTAATTTTTTTTTTTTCTTAATTTTTTTTTTTTTTATATTTTTTATATTTTTTTTTCTTAATTTTTTTTTTATAATTATTTTTTTTATATATTGTTTTTTTTGTAATTTTTTTTTTTTTTTTGTAATTTTTTTTTTTATTTTGTTTTTTCTTAATTATTTTTTTTTTTTATTTTTTTTTTAATTATTTTTTTTTTGTAATTTTTTTTTTTTTGTAATTTTTTTTTTTTTTGTAATTTTTCTTTTTTGTAATTTTTTTTTTTTTTTATTTTTTTTTTTTTATTTTTTTTTATTTTTTAATTTTTTAATTTTTTTTTTCTTAAGTTTTTTTTTTTTTTTATTTTTTTTTTTTTAATTTTTTTTTTTAATTTTTTTTCTTGTAATTTTTTTTTTATTGTAATTTTTTTTTTTTTAATTTTTTTTTTTTTGTATTTTTTTAATTTTTTTTTTCTTAATTTTTTTTTTTTTTTTTTGTAATTTTTTTTTTTTTTTTTTGTAATTTTTTTTTTTTTTTTTTTGTAATTTTTTTTTTTTTTTTTTTTTTTTTTCTTGTAATTTTTTTTTTTATTGTAATTTTTTTTATTGTAATTTTTTATATTGTAATTTTTTTTTTTTTGTATTTTTTTTTTTTGTAATTTTTTTTTTTTTGTAATTTTTTTTTTTTTTAATTTTTTTTTTTTTTTTGTAATTTTTTTTTTTTTTTGTAATTTTTTTTTTTTTATTTTTTTTTCTTAATTTTTTTTTTTTTTATTTTTTTATTTTTTTTAATTTTTTTTTTTTTTGTAATTTTTTTTTTTTTTTTGTAATTTTTTTTTTTTTTGTAATTTTTTTTTTTTGTAATTTTTTTTTTTTTTTTGTAATTTTTTTTTTTTTTGTAATTTTTTTTTTTGTAATTTT